>NC_063447.1:52548867-53285338 GCF_020379485.1 Brassica napus | reverse complement strand
TAGCATTAGGGGGTAGCCGTATAGTTTCCATGTTTTAGCCGCCTAGAACGAATTATAACGAAACACGTCCGTGTAATTAACATCACGATTCAACTTTTTTAAAAAAAATCAACGGAAAACTCACTTTTAATTAATTTTCAAGTACAAAAATAAATGTTTAGTTGAGAATCTAGAGTAATCAGGTTAAAAACATCATCAAACCAGTGAAAAATGTTAAGAATTTTTTTTTTTTAAAGGTAAAGTGGAAAAATTGGGTTTCTGTTCGACAGAGAGAGGTGAGAAGAAGGGGACGATGGCATTATAGTAATTTCGCATTGACTTACAATTAGAAAAATTAACCTCTACCTACCTTCGAACCCGTGAGTAAATAAGCATATTAAAACACCTAAACCACTAGATCACAGTACAATCTTTGTATCGCTCTACATATACTTTTTTAATACAATTTACTAAAAACATTGAAAGTAAATAACACTCTGATCACCTCGAACCCATGATAGTTCATGCCATACTAATGACCAAACCACTAGAGTATGATAATATACGTATAAATGAAGTATTATAAATATAAAAATACAAAAAATTCCTCCCCGTGTACTTCCCGATTTTTTCCCGCTTTTCCAATAAATTGCTAGGCCCGGGTGCACCGCACGCGTAGCGCCCAGCGAGTTTCAGAAGAACAAGGGTTAACACTAATGTTTTTAATAATAATTCTTTAAGACTTCTTCTTTTAGAACCAATTTTGGGTTCAAGACTCTTCCAAACCAATTCATTCCTCTATATATATAACAGAAAAGGGAAGTTAAAGAATCACATAATTATCCGTGTCCTCAAATCTTGTGATGATGACAAACAACACTACAAAAACTCGTAACACCTTTCTTAGTTACTTTGTTCCGTTCCTTTGGGGATTTGTGGTGATGGATGCTGGTTTAGGACAAAACACAACTAGTGATGAAATAAAAGTAGGAGTAGTTATTGATCTCAAAACAAACTTTTCCAAGATCTGCCTCACTTCAATTAACATGTCGTTGTCCGATTTCTACCAAACTCATCCTCATTACCGCACAAGACTTGCTCTTCACGTCAGGGATTCCATGGAAGATATTGTTGAGGCATCAGCTGCAGGTTGTTTACATTTTCTGTCTCTTGCTTCTCCGTTACTATTTTTGGGTAAGGGGATAATTCGGTATAGTTATATTTAGTTTTAGTTAAATGAATACTGCCTATGAAGTTAGGTAACCTCCAGACTTGATTAGGTACTATTTTCATTGAATCTAATCAATCTTATAAGTGCCTACTGAAAGTCCTTAGTGTGTTCTTGTGTGGTATGTGCAACGAGTCTGTTAGATTACTATTAATAATCTACTTGTGGTATATGCTTAGAATCTTGCTGAAGATTAGTCAACTCTAAAAGAAATCCCTACCACTATAAATGAAATATTAAGAATTAATATCCTAATAACATTAGATTATAATAGAATTACAGAACTGATTAAAAATACTATTTTTCAACGTCTGAATAACTCTAGATGTTGAACAGAATAAAAGAATAATAAAACTAGTAACAATAGACTTCGATATTGTAAAATGCATAAACCAATAACAGCTAATTCTACTAAAAATATTAAAATCTATAAACGAACAAATAAGTCCATACTTACGTTCAATATTGCCGTTCTATCTTCTCAGTGGTCCAAACAAAGGATTAACCATTCTTTTTCTTTTTCTTTTTGTTTGCTTGTGGTGTAAGCAGCCTATAACCTAATCAATAACGAGAAAGTGAGGGCCATCATCGGACCAAGAAGCTCTATGCAAGCCGAGTTTATGATTTTAAACTGGCCACCAAATCTCAAGTAACGACCATCACTTTCTCAGCAACGAGCCCTTCTACTTAGAAAACTATCAACAACCCTTACTTCGTCCGAGGCCACTATCGACGACTCATTCCAGGCTGAAGCCATTGCGTCCATTGTCAAATCATTTGGGTGGAGAAGCGTCGTCGCAATTTATGTGGACAACGAGTTAGGTCAAGGAATCATGCCCTCCTTGTCAGAGGCTTTAGGAGACGTGGAAGTCCATAGAAGTGTGATCTCTCCAGAGGCTAGCGATGATCATATTCTAAAGGAACTTTATAAACTCAAGACTGAGCAGACAAGGGTATTCGTTATCAACATGGACGCAAGTCTCGGATTCGGGTTTTGAAGAAAGCAAGAGAAATAGGGATGATGGAGGAAGGGTATGTCTGGTTACTATCAAATGGAATGACCCACATGATGAGACATAACGGTCGTAGCTTAGAGACTATGCAGGGCTTGTTAGGTGTGAGGAGTCATGTCCCTCGGTCCAAAGAGCGTGAAGATTTCAGTTTGAGATGGAAAAGAAAATTCCAGAAGGAGAACCGGGCGGGGGATGGTACAGAGCCTAATGTTTTCGCATTATGGGCGTATGATTCGAAGAAGTTCTTCTCAATATGCATGACATCTAAATTATGCCGCAATAGATGACTCTCCCAATATGGCAGATCCCACAAAATACTCTTTTTGTGCCAGTTATATAGCTCTCCAACCTCATTGACTCGAATATTTTCATGTCCACCTACATCTGACGTCCTTTCTGCATCAAAATACCTAAACTGCTTCAACAAATCTTTCCCACTAACTTCCTCAGGTGGACCATCAAACACCTGCTTGTTCTTCGTAAACGAAGTCTTACTCATGCGGTATGGATGATCAGGTGGTAGAAATCGTCTGTGACAGTCAAACCAACACGTTTTCTTTCGTTCTTTAGTTGGAAAGCATCTGTGTCATCTTGACAATATGGACATGATAGCTTCCCATGTGTTGTCCATCCAGATAACATACCATATGCTGGAAAGTCACTTATTGTCCACATAAGTACTGCCTGCATCTGAAAGTTTTCTTTGCACGAAACATCGTATGTCTCAAAACCATGCGCCCATAGTTGTTGCAACTCATATATCAGTGGTTGAAGAAACACATCTAGTGATCTTTTAGGATGATCTGGCCCGGGGACGAGAATTGAGAGAAACAAAAACTCTCGTCGCATGCACAAGCTCGGCCGTAAGTTGTACGGTGTCACAATAACTGGCCATAGAGAATACTGTCTTCCATGCTTTCCAAATGGGCTGAAACCATCAGTAGATAATCCAAGATAAACATTTCTTCTCTCTTCCGCAAATTCTGGATATGTTGACTGGAAATGTTTCCAAGCCTTCGCATCTGAAGGATGTCTAATCTCACCATTTGTGGAATGCTCTGCATGCCATCTCATTGCTTTTGCTGTGCGCTCACACTGATACAACCTCTTCAATCTTTCCGTCAAAGGCAAATACCACATTCTTTTGAATGGGATCGGAACTCTTCCCCTCGTCTCCTGATAACGAGGTTTCCCACAAAATTTGCATACATTCTGTGTCTCATCCGCTCTCCAGTAGATCATGCAGTTGTCAATACCTACATCTATCACTTCATACGGTAGTTGAAGACCTGCAACAAGTTTCTGAACCTCGTAGTATGAACCCGGTGCAAGGTTATCCTCAGGTAGAATACCTTTGACAAAATCAGTAATCGCATCCATACATTCTTCAGCCAAATTATAGTCTGTCTTAATACCCATTAATCTAGTTGCAGATGATAAGACTGAATGACCATCTCTACAATTTTGATACAAGGGTTGTTTTCCTGCATCCAACATGTCAAAAAATCTCCTAAATTCGGGATTTGGTTCTTCCCCTCTATAATGATCATGTACCATCTGCTCAGTACCTACACCATAATCTATATCCGTTCTAGATTCTTCTAACCTAATATCAGGCTGAAATTCACTAACAGGCTGAGGTTCGCTAGTACTACCATATTCATAACCAGTTTCCCCATGAAGGTACCAAACTTTATAATTACGTGAAAACCCTTTCATATACAAATGAGTCCAAACATCAAATTCTTTTATAACCTTATTATTATTGCAAGAAGAGCAGAGACATCTTAACATACCACTTTTTGCATCCGGTTGCTGTTGAACAAGCCTCATGAATTCTCTAATCCCTTGAACGTATTCTTCCGTAAGCAAATTGGTGTTCGGATCCAAATGAGGTTTATCCATCCACGAACGATAATAAACTTCTGAAGACATGATTTTCACGGAATTGTTATGACTAAAGAGAATGAAGAGAGAATGAAGTGTGAATGAGTTGAATGAGGAGGGGTTGTATTTATAGGAAATTGCTTACGGTCCTCCGACGACTTTCCGACGTAATTCCGACGGATGTAAAGCAGTCTGTCGGAATTCCGTCGGTATTGTCCAATCTCAAACGGCTATACAACGGTCATATATATTTGTCGGCAACGGTCACATGGTTCGTCGGAAATTCGTCGGAAAATTCCGACGGAATTCCGACGACTTTACTGTTAATCGGAATGTCGTCGGAAATTCGTCGGAATATACCGACGAACTTCCGACGACTACAACGGTTACATTTTTTATCGGAATGTCGTCGAAAAGTCGTCGGAAAATTTCGACGACCCTTGTTTCGTCGGAAATTAGTCGGTAATCCGTCACAAATGTCCGACGACATTGATGTCCGTCGGAACCTCCGTCGGAATTCGGCGTGTTTTCTTGTAGCGTCGAGTCATCAACTTTTGAGATAATCAATGTTATCGGAGATGAAGAGAGGATTATCGGATTATGGACACCAAGTAGTGGACTGGTGAATGCAAAATCAAACAAAACGACATCATTTTTAGGCAAAAGGTTTGGGCCAGTAATATGGCCTGGGAACTCGACCGTTGTTCCAAAAGGTTGGGAGATTCCAACAAGCGGGAAGAAGATTAAAGTGGGTGTTCCAGTAAACAAAGGATTCCTCAATTTTGTGGAGATAAAGACAAATCCAATCAGTAACCTAACAACCGTAAGGGGTTATGCCATAGACATCTTTGAAGCTGCTCTTAAAGAGTTACCATATTCAGTCATTCCTCAATACGGTTTCGAGCCTCCAGGTGATAACTACAATGATTTGGTCTACCAAGTCTTTGACGGGGTAAGTTCTTTTTTATATATTCTAAATGTTTACTTATATACAAATAGACCTATAACTAATTAAATATAACTATATATACAAATATCACATGTCTAATTAAAACAACATAATATTATTTATATAAATTATAAAATAGTTTAAAATTAAAATTAAACTATTAACCAATAATCATAATATATTTACTTTATAAATAATTTTTCTTTGATGTCTGATTTCCAATCCCCTATATATTATTTGTGAAACATTACAACTTCTTTTTGTAGCCACATGTCATCACTAGGATGATTCTTAGAATTACTAGAGAAATAGGTTGATCCATCTAATTATATAATAAACTTTTTATTAAACTAACCATAAATTCATTATTAATGTCATTTATTATTTCCTTAAATAAAGATTACGAAATTGCCTAATGTGGGTAAAGTATATATGACAATTAATGATTTTGAATAATAAAGATCTGATAAAAAAAATGTATCTTCTATCAAATTTTTTAATTTAAAACTATTAAAATAACTTAAAAAAAACAAAATAACCATATTATAAAAATTAAGATTTTTCTGTATATTTTATATTTTGAATTTTAAAAAATAACAATAAATTAGTAAACTGTTAAAAGTCACACATTCAAATTTTGCGATCCATAGTTTAAAATTTTTGTTATGACAAAATACAAATGATTACAAAATCATATAAGTAAAAGTCTAATTTAATTAATCATTAAGATTTAAAATATATATGTATATATATATATATCATTCTAAATTAAACTATAAACCATATTGAATAAATAAATATTTTAGTTTCAAAATTTACTTTGAATAATTGTTTTTGATAAAAGTTTTGAACTAACATTGATAAATTTTTTTAAATTATCAATTACTAAAATTATTAATCCCACAATGAAAATTTTGTTATCAGTAATTTAAAGTTTTTGCTATTAAAGATACACATGATAAAAAAAACATATGAGTAGAAAACATCATTAAAAAAAAATAGACATTAATATTATAAATATACTATGTATGTTAATATCATTTAAATTTAATTACATATCCTATCAAATTTTTTTTTAAAATTGTTTGGATTAATAAAATTGATTTATACGTTCGCACCAATTTAATTATATATGTAATAGTTACTGACTTTTAATTATTTAAATATATTTATTATTTCATAATATGTAAGAACATATAATACATAAAATAATTTATATATATAATTTTTATCTCGCGCAAGTGCGGATCTTAATCTAGTAATTGATAAATGAAGCAGAAGTGGGATGCAGTTGTTGGAGATATAACCATCACATCGAACAGGTCATCATATGTTGATTTCACGTTACCGTACACAGAGTCTGGAGTGTCTATGATTGTGCCGGTGAGGAGCAACAAGAACAAAAACTCATGGGTGTTCCTAAAACCTTGGAGCTTAGACCTATGGATCACCACTGGTTGCTTCTTCGTCTTCATTGGGTTTGTTGTGTGGCTGTTCGAACACAGAGTCAACACAGACTTCCGTGGACCTCCTCACCACCAGATCGGCACTAGTGTCTGCTTCTCCTTCTCCACCATGGTTTTTGCCCACCGTAAGTTGTTACACTTATCAATAATCCATGTATAACATATGTTAAACTTTATTACGATTTATATAAATATTTTTAACAAGAAACAGTATTGTAGTGATATGGTGAAATTGTGCGTGTGATAGGTGAGAAGGTAGTGAGCAATTTAGCAAGGTTTGTGGTGGTCGTCTGGTGCTTTGTGGTGCTTGTGCTAACTCAGAGTTACACAGCGAGTCTCACCTCATTTCTGACGGTACAAAGTTTGCTTCCAACAGCCACAAATGTGGAAGATCTCATCAGAAGTGGGGAGTCTGTAGGGTACCAACAGGGCGGTTTCGTTAAAGATATTCTGCTAGGTCTGAAATTTTTTGAATCACAGCTCAAGCCTTTTGGTTCTGCCGAAGAATGCGACGATCTATTGTCCAAAGGGACATCAAAAGGTGGTATTGCAGCAGCTTTTGACGATGTGCCCTACCTTAAGGATATCGTTTCTGAAAACTGCTTCAAATATGCAATGGTTGAACCTTCCTTCAAGACGGCTGGTTTTAAACCTTCCTTTAAGACCATCATTAACTCAGGGTTCTTAGTACATGGTTCTTAGCAGAATATAAGAATCCGACTCTTAACTTTTAACTGAAAAAGTTAAGAGTCGGCTCTTAAATCTCTTATTTAAGAGCCGACTCTTAGCATTTTCAGTTAAAAATTAAGAGTCGGGTTCTTATATTCCGCTAAGAGCCCCGTCCTAAGAACCCCCGTTAATGATGCTCTAAGACTGCTGGTTTTGGCTTTGTAAGTTCCTTAATATTTATTTTTATTAATTTACAAAATTGGCAACAAAAACATCAGTATTTTATTTTTATTGCTCGCTTATGTGTAGGCATTCCCTAAGAACTCGCCTATGACAGGAGATGTCTCAAGGGCTATCTTGAAAGTTATTAGTAAAATAACATAATTCTCATTAATTAAAACTGACTGTACACTTGAGTATATATACTGTATCCAACTAACTGTACAGGACAATATACGTAAAACATATTTACAAAGACTCTATATACTATAATAGTCCCCCTCAAGATGGGACGAAAATGTTCAGTAGACCCATCTTGCCAAACAACCGCTTGAACTGAGCAGGGTAAAGAGGCTTTGTAAACGGGTCAGCTAGCTGCAAGTCAGTCCGTACATGAAGAAGTTTAAACAAACCTGCAACTAACCAGTCACGAACATTATAGCAGTCAATCTCAACGTTCTTAGTACGTTCATGAAACACAGTATTATGCGCGATGTGAATCGCAGCTGTGTTGTCACAGAACAACAGTGTGGACTTGGACAAGGGAATACGCAGCTCCTTAAGAAAGTTCGTAAGCCAGAGAATCTCATCAGTAACAACAGAGAGACTCCGATATTCAGCTTCTGCGGTACTTTTCGAAACCACCTGTTGTTTCTTCGACTTCCAAGTGATAAGAGATGTACCAAGAGATATGCAATGACCCGAGGTTGATCTTCGAGTGTCTTGACACGATCCCCAATCAGCATCAGCAAATGCTTGTATTTGAAGTTCAGCTTTAGAGGAATAAAACAGACCTTGACCAACGGTTCCTTTGATGTAATGCAGAATCTTGAGCACCGCTGTGAGATGACTCTGACGTGGAGCACAAGAGAACTGACTAAGCTTGTTCACAGCAAAGGTGATGTCGGGTCTCGTGATTTGAAGATACATGAGACGACCAATAAGACATCGATATGCCTCAGCGTCAACTAGAGCACCACCTTCTTCTTTAGAGAATTTAATAGAAGGATCCATTGGAACGCTTGATGGTTTGCAGCCAAGAAGACCTGTCTCATCAAGTAAATCTAAAGCATATTTTCGTTGACAGACATGAATTCCATCTGATGATCTAGCTATTTCCAAGCCAAGGAAGTACTTCATCGGACCCAAGTCACGGAGCTTGAAATGGTGCTTTAGCTGTTGCTTTAACAAATCCACCTCAGAATCAGTATTGCTGACAATAACAATATCATCGACATAGACAATGACGCAGAGGAAAAGAGCATCCGTGATCTTGATGAAACACGTGTGATCAGAATGTGTCTGTATGAAGCCCAAAGATGTCAAAGTAGTAGAGAATTTAAGAAACCACTGACGTGAAGCTTGCTTGAGGCCATAGAGAGACTTTTGAAGTTTACAAACAGGGTTAGGAGGAAGAGAGTCCCCCTTACGATCAGCATATCCTGGAGGTAACTTCATATAAATCTCCTCATGTAAATCCCCATTAAGGAAGGCGTTTGAGATATCCAACTGATGAAGAGAGAAATTGTAGATGGCCGCAAGAGAAAGCAAAAGCTTAACAGTGGTTAACTTGACAACGGGAGAGAAGGTTTCAAGATAACCAACCCCTTCTTGTTGAGTGTACCCTTTAGCAACAAGTCTTGCTTTGTACCTTTCAACAGTGCCATCTGCATTAAACTTCACCTTAAAAACCCATTTGCAACCAATAGGAGTCTTATCAGGTGGGAGTGTACAGATGGTCCATGTATCTGTTCCTTCCAAAGCATCAATTTCATTATCCATCGGATCATCCCAAACCAGAAGTTTCTTTGCCTCAGTATAGGTTCGGGGTTCTTTGATTTTGTCAATGGAAACGAGAAAAGAAAGATATAAAGGAGAAACTTTGCCATAAGCAAGAAAAGATGAAATTTCATGAAGGGTTGAAGATCCCACTGAATGACAGTAGTAATCTTGAAGATAAGCAGGCTTTTTAGTCTTCACGTGTGATGTCTGAACGAAAGGTTCAGAATCATCAATTATAGGATCCGCGAAAGGCGAAATCTCTATAGACGATGCAGGAACAGAGGTCTCTGCATCAGAGCGTTTTTGTGTCACAGGAGACGTTGGATTAAGATCAGGAAAGAAAGTAGATGAATCTGAATCTAAATCTAATCCAACAAAAGGAAAAAGCTCTTCATGAAAGACAACATGACGAGAGACCGGGATAGAGTGAGTCTCAAGGTCGAGGAGCTTGTATCCTTTGACACCCGAAGGATATCCAAGAAAAATACAAGCTCGAGCTCGGGGATCAAACTTTGTTCTGCCTTTGGGTGAAGTAGATGCGTAGCAGAGACAACCAAAAATTTTAAGAAGATTGTAATCAGGAATATTTTTAGTGATGATCTCATAAGGACTTTTATTTTTGAGAATAGGAGATGAAAGACGATTAATCAGATGAACTGCAGTGAGAATGCAGTCACCCCAATAAGGAAGAGGAATATGAGATTGAAAAAGAAGAGATCTAGCAACATTAAGAATGTGCTGATGTTTCCTCTCAACAACAGAATTTTGTTGAGGAGTTTCAGGACAAGAATGAAAAGAAAGAATGCCTTTTGAGAGGAAAAAGGAAGTGAAATTGAGTTCTGGTGCATTGTCAGATCTAACCCCCTTAATTTTCCTATCAAATTGAGTTTCTACCATCTGAACAAAACTAGGGAAGACTGTTAAGACATCAGACTTAGCCTTTAAGAGGTATACCCATGTAGCCCGGGAACAGTCATCCACAATGGTTAGAAAATATCTAAAACCATCATGGGTGGGAGTAGAGAAAGGTCCCCAAGTGTCTATATGGACTAGATCAAAAGGTTCAGGACTAAGTTTGTTATGTGAGATGAATGGTAGATGCTTTTGTTTGGATAAATGGCAAATACAACAATGAGATTCATTTTTATTAGAATTTTTGGGAAAAGATAATACTGAATGCATATCATTGAGTTTTGAAAGAGAAGGGTGACCCAAACGTTTATGCCATAATTCCAAACTAACAACAGATGCTATAACGGAAGTAGAAACTGATGAAGTACCTGGGAAGGAAACTGACTCGATGTCCAAGAAATAAAGATTTGCAATTTCTCTACCCATTCCAATCGTTAATGCCCGTGTATGATCCTGAATACCACAAAGATTTTCATCAAACCAGACGCAACAATGCATTCTTTTGGTAAGGCAACTAACACTAAGAAGGTTGAACTTAAACTGGGGAATGTATAAGACATCAGTTAAGGAGAGGTTACTGCCAAAATCTATGTTTCCTATACCGACAATGTTCACCAGAACCCCATTAGGAAGAGTTACATTTGTATTAGGCAAGAATTTGAAGGTTTTGCAAACAGAACGTTGATGAGAGATATGATTGGTTGCCCCTGAATCTATCACCCAAGCATTGAGAGCAGGAATATTGCTATTCAATGAGCAGACAAAAGGCCTATCAATACCGGTAAAAGAACAAAAGATAGAGGGCATGAAAGTACCGGTTATTGGGCAAGTGTTAGATGAAGAAGGAATGGAAACTGAGACAGAGTGAACTTCAGGAGTGGGATGATCGTTAGGACTTTGAAGCTTGGTGCTGAGAAAAGAGATAAGCTGCTGAATCTGCGTTGGAGAAAGATCATCCGTCGGATTCTCACTGACAGTAACATTAGCAGAGATTGATGACAATGCTCTGTCATTTCGCTGATTCGGCTTGAAACTGGTTGGATAACCATGCTTCTTGTAGCAACGATCAATGATGTGTCCCACACGATGACAAAAAGTACAGTATGGTCTATCTTTCCGTACATGACCACCAGACGAAGTGTTATAAGGACCCTGTCCAAGCAGAGAAGACTGACCATTCTGATGAGCTGATGGAATAGCATTAGAATGGACTGAGAAACTTCAAATGCTACTGAGCTGATATCAGAAGAAACTGTAACACGAGCATCTTTCTGACTGTCTTCTTGATCAAGGAGATTGTAGATCTCAGAAAGAGAAGGAAGAACTTTCTTCATGAGGATTCTGCTTCTAATACTCTCGTAGTTATCATTTAACCCCATGAGAAAATCAATAACTCGGTTAGTTTCTTTCTCAGCCAGTAATTCTTCAACCGTGAAAGCTGGAGGTTGAATGCTTGTTAACTTCTCCCAAAGCGCTTGTGTTTGAGTGTGATAGGAAGACAAATCAAGACTTCCCTGACGGAGAGAGTGAATTTGATGACGTAACTTGTAGAGACGGGGAAGGTTAGATTTGTGAAATCTAGTGTGCAAGTCCTTCCAGATGTCAGAGGCATGCTTGATATAGAGGATGCTGGTGTATATCTTCTTAGAAACACTATTCAACAACCATGATTTAAGCATACTGTTGCAGCGACACCAAATCTTGAAAAACTGATCATTCTCCGAAGGTTTAGGAATAGATCCATCAATAAAGCCTATCTTATTCTTAGCCTCTAAGCTCGTAGTCATAGCGATGAGCCATATACCGTAGTTGTTTCCATCTAGAGGTTCCGAGACTAAGACTAAGCCAGGATGATCGGAGCTATACAGATAATAGGGAGAATGGATATTGGTTGGGTTGTTCGATACCTCAAATCGATCGACAGAAGTAGATCGAGGCGGCGGAGAAGGAGCGATATCGCCAGAGACGTGAGGCGAATCTGATTGAGCGTGAGGAGAATCACCACGAGCTAGCGGAGAGATCGGAGATGCTAAGCCCGGCGAAGAAGAAGGTGCGGAGCGATACTTCGATTTGCAGGTACGTTTTCCCATTGATGATCGATTTCAGCTGAAGAACGACGAATCGTCGAGAGAAAGGCTGAAATCGCACAGGAAACGAAAGAGCAAAGCGAGACGAAGGTGAATCGAGAGACGAAAGGATGATTTCCGGCGAGAATCCGAGAGGATCCCGGGGGTGAATGCAAAAACGATGACGGCGGAAGAGTTTGTTAGGGAGAAAATGAGATATTTTGCTCTGATACCATATTAGTAAAATAACATAATTCTCATTAATTAAAATTGACTGTACACTTGAGTATATATACTGTATCCAACTAACTGTACACGACAATATACGTAAAACGTATTTACAAAGACTCTATATACTATAATAAAAGTGACTCAAAGCAAGGAAATGTCACTCATAGAGAACAAGTGGTTCAACCGTCTTAGCCTCGCTAGTGATTGTCCTGGTCCGGATACCGCTGATCTTTCATCTAACCACCTCACTCTCAGTAGCTTCTGGGGACTGTTTCTAATAGCAGGCGTTGCTTCATTCTTGGCACTTCTCATCTTCGTAGCACTCTTCTTGTACGAACATAGGCACACACTATGTCGTGAATCCGAAGGTTCCATATGGAGAAAGCTAAATTCCTTGTTCATAATCTTTGATGCGAAAGACATAAAGTCGCACACTTTCAAGAGCAGTGCAGTTCATAATGTGAGTTCACCTATTACTCCCTGCACTGCGAGTCCTTCGAACGTGCAGATAAGGCCATTGCAACGAAGCATGTCATTAAGCAGGGAGTTTTAGCTAAGACGAGCATGTTTCTCCATGAGTGAAGAACATTTCAGAACGCAACCAAAACATAATAAACGTGGAGAATCTGATATTGAATTTGGAGTTGAACGACAGAGAGAAGTTAAACAAACTCCACGTTGTAAATTATCAGCTTAAGTTATTATTAACTTTGTGACAAAAAAAAAAAAAAACACTTTGTGACAAAAAAAAAAGAAGTTATTATTAACTCTACGTTTATAAGCTGTATTTATTGTCCTAGACACTAGATTAATATTTGCGCTTTGCGCAGAATGAACATTATATATACTCTCTTTATAAAAGTTAAATATTCTAGAAAAAAATTTGTTTCAAAAAAATTTATTTTTACATTTTCAATGCATATTTTATTAACTAATTGCAAACTTCGAAAAATTTAATTGCACTTATTGAATTTTTATTATTGGTTTAAGATTATGGAAAAAAGATAATCACAAAAATTATATAAATTTAATGTGTTTTATTAATGTGTGAAAAGTCTAAAATATGTAACATTTTGATAGAGAGGGAGTATAAATTATTTTATGTATCATATGTTTTTACATATTATGAAATAATAAATATAAATTGAATAATTAAAAGGAGCTATTACATATATAATTAAATTTGTGTGAACATATAATTCAGTTTTATTAATCCAAACAATTTTTTTATTTGATAGGATATATAATTAAATTTAAATGATATTAACATACATAGTATATTTTTAATATTAATGTCTATTAAATGATGCTTTCTAATCATATGGTTTTTCGATCATTTGTATCTTTTATAGTAAAATCTTTAAATTACTGATAAAAATTTTTTTACTGTGAGATTAATAATTTTAGTAATTTATAATTTTTTAAAAATTAAGTTGTCAATTTTTATTCAAATATTTTATCAAAAAAAATTGTTCAAAGTAAATTTGAAAATTAAAATATTTATGTATTTTATATTGTATATATTTTAATTAAAAATGATATATATATATATATATATATATATATATATATATATCTCTTTTAATCTTAATAATTAATTAAATTAGACGACTTTGTAATCATGCGTATTTTGTCATAACAAAAAATTTAAACATTGTATCAGAAAATTTGAATGTGAGACTTTTATCATTTTTAGTCGTCTTTAAAAATTCAAAATATAACATACAAAGAAAAAACTAAATTTTTATTATATGGTTAATATGACTGTTTAATTTATTTTAATATTTTATAATTAAACAAATATGATAGAAGATACACTAATTTTTATCAAATCTTTATTATTCAAAATCATTAATTGTCATATATACTTTAGTCACATTAGGCAATTCCGTAATCTTTATTTAAGGAAATAATAAAAAACATTAATAATGAATTAATGGTTAATTAGTTTAATAAAAAGCTTATTATATAATTAGCTGGACTAACTTATTTCTCTAATGATTTAAGAATCATACTAGTGATGACTCGTGGGTACAAAAAAAATTGTAATGTTTCTGAGTTAATATAGAGGGGATTAATTTAACTCAACGGTGTACACTTGACGCTTTCAGTAGCAATTGACTAGTTTGGATACCAGAACGATTTATGTTAATTATTTAGATATACAACTTTATGTAACTTTTATAACCTTTTTATGCTTTTTGTTATTATAATGTTATTATGACGTTATTTTAATTATTGAGCAAGCCTCTCCCACCAATATTTCTATATGTTTTAATGTACTTTTGTTGTTCATCTGACCATTGAGATTAACTCCGGTTTTCGTCTTACCGTCGAGCTTAGCTCCAGTTGTAACCAATGTTCGAAACTACGCTAGACGCTAGTCGGGCGGTAACCCCGGGCCTAGCGCCTAACGAAAAAATCGGGAATTACGCGGGGATTAATCGGGGCCTAGTTTTAGGATATTTATAGATATTACAAAGCAGGAAACAGCACTATTATAAGTTCAGTTCGGATTTCGGGTTACGGATATTATGCCCAGGCATAACTAAGAAGATGAGCAGTGCCAAGATTGAAGCAAGGCCTGCTATTAGAAACAGACCCGAATATGTCAAATATCACCTTTACTTCTTTTCCGGCCCAACATAGTATGCTACTAATTCTCCAAAACATGAACATTTTTTTTTGTCAATGAACTTATAATAGTGCTGTTTCCTGCTTTGTTTCCGGTTGTAATAGTATTGATTTTGCTGACTCTAGGTTGAGTTTAAACTTATCATGGTTAAAGTCTTGTATTTGTATGTAAAACAAATCTGTATACGTGTGCTGTATATTGCTTCTGTAAGATGGTATTCTGATACAAATGTTTACAATTGAACATCTAACTTCTGAGATTTTTGAAACTAGAAGTGTCGGTCCTGAACTACGGTTTTGGTTTTTGAGTGATCCCTACGTCTCGTCTCATTCACAAGATCCAACAATTCACTATATCATATTGTAGCTCTACAAGATCACAAGTTTGAGAAAATAAAACCATTCTCTAAATAGTGTTTCTCGTTCAGGAAATCTTTTGGAGTTTTCGTCTTTAGTAAACCACTCGACGTCCTCCACAGCTCAACTTATCCTTTAATGAACTGCAGCCGGACCAAATGCATTTCAGTTCTGCAACACAATCGAAAACTATTTGCCTCAAGTACATGTAGACTCGTCATTTCCATACACAAATCTTATGTGCGGTAATCTTCTATGACTTGATGTCCTTTTCATTGTTTTGGAAAAAAAAACAAGTGTTGACAAAATTAATATTTGTTTTGGATTTACCCACATCAATAGTCTTTATGTCTTATTGACGGACAAGCGTAAGAAAATTTAGTCCTCCAAATCCAATGGCCAACACATCGTGTTTGATTAGATACGGCAAGACCCAGACGCGTTAAACAAACGAAATTTGGTTACAGTTTCTTTGCAGTAGTATGTAGACCATTATCTCTTCTTCTTTTCTGTTATTTTTTTTCTCTTCAGAGAAAAATTAAAACTAGAAAGTTTGGTGATAAAGTCTTAGAACATCTGCATTCTATTTACATTTAAAAGTTTAATTATTAATATACTTGTTATTTAATAAATATATAGTAGAAACTATATAAATTAATAAACACGATAAATTAATAAGTTTCTTCGGTTTCAAATCGGGCTGATATAAGATATGACATGATTCAATAAGATAATAACATAATATATTTAGAAACATATTTAGGTAAATATATGGTCTCATTAAAATCATAATTTAATAACTGCCATATAAAAAGTTTATATAAACATAGACAAAGCATTTAATTATTTATTTTCCTCTAAATAAATTTTATATCTAATTTTAAATTTTATTTTATTGAAAACATATAAATTGAATTGTATTCTACAATATGTATTCAACATAGAAAATATATATATCAAACAATATTATAAAAATATAAGCAATCAAATCTATAAATTTTAACCAATATATAATAGAGTGATTTAGGTAAATATACCCATATAAGATTCAAATTTGTAGATTGCCCTAGTAAATTATAAGGCCCAATCTGTCTACCATTTTGTCTCACAAGTGACGATTATGTCCCTCTATAAAATAGAAGAATCGCAGAAAGAAAGAAACGGTGTCAGATGAAGGATTTCAGAGCAGGTGTCTTTATGCAGAGGTGGGCCATTTCATAAAAGGCAGTACAACAAAAGATTCTCTGGATAAAGTCTCGATTTTGTACTGGATTTGATGAAGATTATATGTATAATATTACTAGACAAACAATGAGAATGTTAGAATTTATTAATTATTACAACTAATGACATTATTGTTTAAGAACTACAAATAAATATATATTATTATCGGTTCAAACATTAACTTTAACTGTACAATGTGAAATAAGTTGGTAATAATAAAGAAATTATCTAATATAAAAAAATTAACATTTAATAAACAATTATATTTATTAAAAAAAATTAAACATTACATATGCTAAGTTATATGTTAGCATGCTATGTTCATCGATAGCGACCAATAAAAATGTTATCATTGACATTATTTCATTACTGTCCAATATGAGGGCATATACGCCAATTTCTCTATTTATTGACTATACATTACTAGCTAAAACTAATACCAAATTGGTTGATTGCTATCTATATATATATAAAGTAGACTTTGTTCTCTTCTTATGACATGTGTAAGAGGGGTTTGTTGACATGTGTCCACATATTTCTTCTTTTTGTATTTTAGATTTTTTCTTTTAGATTATTACAATTTGTCCCTTCACTTTCTAATTGTGCACTATCTAATCATTCTCACATTAAGTATCATTATAGTTTGAGAATCTATTTTATTGGTCACTAAAATTTATAAAATAAATAAAATAATATAAATATATTTTAAATATTTAATTTATTCACAACTAAAAATAGCATAAATTTTCATCATTTTATTATTTTTACTATTTTCTATTATTTCTTTTACAAATTAAATATTTATTTTATTATTAAATTTATAAAATAACCAAACTAAAAATACGAAACTAGAGCACAACACAAAATTTAAACCTAAAACCTCCATTATCGCTGGGAAAACAAAATGTCATAGTAACCCTAATTCAATAGAGGTTCTACAGCTGAAAGGAGATCAAGAACGAAGACTAACTTACCTCATTGTACCATAAAGTGTCTTCGCGAGAACAAGTAAAAAAAAAAGATAGAAAGATAAAATCTGAAACAAAGCAATCCCCCAAACAAAAATAAGCGCGATCAAACACCAACGCAAAGAACCAAAAAAATGGACCACAGGGAGAATAATAATCGGAAGGCCAAAGTCACTAAGAAACAGGAAGATACAGACCTTAAGTACTGGAAGCACAACCACTAGCAAAAAAGTAAGAAACACCTCACAAAGTAAATAAGAACAGACAAAGCACCCATGCAAGTGAAGAAACACAAAGCTCTGGATAGAAGGGACCAAAGTTTCAAGAGACTAACTCCGCACACCTATACCAAAGGAAACATGGGAAGAAGAGAAACAACCTGAGGGAGGGATAATAGAAATCAACCACCGCGAAATTAGAGAATAAGCTTGAGACCAGAAATAACCTCCAAAGCCCACATAGCATACACACAAACGAAAACATTATCCAAACCTAGAGTGGTAAGCATGGTGAAAGGGAGAGCTACAAGAAATGCGAACAACGATGAAAACTGCAACGACACGAGAAAACAGAGAAGGAAAGGGAGACAAAACAAAATCAGCAAACTGTGGAGCTGTCTTCGAACTATGAAAGAGAGCATAGAAGTCAGACCCTCAACAACTAAATCTTAAAAACCAAGACGAGCAAGGACTATTGAATGTAAACCAACGACGAGGAAGACAACATCAAACATGACTAAAATCTGACCCAACCCAAGGAGATGCAGTTCTTAACATCAGCCGAAATCTAAGGAAGAATATGAGCAATCTATATTAACTGGAAAAGCCTACAACATTGTGAGAAACAACCACACAACTTGGAACTCATAAAGTCAATATACAACAAATTCTGTATAATCTCACTGACGAAGAAGGCGAGGAAGAACAAGAGCACAAGATGAGTTTTTCCGGTGATGGTGAGAAGCACCACACACTGGAAAGGTAAACGAAAAATAGAGATGATGACGGCTCAAGGTCAAAATATGGGGAGAGAAAAAAAAACATCTTAAAAGTTATAATGTTCAAAAATATGAAAAAAATAAAATACAATTTTGACGTTGAAACCATTAATCTTAAAATCGACAAATGCCTAAATGCAAAGTTATTGAAATTCAATATGCTTTTACATTATATGCTCAATTCACTACTAACAAGTTCTATACACACAACAACACATTAGTGGAAAAATGAAACACAAAATATATTAACCTATCACCCACTACTACATAACATACTAAAAGCACTAAATAATGCTCTTAACAAATAAACGACCACAAAATTACAATATCCAAAAAGTCATACTGTTAATAGCAATAAAATAAAATAATTGTGGACTATCTAATCTTTTCCGCACTAACTATTATTATATAAAGTTTGATAATCTATTTTATTGTTCACTAAAATTCAAGATGAATAAATAAATAAATAAAATAGTAGAAATATATTTTAAATATTTAGTTTATTCACAACTAATGAATAACATATATTTTTATTATTTTACTGTTTTTACTATTTTCTATTATTTTATTTACAAATTATATATTTAGTTTATTCTAGAATGAATTTACTCAGTAAACTTATTGACATAAAATATAAAACATAGGCATTGTGATATTGAAACCAATAATTGCTAGGTTTTGGACGGAACAAATACTAAAAAACCATATTGATATATCATATTATATTATTAACCATCCATTTTTCGGTTTGAATTATATTTACATTTGACTTATTTTTAAAAATAATACTATTTAAATATGATTTAAATCTAATAATATGAACTTTACAAAACGAACAATTTAGTGAATTCCTAATTGTAACATTTATTGATAGTGTACTATACCACCTTTAATAAAAATGACATTAAAATGACAAAATAGCACACATAAGAATAAAATAAAAACATTTTTTCAAGAAAAATAATTACGAACAATCCCGCGCGTAGCGCGGACACCCCCCTAGTATATATATATAGAAAGACAAATAACTTTGTTATTTGGGTTGCCTTAGCGGGTACTTGGACCAGAACAAACTCTCCTTAAAACTAACATAGTTCTTAGCACCTAATAACATTGAGTACATATAACAAATTTTGTAGTGTAATCAAAATAATAAATTTTGAAATTATTGCTCGCACGAATGTCAATCCCATCTAGCAAGCATATACATGGACACAAGTTTAGTTTACTTTAACAATGTGTTAAAGATAATAAATTTAGGATTTTTAATGTAAAAACCCCTCAATTAAGTTTATTTTGGGTTAAACTCCCTAAATAAAAGATTTAACAGAAAATCCCCCAACCTAAATTATCTTAATGAATCAGACTCTCCGTTAATTGTCCGTTAAAGTTCGTGAAACAACACGATTTGTTAATAAAAACAACACAATGTTTAACTAAAAATATCATGTAGTTTACCATTATCACTTTTAACTTAAAAGTTTTAAGTGTCGTAAAAGTCCCATTACTGAGAGATACGAGGGATGAACCCTAATTTTCGAAAGAAAGATTTTGATTATCGTTAATTTAGTTCTTGTGAGAATCTGAGAGAAGCTGTGTTCGTGAGTTCAAACACAATGACAATCTTAACTCTTGACATAAAATAAGTACAAAAACAACACTTGAAACACAATCAAAATGTCATAGAAACAAGTTTAAAACAACACTTTCACCACAAAAACAAGCTGCAACCACAGCTCTATCTTAACAACTTAATTTAGTTAGCTTTTAACCAAACTGACTTACTTTTATTCTTCTGGTTGTGTAACTACACAACCAAGTCTTCTTCCTTGACTTCTTCTTCCTTTCTTGCTCTTCACGCTTCTTCTTCTTCTTCTTCTTCCGTTTCTTGCGCTCCAAGCTTCTTCTTCTTCTACGTGACTCCTTGGTCACTTCCTCTTTTTGTGTGGCAAGCTTCCTTGCTTTCACTTCTTCTTCTCTTAGAGGATTTAATCAAGGTTCAATCTCAACACTCAATGTCAAAACAATAGCCAAAGCTCCTCTGTGTATTTCAGGAGCAAATTCCATTCAAATTTTGCCTAAATAGCACAATCAATTGAAAACAAAACTTTAAACAAATTAGAAAAATCACATAACAAAGTGAAAGCAAAAGAGAACAAAACGAAAGGCATAAAGTACACGAATCACCACGGAGAAGATGAACAATTATAAACTTGAAAATTTGAAGAACCCTAATTTTAACTTTGGGACTCGCCATACAGATATAAGGAAGAAGAAAACCACGTCGTTTTTTTTTTTGCATTTATTAAACTATGCGTTCCATTTAGATGGAGATTTTCAAATTTATAACGGGACAACTAACGGAGGGTCTGATTCACTAAGATAATTTAGGTTGGGGGTTTTTTATTGAATTTTTAATTTAGGGGTTTTTATCCAAAATAAACTTCATTGAGGGAGGGGGGGTTTTACATTAAAAATCCATAAATTTAATAGTATCATGTACACAACAGAAATACTTACTGTTGGAAGATCACTAACAATATGAATACAAATGAAAAGCTAAAAATACATATCCTAAGTATAAATGCTACAGTTATATTTAGCAATTATAATTATTGTTAGCAGGTATATATAGTTTTAGAAGAGTAAAATATTTGAAAATAAAATTCTTATGAATTACAACAAAAAGCGTCAACTAATAAAGAAATACCACACCAAATGGTGGAGACATTTCAAAAATATATGTTCAACATGAAGCCCAACCATTTTTCTACATAATGAACGACATCAACTAACATGTAAGGACATGTAGCAATTATATAAGATCTAAATTTATTGTTATAAACCAATTTATGGTGTCAAATTCGATATTAGCTAACAAAGAATTTATAAGATAATAAACTATGTATCAGATAACATGTCATGTACCAGACAATGTATCCAATAGTAACTGCTAACAAAACATGAACCTAAAAATGGAATATAAAAGTAAGGTTCTGCTAAAGATAAATAATATCTGGTAATTAAGTAAATAGCGAGTAATATAAATGTGTTAGTTATAATAATTTTAGTATTATTATATAAACAACTGAAACAGTTAATTTAAGTGGTCTTCAACAATATTAATACAAAGGAAAATCCAAAAATATATTGATATGAAAAATTAAAAATTTTGGTGATCAATGGAGTATGAGGATTTACAATGAATTAGAACATAGGAAAAAAGAGCGACAAAGTAGAATATAAGTGTGCCCAAAAAAAAGTAGAATATAAGAAGAGAAAGAGAGAGAGATAAAATACACAGCACACAAGAAATAATTTTTTTTTGGTTAACACACAAAACATAAACATAAGAAGAGAAAAAAAAAATAGAGAAAAGAAAGAGAGAGGAATTGATTTCACGTGGATGTGAAAAAGAGAAATACTCCCTCCGTTCCTAAAAGATCTATGTTTTAGAATTTTCACACTTTTTAATAAAAATATTAAAATTTAACTATAAGTACATAATTTTTTGTAATTTTATATTTCTTATATTTTTAAACCAATAAGATTTTAAGAAATGCAATTAATGTTCTTGAACTTCACAATTTCTCATTATTAGTTGATAAAAATTGCATTAGAAATATAAAATATGTATCTTTTTGAAACAAAAGTTTTATCTAGAATATAGATCTTTTAGGAACTGATGGAATAAAAGAGTTAAACATAGAAAGAGAGAGAGCCTGAAAGAAAATTAAAAAAATGACCACTTGCATGACACAAACTGACGCACCTATATGATGTATGGATCCATGGCAGATGGGCAAAATGGGAACGAAATTTAGTACGAAAAATGTGAGGGTCGAATGCAAATTAGAGGTTCATTTGGGTGTATACACACCAATTTCTGTATATAATATCTAAAATTAAATATTTATTTATTTTTCTAAATAAAACATATTTAAATATATAGTTCTAAATAAGAAAATTTTCTTTAAATTAGTAAAGCTATAAATTAATAATCTATCGTAATTCCAATACTATTAATTAATTTGTAGAAGCTTTGAATGGTGACCAATAGAAAGAAGATCATTCAATTTCTTACTATTCCTATAAAATTATATTATTTATAAAGAATATTTTTTTCCTTTCCATTTCATTTCATTCGAGATTAATGTTTAGTTATTCGAATTACTACATACAAAATATGCCACTGGAAAGTTCAGAAAAACAAAACTATGTTATTGGAATTGCTACATACAATACTATGATTCATGTATGATAGACCTGGAAAATTTGTAGCTTTGCAAAGCAAAGAGGTTCAGTGTGCGTCATACTTCAAATTTCATCCGACTCTTCCAACCCAATTTTATTGTCCTTTAGTCAACACTAATATTTTTCTTAATAATTCTTTAGACCTTTTCTTTCAGAACCAATTTCGGGTTTAAGAATCTTTCAAACCAAATTATTCCTCTATATATATATATAACAGAAAAGGGAAGTTAAAGAATTACATAAAGTATCCGCGTCCTCAAATCTTGTGATGATGACAAACACCACTACAAAAACTCGTAACACCTTTCTTAGTTACTTTGTTCTGTTCCTTTTGGGATTTGTGGTGATGGATGTTGGTTTAGGACAAAACACAACAAGTAATGAAATAAAAGTAGGTGTAGTTCTTGATCTCAAAACAAACTTTTCCAAGATCTGCCTCACTTCTATTAACATGTCGTTGTCTGATTTCTACCAAACTCATCCTCATTACCGCACAAGACTTGCGCTACACATCAGAGATTCCATGGAAGATATTGTTGAGGCATCAGTTGCAGGTTCTTTACTTTTTTCTGTCTCTTGCTTCTCCGTTACTATTTTTAAGTAAGGGTAACTTGGTATTGTTATTTTTAGTTTTAGTTGAATGAATATTACCTATGAAGTCACGTAACGTCCATACATGATTAGGTACTATTTTCATTGAATCTAAACAATCTTTTAGATGCCTACCGAATCCCAAGTGTGTTCTTGTATAGTATGTGCAATGAGTCTGTTAGATTACTGGTATATGCTTAGAATCTTGCTGAAGATTAGTCTACTCAGAAATCTTTTGATTAACAATCTTCAGTCTCTTTCTATCCAGGAAGTCGTGGTGACTATCGTATGGTCGAGAAAATTCCTATCACTATATTTAAATTATTAAGAATTAATATCCTAATAACATTAGATTATAACGGAATTACAAACTGATTAAAATATATGCTTTTGAAAAACTCTACATGTTGAATATAATAAAAGACTCATAAAACTAGTAAGATTAGACATTTAAAATGTTAAATGCATAAACCAATAACAGCTCATTCTATTAAAAATATTAAAATCCATAAACGAACAACTATATAATTCCATTTATTGTCGTTCTATCTGTAAGCAAGCGTACATTATCTTCTCAGTGGTCCAAACAAAGGATTAACCATTCTTTTCCTTTTTTGTTTGCTTGTGGTGTAAACAGCCTATGACCTAATCAAGAAGGAGCAAGTGAGCGCCATCATCGGACCAAGAAGCTCTATGCAAGCCGAGTTTATGATTAAAGTGGCCAACAAATTTCAAGTGCCGACCATCACTTTCTCTGCAACGAGCCCTCTTCTTAAATCTATCGACAATCCTTACTTCGTCCGAGCCACTATCGACGACTCATTCCAGGTCGAAGCCATTGCAGCCATTGTCAAATCATTTGGGTGGAGAAGCGTCGTCGCCATTTATGTTAACAACGAGATAGGTAAAGAAATCATGCACTCCTTGTCAGACGCTTTAGAAGACGTTGAAGTCCAAAGAAGTGCGATCTCTCAAGAGGCTAGCGATGATCAGATTCTGAAGGAACTTTATAAACTCAAGACAGAGCAGACGAGGGCATTCGTTATCAACATGGACGCAAGTCTCGGATTCCGGGTTTTGAAGAAAGCTAGAGAAATAGGGATGATGGAGGAAGGGTATGTTTGGTTACTATCAAATGGAATGACCCATATGATGAGAGACAACGGTCGTAGCTTAGAGACTATGCAGGGCTTGTTAGGTGTGAGGAGTTATGTCCCTCAGTCTAAGGAGCGTGAAGATTTCAGTTTGAGATGGAAAAGAAAACTCGAGAAGGAGAACCGGACGGGGGATGGTACAGAGCCTAATGTTTTCGCATTGCGGGCGTATGATTCGGTCACTGCATTGGCCATGGCCGTGGAGAAAACCAACACAAAGACATATATGAAGACCTACGGTTCACATCTTATAGAGGCTCTCTCGGATATAGAATTCAAGGGTTTAGCAGGAGAGTTCAAACTCATTAACAGGCAGCTCGAGTCATCAACTTTTGAGATCATCAATGTTGTTGGAGATGAAGAGCGGATTGTCGGATCATGGACACCAAGCAGTGGACCTGTGAATGCAAAATCAAACAAAACGACATTATTTTTGGGCAAGAGGTTTGGGCCAGTAATATGGCCTGGGAACTCGACCGTTGTTCCAAAAGGTTGGGAGATTCCAACAACCGGGAAGAAGATTAAAGTGGGTGTTCCAGTAAAGAAAGGATTCATCAATTATGTGGAGATAAAGACAGATCCAATCAGTACGGTAACAACCACAACGGGATACGCCATAGACATCTTTGAAGCTGCTCTTAAGAAGTTACCATATTCAGTCATTCCTCAATACTACGGTTACGAGTCTCCAGAGAATAACTACAATCATTTGGTCCAACAACTCTATGAAGGGGTAAGTTCTTTTTTTATCCGCACATCTTTTTTTTTACTTTTAAACAAAAGATAAAAATAAAATAAATAAATAAACAAAATTATAATGGTATTTTTCTTTTATGTCTGATTCCCAACATACTATTAATAAATGACGCAGAAGTGGGATGCAGTTGTTGGAGATATAACAATCACAGCGAACAGGTCATTGTATGTTGATTTTACGTTACCATACTCAGAGTCTGGAGTGTCTATGGTAGTGCCGCTAAGGGACAGCAAGAATAAGAACGCATGGGTGTTCCTCCAACCATGGAGCTTAGACTTATGGGTCACCACTGTTTGCTTCTTCGTAGTCATTGGTTTTGTTGTGTGGCTGTTAGAACACAGAGTCAACACCGACTTTCGTGGACCGCCTCACCACCAGATCGGCACTAGTTTCTGGTTCTCCTTCTCTACCATGAATTTTGCCCACCGTAAGTTGTTACAGAATCCTACTATGATCATATGTTAAAGTTCATTCCCATTCCATCCATCTCAAAACCAATTTACAATAAGTAAGATTGGTATACATTTTATAGCGAGTCCTGAACCCATTAACATGAAACATCTAATGAAACCCCTATTTAAGATAAATTATTGGGTTCTCTAGATTCACCGACCAATAGTGTTTGACTATTTTATATTTGATATCTTTTAAAAAACAAAACAAAATTGAATTTCTAAATAAGATTATATTTTTAAAATAAAACAATAAAAATACATAAAAATAGTTACAAAAAATAAATAAATAAATATTGTTAAACCGTTAGCAAAATACTAAATCCTGTACCCTAAATCCTAAACTCCAAACCCTAAATTATAAACCTTAAATCTTGGATAAACCGTAAACCATTGGAAAATTTTAAACCCTAGATCATAAATTAAAAACTAAATCTTAATAACACTAAACCCTAAACTCTAATCACTAAACCCTAAACCCTTGGATAAACCCTGAACCCTTGGATAAATCATAAACTCTAAATCAAAAATATTTAAAATTAAACCCTAGAGTTTATGATTTATCCAAGGGTTCAGAGTTTACCCAGGGGTTTAGGGTTTAGTGATTAGGATTTAGGGCTTAGTGTTATTAAAATTTATTTTTTAATGTATGATTTAGGGTTTAAGATTTTCCAACGGTTTAGAGTTTATCCAAAGTTTAATGTTTAACGTTTAGGGTTTAGGGTTTAGAATTTAGGGTATAGGGTTTAGTATTTTGGTGAAGACATAATAATATTAATTTATTTATTTTTTGTAATTATTTTTATGTATTTTTATTATTTTATTTTAAAAATATAATCTAATTTGGATATTTAATTTTATTTTCTTTTTAGAAAGATATCAAATATCAAATACTCAAACACTATTGGATGGTGAGCCTAGAGGTTCACCTTAGGGGGTAAACCCAAGAATTTCTCCCTATTTAATATATATATTTTTTTTTTTGACAAAAAATTATGTAGTTTTTTATTTTTATTTATCAGTATTTAGATGTTAATTTTTTATTATAAAATAAAACTGTCTAAGATAATTTTTTCATTTGGGAAAACGTAGTTCGGATAGTTCGTAGATATTTTTTATTTTGAATAGGACTTTGGTTTTATATATAACTTATATATCTTTGGTTACATCAATGCACACATATTAAAATTTTATTTTTTCAAAATTATCACTAAAAAATAATTTTAAATAAATTTATTTAACTATAAATATAAAACACTAAAATTAGTTATACAATTTCTAAAACATCTTATATTATGAAACAAAAATCTTAAATATCATATATATTGTTTTTTTGGTCAACTTCTTTATACATATATTGAAACGGAGGGGAGTAGTTTTTTTAGCAAGAAACAGGATTGTAGTGATATGGTGAAATTTGCGTGTTTATACAGGTGAGAAGGTGGTAAGCAATTTAGCAAGGTTTGTGGTGGTGGTATGGTGCTTTGTGGTGCTTGTGCTCACTCAGAGTTACACAGCGAATCTCACCTCTTTTCTGACTGTTCAACGTTTACAACCATCAGCCACTAATGTGGAAGATCTCATCAGAAATGGGGAGTCTGTAGGGTACCAACACGGCACTTTCGTCCGAGATTTTCTAAGAAATCTGAACTTTTCTGAAACACAGCTCAAGCCTTTTGCTTCTGCCGAAGAATGCGACGATCTTTTGTCCAAAGGGACATGGAAAGGTGGTATAGCAGCAGCTTTTGACGAAGTGGCCTACCTTAAGGATATCGTTTCTCACAACTGCTCCAAATATGCCATGGTTGAACCTTCCTTTAAGACTGTTGGTTTTGAACCTTCCTTTAAGACGGCTGGTTTTGGCTTTGTAAGTTCTTTTAATGTTTTACCAAATGTCAACAAAAAAAAAAGTACTTATTTTGATTGCTCACTTATTTTGTTTCCATGATCAATATGTGTAGGCATTTCCCAAGAATTCGCCTATGACAAAAGATGTCTCAATCGCTATCTTGAATGTGACTCAAGGAAAAGAAATGCGACGCATCGAGAACAAGTGGTTCAACCGTGTCACTAGTGAATGTCCTGATCCAAATTCCGATCTTTCGTCTAACCGTCTCAGTCTCAGTAGCTTCTGGGGGCTGTTTCTAATAGCAGGCGTTGCTTCCTTCTTGGCACTTCTCGTCTTTGTAGCCCTCTTCTTGTACGAACATAGGCACACACTATGTAGTAACTCCGAAGGTTCCATATGGAGAAAACTGAAGTCTTTGTTCAGAATCTTTGATGAGAAAGACACAAGGTCGCACACTTTCAAGAGCAATGCGGTTCATAATGTGAGTTCACCTATTACTCCATGCACTCCGAGTCCTTCGAATGTGCAGATCAGACCATTGCCACGAAGCATGTCATTAAACAGGGAGTTTGAGATAAGACGAGCATGTTTCTCCATGAGTGAAGAACGTTTCAGGACGCAACCAAAACATGATAAACAGGGGGAATCTGATATTGAATTTGGAGCTGAAAGACAGAGAGAAGTTAAACAAACTCAATAGAAAGTTACGTTGTAAGTCATCAGCTTAAGTTGTTATTAACTTTTACGTATATAAGCTGTATTTATTGTACTTGATATTAATATAACTCAACGGTGTACACTTGACGCATTCAGTAGCAATTGACTAGTTTGGATACCAGAACGATTTATGTTAATTATTTAGTTATACAACTTTCTGTCATTTTATTTGGTATAAATCTTTTTATGCTTTTGGTTATTATAATGTTCATGTGTTGGAGAATTAGTAGCATGGGTGGGCAAAATCTCACTTGTCCATGTTTCGGAGAGTGCATGGTATGGCGAGTTTGGAAAGGTGCTAAGCACCTTAAATTCGAAACTTATCATTTCTGATATATCTGCTTGCATGTTCATACGACATGGATATTTAATTCTCATTGCGAGTAACCGGATTTATCTAGTGCTGGTAGACATATCTCCAGGGGATTAATCGGTTGTGCATCGGTCTGCCAGACATCCCTAGGTTATCCAAAAACAAAAGAACATGAGGAACCTTATATTTAATGCGAAGGTTTATGATAGAGACAAGTTGCAAAAGTGCATGAAAGGTTAGAACTTAGAGTAGTACTGTTTCCTGCTTTGTTTCCGGTTGTAATAGTAATGCTTTTGTTGATTATATGTTTGATTTTAAACTTATCAAGGTTGAAGTCTTGTATCTGTATGTAAAATGATATTACGCACACCAATTAACCTAATGTGCACACTACCACAATCGAATGGTATGTTGATGTAGTACTTTAGGATCGAATCCACATAGACCAACGATTACACTTTATTTCTATAGGATCAATATCAAGCTAAAACAATATGGAGGTTTTAAGATTTGAGGGTTTCGTGACAAGCAAATAACAAGATTAATTAAAGGTTTTCAGATGATTAAGAGAGCTAAGTTCAGGGTGATTCATCGGGATACTTAGGATCATAAGCCACACAACTATTCAGGAAGACAATACAAGCCAATCTAGAACTTGAACAACAAGATTAAATAAATCCACTGTCGTGGTGTCTGCCAATTTATCAAGCAATCCTAATACCTAAACTGTCGTTTGGATTAGAGAATGATGACAATCATTAAGTTTGGGTTTAATTGGTTCACGATTTGCCTTAACATCAGCTTTCGTTGTCTAAGGAAAAATCGCATATGTATGATTTTTCTAGCAATCTAAAACACTTTTGATGATTAGATTAAACCTATGATCAGATGATAAATGGTCAGTTTAACATAAGCAGTAAGCATAACAATAGATAGAGATATCAAAGGAATAACAATCCTATTTGTGTCTAGCTCATTGATCCATGATCCCTAACACCCTAAACCCAACAAGCGACTACTCAGCCATGAACAGAGAAATCACTGAGACAATATATGAAGAAAACATGCTGAATCAATATATAAATAATATAGGGTTCAGGAAGCTTCTCAAGGTGAGAGAGATGAAGCCTTCTCCCTTTCAAGGTAAAAAATCTTCAAGTACAAAAGTCTCCAATAGTTTCTTGTGTAAAAACTAGCGTAGAATAATAATAGAAAATAAGAAAAGATATATATGCAGGTCTATGGCGGCCTGGGAGTAAAAGGGGGAAGCCCTAGGTAAAATCCCGAAATATTTGGAAACTTTCTTAAAAATCTTTGCCGCTGGAACAGGCACTCGGGTTGCTCTGCTCGACTGTTCAAGGGGGAGCAACGGTCGATCGAGCCAAACCTCGAAACGATCTCCTTGTTATCGAACTGATGTTCCGAGATATCAACGTCGCTAGGGTGCTAATCGACACCGGAAGTTCGGCCGATATCATCTTCAAAGATACTCTCGAGAAAATGGGGATCGATCAATTCGAAATCATGAAATCATGAAATACCCTAGCCCACTACTGGGACTTTCGGGAGAAACGACCATGGCCTACGGGTCGATTAATCTTACAGTCAAAGCCGAAACCGTGACAAGAGTCACAGAGTTTCTAGTCGTTGACCGTCCTGCATCTTACAACGTTATCATGGGAACGCCATGGTTGAACGTCATGCGTGCCATCCCATCAACGTACCATCTTTGCCTCAAGTTTCCAACCCCTAACGGAATCGAGGTAATATGGGGAAACCCAAGAGTATCACAGGTGTGTTACGCCGCAGAACAAAAACGAAAAAGACCAGACCTCGAGACCACTCCTAGAAAAACGGAGAAAAAGGTCTCCGGCCAAGGTTCGCGAAGTCAAGATTCGGCTGAACTCTTCTGGCAGTCTCGTAACATCATGGCCCTAGAGGAAAAACGCGAACTAACTTGCGAACCTGTGGTCACAGTCTGTCTCGACGAAGCATCTCCAGAACAATGCGTCAAAATCGGAGCCAATCTCCGCGAGCCTTTGAGGACAGAGCTCGTAACCTGTCTAAAAAAGAACCTCAATACTTTCGCATGGGCCGCGGAAGATATGCTAGGGATTGACATTAACATAACGTGTCACGAATTAAATATCGATCCGACTTTCAAACCCGTCAGACAAAAAAGGCAGAAGCTAGGACCTGAACGAGCTTCCGCGGTCAACGACGAGGTCGAAAAATTGCTTAAAGTCGGGTCAATAACGGATGTGAGGTATCCAGACTGGCTCGCCAACCCCGTAGTAGTCAAAAAGAAAAACGGAAAATGGCGAGTTTGCGTGGATTTTACCGACCTAAACAAGGCCTGTCCAAAAGATAGTTTCCCCCTGCCACACATCGATCGATTGGTAGAAGCAACGGCAGGAAACGAACTTCTGTCTTTCATGGACGCCTTCTCAGGTTACAATCAAATTATGATGAACCCTGACGATCGCGAAAAGACTGCATTCATTACAGATCGCGGAACCTATTGCTACAGGGTAATGCCCTTCGGCCTCAAAAACGCTGGCGCAACTTACCAACGACTCGTGACGACATGCTCGTCAAATCCCTCCAAGCAAAGGATCACGTATCACGTCTCGAGGAATGTTTCGCGCAGTTAAATTCCCATAACATGAAGCTCAACCCGACAAAATGCAGATTCGCCGTGGCATCAGGGGAATTCCTCGGCTACCTAGTCACATCCGCGGCATCGAGGCTAATCCAAAACAGATAAATGCACTGATCGAGATGGCTTCGCCGAAGAATAAGCGGGAAGTCCAAAGGTTGACCCGGTAGAGTCGCGGCACTTAACCGGTTTATTTCGTGATCAACAGACAAGTGCCTGCCTTTCTATGATGTCTTACGGGGAAATAAAAATTCGAATGGTCGGAAGAATGCGAAAACGCTTTCCAACAGCTGAAGCAGTATTTGGCTCCCCCCCTCAGTCCTCGCAAAACCAGTGGAGGGGGAACCTTTGTTCTTGTACATCGCTGTATCAGCAACAGCTGTGAGCGGCGTGCTAATCAGGGAAGAACGCGGCGAACAGAAACCTATTTTCTATATAAGCAAAACTTTGCTGGATACCGAATCTAGATACCCGCTAATGGAAAAATTAGAATGCGCGGTCGTAACATCGGCCCAAAAACTAAGACCATATTTCCAATCCCACACGATCGTCGTCCTCACGACTTTTCCCCTACGAACGATCCTGCATAGCCCGAGTCAATTGGGCCGATTAGCCAAATGGGCGGTAGAACTGAGCGAATATGATATCGAGTACCGACCGAGAACAAGCGCAAAGTCACAAGTGCTTGCGGACTTCTTGGTCGAATTAACGACAGAGACCATAACCAACGAGGAACCAGATTCCACTTGGCTCCTTCACGTCGACGGATCCTCGTCCAAGCAGGGATCAGGCGTCGGAATTCGCCTCACATCTCCAACGATCGAGATCTTAGAGCAATCATTTAGGCTGGAATTCCACGCCTCAAACAACGAAGCCGAATACGAAGCACTCGTCGCAGGACTGTGTTTGGCTCACGGCTTGAAGATACGAAACATCCACGCTTACTGCGATTCCCAGTTAGTGGCAAGTCAGTACAACGGAGAGTATGAAGCCAGGGACGAACGTATGGATGCGTACCTCAAACTGGTCCGAAAACTAGCTTAAAAGTTTGACTGTTTTGCCCTTACGCGAATTCCCTGTACCGAAAACACCCAGGCAGATGCTCTCGAGGCCTTAGCATTAAGTTCTTATCCAGGACTTAAAAGGATAATTCCGGTCGAGTTCATCGAACACCCGAGCATCGGACCACCAATCGTCATCAACCTCATAGAAGGTCAAGATGACGAAGAAGAAGAAGTTACAATACAACCGCAATCAGAGCAATCTGATTACGGCTGCAATACCCCATGGCTGCAGAAAATTCGAGACTACATTATCGCCGGACGCATGCCCACCGAGAAATGGGCAGCCTGCAAAGTCCGAACACAGGCCACGCGCTACATAACAGTAGACGGCGAAATTTACCAATGGAGATTCTCCGGACCACTAATGACGTGCCTGGAAGGGGAAGAAGCGAAAAAAGTGATGGAAGGAGTACATTCTGGGTCCTGCGGCAATCATTCCGGCGGAAAATCACGGGCAGTGAAAATCAAGCGCCATGGATACTACTGGCCGACGATGATCGGAGATTGCGACAAGTTCGCACGAAAATGCGAAAAATGCCAGAGGCATGCTCCAACCATCCGACAACCAGCCGATGTTCTCTCCTCCATTACATCGCCCTATCCTTTTATGTGCTGGGCCATGGACATCGTCGGTCCCCATCATAATTCAAAGCAAAAGCGTTTCCTTTTAGTCCTCACCGATTTCTTTTCAAAATGGGTAGAGGCAGATTCGTACGCAAGTATAAAAGATGTCCAAATCGAAAGTTTCGTATGGAAAAATATCATCTGTAGGCATGGAGTTCCTTACGAAATCGTAACCGATAACGGATCACAGTTTATCTCCACCCCGTTCGAGGCGTTCTGCGAAAAATGGAAGATACGGCTTAACAAGAGGCGTTCTGCGAAAAATGAAAGATACGGCTTAACAAATCAACGCCCAGATATCCGCAGTGTAGCGGACAAGCTGAAACGATTAATAAGACCATACTCGACGGACTGAAGAAACGCTTAAAGGCCAAAAAAGGCAGGTGGGCCGACGAACTCGAGGGAGTCCTCTGGTCCCACCGTACCACCCCGAGGCGAGCAACAGGAGAACCCCCTTTCGCTCTGGTGTACGGAACGGAATGCATGATTCCCGCAGAAGTAGAATTCTCCGGTGTTCGAAGAAGATTACTTCCCGAACGAGAGGAGCTCAACAACGCAATGCTCCTCGACGATCTCGATCTCATTAACGAGCGCCGAGATCGAGCGCTCATCAGAATCCAAAACTACCAACACGCGGCCGCAAAGCACTACAATTCCAACGTATGGAATCGCATATTTAATCAGGGAAATCTAGTCCTTCGCAAAGTCTTCCCAAACAACGCTGAACGAAACACGGGAAAACTCGGAGCAAACTGGGAAGGACCCTATAAAATCGAAAAAGTCGTCCGACCGGGCTCCTATGAAATAGCCAACATGCAAGGCATAAAAATTCCAAGGACCTGGAACGCGATGCATCTCAAAAAATACTATCACTAACCAACTCACAATCACCGAACTACGAGACGGCTTGATCTCCATAAGGATACGTAGGCAGTTTGTCGAACAGCAAATTCAGCTATCCCCCCTAATCAAAAAGGGGGGGAGTGGATACGTATACTCGTATACTCTCAAACTCGAAAACATCCGACCACGCCTTCGATGTTTCCGGCATATCTTAACCAAGCAAATTATCTTTTATCCGCGAAACATTTTGATATTCGAAAATAAATCAGCCGTTAGGGAGAAACAGCCATTGGCATCGCGAGACGTCGCGAGAGATGCCTCGAGGGTTACTTCTTCCGAACAACGAAGACGGACACTCCGTCAAAAAATGATGAACATTTTAACACATATCTTGCGCAAAAACTCTAAACGACGGCATTTGCCCCCAAGTTCGGTGCTGATCACATCGAACTCTTGAACGTCCTAAGCAGACATAGCCACCTCACGAAGATGACTCTCGTACATCCGACACAAGGATAATAGCGCTATAAAAGAAAATCGAAATTTTGGTCCAGCACTTCCGGTTGGCTTAAAAATTGTCTCCAGAGAGATGTTCGATTCGTATCTAACAAGTCATATAAGTCGAGAACCTATCGCGGACTTTAAATCGGTACGAATCAGGTTAAAATCGCGACAGATAAATCGATAGTCGGCTAGTCACCGCATAAAATCTTAAACCGAAAGTAAACCTAGGTCTTGCCCTAAACCCAGTGCACTGGTCTCTAACATCTCAAGGCATGATATCCAAAAGATACGAGATCCCAAAACCATGCCTCTATGTTTATATTCGATATCTTCAGATATCCCGCGAAGTCGATATCTCGCGGAAAAACTCTCGAAACAGATCTCGAACAAAACATTTCGCATCAAAAAAGGATATGAGACGACAGCTCATCACCCTTCTACCACGCCATACGTAAGCTTATGAAAAATGCAACTCGATCATCTTGTCATAAAAAGCCGCAGAGCGGCGGGGATTCAAAGCCACATACGGCCAGTCCCGAAACACGAAATGAGGCCATTTAAGGCCGAAACATCAAACATAAAAAAAATCTCCCGCAAGAGATCTAACCAGTCATCCTTAGAGCTCACGCACCCTCTTCACCCGTCACTTCATCTAAACCTGGAGCCGCGTCACCTCCGAGTACCAGATTCTTCCACTCCGGGCCTTCTGAACATGTCAGAAGGAAGCACGCGGATTTCAGGTCAGCTAGGATGAGATCGAAATCTCCATCCACGACTGCCAAATCTCCCTTGCAGCCGGACAGTCGGGCCTCTTCGGCCTCTAAGGTCGGAGGAGTCTCACTTTGGAACGATTGAACCACGGCCATCCCGCCCTCGATCGTCGCCAAGGCTAAATCCATGTTCCGAATGCATTCGAGAGAGCCCAGAAAGGCGGAGATCTTCGCTAAGCAAGCTTGGAACTCAGAACAAAGAGCGTCCTTGGCCTCTCGAATCTTGCGGCTCACTAATCCTGCATCGCCCTCGATCTGACGCTGAAGACGACGCACCTCCAAAGATTTGGCCTTCCTGGCTTTCTTCTCCTTAAGCAATGAACTCGCCGTCTTCCCGAGGTCCCTCTCGAGGTCCCTCTCGAGCTCCCCTATCGCGACCTCAAGTTTCGACACTTTCACGGAGTGAGAATCATTGACAGCCGTCAGCATGGCCTCGGTTTCGGACCATCTACGCTGAAGTTCCTACAACTCCCCGGCAAGACGACTGGTCTCAGAACCGCACTCGCTGATCATCCCGTCGATCAACGACATGAACTGCGAAACGAGAAGAAAGTTAGGGATTCTTTGTCTTTTAGAAAAATATATAACAATCAAAAAAGTAAGTGAGCGACAAACCTTTCCGCGAAGCCCCGACGCTATGCTCGAGCCTCCTTGCTACGAAGATTCCCCGTCACCGCCCTTGGTAAACTTACTCTTCCGGCCCTTAGGCTGAGTAACCGGAACAACACTAGGAGCGTGCAGCGCTAGAACGATCTCCTTCCTGGCCAGAGGAGGCGGCATAGAGTCAACAGCCCTCTCCAAGAAAGTTTTTGAAGGTTTGAAGAAGGGAATGTGTGAAGAAAATGAATGACAAGAGCTCACTACTTATAGAAGTATGGACTCGGAATTTTATATTTTTAATAAACATTTTCTCGAGAATTTTCTTCCGCGGAGTTTGAAGTAAACTTCGTTCAATACGCCTAACTTCGCCGAAATCGTCAAACCGCCCGCAAGAGTCTCGACTCTAACGAGCTGGGGGGCTAACTGTTGGGGTCAAAAACGGTTGCAACGAAGTTAACGTCAAAATCCCCGAAGAAGAAAACGTAGAAACCTTCTTCGACAAATACTTTTTCGAAATAGATTCTTCTTTACGAAAAGCTTTGCGGAAGAAACGCGAGTCATCGGACAAGAGCTCGAAGAGGGTCGCTACGCAGCAACCGAACACATGTTCCGCTCGGTCGCTACGTAGAGAGAGATGAAGCCTTCTCCCTTTCAAGGTAGCAAATCTTCAAGTACAAAAGTCTCCAATGGTTTCTTGTGTAAAAACTAGCGTAGAATAATAATAGAAAATAAGAAAAGATATATATGCAGGTCTATGGCGGCCTGGGAGTAAAAGGGGGAAGCCCTAGGTAAAATCCCGAAATATTTGGAAACTTTCTTAAAAATCTTTGCCGCTGGAACATGCACTCGGGTTGCTCTGCTCGACTGTTCTGCGTGAAAAAACTCCAAATTACACTCTTTTTCTCCTCTTTTCCTCCAACTGGTCTATCACCCATCCAATGCAACTCCAGACCTGAAATGAATCAGAGGGACTAAAACGACTCGATAAAACCTTGAAAACTATTAGTAACACATACATATAATGTGCCAAAAACACAATATATCAACTCCCCCAGACTTAGTTCCTTGTTTGTCCTCAAACCAAATCAAGTACCAAGAACCGAGAGAAAGGTTTATAAGTGTGGGAACTCTCCTATTCTCAGCAACCATACTTTAACCACGAATCTCTGAACCATACAAGTAGTAAAACTAGGACAAGACACCCTTACCAAAACCCCACTGACTGCTGTTCAAGATCGGCTCCATACACTACATCTCAAACCTGCAAAAGCTACACTTTCCAGACAAAGCTCCTTACATTCAATTAAGAGTAGCGTGAGCTTTTCATCATAGACACTATTCAGGGTAGACGGTCTAGGTGTGGAACAAGCTATTTAGTGGTGGAGTTAAGAGTGTTTAGGGGCTACCATTTCATTGTAGAGGATGCAGGATATCACACAAAATGGCAAGAGAGAATAGACCCATTGACATACCATTCGATTGTGGAGGATTCGATCCTAAAGTGCTACATCGACATACCATTCGATTGTGGTAGTGTGCACATTAGGTTAATTGGTGTGCGTATACACGTAATATCAATTTGGCGCCGCGGCCTGGGAGTAAAAGGGGGAAGCCCTAGGTAAAATCCCAAAATATTTTGAAACTTCCTTCAAAATCTCTGCCGCTGGAACAGGCACTCGGGTTGCTCCGCTCGACTGTTCTGCGTGAAAAACTTCAAATTACACTCTTTTTCTCCTCTTTTCCTCCAACTGGTCTATCTCTCATCCAATGCAACTCCAGACCTGAAATGACTCAGAAGGACTAAAAAGACTGGATAAAACCTTGAAAACTATTAGTAACACATACATATAATGTGTCAAAAACACAACATATCATAAAACAAATCTGTATACGTGTGCCGGACATCGCTTGTATAACATGGTGTTCTGATACAAATGTTTACAATTGAACATCTAACTTCTGAGATTTTTGAAACTAGAAATGTCGATCCTGAACTACGTTTTTGTTTTTGAGTGATCCCTACGTCTCAACAACAAGATCCAACAATTCAATATATTATGTTGTAGCTCTAAAAATTCACAAGTTTGAGAAAATAAAACCATTCTCTAAATAGTGTTTCTCTTTCAGGAAATCTTTCCGAGTCTTCGTCTTTAGTAAACCACTCGACGTCCTCCACTTATCCTTTAATGAACCACAACCAGACAAAATGCATTTCAATTCTGCAACAGGAGATATCTCAAGGGCTATCTTGAAAGTGACTCAAAGCAAAGATATGTCACTCATAGAGAACAAGTGGTTCAACCGTCGTATTAGCCTAGTGATTGTCCTGATCCAGATACCGCTGATCTTTCATCTAACCGCCTCAGTGTCAGTAGCTTCTGGGGACTGTTTTTGATAGCAGGCGTTGCTTCCTTCTTGGCACTTCTTGTTGGGGTCGAAAACGGTTGCAACGAAGTTAACGTCAAAATCCCCGAAGAAGAAAACGAAGAAACCTTCTTCGACAAATACTTTTTCGAAATAGATTCTTCTTTACGAAAAGCTTTGCGGAAGAAACACGAGTCATCGGACAAGAGATCGAAGAGGGTCGCTACGCAGCAACCGAACACATGTTCCGCTCGGTCGTTGCGTAGCGACCGAGCTCGAGCCAAAGCTCGGTCGCTACGTAGCGACTGAGCTCGAGCAGGAGCTCGGTCGCTACGTAACGACCGAGCTCGAGCCAAAGTTCGGTCGCCACGTAGCGACCGAGCTCTTCCGAAACGTCAATACGACATTAGTCCATGCGTTCTCGTCTACCCTTCGATGCTATCTCCCGAAGACTGTAGCGAACCCATTTCACGATTCCCCGCCATTCTAAGTTATCGATCAAACATTACCATAAAAACCGCGGAAAGTTCATTCTTTATCAAAAGAAGCCGTAATAAACGCTTCGAGTCGGAAGACGGCCGAAAGGGACCTAAGACATGACTCGAAGCCCAACTTACGATTTCTTAACCAACAGCCCGTAAGCCGCATGACGGTTTACGCTTGGTTCGCAAAGAAAGATAAATGTCAAGTTTCCGCGGATAAATACGAAATTTTGAAGATAATTACGAAGATCGGAAAAAATAGAATATCTCCATTTTTATGCTATGGCGGCTTAGGTGCAGAAGGGAAAAAGCATAAACCGACCTTGGAGCCAGTATATAAGGAGTCCTAGGCGAGCGGCATAGGAGAGGACTTTACACAGCAAACTTAGCACTTAGAGCGATTTTAGGCAATTTTCCGTTTTTGTTATTCGAGCTGCGACTCAATTAGGTTTATGCTGTCTTAGGGTTTTAGAACTAGGAATCTCGCCGACAGCTATCGTAGCCCAGGCACTTACCTTGTTGTAAAAGCTCAAACGCAGATTCGGAATAAGAACTATCTTGCTCTCTTTTCGATTTCTTATTTTTGTTCTCGTTTCGTGTTCTGATTGCTTGGCGTGTGGTATTAGCAGATATCCGTGACCTCTAGGAAATTAGGGTTTTCCTGATTTCCTTATTTAAACGGAAATCGACAGTGCGAATTTCGGTTCCCACACTTCTCGTCTTTGTAGCCCTCTTCTTGTACGAACATAGGCACACACTATGTAGTAACCCCGAAGGTTCCATATGGAGAAAGCTAAAGTCTTTGTTCAGAATCTTCGATGAGAAAGACATAGGGTCGCACACTTTCAAGAGCAGTGCCGTTCATAACGTGAGCTCACCTATTACTCAGTGCACTCCGAGCCATTTGACTCTGCAGATCAGACCATGGCCACGGAGCATGTCTTTAAGCAGGGAGTTTGAGCTAAGAAAAGCATGTTTTGTTATGAGCGAAGAACGTTTCAGAACGCAACCAAAACATGATAAAGTTGGAGTATCTGATATTGAATCCGGAGCTGAGTGACAGAGAGAAGTAGAAAAAATGAATAATGTACTGTAAGCTACAGTTATTAGTTTTATGTATATAACCTATATTTATTGTATCTTGATATTATTATAGCTAACGGTGCATAGTATTAAAATAATACTCTCTCTGTTTCATATTAAGTGTCGTTTTGGATTTGTGCACACGAATTAAGGAAACCATTAATTTTGTACATTTCTTATATAAAAACACAATTACCAATACAACTAACCATATTTCAACCAATAGAAAAATCAATTACTGAGTAAAACTAATAAATTTTGCATTGAAAGTCGAAAACGACATTTATTTTATAACGAAAAAAAATCTCTACAACGACACTTAATATGAAACGGAAGGAGTATATGTTAATGTATATTTTTTTAAAAACAACATATAAATATAAGTTATCTTAGACACATTTCTTTTTTATAATATAAATAAATAAATTTTAAAAATGTATTATAGCAAAATGTATAAACCAAAGAAAAAACATATTTTGTAGGAGGTTATCTATTTGATTATTTCATATTCTTATTTTATTGTATCTAACTGGAAAATATATTAGTAAGTAATAAAACTTAATAACAGTGGAAATTATATATTTAAAACAATTGTAATAATATCAAATATATTTATAAAATGAAAAAAATATATGCACGGACGTACGGATTAAAATCTAGCTATCCCAATATATAAAAGGGATTGAGCTAGAGTTCCTAGAGTGTCCACGTAGGCATGGAAATTCCAGTCAATCATAAGTTAAGAATGTGTCATGTCATCAAATGCATTCATGATTTCTGCACGTCGATTCGCCTCCGTCAAAAAACAAATTTTATGGATTCATCTTCTCTCACAAAACCGTGATATCTCTCACCTTTTCTAAATGTAAATGCACAATCGAAATCAATTCTGAAACTGAAGAGGATATTTTATGGCTTCTCAATTAATCCACTGCTTCATGATCATTATATAAACTGTTGAGTATTCTGAGTTACGATTCACCTTCTTATCTCAAGAAAGCCAAGCCGATCGCTGGTTCTGCCTCTCAGAAGAACATCCAGTATCTGAGCACGAAAGTTGTGATCTCCGCTCCATGTAAATTCAATAATCATATTAGGTTGTTCTGTTTCGTTTGATTCTATCTGCAATAGATGAAAGCAAGTCTGAATATGTTGATGGGAACCCTATGTTGCCTATCTAATGACCTCCATAGTTCATGTACTTTCTTATATTCTAAAGTTCAGTTTTTGATGACATTGACAGTATGGTGCCAACACAACACGTCACTCCATAGATTATGATGATTACCTTCAGTCCAGTCTCTGTCTTTGTAAGTGTTTTTTTTTTCATTCAGCAGGATGTGTGACAGGCTTTTCACAGCAACCTCTCATCCCGTTTCTGAATTTATCTTCTTTCTTAACAACCACTGTCAACAATTGAGTGACATGGTTAAGGTAAATATCATGCATGAGCTCGCATCCACATCTTTCTCCGTATTGGTAGTCTCTGTCGCTTTAGCTTTCACTGAACATTGATAATCCAGGTTTGTTCGCTAAGGATCCTGTCCTTTATTTCTTTTACTCTATTACAGCGCTGTTACTATAATGCCTCCCAGGACAACTTGGTATGACTTTTTTTTCGACAGCCCTTTTGTGTCCACTTGCCTCTTACAAGTTACAATATTTAGCAATCGTCAAAAGCAGAGCTGAACATTTGTTCGAAGTGATCAACTCGAGAGATGATGTGCTTAGGACATTGATGGGAAGGTGTACGTATCTCAGGTATGTGGAAACTGGATTAACGGATAGGGTTCTATATGCTTGAATGGGATCAAGACTTCTTTATGTCCTTTGAAAGTTTTGAAGAATGTGCAGAAAGCTGTTAGGGATATGATGATATTGTCTTCAATGGTCTACCATCGACTGAGCCATTCTAGGTGTTCAATGAGAATAGTAAGTACTAGAAGAAGAGGGTTACAACTCCTGTTATCATTGATATCTTGCATATTTACATTGTTTTATCCATTCACCCATGTGCATTTTGATCATATAGACTAGGATTTAGCCATGTTTAGGTTGCATTTTGCATACATGAGTCTTTATCAGGTATTGGAGTACCACATGGAGTTCTTGGAGGCATTTGGGTGCATTTGGAGCTCAAAAGAAGTGTTTAAAGCGATCAACGGACGAGCAGCGCACCAGAGCAACCTCACCGGAGCGACGCCGTGAAGTCGCTGTGACACACATCCCGTAGCGATCCAGCCAGAGCGACATGGAGAGGTCGCTCGCGTTTCTATCGTGAGACACCCCTCTCAGAGCGACTTGCCAGAGCGACGCTCCGAGGTCGCTCGCGTTTCCATGGCGAGACGACACAAAACGAAGCCCGGAGCGACCTCTCAGGGCGACCCACTAAGGTCGCTCCGGAAGAACGGAGCGACTTGTTGGAGCGACACACCAAGGTCGCTCGCGTCCTCTCGTCCGGAGACACCAAAGTCGAGCATCCTGGAGCGACCCCTCAGAGCGACCTACCAAGGTCGTTCCCAGCCAGAGCGACCAGCCAGAGCGACCAGCTCAAGTCGCTCGCGTTTTGACGGGGCAAGACACGAAGAAGCGTCGGGAGCGACCTCCTGGGAGCGACTATGCTAGGTCGCTCCGCGTGTTTGATTGGACGATTTTTATGTTAGTTCGGGGGCCTTTTGGTCATTTGTTTTATTGTTTTTAAATTGCAAAAACCTAAGTTAAGTACTCTTGGGTAGCCACCAGGCAGATTATCTTTTGATCTATTGAGAAATACACAAAAACTCTCTTGAGAAGTTCATCTCTTGGATTTTAATTGTTTGTGTTCTTGTTGATTTCTTATCTATTTCTCTACATGATTAATCTGAAATCCAATATGAGTTTAAGAGGAATCATGGAGATTAGTGAGTAATCACCTTTTTGAATTCATGGGTTAGGGAGATCAAGGGTGATTAGGTTAGTTCTATGATGTTTTAGTGTAGATCATTCTTGTTCCTTGCTAGTATAGTATTGATAATGCATCTTCTGAGTTGGCCACTCAAAAGTTGATCAATAGACATTTCCCACCCAAAAGGTGTTTGATGAAATGCCTGAGACAACTCTCCTAGGCTTTTAGTATACTTTGCCAAAGACATTTGTTGTTAAAGATGCTAAGATAGCTAATAGACTTGTTAGTAATGATTGCTTTCATATTATTCAACCAAAGACATTTGATGTTTGAGATATGTTAGCAAATGAGCATTCATCTAGACATAGAGCTTGCTTAGAATTGTGTCTAGGCTTAAGGTTGATAGTTTGATTGATCATTTGCCATCCTTAGTTCGATACTTGATCACCCAAGGTCTAATCCCTATGCCCATAAGTTCTCTTTACCCTTAGTCAAGAAAGTATCATTCTGTTATTGCTTTCTAGTTTTAGTCATAGCTTAAAACCCATCTAAATCATTGGTTGCACTTAGATTAAGTGAGTACTTGCATTCTCAGTGCTTTGATATCCCTCAGAACTGGTTCGACAATCACTATACTACAACATTTGTCTTAGGAGCTTGAAAACTCTTAACATCAAATTGGCGCCGTTGCCAAATTCTGAGTAGATTTAAACATTGAGATTTAGTCACTTGCTTGAGACTAAGTCATTTTAATTTTGTTTTGTTACTGATTCTTCTTCTTCACCTACCTTTCACTTTCAGGTGTATGAACTTAAGGAGCAGGGGTCCATCAAACCTAGTTCCAATAGTAGCAGACATCAGAGCTTTTGAGAGGGAGTGTGCTAGAGCTAGAAGAGAAGAAGAACACCAGGCCCACTTGGATATTGATATGGCAGATCCACCGCAAGGGGCAGAACACCAACCGCAGGCAGCTCGACCCATTGGTACTTATGACCGGCCCAACATTCTTGGTCATAGACTAGGAATCCGAGCACCGGCTGTGGCAGCCAACAACTTTGAGGTCAAGTCAGGACTCCTCAACGTGATCGAGAACAACAAATATCATGGCTTGGCTTTAGAGGACCCATTCGATCACTTGGACAGGTTCGACAGCCACTGTGGGTTGTCAAAAACCAATGGTGTGTCAGAGGATGCCTTAAAGCTGAAGTTATTCCCTTTCTCTTTGGGGGATAAGGCACGTCAGTGGGAGAAGTCTCTACCCAGCGACTCGATCACTACTTGGGATGAGTGCAAGAGAGCATTCTTGGAGAAATTCTTCTCATCCTCAAGAACTGCTAAGCTGAGAAATGAGATCTCCAGTTTCCAACAGAAGAACTTGGAAGGCTTCAGTGAAGCCTAGGAGAGATTCAAGGGCTACCAAGCTCAATGCCCACACCATGGTTTCTCTAAGGAGAGCTTACTGAGCACATTCTACCGTGGTGCTCTTCCTAAGTACAGGGCCAGACTGGATACAACTAGCAATGGGTTCTTCTTGGGGAGAACTGAGGAAGATGCAGAGGAGCTGGTTGACAACATGGTAAAGAGTGATGCAGTCTACAGTGGAGACCACGACAGAAACAGTCGAACAGATGATAAGCAGACGAGGAAGGAGTTGAAAGCTCTACAGGATAAGATAGACATCCTCCTTGCTGATAAAGCCACACAAGAGCAGCTGCACTTTGTTGGTAACCCAAGCCAAGAGACACCACCTGTTGTCCATGAGGTTGAGGGTTTGGAAGGTCAGGAAGAGCTGTGTTTCATCAACAACAATGGTAGCTGGTACAAAAAAGAGCCCAACTTTCAGTACAACAACTACCAACAGAAATCATATCCCAACAACCAACAGAGTGGTTATCCGCCTCGAAACAACCAGCAAGGCAGCTATCAACCTCAGCAAAACCCCTCATCTGGTTCCTCTACTCCTCAAGAGAGCAGCACTGACACCCTCCTGAAACAAATCTTGGAGTCTCAGACTAGAAGTGAGAAGCATGTTGGTTATGAGTTGAAGAACCTTCATTCCAAATTTTGATGGGAGCTACAATGAGCTCAACAACAAGTTCTCACATCTTGCTTCTACAGTCAAGAATTTAGAGAATCATTTTGCTTCCATGAACACTCACCAGACTCGCCAGCAAGGATCTCTACCTGGAAAATCTGACCAAAACCCCAAGGAGGCCAAAGCTATCACCCTTAGGAGTGGTAAGCAGTTACCTCCTACAACCCTCACCAGGGATGCTGAGAAACTAGGTGATGAAGTGGCCATCAACTTAGATGAGGAAGTGGTGATTGTTGATGAGAAAATCAATGATGAAATCTTGGAGAAGATTGTGGAAGCCAAAGGTAAAGGAAAGGTGGGGGAAGAGAAGAAAACAGTGAAAGATGGTGAAGTTCTTGCTCCAGCAAGTGAGAATTCTTTTGTTCCTCCTCCCTATGAACCCAAACTACCATTCCCTGGTAGATTCAAGAGGCAGCTGCTAGAGAAGTACAAGGCTTTGTTTGACAAGCAAATGAGTGAAGCTCAGGTTGCAATGCCCATCATCGATGCTTTCATGTTGATTCCTCAATACAACAAGTTCCTGAAAGATGTTGCAGCTGCAAAGAAAAAAGAAATGGAAAGCATGATGATTCTTACCCATGAGTGCAGTGCCATCATCCAAAGGCTTGACGTTCCAGAGAAGTTAGAGGATCCAGGATGCTTCACACTACCTTGTGCTCTTGGACCTATGGTATTTGAGAAATGTCTCTGCGATTTGGGAGCTAGTGTCAGCGTGATGCCTTTGTCTGTCGCAAAGAAGCTTGGATTCACTCAGTACAAAAAGTGTAAACTCTCTCTGGTGTTAGCTGATCGTTCAGTGAAGTACCCTGTGGGCATCTTAGAGGACCTACCTGTGAAGATTGGAAGGTATGAGATACCTACAGATTTTGTGATGCTTGAGATGGGTGAGGAGGCTCAAGACCCATTGATTCTTGGAAGGCCATTCTTAGCTACAGCAGGAGCAATTGTTAAGGTGAAAGAGGGCACGATTGATCTCCATTTGGGTAAAGGGCATGTTCTCCACTTTGACATCAAAGATAAAATGAAGAAACCAACTGTGTTCGGGCAAGCCTTCTACATTGAAGAGATGGGCACTCTTACTGATGAGCACCTTGAAGAGTTACCACCTGAGGACGACGAGGAGGGAGCATCTCCCTCTACTCATTCTCCATAGAAGGTAACCCACTACTTTCCCTTGTATATACCATTTCGTTTTTGCATATTAGTTTTCTCTTTTTGGGTATCTCTCTCTGCTTGACAACACAGAGACTGTGTCAATTAAATTTGGGGGAGGTACCAAGTATTTGATCACGTTTTCTTTGATGATTTTGAGTCTCATGCATTGCATTATACATATATATTTGCATAAAAAAAAAATTCATTTAGTTTGCATCATTAGCATTTCTAGGAGAGTCTAGAGCATATAGGTTGCATTTACTTGCATTGGGAACAATGATTTGAAATGTCTTGTAAAAAACATTACTTTGCACCTGAATAGCTTATGCACCTCTCAAAAAACACTTGTATGCTTCGAGCCTTGAAGACTCTTCCTGAAACTTGTTGATTGCTGAAACTCAATCTTTGAAGCCAACTACAACCTTATTTGAACTGAACGAACTTAATACTTCTTGCTCATGGTCCCTTGTGTACTGAGTCATGGCTATACACACTTGAGTTGTCACATCCTTTATGTCAATCTTATTTTGACAAACTCTAGTGGTAGACCACTCCCAAAACCTTTCCCTTCTTTTAAGCTTTCGTTGTTTGATGAGTGAGGCCTTCTTCGGAAAGTCTTACATGTGCATAATGTTGAGAGTATCGGGAATGACAATGTTTGATCTTCATTCTTGCTAGATTGGGCACTCTATTGTCTAGCTATAGGTGGGGGGGGGGGGGGGGTGAGAGTTGTGATTATGATTTGGGAGCAATGAAAAAGGAAAAGAAATAACTCTTTGTGTTTAAGTGAATTGTCTTACTGGGATAAGTAAAAAAAAAAAAAAAAAAACCTCTAGCTCAAGTTATGAAAAGTCTTGGCCCCCATTTAAAAAAAAAAAAAAAAAAAGAAATAAAAAATGAAAAGAAAAGAAAAAGAAAGAAAAAGGGGGCTAGCAAAGTTGTTAGGAGCTAAGTAATGTTTTGAGGTTGTGAAAAATCTCTTGTAGATTTCAAAGAGAAGGAGTTAATGTTCTTAGGATCTTTTGGTGAGAGATGTGAGTTGGGTTTGACATTTGGGAAAAATTGTGTAATTGTATGTCTGGGAAAAGGGTAGAACAATGGAGATTGAGCATTGTATGCATGAGTTGGTCCCTTTCTTAGATATATTATGTGCAATGTCAAGGCTAATTGTTTCAAGAGTAAACCACCGTAAAGATTTATGTTTCGAACCTTTTGAATCACTTGAATAAAAGCCTTCCCTTACCCAAATGACTTGGACCGACTGACCATTTGCAAGAATTTACTAGATGTTTTGTGCTTAATGAATGTGAGAGTTGGTTGATTTGAATGTGTGGATGCTTGATGATGAGTGTATGGACAAAAGGAGATGAGATAGGCCTAGAGAAGCTAGAGTGTAATAAGAGAGTGTGCTAATCGTGTTTGCTAGTTGTGTTTCTTTTGGCTATGAGCTCCCACCTTCGAACCTCTCTCCCTATGAGTTCTAGAAAGTTCACTTGTGGACAAGTAAAGAACAAGTTTGGGGGAGTTGATATCTTGCATATTTACATTGTTTTATCCATTCACCCATGTGCATTTTGATCATATAGACTAGGATTTAGCCATGTTTAGGTTGCATTTTGCATACATGAGTCTTTATCAGGTATTGGAGTACCACATGGAGTTCTTGGAGGCATTTGGGTGCATTTGGAGCTCAAAAGAAGTGTTTAAAGCGATCAACGGACGAGCAGCGCACCAGAGCGACCTCACCGGAGCGACGCCGTGAAGTCGCTGTGACACACATCCCGTAGCGATCCAGCCAGAGCGACATGGAGAGGTCGCTCGCGTTTCTATCGTGAGACACCCCTCTCAGAGCGACTTGCCAGAGCGACGCTCCGAGGTCGCTCGCGTTTCCATGGCGAGACGACACAAAACGAAGCCCGGAGCGACCTCTCAGAGCGACCCACTGAGGTCGCTCCCGAAGTCCGGAGCGACTTGTTGGAGCGACACACCAAGGTCGCTCGCATCCTCTTGTCCGGAGACACCAAAGTCGAGCATCCTGGAGCGACCCCTCAGAGCGACCTACCAAGGTCGCTCCCAGCCAGAGCGACCAGCTCAAGTCGCTCGCGTTTTGACGGGGCGAGACACGAAGAAGCGTCGGGAGCGACCTCCTGGGAGCGACTATGCTAGGTCGCTCCGCGTGTTTGATTGTACGATTTTTATGTTATTTCAGGGGCCTTTTGGTCATTTGTTTTATTGTTTTTAGATTGCAAAAACCTAAGTTAAGTACTCTTGGGTAGCCACCAGGCAGATTATCTTTTGATCTATTGAGAAATACACAAAAACTCTCTTGAGAAGTTCATCTCTTGGATTTTGATTGTTTGTGTTCTTGTTGATTTCTTATCTATTTCTCTACATGATTAATCTGAAATCCAATATTAGTTTAAGAGGAATCATGGAGATTAGTGAGTAATCACCTTTTTTGAATTCATGGGTTAGGGAGATCAAGGGTGATTAGGTTAGTTCTATGATGTTTTAGTGTAGATCATTCTTGTTCCTTGCTAGTATAGTATTGATAATGCATCTTCTGAGTTGGCCACTCAAAAGTTGATCAATAGACATTTCCCACCCAAAAAGGTGTTTGATGAAATGCCTGAGACAACTCTCCTAGGCTTTTAGTATACTTTGCCAAAGACATTTGTTGTTAAAGATGCTAAAATAGCTAATAGACTTGTTAGTAATGATTGCTTTCATATTATTCAACCAAAGACATTTGATGTTTGAGATATGTTAGCAAATGAGCATTCATCTAGACATAGAGCTTGCTTAGAATTGTGTCTAGGCTTAAGGTTGATAGTTTGATTGATCATTTGCCATCCTTAGTTTGATACTTGATCACCCAAGGTCTAATCCCTATGCCCATAAGTTCTCTTTACCCTTAGTCAAGAAAGTATCATTCTGTTATTGCTTTCTAGTTTTAGTCATAGCTTAAAACTCATCTAAATCATTGGTTGCACTTAGATTAAGTGAATACTTGCATTCTCAGTGCTTTGATATCCCTCAGAACTGGTTCGACAATCACTATACTACAACATTTGTCTTAGGAGCTTGAAAACTCTTAACATCAAACATTTCTCTGGCCAAGGGTGTGGAAGCAGAGTTTGAACCTCATCATCGGATTGTTATGTTTAAATGATCTAAAGAGCATGAAAAATCACTGTTCATGTCTTCTTTATATGTTTGCTAGAATAGATGAATGTTTGATGTCATCCACCTGAGTATTTTCCTGACAGATAGATTTTGTTTGTTATTGTTTTGATACTGTGTATTGGCAGAAATGTCAAATTTCTTGATTGAGTGTAGTGTTAGTAAGAATCAAAAGAAGCTACTGTTACCCACTGCATCCATGGCTAGCAACATCTTCCTTCCAAGAAGCGTCATCCCCAATAAAAGGAATTCTAGGTTTAACTTCTTCGTAAGTTTCCCTTGATCATTCCAATCTGAGAAGCAGGAATGTGTAGATATAGGGGGAAAAATAGCTCCAGATGCAGAGCTTCACTTTTATATAGTCAAAGAAGGATTCGTGAGAATATAACACCGAAAGGTGTTAAAAAATATAAACTGGTAAGCTCATATACAACTCCTCAAATTGTTCCGAAGTCTTTTATTTTTTTATTGCCTAAAGAAAGTATTTGTGCAGATTCTTCTGATGGCTTTCACACGGGTGAATGGCATCAACAAGCAAGAAAACATCACTATGCTAGATAAATATGGAAGGGAAAACCCTTCTTCTGCAGAACAAAATAAAAAAAAATGGAACCATCTTGATGCGGCCTATCTTTGCCTCATGTCTGCGTTATTCACTTCGACGTTAGCTTAGCAGTGGCGGGAAGTTTTGTTTTGTTACTTGGGTTTTAAGTTATCATTTGGCTGCTGGAACATGAGTTAGAGAAACATTGTCATCTTTTTATATCAAATCCATGAAAAGACTATTATGATTTACTCTGTTATGGGTATTGTTATAGATTTGAAGAAAATTTATGAGATATTGTGTTCAAAAACATTTCAAAATAAGTGAAAAGATACTAAGAAAATATGATGTTCTCTAATTTGGCTTTAGTACCTTCTGATTTTAGAAGTTCAGCTCAAATAGCTGGCGAAAAAAAAAAGACTTTAGTCGCCAGTATTCATGGCATGAGAATGACGCACACCAGTCATCAACATCACCATAAGTGGCATTTCATATAGATTTTGAAACCCCATAAAATTCTCTAATACCGTAAATAATAAGTTAGTAAAAACAACTCAAAAGTTCTAAAAACAAAAACAAAGCTTGAAAGTTTGAACCAGTTGTTATTAACGATTTATTTTCATGGAACTTAATTTATGAATAGTTTTTATCTAATGTCCCTGAAGGACGCCTAAATAGGAATGATGAATTGGATTAGAATTCAAGTTAAAAATAGAAAAAGGTTTTATTGCACTCGTTTCAAATTCGATATGAACTTATATTTTTTATAATATGCCCACAATATATATTATTATATATATATATATATATATATATATATATATTAAATAAAAAATATTTGACCGAAATCCGAGCGTAGTCCGGAAGAATCTCTAGTATACTTAAAAGAAGATAAAATAAAATGATTGAAAAGGGTAAAATTTCCTCAAGGATGAGGGAAAACTGATGTGTTAGTAGCTGACGTGTTAATGCCAAGCGGTTACTGCATTTTGCAGGATCAGTGGTTCGTCTCAGAGCACCCCCATTAGTGAACTCCATGAAAGGAGTTCACAAAGTATTTTTTATTATATTTTTTTCTGTTTGATTTTTGTTTTTATTAAAAAAAAAAAAAAAAAAAAAATTAATCGGACCAATCGCGGGCCGCCACGTGCCGTGGGGCCCGCGCTACAGTGATGAACCCGGTTCACTGGGAAGAGGTGGAGAGAGACAGGTTCATCACTATTCATTATTTTAATATATATTTTTTTTTAGAATATGTGTGAACCCTCCATAAATTCACTAATGGGGGTGCTCTGAGACTCTGAGTTTCTGCACGTCACTGGATAGTTTTTTACGTGGAGCCCGCGTTACAGTGATGAACCCGGTTCACTGGGAAAAGGTAGAGAGAGACAGGTTCATCACTATTCATTATTTTAATATTTTTTTTTTTTTGAAATATGTGTGAATCCTCCATAAATTCACTAATAGGGGTGCTCTGAGACTGAGTTTCTGCACGTCACGGGATAGTTTTTTTTCTTTTCAAACCTCCAAATATTATTGATTTATATTCTAACTTAATCCATCGCTCAGCCCTTTCACCACAACAACGACCATACACAATAAGTTTTACTATTGTTTTATTAAGAAACAAGTGTTATAAACTTACTGGCATAATCGATTGTTTTTCTCAAGGATTTTTCTAAAACTTTCGTTATCTCCAACGCCGAGGAGGACGATTGTTAATGTAGCCTTTGCAGCTGCTTCTTTGCTATTCGTTACTGAACTTCAAGCCTTAGCCTAGTATCCAGCGTTGCTCAGATGGTCTTCCCCTCTGAGCATATAACTAAAGAATAAGATTCCTTGTGGATATTTTGGAAGAAAGAAGGGCACGCTTTCCTTATTTATTCATTCATTCATATTTTAGAGGAAGTCACTATATCTCCAAATTTACTAAAAGTTTTATTTTTATTTTTGATAATTAGGATAAATACTGGACCAAAACTTAGACTAATCTCCTAAGTTTACAGAAATTGGATACTTAATATCCAAATCTGGTAGAAAATCAAGTATTCTTACTATTTAAGATTTTCACAGTAGCCAAAAATATAATGGCAATTAAACCGATATTTCCATTAATGTGATAGTAGCAAGCTTATATTTTGTCAGTTTACTTTTTACTTTGCATATTTCACAACTCACATCACCAAATGGGACTAAACTTGGAAACTTGTAATAGTAGTTTCCTATTTCCTATTTTATAAAATGACTGGTTTCATTATTCATTACATATTTGAATGGGATAAAAGTCTAAATATCCTTCAGAATTATTTTAGAAAGTATATAAAAATAAATTATGTACATAAAAAGGAACGTAGAAATTAACTATAAAAAAAGACTCCCTCTTTTGGGCCCAGTTTCTCTCTCGCTAATATTATCCTTCGTTAGTGGGTGGAGCCTAGCTGTCGAATTAAAAGTGACACGTATACACAAAACACCGCAAAAAAAAATCCTATTTTGCGTCTAATCTTCAAAAGGGTTTGATCTTATCGTTTGATAGCAGTGAAGATGTCTCACGCGATGGATAAAGAGATGATGGCGCTATCTTTGGAAGAGGAAGATGTTCCGTTCGTGATGCCTGATCTCCCTGAATTTCGAAACGCTAGAAGCTTGATTGGAGAATTCTGAACCCTGCTGATTGTCAGAAGATGCCAAGGAAGTGGCAGAAACAAGGAAGAGTCAGAGGAGTGGCTTTATCTAAAGAAAGATTCCAATTCATCTTTGATCATGAGCATGATCTCTTAGATGTTTTAGAGAAAGGAGTTCACACCTATAATGATTGGGCCTTGGCGATTGATCGTGTTAGATATACTTCAAAGGCTAAACCATGAGAAAGATGTCTGCCCGTTAGTGGTAAAGAGGAGAAAAGACGATGCCCTTGCTTGAAGACAGAGAATTCTTCAAGAGAAGAATCAGTCAGAAGCTATTCTCAAGAGGTGTTAGATGAGATGAGAAGATATCTTCTTATGGCAAATGAGGAAGATAAATTGGTGCGCATAGACAGAGTACGTTCGTCTGTGGCTGATGTGTAGAAAGATCCAATTCTGAAGAAAACTATTCTCAGGAAGGATATTTGATTTTTATCTGAATACCTCGGTGGAAGCTATGGAGTGTGGGAACAAGGAGGGTGAAAAGCTCTTGGCCTCAGCTATCAAAGCTTCTAGGACCGTAATCACAGGTGCACCAGCTTCAAGGTTTGAGCATTAGTGGGAAGGAGATCAAGAAGCAAGTGTATCAAAGTGGTGCTACCTCAGTTACTGGTCCTCAGGAAGTTAATGTTAATAAGGTGGCGAGAAGTGACTCTTTCAAAGTGGGAGCCAACTCTACGGAATATGACACTGGTTACGATGTAACTAAGACATCCGGGGTTGTAAAGAAGAGTCCAAATCCAAGACGCAGACCTTACATTAAAAAGAGACAAGAGCAGAAGGGGTCTTCGTCAAACATACTTCATGATTTGTATGGGAAAGGTGATGGAACAACAAAGATTGGCTCCAAGAGAAAGGGCTCGGGTGGAGAAGACGAAGGTTATAAAGTCTAAGAAGTCTGTTAATATCAAAGTCGAGTCTGTAAGTAGGAACTTGATCGACTGTATCTTTCAGTTTGGTAATATATCCTTTTTTGCCTCTTGTATATATGGTCCTACGGGTGTAAAAAAAAGGGTAGAGTTATGGGAAAGACTCAGTAGACTTGGGGTAAATAGAAAAGAAAGTTGGTGTGTTTTTGGAGACTTTAATGATATATTGCACAATGGTGAAAAGATTGGAGGAGTCTGGAGAGCTGATGAATCCTTTGATCCGTTCAATCAGATGATAAATGTGTGCAAGCTTGAAGAACTGCAAAGCCAGGGTAATGCTTTTACGTGGGGTGGAATGCGCAACAATTTGTGGGTTCAGACAAGATTGGATAGGTGCTTTGGAAGCAGGGCTTGGTTTCAGAAATTCCCATGTTTTAACCAATCATTCCTTGACAAAAGAGGATCTGATCATCGACCAGTGCTTATCCATCTCATTGAAGCCCAATAAATATATAGAGGATGGTTCAAATTCGACAAGAGAATTATGGAGGTTGATGGTGTGCGAGACAACATTACTAATGCATGGGAGTTTGGTGATGGTAGAGGTAATCTATCGTTATCTTCTCGAATCAAAGCGTGCAGGAAGTCTTTGAGCTCTTTGAAAAAGAACGCGAATATGAATTCGAGAGATAGAATACGGCAAGCGGAGATTGCATTGGAGCAGGAGCAATCTACAATGATTCCATCAACGGCTAAAATCCAATACCTGAGGAGAGAACTGATGAGAGCACAGAGGGATGAAGAGATGTATTGGTGGCAGAAAAGTAAAGATAAATGGTTGAATGGAGGAGACAAGAACTCTCGGTTTTTTCACAACTCAGTTAAAGCTTCGAGGCAGACAAACTCTATAGACAAGCTGTTAAACTCTGAAGGAGTCGAGGTATTCTCTGAAGCTGCGAAAGGCGAGGTAGCAATAGAGTTCTACTCTAACCTTTTTAAATCGTCTAATCCTCCTCCGTTCACTTTTTGGTTCAATGATATGAGACCAAGAGTAACGGCACAGATGAATAAAGATCTGGTAAGGCCTGTCTCCGAGGTCGAGATAAAAGAAGCTGTGTTCTCAATCGACCCATCCAAGGCACCGGGGCCTGATGGGATGTCCGCTCTATTCTTCCAAAAATACTGGAGTGTGATCAAAGAGCAGTTTGTAAAGGAGGTTAAGCTGTTTTTTGAGAGGGGTGTGCTACCAAAGGAGTGGAACTACACTCACCTTTGTTTGATTCCGAAGATTTTGGAACCAACATCGATAGCTGACCTTAGACCGATAAGTTTATGCTCTGTCATGTACAAGACCGTGTCAAAGATAATGGTTAAGCGGCTAAAACCTTGGATGCAGCGACTAATCTCTAAGACGCAGTCTGCATTTGTATCAGAGCGTCAAATCTTCGACAATATAACTATTGCTCATGAGATGATCCATTCTTAAGGGAAAAAGGACGATAGTGCGGCTGCGTGGATGGTGGTTAAAACGGATATGTCAAAAGCATATGACCGTGTTGAATGGGGATACCTCAGGTCCCTTCTTTGTGCTTTGGGATTTGATTTAACTTGGATCAAATAGATAATGAAGTGTGTTACTTCGGTCACATACTCTGTTCTGGTTAATAATCAAGCGCATGGAATGATTTCACCACAAAGAGGGCTTAGACAGGGAGATCCTTTTTCTCCTATGTTGTTTGTTTTATGTACCGAGGGCCTCTCTCATCTACAAGGAAGAGCTGAAAGAGAAGGACGAATTCATGGGATCAGGTTTGGGACAACGGGACCTGCGGTGAATCATATGCTATTTGCTGATGATTGTCTCTTCGCTTGCAAAGCTGATGAAGAACAGAGCAGTGAATTGCAGGGCATCCTAATGAAATATGAAGATGTAACTGGGCAGATGATAAATCCTGGAAAGTCTTCTATCATCTTTGGTAGTGGAGTCTCGATGGAGTTGAAGTGTAGAATTAAACACAACCTGGGCATTGAAGCAGAGGGAGGTGAAGGCAAATATTTGGGTTTACCGGAAGAGCTAAAGGGTTCGAAGGTCAAAGCCTTCACCTATCTAAAGGATCGTATGGCAAAAAAGGTCTCAGGATGGCATGCAAAAACTATATCTCAAGGTGGGACAGAGGTATTGATTAAGGCAGTAGGAGCGGCTTTACCAATACATGCCATGTCTGTCTATAAGATCCCGAAGATGGTTATTTCCGGTTTGCATAGTATTTGTGACACCCCGATTTACATAATAAAATGTTACGATAAGTAAATAGCTCTGATACCAAATTGTGACACCCCGATTTATATAATAAAATGTTACGATAAGTAAATAGTTCTGATACCAAATTGTGACACCCGTCACTTTTGAAATAGTAAGAATAATTCGATAAGTACAAATATCTGAAATATCCATATATAAATATTTGAAAGTCCACATCCACGCTTGAATTCCATAATATAAAATAAAATCTGAAACATAAAATACGACATAAACCGAGAGTCCGAAATACGAAATAACATAAACGATAAAAGCCCAAAGGCCTAGAGGCCCGATAACGATAAAAGCGATAAAACGATAGAAGCCCAAAAGCCCAATAGTAGTAAAAGCCCAAAAGCACCGGTCCGGTATAATCACTCCTGCTCGTCGGTCTCACCTGAAAGGGGGAAGGAAGGAGGGGTGAGCGACAGGGGAATCGCCCAGTGAGGTATGGGATGCTAAACCGCAAACCACTGACTGAGTTCATAGCACTACTAAAATGTAGGCCTAGCTCTAGCATGAAACAAACACGGTGTCGATTACACCACACAGAACAATCAACATATGTCTAGAGGACTAGACATGCTACAACCAATGCGATGATATCATACCGCATTTCCTTCATAAGGATATATATATATGAATATATTCTACGAGCGTCGTAAGTACAGTAGTCCACTCTGTACCCTCCGCAAATCCACGGCCTAGTGCAGAAATCTCTGCACCCCGCAATCTCAAACAAAGCAGCCTAGTACAAACGTCTTTGTACCCCGCAAATCCCACGGCCTAGCACAGATATCTCTGTACCCCGCAATCTCAAACAATGCAGCCTAGTACAAACATCTTTGTACCCCGCAAATCCCACGGCCTAGCGCAGACATTTCTGCGCCCCGCAATCTCAACACATGGACTCAATTATATATATATATATATAACAATGCTTAACATCAATCAATTCAATCAACCATTGAATCCTCTATTATCCTATTTCCAGTTTAACAATCAATATCAATAATGAGCAAGCAAGACTCTCAAACAGACTCGATTCAAAGAGACGGATCCATGTTTCGAAACTAAACTTTTCATAATGGTAGTACTAAACTAGCTCGGGATTTAACGGAGTAGCCCTCACCTTAGCAATGAAGAGAAGTGGTATATATGAACTCCAGCTGCTCAAATGGACTCCAAATCTGAAATTAGATCGAAATTTCGAGTCAGAACGCCTTTCGAACGGTTTAAAACGGGTATTTACGGAAAAGTCAACCCGCTGGTCAAAGATCAATTATTTAATTAATTAATTAATTAATTAATAAATTAATTAATCCGGTTTATCCTAACCGATTTCCAATTGATTTTAACCGACCGGTTTAACCTAACCGAATTGAAATCAATTTAAACCGGCTAACCGATCGGTTAACCGAGTCAACCGAGTTGACTCACTGAGTTGACTCGGCCGAGTTGACCGAGTCGCCGGTGAGTCACCGGTGTCGGTCACCGGCGGCGACGGCGAAGCTGCGGCGGCTTACCGGGGAGTTGGCCGGCGGCGACGGAGGAGCTGCGGCGGCGGACGGTGGTCCGGCGGCGGAGCTGCGGTGGCGACGATTTCCGGCGGCGGCGCGTGCGTTTCACGCGCGCGCGAAGGGCGGTTTTCTGGAGGCGCGTACGGCTTCGTCCGGGCTCCGATCGTGACGCGGTTGGTGTCTACGGCTTCGTCTCGACGAGAGGAACACGATGATGGGCTTGGATGCACGAGATTCGCAACGGTTAAGAAGTTATGGTCGATTTACTAAAACGGCCGAAACTAAACTCAAAAATATGGCGGTTTCCGGTTACCTTTGGTTGCGGATGATGGTGGTGGCGAGCTCAACGTGATCACGGCACACGGTTGCTCCGGCGACGAGCTCAGGTGAGCTTTCTCTCTCTTTCTCTCTCTCTTTCTCTCTCTCTCTCTCTCTCTCTCTCTCTCTCTCTCTTTAAAGAAGTTGGAGATGGTGGAGATAATGGAGATGGTGGAGATGGTGGAGATGGTGGGGATAGTGGAGATGGTGGGTCATTACAATTCTCCCCTACTTACAAGGAATTCGTCCCCGAATTCAATTCATAAGCTGTCATGCCCAATGTCAACCCGGAAAAGCTCCGGATAATCAATCCTCATCTGGGGCTTGGACTCCCAAGTCTCCTCCTGAATACCATCTCTCCCCCAACAAACTTTGACCATCATAGTCATCATACCATCATCTGCTCTCACTTGGCGATCCAATAGCTCTACTGGCTGACACGGCGCACACAAATTCCTACCAAGGTCACTGGGCGGCTGCTGCAAAATGAGCTCCGGTTCTCTCACGACTTTCCTCAAAACAGAAACATGAAACACGTCATGGAAATCTGATAACTCTTCGGATAAATCCAATCGGTAAGCAACTGCTCCAATTCGCTCCAAAATGGGATATGGTCCCATATATCTCGGTTTAAGCTTCTTCAGCTTCCGAGTCTTAGATCCTCCCTGAAATGTCCTCATTTTCAGGTATACCAGGTCGCCAACCTGGAACTCCAAATCTTTACGCCGCTTATCTGCATAACTCTTCTGACGGTCATGGGCTTCCCTAAGCCGCATCTTAAGCATCTCAACCTGCTCAACTGTCTCTTGAACCATTGCAGGTTCTATCTCACGTCGCTCCCCCACTTCGGTCCAACAAAGCGGTGTGCGACAAGGCCTACCATAAAGAGCCTCATATGGTGCCATCTTAATGCTCGAGTGATAACTATTATTGTAGGCGAACTCTGTTAGGGGTAGGTACTTTGCCCAACTTCCTTCCCAATCCAAAACACAAGCTCTAAGCATATCCTCCAAAGTCTGAATCGTCCTCTCTGACTGACCGTCTGTCTGCGGGTGATAAGCCGTACTCATATGCACTTTCGTCCCAAGCGCCTTCTGGAAGGCTCTCCAAAATTGGGACGTAAACTTTGTATCTCGATCTGATACAATGCTGACAGGAACTCCATGCAATCTCACAATCTCGCTGATGTAAGTCTGTGCTAACTGATCAGCTCTGTCCGTCTTCTTAATAGCTAGAAAATGGGCTGACTTGGTAAGTCTATCCACGATTACCCAGATGGCATTCTTTCCACCTAAGGTGGTTGGCAACCCCGTCACAAAATCCATAGTTACCATGTCCCATTTCCACTCTGGCAGTGGCAGGTTCTGCAATAACCCGCTAGGCACCTGATGCTCGGCCTTGACCATCTGACACGTCTGACACTGCGATATAAATGAAGCAACATCCCTCTTCATACCAGGCCAATGATAATAACGCTTGAGATCCTTGTACATCTTGGTGTTTCCTGGATGAATAGAGAAACGCGAGTGGTGTGCCTGCTGCAAGATTTCCTTTTTTAACAACTCATCATTAGGCACACAAACCCGGTTTCAATACATGAACATCCCACTCGAAGCTGTATGATATCCAATACTCTCAATCTCGATCTGCTTACACAAAGCCTCATCAGTATCCTGAGTCTTACGCACTTTCCATAACAAATCTGCTTGCTCCACAGCCTCGAGGCCAACTGCCTCACCTTCCACGGTAGTGGCACACAATCTGAGACTAGCAAGTGTCCTAGTAAACTCTTGAACCTCCTTGGTTCCTGAAACATCGCTCCTGCGCCTGCTCAAGGCATCTGCTACCTGATTAGCTTTTCCCGGATGATAAGCAATATCCAGGTTGTAGTCTGCTAACAACTCGACCCACCTACGCTGCCTCAAATTCAAATCCGCCTGAGTGAAGATATATTTCAAACTCTTATGGTCCGTGAAGATCTTCACCTTCTCCCCATATAAATATGATCTCCAGATCTTCAGTGCAAATACAACTGCTGCTAACTCTAAATCATGCGTAGGATAGTTGACCTCGTGAGGCCTCAACTGACGTGATGCATATGCAATGACCTGACCTTCCTGCATCAATACACATCCTAAACCAGTGCCTGAAGCATCGGTGTAAACCTCATATGGTATCCCTGGCCTCGGGAGTACCAAAACGGGCGCATGGGTCAGCTGTCGCTTTAACTCAGTGAAACTCCTCGAGCAATCGTTTGACCAATCAAACTTGACGTCTTTGCCCGTCAGCTTTGTCATCGGCTTTGCAATGCTAGCAAAACTCTTGACGTACTTCCTGTAGTACCCTGCCAAACCGAGAAAACTGCGGATCTCCGTAGCATTCTTTGGCGTCGGCCACTCTGAAATGGCGGTAATCTTCTCCTGATCTACTGCAACTCCTACTTCTGAAATCACATGGCCCAAAAATCCAATCTTCCTCTGCCAAAAGCTACACTTACTCAGCTTGGCAAACAACTGGTGTTCCCGAAGCTTATCCAGCACAATCCTCAAATGCTCAGCATGCTCTTCTTTACTCCGAGAATAAACCAAAATGTCGTCGATGAAAACGATCACACACTTATCCAAGTGCTCCCGAAACACATCATTCATAAGCTTCATGAACGCTGCCGGTGCGTTCGTCAATCCAAATGGCATCACCACAAACTCATAATGCCCATAGCGTGTACGGAAGGCCGTCTTCCGCACATCTTCATCAGCTATCGCAATCTGGTGGTATCCCGATGCCAAGTCAATCTTAGAGAACCAAGAAGCTCCCTGCAACTGGTCCAACAACTCGTCAATACGCGGAAGCGGATACTTATTCTTGATGGTCACTTTGTTCAGACCTCTATAGTCGATACAAAGTCTGAAACTCCCATCTTTCTTTTTCACGAACAACACTGGTGCTCCCCACGGTGAAGTACTCGGCCTGATAAATCCCTTATCCGATAGCTCTTCCAACTGTTTCTTCAATTCCGCCATCTCAGCTGGTGCAAGGCGGTATGGGGCTCGTGAAACTGGTGTTGCTCCTGGCTCCACCTCGATCGCAAGAACGTCTGCTCTAGCTGGTGGCGGCCCTTTTAAAGCCTCAAAAACGTCTTCGTACTCGGAAACCACTGGAATGTCATGCAGCTCCTGCTGACCATCCTCCTTAACCATCGAAATGGTCGCCAAAAATCCTTCTGCTCCTCTCTCCAGTAGCTCATCTGCGCGCAACATGGAGACAATGGAAATTCCATGGTGCGTCTGAATCCCTTGGAATATGATCTTCCCTTCTGCTCTGGGGATATGGACTCTCGCTCTCGGACAATCCAGTACTACTTGATGTCGTGACAACCAATCCATTCCAAGTATAACATCGTAGCAGCTCATCTCCAGCTCCGTCAAATCTCCGAGAAACTCAACTCCTCCAAGAATAACTGGTACATTGCGATGAATGCCGACTGCTCCCATCTTCTCCGTGCCGGCAGTCTGAATCTTCTTAGCCTTCGGTTCGAAGACACCCCGAAAAGGCCAAGACTGGGCTAAGCGTGGACTCACAAAACTATTAGAGGCTCCCGTGTCGAATAAAGTGTGAGCTGACTTTCCTCCAACCGAAACCGATCCTACACGAGATTTTGCTAACTACACATGACAACCACAAACCAAAATACTCAAACACAACAAGTATGAAAAAGTCACATACCCGCTATCGGTTCAACTCCTTGGGGATCTCCAACTGTAAAGACCCGTGGAGCGATGGCTGGATGCTTCGGTGGTGGTGGAAGCGCTGCATTGCCTCTCCTCGGACAATCTCTGTAGATGTGACCCGGCTGGTTGCAGCCGTAACAGTTCCTCGCTGCCACTGCTGGTGCTACTGCTGCTGCTGGCGCTGCAACCTGAGTACGTGGCGGCTTCCTACAATTCTTCGAGATATGCCCAACCAGACCACAGTTAAAGCACTGGAGACACTCTCCAAAATGCTGGCGACGACAACGCCCACAACGGGGTGCTACAGTCTGCTCCCAAGGCCTCTTCTGCGACCCCGAAGCCCCTCCTGCCTTAGGCTGAACTGCTTTGGAGAACTTCTGCTCCTCACCCATACATTTCTCCTGCACAGCCGCCTTCTCTACCAGATCCTCCAAACTGGTGTAGGTAACCACACTGCACCTACCACGAAGCTCTACTCGCATCCCATCTAAGAACCTCCTGATCAGATCCTCTTCATCTATGTTGTTACCCACAAATCTGCGGAGCTGGTTAAACTCCCGCTCATACTCCCTGACAGACTTTGCACCCTGCCTCAAATGCTCGAAATCATTCTTCTTCTCATGCAAAGCTTCCCTCGGAAAATACTTCTTGTTGAACGCGTAAAGAAAATCATCATATGTCAGCTCGCCACGGTGCATCAATCTCACTCCATCCCACCAGATTGATGCATCTCCGCGCAAATACAACTCAGCGATGTTTAGCTTGAGCCTTGGTGGGCACGAGATGGTCTTCAAACACTTATCCAAATTGTGCTTCCAATCGTGAGCAACTGTAGGTTCCGTCGTTCCAGTGAAATGCTCCAAACTCACATACTTCATCTGTCCCAACACCCTGATAAATGTCTCATCAACCTCGGGCACCTGAACTGGGAAAGCAGGTGGCGGCGGTGGAACCTGAAAAACTCCTGGAACCAGCTGAACAGGAACCTGAGGGTACTGCTGGACTGGAGCCGGCTGATGTGGAACCTGATGATAATGCTGAACCTGAACTGGTGGAGCCTGCTGCATGCGAATCTGCGGACCCTGCTGTACTGCAGCCATCTGTCTGGCAACCTCCTGAGCAGCTATTCGGGCAGCCTCCTGGGCAGCTTGCTGGACTGTCTCCTGTGCAGCCTGCCTAGCCGCATCCTGAACCATCTGTCTCAAAGCATCCTGATCAATAGGCGGAGCCGCCTGCTGCGGAACTGCGGGCTGGACATGCTCATCCTCAGCCCCTCTAGCAACTCTGGGAGTCTGAGTACGAACAACTCTCTTCCTGGGCGCCATCTGAAGGAAAAGCGAAAAAGTTAACTTATGCCGATCTGTGGTTACCAACATTTAAGAAGGAGTGATACGGAATGGAAAGGTGCTATTTATTTTTATTTTCAAAGTTCCCAAATCCCCGAAAATATTTTGAAATCGTCTAAAATCGTTTAAACCGAATAAACCAAGGTCTCCAAAATCGCCATCCCGGGTCGGAGCCGGGACGGAACCCGCTCTGATACCAAATTGTGACACCCCGATTTACATAATAAAATGTTACGATAAGTAAATAGCTCTGATACCAAATTGTGACACCCCGATTTATATAATAAAATGTTACGATAAGTAAATAGCTCTGATACCAAATTGTGACACCCGTCACTTTTGAAATAGTAAGAATAATTCGATAAGTACAAATATCTGAAATATCCATATATAAATATTTGAAAGTCCACATCCACGCTTGAATTCCATAATATAAAATAAAATCTGAAACATAAAATACGACATAAACCGAGAGTCCGAAATACGAAATAACATAAACGATAAAAGCCCAAAGGCCTAGAGGCCCGATAACGATAAAAGCGATAAAACGATAGAAGCCCAAAAGCCCAATAGTAGTAAAAGCCCAAAAGCACTGGTCCGGTATAATCACTCCTGCTCGTCGGTCTCACCTGAAAGGGGGAAGGAAGGAGGGGTGAGCGACAGGGGAATCGCCCAGTGAGGTATGGGATGCTAAACCGCAAACCACTGACTGAGTTCATAGCACTACTAAAATGTAGGCCTAGCTCTAGCATGAAACAAACACGGTGTCGATTACACCACACAGAACAATCAACATATGTCTAGAGGACTAGACATGCTACAACCAATGCGATGATATCATACCGCATTTCCTTCATAAGGATATATATATATGAATATATTCTACGAGCGTCGTAAGTACAGTAGTCCACTCTGTACCCTCCGCAAATCCACGGCCTAGTGCAGAAATCTCTGCACCCCGCAATCTCAAACAAGCAGCCTAGTACAAACGTCTTTGTACCCCGCAAATCCCACGGCCTAGCACAGATATCTCTGTACCCCGCAATCTCAAACAATGCAGCCTAGTACAAACATCTTTGTACCCCGCAAATCCCACGGCCTAGCGCAGACATTTCTGCGCCCCGCAATCTCAACACATGGACTCAATTATATATATATATATATATAACAATGCTTAACATCAATCAATTCAATCAACCATTGAATCCTCTATTATCCTATTTCCAGTTTAACAATCAATATCAATAATGAGCAAGCAAGACTCTCAAACAGACTCGATTCAAAGAGACGGATCCATGTTTCGAAACTAAACTTTTCATAATGGTAGTACTAAACTAGCTCGGGATTTAACGGAGTAGCCCTCACCTTAGCAATGAAGAGAAGTGGTATATATGAACTCCAGCTGCTCAAATGGACTCCAAATTTGAAATTAGATCGAAATTTCGAGTCAGAACGCCTTTCGAACGGTTTAAAACGGGTATTTACGGAAAAGTCAACCCGCTGGTCAAAGATCAATTATTTAATTAATTAATTAATTAATTAATAAATTAATTAATCCGGTTTATCCTAACCGATTTCCAATTGATTTTAACCGACCGGTTTAACCTAACCGAATTGAAATCAATTTAAACCGGCTAACCGATCGGTTAACCGAGTCAACCGAGTTGACTCACTGAGTTGACTCGGCCGAGTTGACCGAGTCGCCGGTGAGTCACCGGTGTCGGTCACCGGCGGCGACGGCGGAGCTGCGGCGGCTTACCGGGGAGTTGGCCGGCGGCGACGGCGGAGCTGCGGCGGCGGACGGTGGTCCGGCGGCGGAGCTGCGGTGGCGACGATTTCCGGCGGCGGCGCGTGCGTTTCACGCGCGCGCGAAGGGCGGTTTTCTGGAGGCGCGTACGGCTTCGTCCGGGCTCCGATCGTGACGCGGTTGGTGTCTACGGCTTCGTCTCGACGAGAGGAACATGATGATGGGCTTGGATGCACGAGATTCGCAACGGTTAAGAAGTTATGGTCGATTTACTAAAACGGCCGAAACTAAACTCAAAAATATGGCGGTTTCCGGTTACCTTTGGTTGCGGATGATGGTGGTGGCGAGCTCAACGTGATCACGGCACACGGTTGCTCCGGCGACGAGCTCAGGTGAGCTTTCTCTCTCTTTCTCTCTCTCTTTCTCTCTCTCTCTTTCTCTCTCTCTCTCTCTCTCTTTAAAGAAGTTGGAGATGGTGGAGATAATGGAGATGGTGGAGATGGTGGAGATGGTGGGGATAGTGGAGATGGTGGGTCATTACAGTATTATGGCCAGCTTTTGGTGGAGTAATGTGGAGTATAAAAGAAGAATTCATTGGATGAGCTGGGAGAAACTGTGCATGTCGAAAGAGGATGGTGGGATGGGTTTTCGTGATCTGGAATGTTTCAATGAAGCTTTACTGGCTAGACAAACTTGGAGAATCATTCAATATGAAGATAGTCTCTTTTCGAAGGTTCTAAAAGGAAAGTACTTTGAGAATGATTCGTTGGTTTATGCACAGTTGGGAAGCAAACCCTCCTACGCTTGGAGAAGTATCATGTATGGCAGGGACTTGCTGAAAAAAGGATTGAAGCATCTGGTGGGAAATGGAAGAAGCATCAAAGTATGGTCTGAAGCCTGGCTAGAAGACGAAGATGGTACTTGGGGGCCCCTTTGAGGAAACAAAGATGTTTTGATGCTAACCTTCAAGTATCGGACTTGATTGATTATCACAGAAGAAGGTGAGATCGACAGAAATTAGAGGAGCTTTTTGTCCCTGCTGATGTCAACAGGCTCTTAATGAAGCAACCAGTAGTTTCGGATAATGACTCTTGGATTTGGAGATTCAATAAAAGTGGCTCCTACTCGGTGAGATCAGGTTATGAGTTGGCTTTTTCCATTCATCATAGTGAACTCATCAGAATTCAAACGATGGCCCATCCCTTAATCAGCTAAAAGAAAAGGTATGGAGTTTAAAGGCGCCATCAAAAATCAAGGTTTTTATCTGGAAGGCCCTCTCTGGTTCTTTGTCGGTTTTTGATAACCACAAAAGTCGTGGAATGAAATGTGACTTAGTGTGCCAAACCTGCGGGAATGATGGGGAGTCGATCAATCATGTTTTATTCTCATGCCCATTAGCAAGACAGGTATGGGCACTATCAGGCTTTCCAACACCGAGAGGAGGATTTAGTGAAGAGTCTGTGTATCAGAATGTGGGTTATCTCATCTATTATTTGGAACACAACAGAGAACAGAAAGAGATAACAAAAAGGTTCCCTTGGACGCTTTGGTATCTATGGAAAAATAGAAATTTGCTGCTGTTTGATGGATTTCTCTTCGATTGAGATCAAATGTGTAAAAAGGTTTGTGAAGAAACCAATCTTTGGTTTCTAGCGCAAAGTTTGGAGTTGGGGAATGTCAATGGGACCTGTACACAGATAGAACGACATGAAGACTTTTGGAACCCTGGGGATGGAGAGGAGCTAAAATGTAATATTGGTATGAGATGGGTAAAGGAAGCAAGAATTGCAGGGGCTGCATGGGTTCTCAGAAATGGAAGTGGTGAAGTCCTGCTCCATAGTCGACGTTCTTTTGGAGCAGTGGGATCAAAGGATGTGGCATACTTCTTGTCCTTAGCTTGGGCTATCGAAAGTATGATCTCACACAAATGTCTGAAGATTTACTTCGTCTTTGAAGGAGGAAACTTGGTAAACGCTATCAACAGGCCAAATGCTTGGCCCTCTTTCAAGTTTGAAGTAAAGGAGATCAGACGATTACTTGATGATTTTTTGACATGGCGGTTAGATTATGTGTCCTTTGAAGCCAATCGAGGACCCCGTCTTATCGCTGATAGTGCCGTAACTAGTAATAGATATCAGTCTTATGTTGCAAGGGGATGTCCTAGATGGTGGTTTCACGTTTTTGGTTGCAGACTAGATCCTTTCAGATAGGTTGGTCTGTTTATGTTGTTTTGGGTTGACTTTGTACATGTTCTTCTGGTTAATGGAAAGTTTCAGACGGCAACAAAAAAAAACTATCAAAAAACTATCATATCGATCGTACAGAAAAGATCCCTACTCCAAAAACATAAATGGAAAAAAAGAAAAATTTTGTATTTGATTAAGAGAAATTACTTAAAATAACTTTAATTAATCATAAAATGACTAGATTAACTCATATAATTTTGAAATTACTAAACTAACTCTTGAAATATACAAACTTACGGTTTTGCTATCAGTAAAATAAAGCCTAATTAGAAAAAGAAATACATTTTAATATTATGAAAGGAAAAAAAAAAAAAAAAACTTTGTCGGGTTTCTTCACCAAACGCTCTCTTCGTCGTCTCCGTCACCTCCATCTCCGACGGTCCCTTTTTCCTCACAACCGCCTTTGTCTCCGTCACCTCTACTGTAATTCGACTTTGTCTCCGGCATCCTCCACGATAATTCACCTTCGTCTCTTTCCTACTCGACAAACTCGAAATCGATTTCACCACAGTCACATCCGGCTTCAATTGCAAGTTACTCTAATCTGTGAGTCTTTAATCTATGCTATTAGAGTTGTTATTATCATAGATTAATTAATTGCACGTTGAAATTTTGGAACCCTAATTTCCAATTTCATCTAACCTTCGACTTTCAAATCTGTTAAATTCAAAAAATGTGAGATTTGTGAAGGGTTGTATTTAATAATTGCCATTTACTCATTGTCAAGGTTTAATTTAGCAAAGAGAGCAACAACCTCTGCAAACTCAACTCTTACAAGCACTGTGGTAACGACACAATTCTTTTTTTTTCCTCTAAATTCTTGTTAATTCGTTGGATAGAATGTTGTTTACGGACACAAGTTACTGCATTTAGGTAGTACACAGTCTAAAGTTTGGATGTTTTGTTTTGAATTTTGTTGGTTTACATGTGATTAACGGTTGGATCTTTTTGCTTTAATTTCGGGTTTGGCGAACAGGAAGACGGTGACCACCATTCAGGTAGCTGACAAGGAGAAAGGTGTGGTACTTGAAACCACCAAGACAAAGAAACAAAGCAAGCTTAAGCTCTATGTTAACAAGTCTGTCCTCAAGGAGTTCCCTATGATGGCCAAAGCTGTTGCCAACCAGGTATTAAACCTGATTTGAAGAAGACAACACTTGCTAGGCTCAGCGTGATCAGAAAAGGCCTTAGAGTCGCCAAGTCTGGTCCCAAGGAGAGGAAGCAGGCTTAAAGATTTGACCGTTTACTGAACATTTTACTTCTGAAAAACCTTTGTTTTGTGATTTCAAACAAATTTTTGTAGGTTATAAAGATCTTTCATGGACAGTTCAGTTTCTTGCTTAAAACACCTCCATTGTTTTGTGATTTCAAACAAATTTTTGTAGGTTATAAAAATCTTTCATGGACAGTTCAGTTTCTTGCTTAAAACACCTCCATTGTTTTGTTTTTTCTTTCTCAGAATGATATTAAAATGTAGTAAGCTGGTTGCTGTCCAGCTGCTCTTTGATCTTGATATTGTGAATAAAAAAAATCTGTTTTGCCTCAGGCTCCAAAGTAGACTCGCACTGCAAATACTGGTCAAATGTCATGCTGTTGACTTTTTATGGACATATGATATCACTAAATAAAGTAGGAAGTGATGCAATGTCTATATGTGTTATTAACCAAATATGAAATTGTAAGAACTAAATACGATAGGAACCAAGACACAATAGAAACACAAGCAGATTCTCTACATAAAAAAATAGATTTTACTAGTTGATTTTTTTTGTCAATATTTTACTTGATTCGTTCCATAAGTTAAAACATACAAGAGTTCCACTTTATTACATAGCCAGAGTTTTTCATTCTACCATTTTTAGCTAGTTTATCAGCTACATCATTGGCAATTCTTGGAATCTTTAAGAAATCAAAATGAGAACCTTTTATGAGGTTTAGGATGTCTCAACATAGGTCTAATGATGATTGTATTGAGCTCTCAGTTCACTTTCCCCCTGGTTTCTTTTGGATAGTTGCTCATGAAGTGTTGCGGAGTCTCCACATAAATACACCAGATTTGAAATTAATATAAACCAGGTTTAATCAAACATTATTTTGAATCTGGTTTACATAAACCCAGATTTCCGTTGATAAATCTGTCACAACATAAATTAAAAAATTTGCCACCACATAAACAAAAAGTCTACCAACAATTTTAAGTCGGATATATAACTCTCACTACAAGAAAACATATTTTTTACTAGGGCAGTATTCGTTGTAAATTCGTTGTAAACGGGGTGTTATGACGAATTAACCTCGAAAGACATTTCGTTGTTAAACGTCAGTCGTAACGGAGATTTCGTCGTAAAAGACTCATTACGTTTACGACAAAATATATTCCTCGTAAAGCGCAGGGAAAGAATTCGTCGTAAACGACACGTAAGATTTCGTGGTAAAGCCCACGTAATGATTTCGATGTAAAGCACACGTAAATACTTTCGTTGTAAATCACTCGTAAACATTTCGATGTAAAACCCTCGTAAATCTTTCGATGTTAATCACTCGTAAACATTCGATGTAAACTCCATGTAATGTTTACGAGGAGTTTACATCGATTCTTATTATATTATTATTAATTAGTATATAATAAATTTTAATTTATATTTAATATTCAGAATTTAAAATAATTTAAAATTTAAAAAGAAATATGAAATTGAAAAACATATTTTAAAAAGGCATTTAAAAGTCATACAATAATATTTAAATTCATAATAAAAACAGAAATTTAAAAAAAACTACATATCCTCGAAGTAGTTGGTGGGGTTGCTCGGCTGTTGACGGGTTGGATCGGACTCTTGGAGATCTCGTACTGGCAACCCAAGAGCGGCTCGTCTCTCACTCAACATTCTCTGCATAACCGGGTTTCCCACGGCCATCACGTCTAGCAAATCCTCAAGAGAGTCTAAACGAACCTGCTGGCTATCCATTCGAGCCTTCATCTGAGCAGTCTCTTCATCCCGTCTCGAAGTGTATGACGAAGTTGCCCTTGCAACTTCGTTAACAGAGCCTATACCGACTATTCGTCCCTCTTTTTTAGGAGCCACCTATAAAATCAAAACATATATTAATATAGTTAATTATGTTAAAATATTTAAAATAATGTAAACAAAATTTTTAAGTTGTACCTCTTCGAAGATTCTGTCGGCCTCTTCAGGGCCAATGTGACTGGTAATCCATCGGGAGACTCCTGAGTTAGTTGCGTCTCCCGTTCTTCAATCCGACCAGCCACTGCTTGGAAGAGTTTCTCAGATGCAGAATCCACAAAAACTTCGTCGGATGTGGCGTGAGTCATCTTGAATAGGTCAGACAGAGATGGTAAGACTCCCGTCTTCTCGAACTACAAAAAAAAAATTAAATTAAATATTAAAAATTATATTAATTGAATAATTTAAAATATATATTTTAAAAAAAAACTTACAGCTTCTAGACGGACTCCTGCATGAGGTTTTTGTCCGGTTCTGTGAAGCATGGGAAAATGACCATCTTTTTCCTTCGTCCTTCGAGAAGCCGAGCACGAATTGGCCTTTTTGATTGAAGAGGGGTGCTCCCAATAGGCGATGAGGCCATCCCTCACATCCGTCGTGAGCTCAGTAGGCTTTCCCTCATACCCGTAGATCTCCCACTTGTCCTTCCAATCGGAGACTGTGTTGCAGAGGCGGATCTTTGCCTTTGCAAAGAATTCCGCCTTCACCCTCTCGGTGATTCCCAAAGATCAATGCCACTTTTGCTGAAACACAAAAATTTTGAAAAAATTACAATTAATAATAAATATTAAAAAAATATATATATATATATATATTTAAAAGTGAAAATTTAATTAAATTTAAAAATCTTACCGCAAAACATTTAAACCACGTGATCTTAACGTGATTTGGTGTCTTGCTCCAGTTCGGATATGCCCCGTCGTAGTAACCTTTAATCGTCGCCGAAACGCTCTGGCTAACACGGTTGTTAGCCCCAAACCTGAAAAAAAAAAAAAAAATTAACCGTTAGAAAATAAAAATAATTTAAATTTTAATGTAATAAAAATTAATTACTTACTAATAAGTTTCTCGGGGTCTATCGGGGTCTAGAACATCCAAACCCTCCCGTCCAGGCTGGGCAAGCAAATCCTCCACCGTATATCTCGCGAATGGAGCATATGAAGGCACACGCAAATCCGGATGAACTGCACCTTCTAGGACAGGCTGAGGTGCAGCCGCTGGAGGAGGAGGTGGAGGCATCTGCGGTGGAAGAGGAGGACTCGAAAAAACTCTCTGAGAAGTCTGAGAGTCTGGAACTGCATCGGAAGACGATGGACCGGAAGAAGATGTACCGGAACCATCGTCAAACAACTGGGCATAAGTAGGTGCTGCTGGTTTCCTTCTAGGAGCCGTCTAAAAAAAATTAAAATAAATATAATCAATTATGACGACATAATTAAAAAATTATTCCGTTACCTAACTAATCTCCTAAACTATAGTATTCCGTCATCTAACAAATCACCTAAACTAATTACCTAACTAATCACCTAAACTAATTATCTAACTAATTAATCACCTAAACTAACTTTTAAAAAAATAGAAGACGAAAGGGAGTGTACCTTAGAGGAAGAGCAGAGGAGTTTGGGAGGAATGAACGAGGCAACCTCGTTCTCGGCGACTTAATATTACGACGAAGTTACCAGGCCCGCGTTTTTCCATTTACGACGAAGTTGCCAGACCCGCGTTTTTTGGTTTATGACGAAATTACGTCGAAACGTCAGTTTACGATGAAGTTACCAGGCCCGCGTTTTTCCATTTACGACGAAGTTACCAGGCCCGCGTTTTTCCATTTACGACGAAATTTACAACGAATACTGATTTGCCAATTGTGAGAGACACCATACCCATCAGACATATTTCCAGGAACATGCCAATTACCTCCAACCTTCACTGTTTCCTGAGCTCCGTAATAATCAATGTCTGCTTCGATCTGCTGGCCGGTGAGATATGGAGGAGGACTGTCTCTGACAATTTTTTTGTGCCGAAACAATGTCTTATTTCTTCTGTACGGATGGGCAAGTGGAAGAAAGCGACGATGACAATCAAACCAACAACTCTTCCTACCATTCTTCAGTTGAAAAGAATCCGTCGATCCAAGACAATATGGACAAGATAGTCTTCCATGTGTTGTCCAGCCAGACAACATCCCATAAGCAGGGAAATCACTTATCGTCCACAGCAGAACTGCTCGCATCATAAAATTGTTTTTCAAAGAACAATCGTACGTCCTCACCCCTTCTGACCACAATTGTTTTAGCTCTTCTATCAACGGTTGAAGAAAAACATCAAGAGACCGTTTTGGATGCTTCGGTCCAGGGATTAATATGGTCAAAAATAGAAATTCTTGTTCCATGCACATATCCGGCGGTAAATTGTACGGCGTAAGAATGACTGGCCACAAAGAATATTGTCTACCAGACATTCCAAATAGACTAAATCCATCGGTGCATAACCCAAGATAGACATTCCGAATATTTGTAGCAAAATCTGCGTGTACCTTGTTGAAATGTTTCCACGCTCTTGCGTCTGATGGATGTGCAACCTCACCATCTCTCTGGACATGTTCCGCATGCCACCTCATCGATGCAGCAGTCCTCTCAGATTGATATAATCTTTTTAATTTGTCTGTAATTGGTAGGTACCACATTCATTGGTACGGTACCCTATTCCTCCCACGGCCTTGCGGTTTGAATCGTGGTTTTTTGCAGAATCGACACTCTTCTAACTTGTCATCTTCTTTCCAGTAGATCATGCAGTTGTCGATGCAAACATCAATCATCTCCAAAGGCAACCCAAGACTATAAACCAATTTCTGAATCTCATAATAAGATTCAGCAGACACGTTGTCTTCTGGCAAATACTCTTTAAACAACTCCGCTCATGCAACCATGCAATTCTCAGGTAAATTATGATCCGTTTTAATATTTATCATCCTAGCTGCTAGAGACAATTTAGAGAGACCTTCTCTACAACCAGTGTAGATTGGTTGATTTGCAGCATCTAGCATTTCATAAAACCTTTTTGCATCCAAATTAGGTTTTTCTACATTTCCAGTTCTATCAGCTATTGTTGTAGTTGTTTTTAAAAATGCATCACTAATCATATCTTGAACCCTATCATGATCTACCATCTGCTCCTGATCTTGATGATAATTATATTCATTATGCAAATGATTCGGTTCTTCACTATGATGAGCATCCTCAAAATTATTATTACTACTACTAGCTTCATTTCCCCCATAACCCTCTTCATGTTGATACCAAATGTAGTATTGTGGTGTAAATCCTTTGTTTACTAAATGCTTCCATACAGTTTCATTACGTGTAAATTTTGAATTCTTGCATTTCCGACAGATGCAGAACATCTTACCGCTTTCCTGCGTGATCGGTGTACAGCCCGCCTGGTGCATGAATGTCTCTAGCCCGCTCAGAAATGTGTTCGTCACCCTCCCGTCGGAATCTTTGTGCAAATACATCCAACTCCGTAACTCGTAAATACTACCGCCACCGGCCATTTTTTTCTTAGAGTTTTTTTTGAAATCTTTTTTTCTGATTTTTTCGGATTTTTTTTTCCGTTTGTGTTTTGTGAGGAAGAGAGTTGTGGGAAATAACATATATATAGAGAAATTTTTGAATTGGGTAGTTGAAATATAACAACGATTTTGCAAGGAATGTTTTACATGGATTTTACATGGTTTTAACATAATATTTACAACGACTTTACGACGAAATTAGGTAAGTTAAAGCACATTGAATACATGTTTTCACCTAAATATAACGGTAACATGTTTCGTTGTAATGTCGATGTAACGATTACGACGTATTTCTCATTCCACGTACTTTCGTCGTAAACTTACATGGATTTTACGTAAATTTACATGGCGTTTACGACGAAAGTTGGTCTCCTCGTAACTGCGTTGTAAACACCATGTAAATTTACGACGAAATATTTTCGTCGTAAATCTTCGTTGTTTTGGAAACGTTTTCTTGTAGTGTCTGCCATAAAAAAATAAATCGAACATAAGAAAATATGTCGGTACATAAAAAAATAAGTTGACCACAAACATCTACCACTTATAACAAATCTGCTACCTCATTCGACAGACATATTCTTAAAATTCTGTTTTCTGTTCAAATCGGACAATTAACTCTGCCGTGAAAATAAATTTGACATTTCTAAGAAAGTTTGACACCACCTTAATGGTAGATTTTTTTTTTCTATACAGATTTTATAAACAAACTTATTATTCGACATATTTATTTTTTTGAAAATAAATCTGCCGTCGATCAAATATTAAAGGCACTTTGGTAATAATTTTTTTTTGTTATAACTAAGGACAAGGGTAATTTCGACCAGAAAAATATTCTAATAATTTTCAAAATATATGAGTTATTCTAGTAATAACACAATTAATTTATGTCAAAACTTCCCCTTGATTAATTATCGGAATCTTTAACATTTTCCAAAAAAAAATGTTTTTAATTTTGCTAGATTTTTTCCTCCAGACAAGAGAACTCAACCATACAATATTTTCAGTGGAATCCCATTTCTCTCAAAACAAAAATTATGAACTAAGGTCTTTGTTTTTGTGGTCACTAAAGTGTATTGTGGGGTTTGCCAAAGGGCAAGTAAAATAAAAAACGCTAATACAATCCAAATACACAAACACCAGACATTAACATATTATTCTGAAGTTCCGTACAGGTTTTTCTTATCAACAAAAAATATAAACCATCCTAAGAAATAGTTGTAGATCATCCAAAGATACAGCAAAACAAGCAAACTATAACCACAAGAAGAAAGAAAATGAGAAAAGGAAGAGATAACACTAAGAATACTGCGCCGAAAACTTTGTGTATATCCATATATAAAAATGAAAAAAAATTAAATCATTTTGTGTTTAAGATATTTGTAGTCTATATGCAGATTGAAGTTTCTGTTTACTGGACCAAAGAATCGTCTGACAATTTTTGAATAATCTCCAACAGAAATAAATAAATAAATAAAATTGAAACTATGGTCTAGCAACACAATGCCTCGTATATATTCTATATATTCCTATGGCGGCAATTTTGTAATTATTTATGTATGTAATTGCTAAATCCACACAAATCTAAATAAGGAAAAAGAAAGGTCAGGAATGAAGTGTCTCTCTACCTCGACTAGCTATATATAGCCCCTCAATATTCTTCAAGCTAAGTCACTAACAAGAACCAACACATACAACTCTTAACTAGCTATATATGCATAATCATTCCCTTGAATTACTTTTGAGTAATGCAAATTACACCATTTTCAGTTTTCTTTTCCTCTGATGAATCGGCACTAATGATCACAATAACTAGTGCAGTAGTAGCGTTGCTAGTGGTGTTTCTTCAATGGCGGTTGCACCGGAAAAAGCAGAGACGGAAGCTACCGCCCGGTTCCATGGGTTGGCCTTACATCGGAGAGACACTCCGCCTCTACACAGAGAACCCTAATTCCTTCTTCGCCACCCGCCAAAACAAGTATTTTATTTTTGCTCTTACATGAATTATGGATATATTAAGTTAAGATGTACTGGACATTTATTTTTTTTCAAATTCTTTGGTTAATAAATCCGTTCTAGTCCTAATTAATCCGAGTAAATTATAGACCGCAAAAACATGATTTTTTGTCACCTGCAAAAAAAAAAGCAATCTACATATATTATATGTCAAATCTTGAATTAAAAGAGTATCCGCAGATACGGAGAGATATTCAAGACGCACATATTGGGATGTCCATGTGTAATGATAAGCAGTCCAGAGGCAGCTCGAATGGTGTTAATAAGCAAAGCACATATGTTCAAGCCAACTTATCCTGCTAGCAAAGAGCGTATAATTGGACCAGAGGCTCTTTTCTTCCACCAAGGTCCTTACCATTCCACACTCAAGCGCCTTGTTCAGTCGTCCTTCATGCCTTCTGCTCTTAGACCAACCGTCTCTCACATCGAACTCCTCGTCCTTAAAATCCTCGCTTCTTGGACATCCCAAAAGTCCATCAACACCCTTCAACACATGAAACGTGTATGTTTCTTTGCTCTATTTTGGGTTATATGCGTGTATGGTCTTTGAGGCATGCCAAAAGATATATTGACAAAAGATTTCCAGTTTAACTTTTGCGGGGCTCACTTTATCAAGAAAAGTAATTAAAGTAACAAAAAACTCTATGGTTAAGTAAAACGATAAGAGATTTGAAAATTCTTTTGGGTCCACTTTATAGGAATATATATATATATAAAATATGTTGACGTGTTGGAGAAAGAAAACAAAATTTAAGTCCGGGACTAAGAACATGTTTAATAGGGATTCTTAAGATTGAGTTCTTTAAGAATCGGTTCTTAGCTTTTTTATTAAAAGTTAAGAGACGGGTTCTTATATTCCGTTAGTAACCCCACCATAAGAACTTCCATTAAACATGCTCTAACTTTATATAGGAACTTATCTTTTTACTCTATAACAACGTAGTTCAAAATTAACGTTGTAATTCTGGAATCCGCCTAGAATATAATTTTCAGGAATGGGCTCTGATTTTGTGTGGGATCTTTACGAAAAACAAAAATTGATTTGAGAGGGAACTGGATTTGTGGGTGTAGTATGCATTCGATGTGGCGATCATGTCAGCGTTTGGGGACAAAGAGGAGCCCACTGAAATTGAAGCAATTAAGCTTCTCTATCAACGTCTCGAAATGGGTTACAACTCCATGCCTCTCAACCTACCTGGCACACTTTTTCGTAAATCCATGAAGGTATGTATGTGATAATTGCTGAACTAATATGTATATCTAGTTCTTTAGGAAATTGTACGTACAACGTGACAAGTCTGTAGAATTGTAAAATACCACAGAACTGGAAAACAAAAAAAAAAAGTTGTGCAGTTTAATTTTTGGGGACCACCGGTACGTGTGCGATATTATTTGACTCTTTTTTTGCCCCAAAGCATACTATTTGACTTTTTTGTTAGATTCTTTTTCGCAAAATCGTGAAGCCAAAGTCATCTTCAAGTGTAGATGTTTGATGATGCTTCTCAAAATACGCCATTCATGTTATAATATTTTCTTATAGAGATAATTGATTTGTGTGACTAAAATATGAAGGCAAGGAGGGAATTAAGCGATGAATTAAGGAGATTGATAGAAAAGAGAAGAGAAAGTAGGAGAGAAGGAGGAGGTCTATTGGGAGTACTTCTTGGCGCTAAGGATCAGAAACGCAACGGTTTAAGCGATTCACAGATCGCTGACAACATCATCGGCGTTATCTTCGCCGCCACCGACACCACCGCTTCCGTCTTAACTTGGCTTCTCAAGTACTTACACGACCACCCTAATGTCCTCCAAGAAGTCTCCGTAAGCAACCTTATATACTTTTTATTCTTTAACTTTGTTATTTGCATGTTAACTGGAGATATTATAGAAATCTACTGAACTAAAAAATGCATATTTTTTTAATCAGTCAGACCATCTTTTTTTATATTATATGTTGTTGATCATACTATATTATTTTATCACAGTTTATTTAGTTCTACAGATGTATTCAATTTTTTATTAGCGAGAACAAGTCTGCATCCGGGAGAAAATAAGGGAAGAAAACCGAGGAATATCTTGGGAGGATACGAGAAAAATGCCACTGACCACAAGGGTATATTCTATTTTTGATATATTAATCATAGCTAATGATGCCAACATATTTGACCATATATGATCAATTAATGTATATACACGTATTTGATAGGTGATTCAAGAGACACTAAGAGCAGCAAGTGTATTGTCCTTTACGTTTAGAGAAGCTGTACAAGACGTCGAGTTTGAAGGCTACTTGATCCCAAAAGGTTGGAAGGTTCTTCCTCTTTTCCGACGCATACATCACTCTTCCAACTTTTTCCCGGAACCCGAAAAATTCGAGCCCTCAAGATTCGAGGTATACATTCCTATAAGTCACATCAAAACAAATGATAAGACTTATATCCATATAAATAGTGGATAGTTAAACGTAATCATATGTTAATGTCTATGCTTCAGTTTATTACCAACAATTTATTCTGGAAAGATATAAATTGCATGAAGAGTAAAAAACAATGATTGAACTCGGTGTCAAATCTAGGGTTTAGTCACTTAGAGCAAGAGCATCAGTGAACCGCCCTTTGGGGTTCATCTTCTTAATTTTTTATTATTAAATTTTTTTTTTCTTTTTTTGATTTGAAAAAAAAAAAAAAATTGACCAATCGCGGGCCGTCACGTGTCGTGGGGTCCGCGCTACAGTGATGAACTTTAGGAGAGAGGGTATCACGCAGAAGAGGCGAGACGAACCGAGTTCATCGCTTTTGCTTTTTTTAATATTTTTTTTTCTCGTAAAACGTGTGATCCTCTCCTTTAAACCTCTAATGCGCATGGCCTAAGTGGGGGCTTTGATGGACTTGCATTGCATGTAGATGATATCTTGTAATGCCGACAGGTGGCGCCAAAACCTTACACGTTCATGCCTTTTGGGAGTGGATCACACTCATGTCCAGGAAGCGAGCTGGCTAAACTTGAGATGCTAGTCCTCCTTCACCACCTTACCACCTCCTTCAGGTATTTATATTGTTTTCCTATAAATTTCGAATATTGATGACGAGGTCAGAATTGCCTTTGTCTCAATGTCTATTCAATTGATAGAAGAAGTTTTTTTTTTTTTTGATCAACTAATTGATAGAAGAAGTTATAACCATTTTTGTTGCATATTTCTATCTATATATACTACATGACTCGAGATCTAATTTAAGACGTCATAACTTCATGATGTCATATGTGCAGTAAAAGAATTATTTTTATTTATTGAAGATGTTTAGTTGAACTTGTGATGATAAAAGGGTCATTGGGACTAAAGGCGAGGAAAACAAAAAAAAAACTTGTGATGATAGAGTTTGAAAGAGATTGCCAGCTGTAAATGGGATCTAGCTAATATAAAAGAATCAATCTTGGATTTTGTTTTTATTCTTGAGAACATATGACTTATGAGTCCTGTTCGAAAACGCGGCCGCCTAGCTGCCTAGGCGACCGCCTGGGCGCTAGGCGTCGAAGGCCCGCTTCGATTTTAACCAAATCGTTGAAATTAATCGAAAACACAATTAATCGTTTAGAAAACCGATTAATCGGATATAAACCGATTTACTCAATTGAATTTTGGACTTTGGTGTCAAATTATTGGGTCATGGAAGAAGTCCGGTTGTCTGGAAAGAGTGGAAACTTTCTCCTTGTATTTATAGAAGACTCAAGACTCCCCTTAGAGTAAAATTAGTCGATGTGGGACAAGTGCAGTTGGTTTCTAAATTTTTTTTTTCGTCTCGCGCAATTAAAAACAACAGAAAAATTGAAACTCAGAAGAATCGAACCCTGGACATCTTACCGCTAGACATGACTCCCGTACCACTGGCCTACGTTGTTCATTTGTCTAATATTTACATGTACTAATATATATATACATATACTTATAATTAAAAAATAATAAAAACTAATCCCCGCGTATACCCCGATTAATCTCCGATTTTTCGGTAACTCGCTAGGTCCGGGGTTACCGCCCGACTAGTGCCTGGCGTAGTTTCGAAAAGGGCTTATGAGTAGATATTTTTGATAAACAATAATTAGTGGTGGCCCAAATAACTTTCAAAACATGTGAATCGGCGATCTGGCAAATTAGTACTTACGCTATATATGTCCAACATAAAAGATGTGAATAGTAAAATATCAATTTTATACTACTACTATTATTCAAAAAAATACTGATGATTGATGAAGTTTGGGTTATACTTTGCAGATGGAAAGTGGTAGGAGGTGAGGAAGGTATACAATATGGTCCTTTCCCTGTGCCCAAGAAGGGTTTACCAATAAGAGTGACTCCAATTTGAGCCAAAGGCATAATTGGAGTTTTTTTATTAATCTAATATAGTTGCTCTACCGGTATATATATATTTTTACCTTTAAATATCTCTCATTTTAAATTTGGCCTCCAATTTGGCCCCTTTTCTTTTGTATATGAATTATTCCCAATAGCGTATATTCGTATGTAAAGTTGCAGTTCAATTAAATTTTATTTTGATAATGAAATATCATTTTGAACTTTATCTGCTGCATGTTATACATTTCCAAACTAGCTTATTGCTATCATGTTGTGACAGTTGCGTTGAAATATTTGTTATTTATGTTTGGATCCAAAGCAAACTCCAAGTTATAGCAATGCTAATCCAAGTCTGGATCAGGATATATCCAAAGACTTCGATATCTTAATAGAAGCATGGACGGTTCTTAAATTTTCTAAAACAATTACGAATACAAAATTAATAATTAATATCTAATTTAGAAAAAAATGATATATACATATTAATTATTTAATTTTGGAGATTAAGATGAATATTTTGTCCCTCCGAAATCGATTATGACCCGAGATTATAACTCTCTCGGATCCTGATTATTTTATCTAAACTTGTCTGGAACTGAAATTTTTTTTCCTTCGCTTATGTTACATTTTCTACGATACAGTATTATTATTTTAAAATTTTAAGATTCTGTTCAGACATAACGACCAGAGAGGTACACGCAATTTTTTTTTGTATGGGAGCAAAGCGTACGTATTCTATTTTCTTAGTTGTAAAGTTTTTATTAGTAGTATAAACTATTAATGAAATATTTTTTTCAAAAAACTATTAATGAAATAACTTATACAGCCATATTGAATCACTAAACGTATCTTATTTGTATAAATGTATATGTACTTTAATATAATCAGATCAGATACTTTCTACAAAAATCAGATTAGATAATAATTTTCGCTAAATCAAGGTTTGAGCTGTTGAACGGAGACAAGACCTACAATGTTTTTAGTCTCGTGAAAAAACGAATAGCCACATGTGACGTGTCAACAGTTGGGTACGTGCATGCGACACACCTTGTAACTACGCTTACGTGGAACTCTTGATTTCCATAAACAGAAAAGATTGAAAAGAATCTGATTCATTGTCCCCGATTTGTCTCTGTCTATGTCAGAGATTTGTTCAGAGTAAAATGATTTTACATTGGTCCAAACTAAAGAGTCTCTAGGCTATTGCGAGGGTCTGGTATACAGATTTAACAAGCTCCAACCCTTTCTTATCTCTTTGGTCTCCCTCTCTGATTAAACCCCACCTCAAAGTTTTCACATGATTTGTTTTTGGAAGTGTCTCTCTCAATCTTTTTGTTTGTTATTCTTTTTTTTTTTTTAAACAAGAGGGGATCTGATGTGAGACGACTAAAACGTGTATTTAACAAGATATTCATTTGGATTAGATACGTAAATAGCCGACTCTTTCAGTTTTGACCTATATTTTCAATCTAATAATGGACTTAAAGGAGATGCTTATTTCAAAAACATACACTACATAATTCTTCCTACGAAAATGTGCCAAAAGAATATACACAGTCTATCGCCAATAAGGATTTTTTTTGACATAAAATGAATTAAATCCGAGTCTATTAAAATGGATGCGTAACCCAAAGATGAATTTTTTTTCCGGGTATTCAAATGTACCGTAAACAATAGATTTATTTTCGCGTGGCCACACGTGGAATTAATAATTGCTTACTAGAGAGAATCGATGTCTGGCCTAAACCAACAGAATAACTCTTCCTCTAGTAAAACCACCGGACCACCACGGTATGGTTGCCAATAAGAATATAAGATAAGATATATAAGACTCCGGTTCTCAGTCGTAGTTATCACTCCCTATTGATTTTTTGCTCCTCAGTTCATGTACAGTGTCTATAAGGGAGACATCAGATTACGTATGTATGTTTATAGTTATTTCATATAAATTGTCAATGATCACTTTTATTTGTTATAATGTATGCCATATAACTCTTCCACTAATGAAAATGTTGATGCATAACATATTCAAGATAAAATATTATATATTTTTCAAAAATGTATATTTTACAATTTTCACACGTATTAAGAAAATATATTAATTTTTAATTATAAATATATTATTTTGTGATTAATTGATTCCCACAGATTTTAACCATATAAGTTCAATAAACACAATTAATTTCTTTGAAATTTATAATTTATCATTATTAACCAATAAAAATACATTTAAAAAACATGGATTATTTTAAAACCGATGAATATGATTTATTTGTTTTTAATTATCATATTTAATATGTAATTATTGTGGTTGTTTATATTTATTTTAGGTTAAGATAATTATTTTTTAAATAAGTTATCTAATTTTTAAGTCTATCTCTTATTATTTGGTGTTATCTAGTTGTAGAAATTTTGGCTATATAATTTTTTTATAATTTTTTATTATTACGTAGTTTTTGACTAATTATTAAAGTAAATTCTAAATGATTTTATAGCACGGAAAATAATATATCTAAATCTTACATATTTTGATAAAATAGGGAGAAGAGTATTTTCAGACCTAAAAGCTTATGTTTCATCAAATGCAAGTACAGTATTTTTCCGGTGATGGTTAGTAATCCTTTTTAGTGAATGATTAAAATATTGAAAACAAAATAAACATGTATAAACATGTATAAAATAATCAATCTCCAACAATTCTTTTGAAAGTACAAACCCTTGTTTAATCATGCCATCTATCCGGTAGGGGAAAGTGTTGTTTTACTTAAACTTAGGCAAATGAAAGAAGAACAAAAAAACGTTAGCTTGGAAGAATGCAAAGTTAACTGTTGCGTAGCCAAGAGATGTAGTCTGATTGTAACTGAGGGGGTGAATTAAACCTCCAGGTGACCATGTACATACACGTATGTATGCTTACTTGGTAGTGGATAAAGTCTATCCGAAATAATTTTGACACCAAATTGCGCTAATAAGGATAACGCGTACTCTTGTCCCTGACCTAGAGCGAATCAGAAAATCAGAAATTACGCGAAGATTAATCAGAGATTTTTTGTTTGTTTTATTGACAAACATATTATATATTTTTCAAAAATGTATATTTTACAATTTTCACACGTATTAAGAAAATATATTAATTTTTAATTATAAATATATTATTTTGTGATTAATTGATTCCCACTAATTTTAACCATATAAGTTCAATAAACACAATTAATTTCTTTGAAATTTATAATTTATCATTATTAACCAATAAAAATACATTTAAAAAAAACATGGATTATTTTAAAACCGATGAATATGATTTATTTGCTTTTAATTATCATATTTAATATGTAATTATTGTGGTTGTTTATATTTATTTTAGGTTAAGATAATTATTTTTTAAATAAGTTATCTAATTTTTAAGTCTATCTCTTATTATTTGGTGTTATCTAGTTGTAGAAATTTTGGCTATATAAATTTTTTATAATTTTTTATTATTACGTAGTTTTTGACTAATTATTAAAGTAAATTCTAAATGATTTTATAGCACGGAAAATAATATATCTAAATCTTACATATTTTGATAAAATAGGGAGAAGAGTATTTTCAGACCTAAAAGCTTATGTTTCATCAAATGCAAGTACAGTATTTTTCCGGTGATGGTTAGTAATCCTTTTTAGTGAATGATTAAAATATTGAAAACAAAATAAACATGTATAAACATGTATAAAATAATCAATCTCCAACAATTCTTTTGAAAGTACAAACCCTTGTTTAATCATGCCATCTATCCGGTAGGGGAAAGTGTTGTTTTACTTAAACTTAGGCAAATGAGAGAAGAACAAAAAAACGTTAGCTTGGAAGAATGCAAAGTTAACTGTTGCGTAGCCAAGAGATGTAGTCTGATTGTAACTGAGGGGGTGAATTAAACCTCCAGGTGACCATGTACATACACGTATGTATGCTTACTTGGTAGTGGATAAAGTCTATCCGAAATAATTTTGACACCAAATTGCGCTAATAAGGATAACGCGTACTCTTGTCCCTGATCTAGAGCGAATCAGAAAATCAGAAATTACGCGAAGATTAATCAGAGATTTTTTGTTTGTTTTATTGACAAACACATATATGTTAAACTTGTAACATGAACGTTGTCATTAAGTGGGCTGATGGTTTCAGTGGTGGATTGCACAAAAAAATCTTGGATTATGTTCAAAATTTGAAATACGGATCCTGTTATTATTTATATGTTAAATATTTTAATGGAATTTTCTTTTGCATCCTAAACTGTACCCTATTATTTTTGTAAAATTTACCATGCACGCTTTACAAGCACGTGGTGAGTTATTAATAGTGTGTAACCTTAATTTCATCAGGCTCTGCAGCTTCCAGTTTGAAGTAGAGAAAGACCTCGATTTATAAGAATGGTTCACAAAGTGTATCGCACACAAGATCTGTGGAACGACGTCCTAGAGACAGGGACAGATCTAGAAATATTTTTAATCGGGAGAACTATATTATAAACACCAAAAAAAATTTTTTGATGGGAACATTTTTACATTTTTCTTCACTATAACTAATGATATTTAATAAATTGAATTAAAACATTGAAGAAAAAAATTAAAAATTAATAGGGGGCACGTGACTCCATACCGCCGGAAACGTTGGGCTGAGATATAACTTCTTGAAAAAAAACCGATGGTGGCGCTATCCAAACAATACCAGATATTACATCACTTAGTTGTGCCTGTGTTTTCAAACTACGAAATAAATAATACGAAGAAAATCCAAAACAGAACAAGACGAAAAAGAGAAATACCATGTTTAGAGTTTCTTTGTTAATTGTGTGAATAATGATCACAAACCCTTAAAACTCATACTAAAAGAATAGGAAATAAAGTGATCGGATGGCGCCGAATTTTTTTTTTTAACGCTGGATAATTATGCTATTACAACTATGAGAAATATTACAAACGATTCTACAGCCAACAATTCTACCTGCCGTATGAGGATTCACGCCTGACTGCATTACTTTAGCCGTCCTATGTGATCCATGCTCGACGGTACTCCTTGCGCCATGCTGCAGATCGGATGGCGCCGAGTTTAACTAGAGAAAATAAGTGCTCAATCAAAATGATTTTTTCAAAATAAAATTGACAAATTTTTTAATTTAATGAAATACCTTCTTTTATATTTGTATTTGTGAACCGGTTTTGATTTTTTTTCTTCTAATAAAATTAAGAAGTACATTTACTTTTTTTGGATTAAAATTTTGAAGTTTTGAAATTATAATAAACTCAATTTATTGAATTTTATAAATTACTATTGGTTAATCCGATGCTTCGTGGAGAGAACTTTTTGTCATTAATTTTTTCTTTAACATTTGGTTTTATATTGAAGAGTTTAATTTTATATTATATGTGAAACATTATTTTATGTGGTGATTTTTTATTTTTATCCGCATATTTCGTTGAAATTTTTTTATTGCTAAGAAATTAGGCCATCATTAATGAAAATATCTCATGGGTGTCTAATTCAAAAATAGAGAAAGTCAGGAGAGAGGGAAGAGAGCGGTACTTCTTCAAGAGATTATGTTAAAGTGTCGAGAGATTTAATATCATCAACGCAAACTAATTCTCACTTTGAACACAAATATTTATGAAACAAATTTTTTAAAGATATAACTATTATTATCATAATATATCCTCATAAAAAAACATAACTTTAAAATATATCTTATAGGCTGGTATTTTTTGTTTTATTTTTTTTTGAGATAAATAGTTTTAATGTGTATTTTATATTATTATGGAAGTATTATTTAAAACGAAATTAATAGGCTGTTAATTTAAATTCTGAGTATATTTTTAATGTATATTTGATACTATTATGGAAGTATTATTTATTTTAATATATTCCACGGGTTTTAGTTTAACGGGTTTTAAATAGGTTATTTAAGTAAAAACAATTAATAAATATAATTTTACTTAAAGTTAGTAAAAACCATATTAACCCATCTACATATATATATATATATAACAGAATATATAAAAAAAAAATTTCAAAACATTTTTCAAGAATTTTGCTTGACTTTAGGTGCGGATTGAATTTGATATTGGTTTTTGGACATAACATTTTAAGAACGGTTCGAAGATATAGACCAGATCTAATAGAGTATGAAATTTTGATTTTCGGATCGATTCCGAATCGGGTTTTTTAGTACGAATATTGTTGACTAATTATGTTAGGTAATGATTAAAAAAATATAATATGTTGCAAACTTTAGAAATAATTTCTGAAATGTATATGGTTAAGTGTATAATTATACAATTTGACATATTTAATATAGTTACCAATAATTATATTAAATTAAATTAATAATAAACATAAATATGATTGAAAATAACGCAAATATAAAAATTAATTTTTTTGACAAAAATAAAAAATAAAAAATATACCCGCAGAATCTAGTTTATTATTAAAAATTAAACATAATCACACCGTCAAAATATTATTATTTGTTTTTTGAGAAATTTGTACAGTTTCTAGCCACTGTGACTGTTTTTAGTTTCATTTCAGTCTCCTTGCAATCAACTAAATTCTCTAAAAATACAAAGATTTTCAGTGGTACATATCATAAATTACATATCATTATTACATAATTTGATAATATTTTAATCGAAAAAAATCAACTGATAGGTTAACGACTACGTAATATGTGAATGGTTGATAAGGTAATTGAGAAAAATGGAGCGATGACTTTTTTTTTTTTTTTTTGGATCAAATGGAGCGATGACTTCGAATAACTCCATTATCCTATATAACTGGCTGCGTTTCAACTTCAGGATAACATAGTAGAGAATCGTATGGATATTATGATTGGTAAGAGATTTTGGAAGAGAACAATTGTTCAAGTTAAGCCAAAGTTGAAAAAAAGACATTTGTTCATGTTTTTCAAAATATGCCACTATTATTATTCGATGGACAAAGCTAAAGCCCATATGCCCGTGAAGGCCCTTAGGCCCACACCTTCGTAAATCTGTTTAATTGTTCAAAAACCAGAAACCGGTTTGTGTAAACCGCAAATCAACAAGTGGATTCAGGAAAGAAACCAAAGTCCGGTACAACAACAAGGTACAAAACCGCGTTATGTCTGTCTGGTCTGAGTCTGACTTCGCATATCTATCTCGCTCTCCATCGAACTAAACAGATAAACAAAAACATTAAAAACCCAAACTTTATTCTCCCCTTTGCTATCAGAAAACAGATCTTCGATCCTCCATTTCTTTAAACTATTATGCGAAAACCCTTTTGTTTGTAGTGATTTCCTAATGACGATGATGATCTTCTCCAAGCTTGGTCGCTCCTCCGTCTCTCGCTCAAGGGTCGGTGGTTTCACTTTGTTGATTCCTTCTCAGATTCGCTCTGTTCTTTCTTCCCCTCTCCTGATTATTCTGTGTATGTTTATAGGGTTTTCTCTACGGCGGTGGTGTGAGATCGGCGAGGCTGCTTGCTTCACCGGCTTTTGAGGCGAACGAAGTCGAAGGTGGATTAGGGTTTCTGAGGCGGCACTTTAACTCTTTATCCGCTCGAAAGGGACTCGTCAACAACAGTGATTTGGTTGGTGCTTTCGCTAATCCAATACTTCGTCGGTTCTTCTCCGATGAAGCTCCGAAGAAGAAGAGTATGTAAAGTGTTTAACTTGATGGTTCTTACTGAATCAAATTTGTTGAGAATTTGTTTTGTTCACTGCAGATTATGAGACCTACTTCCCTAAAGCTACAAAGGAAAAACCAAAGAATGATCACAAGTCCGACTCTAAAGGTCATTCCTTTTACTTCCATTTCCTGATTTATTTATTTATATCAATAGAAGTGTGTTGCTTTGGTGGTTAGAAAAAGCTTTAAGCTTTATGCTACTGTGGATTCTAATTAATTTAAAATATGTTTTTTTTCTTTTGGCTGCAATACAGAGGGCTCATCAGACAAGAACGAACAAGAGAGCGTTGGAGATATGTTTATGAACCGTTTCCAAAATTTGCTAATTCCTCTGCTAGCTCTTGCTGTCTTCTTCTCTTCTTTCTCATTCGGCTCTGGAGACCAGCAACAGGCAAAGCTTATTTAATAATATAAAAAAAACAAATTGTGATATATCTTGGACCTTTACTAATATCATCTTTGTTTACAGATTAGTTTCCAAGAGTTCAAGAACAAGCTCCTGGAGCCCGGTCTAGTCGACCACATAGATGTCTCAAACAAATCCGTAGCCAAAGTCTACGTGAGAAGCACACCAAGAAACCAAGGAACAACAACTCAAGATGTTGTAACTAAGAGAACCGGTGGTCAGTATAAGTACTACTTCAACATCGGTAGCGTCGACTCTTTCGAGGAGAAACTCGAAGAAGCTCAAGAAGCCTTAGGCGTGGACCCTCACGAGTTCGTCCCCGTCACCTACGTAACCGAAATGGCCTGGTTCCAAGAGCTCCTGCGCTTCGCGCCGACTCTACTCCTCTTGGGAACTCTCGTCTACGGCGCGAGGCGGATGCAAGGCGGGCTAGGCGGATTAGGAGGAACCGGCGGGGGGAAGAACGGCCGCGGGATCTTCAACATAGGCAAAGCCACGATCACGAGAGCCGACAAAAACTCCAAGAACAAGATCTACTTCAAGGACGTCGCCGGATGCGACGAGGCGAAGCAGGAGATCATGGAGTTTGTGCATTTCCTCAAAAACCCTAAAAAGTACGAAGACTTGGGCGCCAAGATACCTAAAGGCGCGCTTTTAGTCGGTCCTCCCGGCACCGGGAAGACCCTCTTGGCAAAAGCGACCGCCGGAGAGTCCGGCGTGCCGTTTTTATCGATCTCCGGTTCGGATTTCATGGAGATGTTCGTCGGCGTCGGGCCGTCTAGGGTTAGAAACTTGTTCCAAGAAGCTAGAGCGGCGGCGCCAAGCATTGTGTTTATCGACGAGATAGACGCCATCGGTAGGGCGAGGGGACGCGGGGGGTTAGGCGGGAACGACGAGAGGGAGAGCACTTTGAATCAGCTGCTGGTCGAGATGGACGGGTTCGGTACGACGGCTGGTGTTGTGGTTCTCGCTGGGACTAACAGACCGGATATTTTGGATAAGGCTTTGTTACGGCCCGGCCGGTTTGATCGGCAGATAACCATTGATAAACCGGATATCAAAGGGAGGGATCAGATATTCCGGATTTATTTGAAGAAGATTAAGCTTGATCACGAGCCGTCGTATTTCTCTCAGAGGCTTGCGGCACTCACTCCCGGTTTCGCTGGAGCTGATATTGCGAATGTGTGTAACGAAGCGGCTCTTATTGCGGCTAGACGTGGAGGAGCGACCGTCACGATGGCGCATTTCGACTCTGCGATTGATCGTGTTATTGGTGGTCTTGAGAAGAAGAACAGGGTAATTAAAAAGAAAAAAAGCTTTCTCTTTCCTTGTTTTTTTTTTCAGACAATGGTTTTGTGATGTGTCTGAATGTTTTTTGATGTGTGAAACAGGTGATAAGTAAGTTGGAGCGTCGTACAGTTGCGTATCATGAGTCTGGTCACGCGGTTGCTGGTTGGTTCCTGGAACATGCGGAGCCGTTGCTGAAGGTGACCATTGTGCCACGTGGCACAGCGGCGCTCGGGTTTGCGCAGTACGTTCCGAATGAAAACCTTCTCATGACTAAAGAGCAGCTCTTTGACATGACTTGCATGACTCTCGGTGGCCGTGCAGCCGAGCAGGTAAACTGGTTGCTACCTTTGGATATAAAATATAGTAATCTTGTTAGTCCTTGCATTGAGAAAATACCATAGGATAGCATTAAAAGTTTGAAACACTTTTTTTGTTCCAAAAATAGTACTGAGAAAATTTTCTAAAATAACATTTATGAAAAGTTGAAGAAAAATTATATATATTTGAGTTTGGGTTTAGTATTTAGCGGATGGGGTTTTTATAACATTTTACTTTTAAATTAATGCTATTTTAGGAATTTTCCCTTGTATTTGTAGTAATTTAATCATTTTACTTTTAAATTAATGCTATTTGGGGAATTTTGCCATGTAGATGGACTTATGGAGTTAATATAATCATTTTAATTTTAAAATAATGCTATTTTGGGGGATTTCACTTGTGTGTTATTTTTGTTATATTTTTTGTGCTACCTAAGGGATCCCTGTTACACTTTCGAGAAGTTTAAAGTTTCTGGTCTGTTTAACGCAGGTACTGATCGGAAGAATCTCGACCGGTGCGCAGAACGATCTAGAGAAAGTTACAAAGATGACATACGCGCAAGTAGCTGTGTACGGTTTCAGCGACAAGGTCGGGCTCCTCTCGTTCCCTCCAAGGGACGACGGCTACGACTTTAATAAACCGTACAGCAACAAAACCGGTGCGATCATAGACGAGGAAGTAAGGGAATGGGTGGGGAAAGCTTATGAGAAGACCGTGGAGCTCATCGAGGAACACAAAGAGCAAGTGGCTGAGATCGCTGAGCTTTTGCTGGATAAAGAAGTGTTGCATCAGGAGGATCTTTTGAAAGTTTTGGGTGAGCGTCCGTTTAAATCGGCCGAGGTGACTAATTATGACCGGTTCAAGTCCGGGTTTGAAGATAGTGAGAAGGAGGAGGCGGCCACGACGGTTACGCCTGTGGTGGATGAAGGAGGTCCTCCGCCGCTTGAACCGCAGGTGGTTCCCACGTAAGAGAGTGAGTGACTTTCACTGCTACGATTGTACATTTAATTAAGAATGCAATAACACAGTTACTAGTTACCACAACAACAAAAGGCAGTGTCTTGTGATTCAATGAACTTAGTCATCTTAGCAATGACATTTATTTCTTTTCTGAATTTATTGCTTCTGAATGAGATGATTTTTATATAGTTTCACTCTGCTAATAGTTTGTGCGTTTGTAATCAACTAATAATAAAAGGCATTGTTACTGCCTTTCCTATATATTAAGAAAAACTGAGAATGATGGGTGTATAACTAATTATAAATCAGGCAACATATTTAGACAATGTGTTATATATTTTACATCAAAACTAGATTTTTTTGTTGTTCTTAATTGGACATTGACCCGTTTCAATTAAAGAACCGAGCTGATCTAGTTTAACCGATCTGATACAAGTTAACCATCATAAATTTATTCTTGTCGATGTTCCTAATAATACCAAACTCTACTCTGTACTGTAAGAGAAAGTTGTGCATATTAACTGAAAATCGATATATCAGAATTTTGATCATTTTTTAGTCTCAAAATGAATCAGATAGGGTCATATAGCTTAACCTAAAAGGATGCTCCCTGTGTAGGTTTCAGGTACATATGTGTTAACCTGTCGTTTAGGTTCCATCTAAAGCTGTTCCCATATAAATTGGTGAGAAAAAATATGAATACTCCATAAAAGATTAACCAAATATTTTTGTGAAAAAGAAATATTAAAAACAAATAAATTTCATCAGCAGATGATTAATAAGCCCCTATTTTTCTTAATCTTTGAGTGAGTATTTCTTCCCAGTAAACACTTTAAACTTGGCTTCATCAGATTTTGTCGAGCTCTCTTGCTCAACGTTCTTGGGATCAACCTATACATTAATAAAATAGACAACACAATTAGTTTTTCTCTAATGGATAGATCACATGAATGGGAAAAAAAAAACAAGAAAAGAGAGACATACTTTCACAGTTGGTTTTGAAGCTTGTTTGCTGTTTGAGCCAAAGACAAGCTTCCCTGATTTTTGCGGTGGCGTTGGGGTTGACAACTCATCATCTTTTCCCTTCACAGTTGGCTTGTCTTCTTGTTCAGTTGATTCTGTTTGTGTCTTCCCATCCAAACGCTTTCCGGACCCAGTGAATGGCGTGAACTTGGGAACTTTGCTTGCTGGTTCCTCCTCCTCAACTGCAATAACCAAACAAGAAAAAAAAAAAAAGACAGAAAGCACAAACTTAGAAAGCTATTATCTCACGAAAGTAACGAGAATTTCGAAATAAGCACAAAGACAAACCTTGGCGAGTTCGCTTCTTTGGAGGAGTCAGTTTTTGCGGCTTTTCAGGTTCTTTGTAATCAAGAGGAGGAGCGAAATCAACCTCACAGTCCGTTTCTATAATACTCACAGCTGAAGAAGGCTTTGCTTCAACCACATTGATAAAATACTGCTTGTTGTTGTAAGGAACCATGATTGTATCGCCAGTGGTCAAGCAAGAGTAGCTCCTAAGCGTAGTCTCCAAGCTGCACAAAAAAAGAAATGTAAGAAAGAGAAGATTATTCAAAAAATTACCAAAAACAAGATTCAGTTTTTCAAAAGGTACAAACATGGCTTTAGGGTTGGTAATGTCCAAGAAATCTTGAGTGTGAGGCTGAAGCTTGATGTAAGTCCCTTTCACCAAGCTCATGTTCTTGATTCTCACAATGTCTCCTTCTTCAAGAGACATGTTTTGCATCATCTACAAGACAAAGGAAAACAAAGAAAGTCAGATGAAGAAAGCAGTGAAAGAGAAATATAAAATAAAGTTTATCAGAAGAGAAAGTATATACCCAATAGGGAAAGTAGACAATGCCTTCGTCTGCAGTGAATTCGAGTACACCACAATGTGTGGTCTTTCCAACAGACTCGTTAATTAGCTGGAACAGCATTGGGTACTCAATATGCAAAGAAGCTGAGAGAAAGAAAAAAAAGATGGACTCAGAGATCATTGCTAAAGTAAAGAAAGACTGAAGCTAATATTAGAGCACTGGCTTACCAAGACGATTGAGAGCGGAAGGAGGCATTATAACTACAAAGAACACATAAGTAATGTCAGAGAAACATGGTAAAGAAAACTATCTAAGGGAAACAGAAGAGAGAGTAAAACTTACTTTTGTCACCCTTGTCAAGATGTGCCTGCATTTATAAAAAAAAAAATTTCTGAAATTAGAATGTTTTTTTTCATTCATCATAAAAACATGATATTTAAGAAAAAATCGAACCTTTTCAATGAATGTGACAGGGTAACAACGGTAACACTGCTCGAAGCTAGACTCATCATCTCCATTAAACTCCATTGCCACCACAAATCTACAAAGTCAATAAGAACAAAAACTCAAAACTAACTTTATGAATAATCTTTTATTATAATAATCAAGAGCGCAACCCATTGACACAAATCATCGAACACCTTGGGGGCAATCAAAAGAATTTTTTTCTTTTTTATAAATAAATAAATCCGACTTAACAAAAATTATAGTTTCCAATTTAAACACAAAAAGACGATCATCTAAAACCTTAAAACAAGCTCGATCCAACAAGTCTAATTAAACCTTAGTCGATGAATCTAGATTTGAGTTAAAAGAGCTTAACACGAGCTCAAAAGATGATCGGGACAGTCCTACCGTTTAAACCAAACAGATCAGTTAAAGTTTTACTTTGAACAAACCGTACCAAAACAAAAGCAAACGATCTAATTTTAGGGTTTTTGGGAGGTTGAAGAAGATCGGAGAAGCTTTGGATTCTTCTTCTTCTTCTTATCAAGGAGGAGTCAAAGGCAGGCAGCAGATCGGAGCTGAGATTTTGGAAAGTTTGTTTTGATTCTTTTATAGGTTTTTTAACCAAGTATCGTACAAGGAACCATTTATTTATACGTGGCGTACAGTAATTGGCTTTTGGACTCAGGTAATACTACGTTTAATACAATTATTATTAGTCCTAAAACAAGCCTCCTTTGCCTTGGATCATTTACGTTTGCCCATTGGGCTTTAACTATTATAAGGGCAACATACATAATACTCGGTCCTTAAAATTACATATTCTAAAAAAACAGGTTGTTTCAAAAAATCCATTTTTTATATTTTCTAAGCATATTTTATTAACTAATTGCAAACTTCAAAAAACTTAATTGTTCTAGTTGAATTTTTATGGGCTTAAAATTATGGAAAAAGATAAACACAAAAAAATATGTAAATTTAATGTGTTTTATTAAAACGTGTGAAAAATCTAGAATATGTAACTTTAAAAAACAGATGGACTAATATTAACGATAATATGAGTGGAAAAAGATACTGAATAAAAAAATTAACAATCGAAATTTTATAATAATCTAAAATTATATCAATTTTTATAAATAAATTTAAAATTGTACTTAAAACCAATATTGTTTTTATAAATTAACCATCTTCACCTGACACTTACGACCCATCAATATTGAAATCTCTCGGGGAAAAAAAAGTTTGGGTCCGTTTTCATATATGCACCATATTTTTTTGCAAATTTAATCATTATTTACACAACAAACTAATTTTGGCCCATTCTTATAAACTATGCTAAATTGAGAGTTTTGGGCCATTGTTTAAATTATTAATTAACTTTGGGATTATTTTATTTTTCTCTCATGAAATATGATCTCTTTTGTATTTTTTATTTATTGAAATAGTCTTGTGTTATTTGTAAACGTTGCGTTAACAAAGAGACAACAACCTTAGAGCATGATTATCCTATGACTCTTAAGGCGATTTCTTAATGATTATTTTAACTTTAAATGTAATTAAGTGGGGTTAAGAACTCTAGTTAAGAAATTTTCATTTTGAGTGGTCCAATAGGAGTTTTTTAATTAGGGTTTCTAAAAAAAAAATTAAAATTAAAATTTTTTAAGATAAAATTTATTTATTAAATAAAACATATTAAAAGAAAACATTTAAAACATAGATTTAAAAAAAAACATAAAAATAAAGACTAGTACAATAATCGAGAATAATTTGGAAACACATCCGAGTTCAGTAATTGTCTTCTTGACGTCCAAATTTACGCAATATATGTTCAACCAAATCAGCTTTCAGTTGTTGATTCATTTGTCTATCACGAATTCTTGTTTGAACACCCATCATATTGACGAAATTTGTAGGCATATCTGTAGAATACGTGAGATCCACATGTGAAGTTCCGGTGTCTTCTCCTTGTTGGAACTCTGAAACATCAAACTGAGTGTATCCATCTCGTTCGTCTTCTACTATCATATTATGGAGTATGATACATGCTCTCATAATCTTTCCGATTTTGACTTTATCCCAAAAAAGCGCTGGATTTTTAACAATGGCAAAACGAGCTTGCAAGACTCCAAAAGCACGCTCGACATATTTTCGGACAACTTCTTGATGTTGAGCAAATAATCTCGCTTTCGGCCCTTGTGGTATTGGAATAGATTGGAAAAAAGTTGCCTATTTCGGATAAATACCGTCGGTGAGATAGTAAGCCAAATGATATTCTCTTCCATTGATAGAGAAAATGACTTGAGAAGCTTGACCGTTTATTATGTCATCAAAAACAGGTGAGCGATCAAGAACATTTATATCATTTAAGGTACCTGGGGGTCCGAAAAACGCATGCCAAATCCATAGATCATACGAAGCAACCGCCTCTAAAACGATTGTGGGTTTTCCCGAACCACGTGAATATTGACCTTTCCAAGCGGTGGGACAATTCTTCCACTCCCAATGCATACAATCGATGCTTCCGATCATCCCGGGAAATCCTCGACGCTCACCAATATCAAGCAGACGCTCACCAATATCAAGCAGACGTTGAAGATAAGCGGAGGTTGGTCTTCTTAGGTACTCATCGCCGAATAAATATATTATTCCTTCCACAAAATGTTCCACACATGACCGAGTCGTGGTTTCACCGAGTCTGAGGTATTCGTCAACAGCATCAGCCGTAGTACCATATGCCAAGACACGAATGGCTGCCGTACACTTCTGCAGTGGAGAGAGTCTAATCCTTCCGAGAGTATCCTTCTTTTGTCGAAAGTATTCAACTTCATTGGAGAGTCGATCAACAATATGCATGAACAATGGCTTATTCATTCTAAATCGTCGTCTGAATAGATTTACGGGATATGTTGGAGTCTCACTGAAATAATCATTCCATAAACGTACATTGCCTTCTTCACGATCTCTTTCGATGTGAACTCGTTTTTTTCCTCTTTTTCCTTGCATCTTCTTGATCACCGTAATTAATGAAAAATTCTCGAAAGCTTGATCAAATTGTTGATCAAAATATTGATCGAAATTTTCATCATCTACTCCCTCAAACGTGTTATGAGAAGAAGATGCCATATATTTGATCAAATTGTAGAAAGTTTTTTTTTGATTCTTTTGGGAATAAAAATTTGAAGAAGAAAAATGAGAGATAGAGATAATGGAACTTTGAAGGAGATTGACAAATAAGAGTGTTTACGAATCTTTTGTGAATATTATTTGTGTTCAAGGAGAAGGAGATTGAGAGAATGGAACTTTGAAGGAGAGTTGATAAGAGGTAAATTGAATCTTTTGTGAATATCTTTGGAGAATGAGAGATAGAGTGTTTTCGATATCTTTGTTTGGAGCTTGTATGGTGAGTATTATGATAGAGTGTTTACGATAGAGTGTTTATATAGAGAAGGAGAGTTGGTGACTTCCAAATATAGAGAAGGAGAGTTGGTGATATCATATTGCACAATTGACATAAGTTCATAATAATACAAAGGAAACAAACACTCGTGACTTGTGACACGTACATAATAATACAAAGGAAACAAACACTCGTGACTTGTGACATGCAAAACAACAAAGCACATAAGTTCTTGTGACTTCTCCTGCACACATACAGACAACCAAAGCACAACATGATAGACTGAAGTGACTTCTCTTGTCTATCAGCACCCGTGACTTCTCTTGCACCTGTGACTTCTCTTGTCTATCTGCACCATTGAAACAAGAACATTTACAGAAGAAAATTGAAACAAGAACATAGAAACTGCTTTTATACATAAACTGACCATTGAAACATACATTATGCAACATAACACATAGTCCGAAGACACCTAGAGCAGAAAAACATAAAACATAACCGGTAACAGAACATAAAACAGAACCTAAAACAGAACATGATAGACTGAAGACACAGAGCCCAAAGACACTCGTTTTCTACCCCAACATCTCTGTAATTAGCTGAGTCTTTAGAGCTTCCTCCACTTCAGATAGGGGCTCTTTTTTTGATAAGAGACGATCTAGCAGTCTCATCTTCGTGAGTCTTTCTTTCATGGCCAAGTCTTTCTCTCTGATAGTCCACATGCTCTGAAGCTGAGAGACAGCCGCGTGATCCACTACACTTCTCTTACCAGATGCTCCTTTCGCCGCCTTAACACCAGGAGGACGTTTTGTTGGTTGATCACCTAGGTTCGTAGTTGCTTGAGAGCTTTCGGATTGTGCTCCATCCGAACACCTTCTCTTCTTACCGCTTACATCCATCTTAGCAGTTGTAAATTCGCTCCATTTCTGGTCATTCCTTAGCTCATCCCAAGCCTGGTGAAGGGTAAACTTCTTCTTATGATCATTGTAGAAAATCTCGTGGGCCAGTTTAACAACATCAGACTCACTCTGGCCACTTGTTTTCTGTCTCGTTGCAGCCTCATAGGCTCCACAAAACTTACAAACGAGATTATTCAGCTTTTGCCACCTCTGCTTACACTTAATTGCCTGTCGCGTTTCACCTCTTCCAACCTTTGGAGAAGCTGCAAAGTAAGCAGAAATGCGTGACCAGAAGGCACCTGCTTTGTGCTCATTCCCTACAACCGGGTCCTTGCTGGTGTTTAGCCATGCGCTAATGAGCACTACATCATCCGAGACGCTCCATTTCTTCCTTTCTCTCCGATCTGTAGGTGAGTCTTCGCAGAAGCTTGAGGTTTCTGTTGCTTGAGTACTAAAGAAAGGGCGTTCTGATGACCCGACATCCCCACCATGTGAAAACCTCTCATAAGGAAAGGGTTCATGGACAGTATCTTGTTGACTGTTCAACAGATCACGAAAATTTGAGGCCTGAGTATATGGATTCGGAGAATCCATATCCTAAAATTTCAGAGAAGATAGAAAGAACAAGAGATGTGTTTGAAGACGAATGAAAAGGGAGATAGTGTTATAAGATGAAAAGAAAAAGAGAAAGCAACGATTTTAATAGATGAAAAGAGAGAAAAATCGGTGTAGATATGGGTCTTGTTGAGATGAGTAGACACATATCTACAAACCATATCTTAACTCTATCAGTTGAGATGAGTTGACACATATCTAAAAACCATTTACAGTAAAAGAAGCATTCATCACAAGCATTCATCTTCTCATACTCACTAACCACAACCTAACCAGCATTTATTAACCTAACTACAATCCAGACAAAAGCATTTAACAAAAAAGCAAGGAAATGAAATCAAGTTTTACCTCACCGACAGTTTCAAATTGGAGTTGTGGTTACGGAGCTTGCTCGGCTGCATCACTTGTTGTACATCCTCACCTTGCCGAAAACTGCTCAGTTTAGAAACACCAGTTATGGAACAAGAAAAAGATGATAACAACATCACTAAAAAGACTCACACTTCTCTCTCGCTATAAACTTAAAGAACATGACTTAAAGAACATGACTAAAAAGACTCACATTAGATTGTCACCATTATGTCTGATAGAGACGGAGCCAATGCAGAAAGATGTTCCTTGGCGTCCTGTTGAATTGAAAACCATCATCATTAACACAAAGTATACACAGTCATAACCAAAGAACACAGAAAGAGTAAAAGCTATTATCACCTAATTAACGTAATCATCATCCAAATCACCACAGTTATCAACGTTTCCAAAGATAAGAATCGAGAGAGGCGTCGTCGGTGGTGGGTGGGTTTCGATAGCTCTTCTGACGGAGATCACGAGAGAAGACCGCCGTTTTCGCCGTGACTTGCCGACAGAGTCGTCCTCTGTTGTCGGATTCGATCGCTCTTCTTGGGGAGAAGACGAGAGAAGCCGGAGGAGACGCTGCGAGGAGAGACACCCGCTTCGATCGTCGGCGGTGATGGGTTTCAATCGCCGAGAGACGACGGAGGAGACGCCGTCACTTGCCGACAGAACACGGAGGAGACACCGTCTTTGGTGGGTTTCAATCGTCGTCTTTGGTGGGTTTCGATACACCGTCGGACGGAGAACACGGAGTAGACGCCCTGTGTACCGACACCCGCTTCGATCGTCTCTCACGGAGAAGACGAGAGCAGAGGTTGTGGATTTCGATCGCTGCATGCGGAGAAAACGAGGGAAGAAACAGAAAGAATCGAGAGAGAATAAGAAAAAAAGAAAAAGAAAAAAAGAAAAAGAAAATTAAACCCCTCATCTCGCTGACACGTGGTTGTGAAACCTCTTTCAAAATCGGTTTCCAAATGCCCAGTTTAAGATTGGTTACTTTGCTTTTAATGAGTTTTGATTTAATTAAATCACCTTTAATGCTTAAAAACTCTGTTTAGAAACAGCGATAATTATGGTCTTAGAGATAATCAGTTTCTTGGAATGTAAAAGACAACACTACACCGAAACCCAAAAAGAAGAAGCATAAACAAGTCTGCCTTTCCAGCCTTGAAGGAACCAGTTACCATCTTGATCAACATCAAACTCTTTGCTTTTGTATTCTTTATCAACCATCAACCTCAGTTTCTGAACCAGCTCCTTCTCAACCGGAAGCTGCCTAAACCCGGCTCTCACCATCCTCCCCTGCCACTGCTTATAACTCTCAGGCCTCTCCACTCTCGCCGTCCCCTCACAAGCCACCACGTTCATGATCTCCCTCCCGTAGAACTCCTTCTCAAACACAACCCTCATCGGATCCTCCCTCGTCAGAGTGGTGTCGCACATGTCGAACAGAGAAGAGAAATGATACAGAACTTCTCTAAACCTCGTCACAAAGAAAGGCGCATTATAAGAACCGCTCAAGATAGAAGGGATGAAGATGTTCGGTTTTATCTTCTGTATGAGTCTCAAAACCACATCTCTAGGGCTGTCCACCGCCACCGTCTCGTCAAGAAGATTCCTAAACCTAAAGAGAGAGTTCACCGCCACAAACTCGCCTTCTTTCAACTTCAAGTCCTCAAGCTTTATCGTTTCCCATTTCTGCGCAATAGCGTTATACTCAAAGGGCACGTTGAACTTCTTACAGTACTTAGCCAAGCGATGTCCCGTCTCAATAACTCCGTTAGCTGGTCTAAACCCACGTTGAGGCAAGTCAATACCCGTTATCCTAAGCTTACACGTGGAGCCACGTCTCCATGCAAGTCGATGAACGAGAGAATGCCACTGGAAACCGTAAGATATCCCAAAGTCTATGATGTGGATGGTGTTAGGCATAGTCTTCTTAACCAGCTGCTGAATGGTATGGTTAGCGAAAACTATACCGATCTTCTTGAACGGGCAGACCGATACGTACGTCTGGTAAGCTTTCAACATGTCGGCAGCGGATGTTTTCTTGGAAGACAAGGCTGTGTAAACTTGCGTACCCGTACCGGCTAAACGTGCTTCGAGGCTGTTTGCGAAGTAATGAGCTAACCTCTCTGTTCCATCTCCGTAAGACGAAGAATGTTGCCTGACCAGTCGTAACAATCCTTCAGCTCTTCTATGATCGTTAACGGACACGGCTTGAGCGCATGATAGCAAAAGGGACCTCAAGTCAGGTATCTCTTTCACATAAGCAGTTGGTTTCTGTCCCCTCGGGTATGTTGTTGTCTCGCCTTTGGGACTTGGTGAAGCTTTGGGAGGCTCCTTTTGGGAGGTTTCGTTGAGAATACATTTAGGGTTCTCCTTAGGATCTCCGAACAAGAGGATCTTATCGAACATTTCAGATAGTTCGGGGTCATCGGCATAGACAGCTGATTGCTTCTTGTTTCTTTCTTCAGGCAAATGCTCATCTTCGCGCCAATGGCATTTCTCTCCGGTTATTCTGTAAGGAACATAGTGATGATCATTCTCCACATCTATAACCAGCTGAGTGCTCTTTGGGAGGAACTTGCTTGCTTCCTCCACACCTTTCTTGAATTGCAACGCCCAGCTGCTATCTTTGAACATGTTAGAAACCAAATCGTTACTAGAACTTGACCTGATGCCCGTGTTACGGCCACTAGTGGGGCTGGATCTAGTAGAGGGGGTAGACTGGAAGACGAAGTTTTTCGGGATCGATGTTTGCATCCAAGAAGGCCTACTGTTTTCCAAACTATCAAAACTCCAATCAGAGGAAGTGGTGGTGGTGGTGGTGGTTCTTGAGGTATAACCTGAAGAAGTTATATCACTCAACTCATCAGGATTATGAGCCAATTGAATAGGGCTAGTAGAATCCGGGTACTTTTCGCCTAGAGCTTCATAGAGAGATCTCTCAGCTGCTTGGAGAGACAAGGCATCATGGAACATACAAGGCTTGTCATCCATGTCTTCTTCCATAAGAACTTGGCTTATGTATTGCAGAACAGAATCAGTGCAATCATCATCAGCATCAACATCAGCATCAGCATCAGCAGCATGAAGATTCTGTTGAGAATATGGCTCTGGATGAGGAGGAGGATGAAGAGGAGGGAGAGGAAGAGGAGGAAAGGGAGATGGACTTCTCAAGAAAGGTTGATCATCCAGATATAACCCATTTCCCAAATTGGAAAAGTCAATCTTGCAATTGAAATGGAAGTTGTCAAATGATCCAGGGAATCCAGCAGAGTAAGAACCCATCGCTAGTCTCAAGAACCCTAAAACTTTTTCAACAAGAAAACACAAATCCTTAGTCTCTGAGAGATAATACGTTTTGAAGGTTGAAACTTTTTTTTTCTCTACCTGATCAGGATAATTAATAACACAGCAAAAGAATAACAGATAACCTAAACACTAAGCTTTATTAATCCCTATGAGACAATGATGTTTTGTGTTTGGTAAGAAACAAATTTTTGCAAGCGTACCTGTTGGGATTAAGATGCGTCAGATTCAGATACTATGGAAGGAAGCTTTCTCTTGGGGGGAAATGGCTGTGTACGTGGTCGAGATGTATTTTTTTTATGTAATCATAATTAAACTGTAAACTATAGAGAAGTACAAGTGGTTGAAAGGTACAATTTTCAATTATTTTTATAAAGTACGTTTTATTTGTTTATGTGTGTCAGAAAGCCACTAGGTCAGGAAACTTTTATATTTTTTAAACTTTTTATTTTAACATCGAACTAGATCTCGACTTGCGCAGATTTTTGTTTTCATTTATTTTTATATAAACATTTTGTTTTCAATTCTAAATAGATATATATTATAATATATATGTGTCTATTAATTTTTAAAATAAAATAAGTTTACGGTATATTTTTTCCATTGAATAGATTGTTTCAAACTTTCACATGTATTTGTATCTTCTTCTATATATATTTTTTTGGATTATTATTTCATTATTAAAATCGTAATTATATATATAAAGATTAGTAAAATATTATTTTATTGTCATATAAAAGATATTGTAACATTTCACAAATTTAGAAAGTCTTAAAAAAATTAAAAAATTTTCTTCATAGATTTATATTATCGAGTAAATAATTAAACATTTAGTTTTTGTTTAATTTTTAAATAAACTATATAGTTTAAATTTTGTTTTCATTGGTTTAAGGTAGTAAAAATTAATCATTATTAGATAATATGATTTTTGATATTTAAAAAAAAAATTCTTATAATTTTAAAAGTTAACATCGACAAATATTTAATTAATTAACATATGGATGTATAGTATTACAACATTAAATTATATATATTTAATTTATACTATCTATAAATCCAATGGATCATTTATTGTTTAAATCTAATTATTGATAGCCTAATAAAAAATTATGGTATACCTAAAATTTAAATAATAAGATTAGAAATTAAATGTAACATGATTTTGTATAAATATGTCTATTAAATCTATTTTTAAAAAATTACACATGAATCAAGGTGGTGACTTCTGAATTAATATATAAGAAGTAGATTATCATTGGAGAAATACATTTTTGGGATACATGATGAGATTCTACAGCTGGCAGCACAACACATATGTCTCCGGTAACAAAGCCTGACGAAAGCAAAATGTTTTCCCAGAGAACAAAGACCCAAACAAAAGGCCATTTTTTAAACATACACGACATTTATATAAAAAAATGCGAATGTTAAAAACAGATTATCACATTTCAATTATGAAAAAATTAAATATAAGTCTTGACCAATATGAAGGGGTTAAAAAATGAACTGACATTTTATCAAAATAATTTTATGTTTTAAAAACATGTGAAAATCTAATATAACACCTATGAAACTAACATTAATCCCACATAGAATACTATAAAAAAATATCACTGAAATTTTACCTTTGTTAAACATTTCTCTATATTAAATTTGATATAACATACATGTATATATATAAATATTAAAATGCTAAATTATCTAAGATTTCGTAAGAATATTTTTCAAATCAATAATGCGGCTTTACAAAAATCTTAAATTGTCTAAATTGAACAAGAATTTATATATAATATAATGGTATATTAGTTTAACTTCAAATGGACTTGGTCCATTGTTCAAAACGTAGCGGTAAGAATCTTTCGTTTTTCGCATTTGAGGTATTAAGTATTTTATATTGATTATATATTTAATTTATAAAATATTTTGCATAACGAGTCAGCACTCTATGTTTTGTTTACTTATTTTGTGTGTTTCTTACATATTTGAGTATGTTTATATATTTTGTATATGCGATGAAGTTAGAATTATTTACATTATTTATTAAACATTTAATATTTACATTATTTATTAAACATTTAAATCTTACTTGAATAAATTAAATACACAATATTTCTATATTTTTCAACATTACATTTCAATAAAATTATGAAACTTAACAAACCAATATAGATATTTAAAAATATGTCAAATAATAATAAATTAGATTGCTATTTTCAGTTTTTATACGCATCTATATTATTAAAATAGAAATCATGATTTTTTTCATGTGTGATATTTTTAAATTTACCATCCTCTAGAATGTTTAGCAAATTTTACATAATTTAATCATAATATCTTTTAATATATTTATCTCTAATTTGAAATATAAATAAATATGGCTTAAGAAAAATCTAAGAAAATCTTTTCAGTCATTTTAAATTTTATTTCCGAAAATAATTAATTTATAGAATATTTTTTTCATTATTATAAACGATAACTGAATATATTAATGTATAATAATATTATAGTTGATTTTTATACATCAATATATTTTCACTTCATAAACACAAAGAGTTAGCTATGTTTCTATTATTTGATTATTTCTGTATTGAATTATAGTTGATTTTTATTATAGTAAGTTTAATTATAGTAATTTTTTAATTATTCGATTAAGCATGCTAAATATTTACACAAGTACAAAAACTTAACCAAATATATTTTCGCATTTTTAATAAAAATATTTAAAAGAACTTTTATCAATTTGAGACAGATCGAAAATAATTAATCTCCATTGCGAGACGGACATGTTATATAATTTAAAATACACAATTATAAAATTTAATTATAATTTACTAAAATTCATTTAAAATATTTCTAGGCTTTAATAAATTAAAAGATAATATATCTTATTAAAACAGAATTTTATTATATGAAAATGATCTGACACTTGCATGTAACTAAAAAAATTGATAACACGTTACTCACTATGGCATATACTCTTTGAATATCCTTATCCCTTATCAAAAAAAATTAATTGTTTGGCTTCTGGATGTACAGTACTTTTTAATTTGATATCATTTCTCCATGTTTTCAATACAAATTCGATCTAAAATGGATCTATATTTGGTCAAAATGGATCATACATAGGGAAACCTATAATTTTTAATGATTTAGGAAAAGGGTAGACAAATCTTCCCAAAAAATATTCTGTAAATTCGGTTGAATAGTAAAAAGATTAATATTCAAATTCTAAATTGTTTTGTCGTCTTGAATGATAGAACTCAATTATAATTTTGTAAAACAACTACTGTTTAACGATAATTGTTTAGACTATTTTATCTACCCAGCATAAATTTATCATAACGACAATTTAACATACACCATACTGTGATGAAAAAATCTACGCATACTATATATTTTCCTATAAACTTATGTTCATTAATCTGTAGAAATTTCCTTTTAGGAATCAAACCCGGACTGGACGTCTTATTGTCCAATTATTAGTTATAAATATTTTGTATATATTAGGTTTTCAGTCTAAGGCTGTTTTAAGTATTCCATTATCATCCACAAAACTAAAAATTTATTATTTTATTCTGTCTTTAACTTTTTCTTATTTTCTTAAACAAATCTTCAATTTTTCTTCTATTTACATATTTACTATTTTTTTGTAGCAGCATATTTACTATATTGTTATGATGAAAATGTTTTACTATTATAATGGTATACTGAGCTTGTGAAAGTACCCGGATTAATCTTCAAATGAAATGTAGCTTACGGATAGTTTTTCTGAATATTCAAATGAGATTAAAATCATAATTTTACGTCCGTATGACCGCATAGATTTAGTGTCGTAAGATTATTTCGAATCTAAATTTCCCTAAAATCCTCTTATCACTGAATCTGGGTTGCGAACTCTTTCCAAGTATATTATTTACAAGCCCGACGACACATAAAGATATCAACTCAGATCTAGTTGTAATCTTTTATTATTATAAATTAAAAGAAAAACCAAAACAATATAGTACCCAATATTATTTCTTGTTTGTTAAATGTTAATATCTGTTGTTTGGAAAAGTCCTTGGTGGTAGGATTATAATATTCGCACTACCATGTACGACACTTAAAAACATGACTAGAAACTTTAACTAATAATTCAGCTTTTACGTCCTAGTCATCTTATACTATAAAGTAGATTTTTTTTTTTTTGGGCAATTGCTGCCACGTGTCACTTTTATTTAAACGATGTGTTTTGGTTTACTGATACGGTTGGGTTTTTACATTCCAGGCCCAGTGATAACATTTGATTCTTCATCACTTTAGCTTCTTCCGACGAAAGTTCCAGACTCTGTGATCGACCATAGCTTTTACGATTTCTTCTCCGTAACGGCGCATTGATTTCTACTTTGCTCCCAGGTTTTACGTAATTAACACATCCTCATTGATGTCGTCCTCATTGATGTCAAGTCCGACGAACCAGCGCGCCCGTCGTTCTAAACGATCCGCCTCGGGAAGAGGCACAAGACCAGAGGCTAAGGGAGCTAATCAAGGAGCTCGATCGCCAGAAGAAAGCTCGAGAAGCCGCCTAGAGTTCGAAATCGGATCTCCAAGCGCCGTTCAATCGGCTCAAAGCTCTTGCTCACGAGGCAATCAAGAAGCGCAACGAGTCCAAGCGAGAGCGAGACGAAGCCTTGAAGAAAAAAAGAAGATCTATCAAACGAGCTTGAGAGTGTAAGTAAAAGCAAAGATGGTCGGTTTTGAAGAAGCTTGACGAGGCTTTGAGATCTAGAGATGGTTTGAAAACAGAGATTGAGACTTCGCCTCATATGTTGGTGAAGATATCTGGTAAAGTCAGCAGCTTTAAGAATTTCTCAAACGGAGGTCTTCCGAAGTCTCAGAAGTACACATGTCTGGCTTCTGTTGCTTATTCGTCGGAGGGTTTATTTTAGGTGTACTCGGCATATGCTCTTGGCTGCGTATATGCACAACAGCTAATATTCTATTTAGTTGATCACACTAACAGGTTGGTTTCATTAGTACAATAATATCTGCTCTCCTTGAATTACATATGTCGATGTGTGATGTCACTTCTATCAACTAAATCAGATCAACAAGGCTAGAGCCTATAGCTGGAGCAGACCGAAAGGATCTCAGGAGGAAATTCCCTAAATACATACATGATGAGGACAAAGCTTTGGAGGTGAGTTGAAAATAATCACTAATATGACATTTTTCGCATTTCCCGCCTCTTTGTTGATTTACTTATTAACAAAGATTTGTACTGTAAATGAAGAAAACTTGGAAGGTACTGGGTTGGAAATTCACTCAGCTCAACTCTGCTATGGAGGATGCGACCTCTCAGCTAAAAACAGGAGATACCCTCTATGGTTCAGCTCTAAGAACCGATAAAGTTAAGGTAAACATGAGTAATCACATTGTATATATTTGCACAAGTTATTGAGATTGAGTTTTCTGTTTAGCGAATTCTAATAATCTCCATTTATGACACAGTAGTCAAGCTGGATCGATATATGAGTCAATCGGGTCTTATAAGTGAACATAATTGCACACAATAACATTTGCATTATCTTGAAGATCATGTTGCAATTTCAGTATGGCCTTAAATTGAGTCTGATATGCGTTGGCTATTTTCTTGAGACTAGGGACTCATGTATGGATGTATGTAACTCAAGGAGAGCATATGGCCTGTAGTACATGTACACACCCAATAGACTCATGTATCGATTTGTGTTGGTTATTTGCTTAAATTGAGTCTGATCTGTGTTGGCTATTTGCTTGAGATTTTCAGTCTGATGGAACTTTGAAAGAAGCAACTATTCTTTATATGACAAAGGCCTTACAGGTAATACTTACGTTAAGATCTCGAAGTGGCCAATCTGTTTTTGTGAATGCATCTGATTATATCCAGTTGCACCTAACGAATCGAAATTTAAGCAGATGGTAGTTGAATGCATAGAAGATGGTAGTTGATATACCATTGGCTTTTGTGTTCATCGATCTACAGTTACATCTATATTTTAGACAAATTTATTGTTTATTCACTTTATCTCCCATTATTTCAACCCAATGTTAATTTTTTCGTACTTTTTAAGCTGGAAACTTATATTTACTAGGAACTAGACGAGGGATATTAGCTACTCTGCTTCAAATGCGTACCAGATTCGTTTATTCAATGTTTGATATGGTGTAATGGAAGCCATGTTATGGTAATCGAAGCTCTGATAGTAAACTATGAACAAACCGTGTCTGTTCTCTAACTTTTTTGAGTTTTGTTTCTATTATCATTTAAATTCCTTATTGGTGTTCTTGACGTATAAAACATTTATGATGAATGAATAAATATGTCCTTTTGCTTTCTGAGAAACATATAAAGTTCATATGTTTCCAGCAAAAAAAAAAAAATATTTAATTATTTATTGCAGCACTCAAGGAGAAATGTACGATGTTGAAAACACTATTAGAGATGTTTATAACTGATAAAAGAATTTGATTGCATTTGGAAAAGAAAGAATATATTGTTTTCTCATGACGAACATTTACTTTTGCGGTGAAGCTAGCTAAGATTTGTAACGTTACTATTAATATTGGTTTTCACTTTTATATTTTTCATAAAGAGTCACAATAGTAAAAAAAGAAAGAAAAAAACAGATTTTAGAGTAGGTTTGTTAAAGATAGAAACGAAAATTAAGTAGAGAAAAGAATATGTAGGAGATATTTGGTGTTCACAACATAAGAACTTCACCTAAGATACTGATATATTAATTATGAAAAGATTAAATTTTTTCTTATTTTTCAAACATCCCAATATAATGTTTCGAAAGTAAAATAAAATTAAAATTTCCTCATATTTTTCCTTATACGCCATGGAAAAATTGATACTACATGACAAAATCATTTTTAATTATATATTAATAGTTAAATCATGTCTTCCGATTATTGTACTAAAATAAATAGTATTAGAAACACTACATAAAAGATCAAAATATTAATAAATATTGAAATCAAATTTCAATTAAAAGAATGTAATATTTCCGCGCGAAGCGCGGACAAACCACTAGTATATAATAAAGACAACTATCACAGAATTTGTATTCAATCAATTATTAAATATAATATTGATTAGTGGTAGAAAGTGAAAACTGAATATGTCACAGACAAAGGCAAGACACAATTTTTCTTGGGACATTTGCTAAAACCAACCCAAATATTCAAGTCAAACCTAAAATTGTACTCCACTTTCAGTCAAATGCAAAATCAACCTAAAAGGGGTAGTGAAAGTAGTATTTAACCTTTATTATCAAACAAAAAAAACAGAAATGTATTTTACGTTTCTATCTTTCAGAAGTCTACACGCAATAAAAGAAGTCTACATATATATAGACTTCCTACGAAGTCTACCTTATAGACTTATTTTGTAGTCAACACACTAATTTGATCTAATAATTTAATTTTGAAAATGTATAAAAATAATTATTGTGATATTTTTAACTAATCATCAATATAATGGATAATATGAAGTAAATAAATTAAAATTTCATATAATTGAACAATTTTGAAGAATGTATACTAATTTGGTTATCATGTATTATACAATGTTCATAGTTTAGAAACAAAAGGTTCTAATATGTTATGTCTTTTAGTGGTTGATTTCATAGGGTTAGATTTTAGATTTTTTTTTTGTTTTATTAACTTAAATCTGCATATTAATGCTTAATAGTTTATATTTTGTATAATTGAGACTTTTTTATTATCAAGCAAAACATTTAGAGCTTGAGATTTGTGGTTTAGAGTTTCGTAGACCTACAATAAAGTCTATTTATCTGAAGACGTCTTTTTCAGTCTATATTTTTCTATTTTTTTACAAAAAATCATTATATTTAAACTAAGTTAAGTTCCTTAAGAATAAAAAAGTGAAATCATATACTAAAATTATTAAAATAATAAAGAATAAACAACAATAATGAAATTATTATATTAGACTTCCAAAAAGGTCTACTATGTTACAGTCCTAAGCCGCATGTTGCTTTGGGTTTTGTTAACTTATTCCAAGCAACCCAACACATACTTTTCTTGTCTGCAGACTTGTCCCACCTGAAGCGAGTAAGTGTAGATTGTATTCTGTTCAGAGGCTTACTGGTAATTGGAAACAATACATGGTGTAGGTGGGAATGGTTGTGAGAACCGCCTTGAGCATCGTGAGCTTTCCTGCCCTCGAGAGGAATCGTGTTGACCAGTTGGCGGCTCTTTGTCGGATTTTGTCTACAATCGAGGAAAACAGATCTTTCTTTCTTTTTCCGAAATGTTCAGAAAGTCCAAGATATTTTTCCACACTTCCCTCTTTCTGAATTTCAAGTATATCTTTTGTTGCGGTCTTAATCTCTTGAGGCATTTTTGAGGAGAAAGTAATAGAATATCAAACTATTGACCTTCTGTCCTGAAACCTTTTCATAATCTTGTAGGATGTGTACCAGGGCGTGGCAGCTCGATGCTGAGGAGTTACAGAACATCATGGTATCATCTGCGAACAGAAGATGGTTTACACGGGGGCTTCCTCTAGCCACACGAAGATGCATCCAGCTCTACCTTCCTGCATAACCCTGAGAGAACTTCACAATAGAGAATGAATAGATAGAGAGAGATCGGATCCCCTTGTCTAATGCCACGGTGAGGTTTAACTGCTCCATATTAGGCATGGGCATATTTCCCGGATACGAAGATCCTAACCGGTAATACCCAAAAATCGAGTTTCAGATCGGATTCGGATACAGAAAATTACCCGGTTGGATAAAGTTTAAAATTTGGTCGGGTACCAGGTCGGATACGGGTAATAACCAGAATATGTATGGGTATCCGAAAGACCCGAATTAAACCTTGATTAAGATAACCCTAGTAATCTAGTATGCTTGTTTTCATTTTGGAAATTAAACTTTGCTTTGGTTATATTAAAATAGTTATGTTATGTTTTGTATTGTAATTTTAGTTACTTGTTTATGATTTTTGGATATTTAGAATATCTTCGGTTCTTTTGCATTATATTCGGTTCTATCGGGTTAAATGGTTTGGTATATACTAAGAATCGGACCGAATCCGTTAATGTTTTGGTTACTTCGGATGTAACCGGATCCGACAGGTACCGAACCGTATCCGAACTGAAATTTTAAATTATCCGACCGGTACCAATTTCTCTAGTTCCGAAATATCTGAAATCTGAAAAACCCGATCCAGATCCGAACCGGTTATCCGAATGCCCAAGCCTACTCCATATACTGAGTCGTTTATTAGGTAGGGGTAGGACACGTAAATGATACATTGCATAATCCATTTAATCGAGAAACATTTCTCGTGAAAGCCTAGCCGTTGCATAACTTGTGAAACAAATTCCCATTCGACACAGTCATAGGTTTTCGACATGTCCATCTTAACGGCCATGGAACATTGGTTTTGAGCTTGTGACGTTTTGAGATACTTTATAACGTTCATCTGATCTCTACGTTTAATATACGGTACAACTTTCTCTCTATCACATGGTCGGTTTGGGTTTTCAAATGATTAAACCGTGATTTTCTAAACCTGATACAAGTCCAACCCTAAGACCATCTCCAACCAAACCCTATTTCTATCTCTATATTTTCCTCTAAAATAGAAAAACTCTATTATAGAGGTGAAAATGCTCCAATGTATGCATGTATAATATAGTTTCTCTATTTATAGGGGAAAATATAGAAATATGTTATTTTCACCTTTAAATATAGAGGCAAAAAATACCGTTCCTCCATATTTTTCTCTAAAATAGAAAAACTCTATAATAGTGATCTCTATTTTAGAAGAAATTATAGAGGTGTACATTGGAGATGCTCTAACTTCGGTACAATGTTTTACAACATTTTGACAGCTTTTGTCCTAAATTATTTAAACTTCTTGTGATTTCAATATAAAACTTTGGACATTTAAAGTTTTTTTTTTCTTTTTTTTGTAATCAGTTTTTTTTTTATTTTTTTTATATAATACTCATTTCGTTTCATTTTAATTGTTTTTGTAGAGTAAAAGTTTCTCTTCAAAATAATTGTCATTTTATAATTTCAATGTAAATTTATTAATTATATTTTCAAATTTATTTTTCTTTTAGTTGAAATAAAATTAGGTGTATATGTAGATGTTTTTAGTTAGAAAATATACAAAATCAAATATTTTCTTAATCTATGTGTACAAATATAAGACGACAATTAAAATGAAACGAATGAATAATATTGACTAAATTCTTCACCATTTATTATATACACCATTTATTAAAAGTTGCCGGAAATGAAAAAAAAAACTGAAGGAGAGTAATGAATGACGAAAAAAAAACATTTGGTGGTTTGCTCGAGAAGGGAAGATGAAAAGAAAGATAATTAAATGGAATAAGTTCAGTGTTGTGTCTGTGTGTTTTAGGGGCTCTAAACACAATTTTTTATTCAAAACTAGTTAGGGAATGAACATCTAAATCATGAATTGGAAAGCTTATGTATCTAAATGCAGGAATCTAGATGCAACATCCATATATAAAGCAAACAAGCACTTCCTAATTTTCGTGTGAATGTTTTACTCTTAAAATGACTAATATCAGTTTAGAACTGATGAGATACTGGGCCAGGTTCAATAACCACGGTTTATTGGCACGGTTTGGAGTTTCAAGGAGAATTGAGTTGAAATTGGTGTAGCAATGACAAGTTGAGTTCAATGGTGTCTGCACTTGTCTTTTATCCTCAGCTTGATTCTAATAATCTGAATGTGTTCTTACATATGCAATGAAACAAAAAGTGAAACCAGACAAATGATCAACAAGAACAATCAAAAGTGCATATAATAAAAATCATATTAAGTAAACAATCTTTGTCCCTTTCCAAGATATTCCTACTTTCTACAAAGAGTATATCAGTTAGATGTTTATACTAGTATCAGCTGCATAATTGGGAACACAACTGCTGAACATGAGACGGGTTATCGTTACTGAGCCTATACATCTCTGTTCTCCCATACGCATTACACGTCAAGTTCATTTGCCTCCCGATTTGGCTCGACTGCACCAATCCCACAATTATTCTTATCTTCATAAACTTACAGGTAGGAAGAAAAGAAAAATCTGAATTCACCTCACAGTATACATTTTGAGATTTACAGTTCCATAGCGACGTAGGAATACAGCTGAGATAATGGCACCATGAACAATTCAAATCCGTCCCTCTAAGAAGCACGACGAGTCCAACAGTATATCCCGGTTGCAAAAGGATTAAAGAAGTGATCCTTTATTTCATGTGTAATTTATATAATTACTCACAAGATTTAACCTTTATTTCATGTGTAATTTACATAAATTGCCATTGCATAAGATTCAGTATTTTGAAAGTATTTTCTTAATAAACGTGTTACTATCTTAACAGAAAGTATTCAACATTAATCAAAGAAGATTTTAATTAGGGAGTATGAACACTTCTTATTAAGGACACTTGTGTGAGAGAATCTTTGATTATTTACATCTTCCCAAATGTTACTACTAATTAACTTTGGTTTACTGAAAAACACACATCTTTTTATTAATTACTACAAAACCTTTGAACGCTTCAACACCCTCACAATCTCACTTCTCTCACACAGCCTCCACTCCTATTCTGAATCTGCAAGAGATCCATTTTTACCTTAAATCTCTCATTCAGATTCAGAATCATCACATCCTTTCGCGGTTTCTTTAGCCACACGCAACAAAACCAGGGTTTTGAGGTGGGATCTGGCTAATGCATGAGAAAACCACAAAGGAGAAGACCCATGGCGATGGACAAGTCGAGCTCAAAGTACAGAACACATTTTTGGTACGTGGCAATGGTCTCTTTTCTCCTCTGGCTTGTCTTGCTTTACTTTTTTAACTCCTCCGTAAAAACCGTTCATAACAACGAGAGACTATTCCGGCAAATAAACGTCATCGATCTTCCCGTCCACGTCTCAAAACAAAACCACGAATCCGACCAAACTGTTGTCTCCAACGTCAACAACATCACTGTTCCTGTTACCGCCAATGGTTCCTCTCAAGAGGTTCAGATTTCGGAAGATGCCAAGGTTGTGACTGATCTCGTTGAGGAACTTGAGAAAGAAGACGTTGAGAATGTGAAGAAGAGAGGTGATACGGCTTGGAGTCGTCGGTCCACGAGGTCTAGGGGAGGACATCGTGAGTCACGAAGGACGAGATCTTCGGATAAGAGAATGGTTCGACCTAATGATGACGACGAGAGCAATGTGGATAATAGTGATGAAAATCATCGATCACTCGACAAGGAACCGAACTTTTTCGAGCCTAGGAACGATGTTACATCAAAGAAAGAGCGAGTTGATGACAATAACGTTGTGGAGAGTAAGCAAAAAACGTCGAATAATAATACATCCAAGGTCAAAAGGAGAATAAGCGCCAAGAGGAACCGACCTAAAGTTGTGGTACGGCCAAGATCAACGCGACGTAACGATCCATGTCGTGAAAAATACGTTTACATGCACGATGTTCCCTCTTTATTCAACGAGGAGCTTCTCAAGAACTGCTGGACGTTGAGTAGGTGGACTGATATGTGCGAGTTAACGTCGAACTTCGGTTTAGGCCCTCGTCTACCAAACATGGAGGGAGTTTCTGGTTGGTTTGCAACGAATCAGTTCACATTGGAAGTGATATTCCACAACAGGATGAAGCAGTACAAGTGCTTGACCAAAGACTCGTCTCTGGCTTCTGCTGTGTATGTTCCTTACTATCCGGGTCTAGACTTGATGAGGTTTCTGTGGGGACCGTTCCCTTTTATGAGAGATGCGGCGGCACTTGATTTGATGAAGTGGCTACGAGAGAGACCGGAGTGGAAGAGAATGGACGGTCGAGATCATTTCATGGTTGCTGGTCGTACCACTTGGGACTTTATGCGTACACCAGGGAATGAATCCGATTGGGGAAACAGGTGCGTCGCTAATCCTATTCGTTGATTAAAACTAAGGTAGTGACTCGTATATCAAATGAAATATTGGAATAGCTAAATAGTATAATAATGAAGTATGAGCAACAGAAGAATAGTCATGATAGGCTAAAAGACTGGTTTCAGTATATGATAACATCTAACTTTTGCTAGTTACTTACTATATTAGCACTTCAAAATAAACCATATAAAAGATTGATGAATTATGTGAATGTAATATACTAATATAGTTGCATAATAACAATTCAAATTGTCAAAATGTGAATAGTGGTTTAATATGTGAGGATGATGATTTTAGAGGGTGATTATTTCAATTGATAATCATTACGGAATGAGAGTGAAAATTGAAACCATATGTAGAAAGGTATGACAAAATGTTTTAATGTGGAAAACGTAAGTTGACTGAAACGTTAGGGTATGAAAAAAATTCTTATAATGTTTTTTCTGTAATATTGAGGATAAAACTAGTGTAGTTAAAAAATGATTAAGCAAGAACAACTTCACTTGCCTCAAGAACTATTTGTTACATAGTTTCTTATATATAGGTATATATTTGTCACTAATTTTGGAGAAATCATAATACTGATAATAGAGAGCATTTATGAATTTTTTTTACTGGACAAGCTTTCTCATTGATGTCTCTCTAACTAGCCAGGTTAATGATCTTACCGGAAATAAGAAACATGACGATGTTACTAATAGAATCAAGCCCATGGAACTACCACGGATTCGCGGTTCCTTACCCGACCTACTTCCACCCTTCAACAAACGCAGAGATTCTCCAATGGCAGAACCGCATGAGAAGAATCAAACGTCGTTACCTATTCTCCTTCGTTGGTGCACCGCGTCCAAACCTCGGTGACAGCATAAGAAGCGAGATCATGGACCAATGCAAAGCTTCCAGAAGAAAATGCAAGCTTCTTGAATGCGTCTCCGGCTCGCAAAAATGCTACAAACCCGACCAGATCATGAAGTTCTTCCTGAGCTCAACGTTCTGTCTCCAACCTCCCGGTGACTCCTACACTCGACGCTCCACTTTCGACTCGATCTTAGCTGGTTGTATACCTGTTTTTTTTCACCCAGGGTCGGCTTACGCGCAGTACATTTGGCATTTACCGAAAGATATAGGGAAGTACTCGGTTTTTATACCGGGGAAGAATGTTAAAGAAGGTAAAGCAAGTATAGAGAGGGTTTTGAGTAGGATTCCGAGGGGGAAAGTTGTGGCGATGAGAGAAGAGGTGATAAGGTTGATACCGAGGTTGATGTATTTTAACCCCTCGGGTAAGAGAGGAGACGCGGGGAGGTTTGAAGATGCGTTTGATGTGGCTGTGGAAGGGGTTTTGGAGAGAGTGGAGGGGTTAAGGAAGAGGATTGAGGAAGGGAATGAGGAGGTTTTTGATTTTCCGGAGAGGTTTTCTTGGAAGTATAATGTGTTGGGAATGTTGAGAAGCATGAATGGGATTCTTACTTCGATAGGCGTTGAGTGATTGATTGATATTAGATTGTTCTTTTGTCTTTTTTTTTGTTGGGAGAGAAATGAATCAATGTGATCCACCCTTTAGGACCAATCAATGTGACACATAGATTATTAATTAAAAATATTAAATTAAATAAAAAATAGCTACAAAATATAAAAACGCTAATTTTAATGACGCTAATGCTTCCAGCTAAACCCTAAACCCTAAATCTTAATTTCTAAACCCTATACCCTAAATTCTAAACCCAAATCCAAACCCCTAAACCCAAACCGTATACCCTAAACCCTAATCCTAGACCCTAAACCCAAAAACTAGACTATAAACCTAAACTCTATACCCTAAACCCAAGTCGTAGACCCTAAACCCAAACCGTAAATCTTAAACTCAAATTATATACCCTAAATCCATTTTAACCATAAGTCCAAACGGTAAATCCTAAACCGAAAACCTATAACTAAACCCTAATCCTAGACCGAAAACCCAAACGGTAAACCCTAAATCCAAACCCCAAACTTAGAAGCTATATGGTTTGGGTTAAGGTTTACGGTTTGAGTTTAGGGTCTAAGATTTGGGTTTAGGGTATAGGATTTCGGTTTATAGTCTATTTTTTGGGTTTAAGGTATATAATTTGGGTTTAGGATCTAGGATTATGGTTTAGGATATAGGTTTTGGGTTTAGGGGTTTGAATTTGGGTTTAGAATTTAGGGTATAGGGTTTAGAATTTAAGATTTAGGGTTTAGGGTTTCTCTGGAAGCGTTAACGTCGTTAAAATTAGCGTTTTTATTTTTTGTAGCTATTTTTTTATTTAATTTAATATTTTTTAATTAATAATCTATGTGTCACTTAGAATAGTCTTAAAGGATGGGGTGAACCTAAGTTCTGTATGTAGAAATGTCACAAGGCCGTAGTTTTTTTTATCTGGTTTTGTTAGGTTCACAAAATTTCTAAGGCATGTTAAATTTTTGTCTTAATGTTCTGTGAGTTTTAGTTGTGACTTGAAAAAATGTTCAACAAGAACAACAAAAAAGCAAATCTGAGTTGAAGTTCTGTAAAATTATCGTTTTGGCTTTAGAATTAGTAATGTGATCAGATAAAATAATACTACTAAGTTCTTGATTAAGCATTTGTTCTAATATATTTAACGAATATTATGGTTCTTGTTGTTGAAGCAAACATCAAAGCGTCTGTAGTCCAACGGTTAGGATAATTGCCTTCCAAGCAATAGACCCGGGTTCGACTCCCGGCAGACGCAATTAATTTTGCCCCTTGAGTCTTTTTTTCTTGTTTGATTGTGTAGGATCTATTGAAATATTTTCTTGATTACCTTATACAGAATCAGGTGGAAATAGTTCGATACCAGTGATTACTTGACCAAAATATAGAGAAACCCTGGAAATTTTTTCCCTTTGTAGCATAAACACATAATACTTAGTTTATTAAACAAAATAAAAAGAAAACAGTTAAGAAAACCCACAAGATCTACCAATGCTAGTTCCCATCTTAAGAAACACAAAAGCATCAAGAGCAGCGTAAAGAAGAGACTGTAATCGGAGAAACCATGAAAGGGCACATTCTTCTAAACTTCTTCCGAGCAGAGGCTTAAGCAAACTTAAGCACAAGACAGTTGTGTCTCTATCAGAAGCTAGACAAGCTATACACCAGAATCCACGCTAGCTGAAACATAAATAGACATTATCTTAGGGTAGGAGGCCATAAATACTCTGTCGAGAGAGAGAGAGAGAGAGAGAGAGAGAGGGGAAGAAAATGTAGATATATACCAGGAATACACTAAGAGAAGCAAATAAACCATCCTGGAGAAGAGCTGCATGACCCCCATAGTCTTCTTCATCGATCTTTAGAATCAACGCATAGTAACCATATACTATGCCTGAGGAGATCGCCAGAAACCTGCCACATTTTTCATAGTCAACTTGATAAGAGGAATCAGCTTAAGTAACATTCAAATGCCTCCTATGTAGTGTGGTTGTAATTAGATAAAAACTCAACTCAAATGAATGGAATGTCCCCTAAAACACTTGTACATACACTTAACTCAAAGTCAAGACTATTGAGCTAAGGGGGTAAAGTTACATTCTTTTAAGGCCAAACTTGTACATTTAAGAAGAGAAGAACTTACAGAAGAAGCCAAATGCCACCAACCAAAGGAATAGCACCCCAAATCAATCCGCAGAGCAATCCAACAACTTGCCTGATCCAATGCAACACATCTCCTAGTTGATCCTGTCACCAATCAGACAACAAACAACAACCACAAAACTTCAAAAAAACCAAAGAGGTGAATGTTGCCTTTAAGATAGTGGCAAAAACCCATCAGAATCTAAAGCTAATCTCCCCTCAATACGGAATCACATTCACTGTTTCTCCATAGCAAGTTCTTAAAGGAACGAACTTTGGACCTAGAACGCACAGAAGAGAGTAGATTACCTTGTCCCAGGAAGCTTCTGAGTCGAACAATTTGGCGAACTTGAAGGAACCCAGGTGACTGTTTTCGTGGTGGATCTGTTCATCGCTGTCTTGATGATTCAACTTCGCAGATTTCCTTTCTTTCATACTTGTCGGTGTGATGGTAAAACCCTGCTTACTCCTGGAATCTCGTTGATCGAATATGAGTTCTGCGATTTAACTTCTTCTCTATGAGTCGTGAATTCTGATTATTCAGATCCGATCTACGACCACCGGGAAAAATATAATAATTATTTTCCTTTTTACGTGACTGTTTTCGTGGTGGATCTGTTCATCGCTGTCTACGATCTAATGATTATTCAGATCCGATCTAGTTTCTGAGCGACACATAATGCACTACAAAATATAAACACACCGTAGAAATTAACATTTAATAAGTGAATAACTATAATAAATTTATTTTAGAAAATCATAGGATCAATTGAAAAATATTGTATAATTCAACAATATCGATAAAAGAATAAGGATGGACATAAAACCAAGCCAAACCGGGGCTCCGGATAAGCTTATTTGGCTAGGAACAAAATCAAGAGAATACTCAACAAAATCGGGATACTATACCGCCGTGAACAGAGATAGACTTGGTAACAATACTGACCTTAACTGGAAGAAGAATGTCTGGAAGCTTGAGTATGCACCGAAGATTAAGCTCTTCTCTTGGAAGATGCTCAAGGGAGCTCTCCCGGTGGGGGAACGCCTTAATCAAAGACACGTACTGGTGGATCCGCTCTGTAAGAGACGTGGAGATTCTGAATCTATTACTCATCTGTTTTTCCAATGTAGTAATGCGAGGAAGGTGTGGAGTCTCGCACAGTTCGTATCGGAAGTGGAGTGCAACGGAATGGTAGATTTAGCAGTCAATTGGGCTTCTCTTTGCGCAAGACCATGTCACCCTCCTTCGGGAGTTACCTCATACGCGCTTGCCCTCTAGATCCTCTGGAACCTGTGGAAGGCACGTAACAAGTTTGTTTTTGAAGGTCTTTCAATCCCCCCTGAAGATATATCTCTAGCAAAAGAGTGGTGCTCAAACCAGAAGAAAGAACCTTCTGCTTCTTCCAACCTATTGAGAAGACCGCCCTAAGAAACGTTAGCCGCCGGTACAGTGGTTATCAGATTGGATGCAGCATGGAGCCTTCAGGGAACGGCAGCGGGCTTAGGATGGGTCGTCCATACTCCTTCTGATATACGGCATTTCAAAAAATGAGTAACCCATGTGTTGTCAGCTCTAATGGCAGAAGACTAGCGTTGTTGGAAGCTGTCTGGACAGGAGTAGAAGAAGAACGGAGGATGGTGTGCTTTGAATCGGACTATGCGCTTGTGATCAAGGCTGTCAGCTCTGGGACTTGTATACCGGAGCTCTGTGGAGTGGTGTCAGACATTTTATCTTTTGTGTCTATTTTTGAGTTTGTCTCCTTTGCTTGGATCCCTCGTGAGAGGAATGGCCAAGCCAATATGTTAGCAAAATCTGCTTTGATTTTTTTTGGTAAGAATATGGGAGAATGACTCCCAATTTATTTAAAAAAGAAACTCAAACTTCAGCTTACAAGACAAGTTTGTCGTAGCCGCAACGGTCCAACAACATCCTCATGAACTAAAACAGCGACCTCAATCGGTGCCACAACAAAACTATGAAAACCAAACGGAAGAGAAAATGCAAGGTTAGCCAAACCATCAGCTAAGCGGTTTGCTTCCCTATACACATGAACGAATCGGACCAGCCAGTCCCTTGTCAAGAAGCCATGGCACAAGCGTACCAGGAAATACAGCGGATGAGTATCCCCAATCCCTATTGTAAGAAACTCCATCACCATCATAGAATCGACCTCTACCTCCAGCCTTCTCACCCCTTTCTCCCAAGCAACCACTAAACCATAGTACACACCCCATAACTACGCTAATGGTGTCGTACAACTACCTATATTAATCGTAAAACCACCACACCACTCGCCTTCTCCGTTTCGCATTGCTCCCCCTGCAGCCGCCGGCCCCGGGTTCCCATGTGATGCACCGTCCGTGTTCAGTTTCATCCACCCCACACAAGGTGGCTTCCATCCCACCATTATCTCAACCATATGTCTTTCCTTTATGTGAGCATTCTCTGCTCTATTCGCTGCTATAACTCCCTTAGCCAAGTCACGTAAGAACTTGACTCTATCTCTCCACAGTCGGGTATCACCAAATACATTTCCACATCTCCACTTCCATCCCCACCATAGAGTCAAAGCGAATATAGTAGCCCACAGAATACCACCACCTGCATTGTTGTCACATAGGTTCTTATATAACCATTCCAGTAACTGCATTCTGAAGAAAGCATCCCTTCTCGTTCTCAGAACAAATCTCTCCCATATACCTTTTATCGCAGGACAATCACGTAACACATGTATTATAGTCTCAATTCCTCCTCTGCAGACCTGGCATAAGTCAGTCCCAGTCAGGTGCCTTCTATGTCTCTCTGCATTCGTCATGATTGCTTGGTTTTCCACTAGCCAGAGAAACATTCGAACTCTCTCAGGTGCTACAACGCGCCACATAGATCGAAAGAAACTCCCCATCTGCGGTCTTGGATTCTCATCTCTTGTAAGCAAGGCGTATGCAGACTTCACCGTAAACTGCCCATTCTGAGTCTGCCCCCATGCCAAACGGTCCTTTGCTCCAGTAACAGTATCCACTACTACTGCCACAAGCTCTAGTCTTCTCTCGGCTGTTACCAACGGGGTAATTCTATCAAAATCCGAACCTCCACCTTCCCCCCCCCACATATCTCTAACTGTTATATCTTCATATCCTTCTGGAAGCCCTGCAATCACTTCAGTCATGAGTGGTTGGCCTGCTATCCAACTATCCGTCCAGAACCTGATATTTCTCCCATTACCAGTGATCCAGCTATGGCCCACAAGAACCACTTCTCTTATCCCCATCACCACACTTTTCCATGTTGACGAGCTAGAGCTACTCCCTACCATCCAATTTGTGTCATGTATGTCCCCCACACTGTACTTACTTCGTAAAACTTTGGCCCATAAGCTCTCAGTATCGTGTAACAGACGCCATCCCACTTTAGCTAACAAGGCTTTGTTCATATCTCTCGACACCCTGATCCCCAAACCTCCAGCCGCCTTCGGTTTGCATATTTTATCCCAAGAGACTAAGTGTTATCCACTTCCCCACACAAAGCTCGTCGCTAGGCTATCAAGCTTCTCCAGTATACCAACTGGCATGCTAATCGTACTCATCGTATGCACCGGGATTGATGACAGAACCGACTTTGTCAATGTTACCCTTCCTGCAAGTCTTAATGTTTGTTTCTTCCATCCTGCTAGCCGTGAAGCTACTTTCTCCAGTACCTCCCCAAAAGTATCTTTATTAATTTTTTCTGTAGTATCGGCATCCCCAAGTATTTTCCCAGCTCCTTTGTTGATGCAATACCACTTTCTTTGCTTATTCTCTCTTCTCTTCCTCAAGAGACATTATTAGAAAAGAAAATCTTTGATTTCTGGAGGCTTATTTTCTGACCAGAGGCTTTACAAAACTTCTCCAACACTTTCCTGATCACTCGAATCTGCGTGACCAATGCCTCTGCAAATAGGATTAGATCATCTGCGAAGCAAATGTGAGATAGATGTGGACCACCTCTCGACAATCTTATCGGTTTTCATCTTTTATCCTCCACTGCTTTCTCAATCAGTTGGCATAATCTCTCCATGCATAAGACAAACAGGTACGGGGAGAGTGGATCACCTTGTCGCAGTCCTCTTGATGGCTTAAACGGCTCAGATTTTTCCCCATTTCACAAAATACACATTGATGGACCAGACACACATTCCATAATCCTCTTGACCCAATTCTCAGACAAACCAGCAGCCCTTAGTGTATCTTCTAGAAAATCCCAATGCAGCCTTTCATATGCTTTTTTCAAATCTAGTTTCAGCAGCATCCAACCCTTGTGGCCTTGCTTCTTTTTCATCGAATGAACAACTTCCTGAACCACAACAATGTTATCCGCACTCAATCTACCCGGGATAAAACTAGACTGAGAAGGACCAATCAGTTTAGGCATAATACTCTTCAGTCTCCCTACCATGGCCTTCGTGATAGTTTTAAACAACACGTTGCAGAGACTTATCGGTCGAAACTGAGTAATATACTCAGGTTTCGTCACTTTCGGAATTAGCACCACGAGTGCATCATTAGTATTCTCTGGCAACTTCCTTGTCTCAAAGAAAAGAAGGACAAACCTGATCACAGATGCACCAACTGTCTCCCAGCACCTCTGATAGAAAACTGGTTGAAACCCATCCGGACCTGGTGCCTTGAATCTGCTCATAGCTCTCACCGCTTTCTCTACTTCCTCCGCAGAAAACGATTTGTCAAGATCCATTTTCTATTGTCTTGTAAGCCCCCACAAATATCCTCTCCATTAGCATTTGTATGTCTGTATCCACGTCTTCCAGAGAATATAGTTTTCTGAAATAATCCACCGTTAGCTTCTCAAGTTCTTTTGCATCTGATACCTACTGAGTTTCATCTTTCTTTAGCATCTCCACTCGATTTCGCTTTCTCCTAATGATTGTCGACATATGAAAGAACTTGGTATTTCTATCTCCATGCACACACCACTTCTCCCGCGACTTTTGGAGCCAGAGCACTTCTTCTTGCTCGAGGACGATCTCAAGTTCTTTTAATAGCTCTCCCTCCTTTACCAAGATCTCATCAGAGAGGTCTTGCTCAATTTTGTCATGTATCTCTGTAATCTCCATCAACAAGTCCTCTTTCCTTCTTTGGACATTTCCGAAAACTTCTCTGTTCCACTTTTGGAGTGTCACTTCCAACCTCTGCAAAGCCTCTCTTGTATCAATATCACGATCCCATGAAGCTGTTAGCAAGTCTAGAAACTCATTGTGTTGTAGCCATGCCGCCTCAAAACGAAATGGACGTCGACGTGCATCACCCTTAACCTCCGGTGTGAGCTGTAGATACAAAGGAGTGTGGTCTGATGCTAAGAAAGGTAAATGCCTCACACTTGCCTCATGCCACCTGAGTCTAGACTGGGCACAACATAATATTCTATCCAGTCTCTTCGCTACAAATGTGCTTTCAGTTTTCCCTCTTTTTCATGTGAATTGATTGCCATGAAATCCCATATCAATCAGTGACATATCATTTATCCAATCACCAAACTTTAGAGAATCCTCAGACAATCTCCCATTCCCACCACTGCTTTGATTGCAGATGGAACTTTGGTGGTTGATTGAGTTATTATTAATCCCAACTAACTCTTTAAGTTTAAATGAAATATGTGTTGAGCTTGAAACCGTAGAACCTTCCAGCAAATACAAAGTACCATGAATGAAACCTCTGAGAATCACATCTGAACCTCTATAGACACTCAGAACTCCATCTCCACTTGAATACTTGAAACTTGTGCTATCCAAAAGACTAACTGAGATCAAGTTCTTGGACATAGTTGGAACATGTCTAACTCCAGTCAACGTGCATACTCTATCATCATGTGTCATGAGCTTAATAGAATTGATTCCTGCAATATCGCAAGCAAAGTCATTAGCCATCTTGATCTTGTCATCAGACACTGCCTCATACTCTGAGAACCATTCTCTCCTTGGACACATATGATAAGATGCGCATGTGTCCAGGACCCACACATCTCTAGGATGTGTTTTTCCATGAGCAACCAGCGCAATATCTTCATCAGATTTAGCCTCATTCTCGGCTACCGCAGCGGAACCAGTCTGCTTCTTCTTCTTAGGACAATCAGATTTCCAATGTCCTTTCTCTTTGCAGTAATTGCAAATATCAGTTGGTTTAGGACCCTTTGAAAATGACCTTTTGTCTTTCGACTTCTTGCCTTTTCCAAAGTTCTTTCCACCACCTACAAACAACCCAGAAGCTTGGTCGTCTGTACCAGAACCAGATGCCTTGTGTCGCAACTCCCTGCTATGAAGTGCTGACCTGACTTCCTCCAAACTCATTGTATCCTTACTCCCTATGAATGACTGAACAAAGTTCTCATAGGAGTTTGGTAGTGATACCAACAAAATCAGTGCCGCATCCTCATCTTCCACCTTAACATCAATATTCCTCAGATCCAACAAGATGGAATTTAGACTGTCAAGATGATCTTGGAGTTGTGTACCTTCTTGCATCCTCAGAGCGAAAAAACGTTGTTTCAGAAGTAGCTTCTTAGTCAGAGACTTCGTCATGTATAGACTCTCTAACTTCGACCACAAATCAGCTGCAGCAACAACACCGGAAACTTCGATGATGATCTCGTCTGCCAGACACAGCAAAATTGTTGAATACGCCTTCTCTTCAGTAACCTCCATCTCAGTAATAACAGGTTCAACCTTCTTCCCTGACAACGGTGCCCAAAGACCTTGTTGCTTCAGCAACACCTTCATCTTGATTTGCCAGAGACTGAAACTGTTCCTTCCAGTAAACTTGTCGATCTTCATATTCATCCCAGACATCTTCTCACCAGATTCAACCCGAAGCTCTGATACCAGTTTGTTGTGACGGATGTGAGAAGATAGAGATTAACAGATGGATAAACAATAAAGAAAGACACAGAGATTTAACGTGGTTCACCCCTAAAGGCTACGTCCACGGGCAAAGAGAGATTTTATTGATGGAGGAATTACAGAGTTCTGTCTACAAGAAGATCAGATCTAGTTTCTCTACGGCTGCTAACTAGGTTTAGAGGAGACATAAGATATATATAGTTGTGTCCCAGAAAACCCTAGCACTAGTGGGCCTAAAAAAGACTAAGGCCCAACAGATTCAACGCATTATTCAACAAGTAACCCATGTGTTGTCAGCTCTAATGGCAGAAAGACTAGCGTTGTTGGAAGCTGTCCGGACAGGAGTAGAAGAGGAACGGAGGATGCTGTGCTTTGAATCGGACTATGCGCTTGTGATCAAGGCTGTCAGCTCTGGGGCTTGTATACCGGAGCTCTATGGAGTGGTGTCAGACATTTTATCTTTTGTGTCTATTTTCGAGTTTGTCTCCTTTGCTTGGATCCCTCGTAAGAGGAATGGTCAAGCCAATATGTTAGCAAAATCTGTTTTGATTGCAGGTGGAACTTTGGTGGTTGATTGAGTTATTATTAATCCCAACTAACTCTTTAAGTTTAAATGAAATATGTGTTAAAAAAAAGATAAAGAATAAGGATACGATATTAATACTAAAACGTGTTTAATTGCATTGTCTATCTTTTAAAAATAAAACCCCAAAAGAAAACAAACCATGATCATTAAGTTGTATAAACGTAAATATCAATGTGTAAAGAAGACTACTCGCTCAAATAAAACGAAGACAAGTCAAAGAACAAGAAAAAACAAACCAGAGATTCAGACCAATCTGAAAAAGAAACATACACAAACAAAAATTAAAGAAATACAACATAACAAGATAACAGATGCGATTCATGTCCCAGCCTAGCGTGCAGCAGGGGTCACTTGTGTCCCGAAATCAACAGTCAATTGTAAGAAGTTCTTTGAGTCATCATCTTGAATCTCTCCTCTTGTCCTCAAATTCTCAGAGACCAAACACTCTTTAAGCACGTTCACAACTTTCGACTTGTTTGGTCTATCAGATGAAGAATGACTCACGCATGATATTGCTAGTTCAAGAATCTTCCAGGCTATATTAGAGTCATAATCTCGACCAAGGTTTGGGTCAACGATTTTCTCAATATCTCCACTGCTTATAAGAACCTTTAGCCATTCTGCTATATGAGTTTTTTCTCGAGTTCGCTCAATCACAGATCGGTTTGTTATGATTTCCATAAGTATGATACCGAAACTGTAGACATCGCTCTTCTCATTTAACCTATTTCTTTGGTAGTATCTGAAAAATAAAGTATTTTATGGAACTTAATGATTGAAAAAAGTTTTAAGTTACATTAGTTTTCTATGTATTGGAGAGAACTTACGCCGGATCAAGATATCCCGACGTTCCTGCCACTACTGTTGCTACCTGAGTTTCAGCTCCAACGGAAAATGATCTTGAAAGCCCAAAATCCGCAAGTTTGGCGTCAAACCGATCGTCTAATAGTATATTTTTACTTTTTACATCTCTATGAACCATTGGCGGCTCGCATGCCACATGCAAGTATTCTAAACCTATTTTGACACAAAATTTGGTAAGATCTTAAAGTTGAGAGATATATGATCTTTGCAATGTTATAAAAAGGGCAACTAAAATTGTTATGTTAGCAAGAATTAACCTTGTGCTGCCTCCACAGCTATTTTTAGTCTACTAGCCCATTTCAAAGTAGATCCAGCAGATTGTACTGTAAATGAAAATGCTAATTAAATCCTTAAATATTGAAGACTTATTGATTCATAGACTAATAAAGACACGGTTTGTATAAGTGATTAGTTACCTGATAAATGTTGTTTAAGGTTTCCATTTTCCATGTTCTCATAGATAAGTGCCAAGTGACCTCCTTCATCACAGTAACCAACAAGGCTTACCAAGTTTAGGTGATGAACTCTTAGAAGAAGCTCCACCTTTTGAAACTCTCAATACGACTTAAAAAAAGTTTTCTTGATCAAACAAGTGGAATAACGTTAAAGTACCTCTGCCTTAAATTCCTTATAACCTTCAACTGATGACTCCGAGAGAACTTTAACAGCTACGGGTTCGGTATCACTCAAAGAACCGTGGTAGACAACTCCAAATCCTCCTTCTCCTAGAACTCTTTTGAAGTTGTCCGTAAGTTCTACTACTTCTGAATAAGTGAACCTTTTCTTTTTGGAAAAGATTGATGACTTTCTTGGTAACTCTCGTGTACCAGCTGTGCCTGTACATGCGAGATCATAAGCAATGCCATTATCATATACAATGAAACCTAATATTTTATTAAGTCTGTGTATGCTTCTTCATGGATGATTCTGTTTGTCTATTTACCTTCTGATAGGGGTCTTTTCTTTCTGAAAATATAAAAGAGAACCAGCAAGGCGATAAGAACCAGGACTGAAGCAACCGATGCGATAACTGGTACTAAGACTTTCTTGTTATTATTGCATGAGCCGGAGAGACAAAGATTTGGATTTCCTTGAGTACTATAGAACAAGAACGTTACTAAATATACAAAAATTGTTAGGAAAATATTAATTTTTTAGGGAGAAGCTTAATTACGTCAATTTCAGGCCTTTCTTTTCTCTATCGCGAAGGGCTTGAGGAATTGGACCGGCTAAGCTATTCCAACCTAAGTTTCTGTCGAAACAGAGAACATTATTATATAGAAATCATTCACACATATATTTGGTGAAAATGTGTTACATTGCTTTCCAAGAAATATATATACTCACATGATCAACAATGACTCCATGTTGGCTAAAAACTCTGGCACTCCTCCAGATAGATTGTTATTCGACAAATCCCTAGTATTTGATGAAGATAAAAAAGTTAAGAAGCAATCTAATAGGTTCAAAAAAAAAAACATACTATGAACTCACAGTTCTTGTAGATAGGTTAGGTTTTGTATGCTAGATGCTATGACGCCGTTTAGTCCACTCGATGATAAGTACTCTCTGGTAATATAAACACACACATTTTCAGGTGTTAAACTTTACAAAATATATAGTTTAATTTGTGATTGTATAATCCTACAATGATATATGATTCTTTGCGGAACAGAAGCATTTGTGTAGCTGCAATTTACGCCCTCCCATTTAAACTGTCGAGGAACGCATGGATCTCCTTGCCAATCAATTCTATTCAGCTCATAAGTATCTTTAACATTCTGGACCGCCACAGCTAAAAATAAAACCAAAATTGATATACACAAACATAAATGTTAATACCACGTGCATGAAATCGATACTAATGATGATTGAGTTGACTAACCATCCTCTGGATTAGTTCCTGCGTCTGGGAACGGCATAATGATGTAAGCTTCCATAGCATTAATCATTGGTGGGAGGGTTGAGCTCTGAGTCGTAACAAGCTCCACTGTACATTGAGTACTATACATACATTTCAAAGGGGGTGTGTTGTATAGAGTCTCTAGCTGTAACTTCGGAGGGCGATAAGATGAAACTGTAATGTTTTGGTCGTTTCCCTTCCACACAATGTCGAATTCTCTTGTGTCGTTGCCTTGAAGTGTTTGTATCTCAGCGAAATGAAGGTAGATGAGTGCATGATAGTCACGGTTATCAACACTCCAATAAAAAGATAAATTTTCAGTGACGTTTTTGTTAACGACTGCCTTTGAAATTACATCTCGTGGTAGCTCATAAGGAGCAGAAGAGTTTACACTGAGGCTTGTGTTTATAAAATTAAACCCAGAATTGCTTCTTGGATTCCATTCACGATCATATGCATCTTTAGGATACCTGAAATAAATATAAATCCTATTCAAATATTTGTAATGTTTTACAAAACTTGCTTGCTTCTGAAGTAAAGTAAGGGCGGTTTGTTTCACCATCTATCATCTCCATCCAGCTGATCCATTTAGATGATCCAATTCCATTTAGATGATCCATCCAAATGATCCATCCAAATTTTGTGGGACTGTTTGTTTGTCCATCCAAATGGTTCATCTAGATGAATCATCTAAATGAATCTTATGTTTGTTTCTTTATCTACATTTTCATCCAGATGAGTAGTAAATAAATTACTAAAATACTCTTGTTTTATTTTAATCATATGTTTGATGTTAATTTTAACTATATTAAATTTTATTATTTAGTCTAAAATATATTTAGACTGAAATTATTTTATAATTAGCATTTTGAAATTCATAAATTATTATTTCACATAAATTTATAAATTTTTATTTAGATTTGTATTAAAAATTAACTACAATAATAACTTCTAATAAACAAAAAGTTTGATAAACATATACTTTAAAAAACTTTGAAATTTCAAACTAAAACATGATTAATAATAAACTGATTAAAATATTCAAATAAATATATCCAAAATTAGTTTTGCATTTTTTTGTGGATAACGCGATTTTTCGTTTTCGACGGAAATCGTGATTTTTCTTTTTCGACGGAAATTGCGATTTTCTGGTTTTGGTCAAGAAAACGCGATTTCCGGTTTTCCCGTTAGGTGGGAAAATGAGATTTTTCAGTTTTGGCGGAAAAACAAGTTTTTTTGGTTTTGGTGGGAAAATAAGATTTTCGGTTTTTGCGGAAAAAATGAGATTTCTGGTTTGGTGGGAAAATGGGATTTTCTGTTTTTGCGGGAAAACGAAGGGAAGGTGATTTTCTGGTTTTAGCGGGAAAACAAGACTTTTCAGTTTTGGCGGAAAAATGTGTTTTTGCGGCTTTAGCGGGAAAACATGCGTTTTTGCGATTTTGACGGAAAAATGTGTTTTTGTGGTTTTGACGGGAAAATGTGTTTTTAGGTTTTGACAGAAAAATACGTTTTTGTGGTTTTGTCATTTTTCATAAGTGACAAAATGATATTAGATTTAGGTTTGTAATTTGTGAATTATATCAGGGGTATAATAGATATTATACCATTTTGACGGAACCATCTAGACGGTTCAATTTGGATCAGCCAGTTGATTTTCAAAATTAAGCCTAAATTTTGAAAACTCATCCTGATAATCTATTGAGATGACTTGTTTTATTAATGCCTAAACAAACAAAATTCTTGTCTCCATCCAAATGATTCCTTTTGGATGGTGAAACAATCCAAATGACTCCTTTTGGATGGTGAAACAAACAGCCCGTAAGAAAAAAATACCGGACGGATTGACCGAGAGAATCGTCGCCAGCGTATTCTCGTTTTATGAGCTTCAAGGAGCCATTTGTAGTGATGTAAGTGTCATCTCTCAAGGGTCTTAGTTCCAAGGCTGAAATGATTGGTGTAGTATCTCTCAAGGGTCTTAGTTTGGGATGTGTATGATCTCTTCTGTTTTAGAAGAGAAAGAAAGATCAACTTTTGTCCATTTATTTGGACCTAGATAAAGATCAAATTCCGGGCCATCATTGAGCCCATCGTAATTCCCGTAGAGAAATTGAGCTTTGATAAGATATTTGGTGCCTGAAGTGACTTTAAGATTATAGCAGTTTCGTATTCCCTCTGGAAAATATCTTAGTACGTTGAATGCCTTAGAGGCTTCTTCCCAAAACTTTTCTACCCTACCACTTTGACCACCACCTTGCGTGAAGTTGGAATCAGATGTGTATGTTATTCCAGTTAACGGTTCGGTATAAGGAGATGCTGCGGGGTGTAATCCGCAATCCAAGTTGATGAATTCTGGTAAGAGATTGCACATAAATTCATGTCAAACATATTATAAGAAACAAAGGGAATTTAAATTCAAGACTTCTTAAAAGGGAATTTAAATTGTTTGAGAGAGTGTACCTTTGGGATCAGATTGAGCTTGAATTAGATGTGCAGTAGTGGCAAAAGACACAATGATCAGAGCTAGCAAAAGACCTTGAAGATTCTCCATTTTTTGGACAGTTTTTAAGTAAAATAGAAAACAGTTTTCGCCTCTCGGATTAGTTCCTCGTTCAGTTTAAGTCAAGATTATGGTTGATCCTTACTTTGACTTTTTGATTATAAAAGGTTGTTGACAGAAGAGAAACAACCGGGATAACTGGTCACCATGACCTCACAACGTGCTTACAGGTTATTTAATTAACTGCAATCCTATGTTTGAACAACAGCATAAAATTGTGACAGAAATAGACATGTAATGTATTATAACCATAAACAAGAGTACCTTGTTGGAAAAGTTATTCCTTAAATCAGAAACTGGTTACAACATTATTGTGTAACATCTTTGGTTGTGTATGGTTAGGATATCATACTAAAAGTCATAAACTCTTGCTCTCTTGTCCTTCTCTCTCTCTCTCTCTCTCTCTCTCTCTCTCTCTCTCTCTCTCTAGTTGGCAAAAAAAAGACAGTGACAATGAAGTTAAATTAAATGAAGCTTATAGTTTAATCTCTGCATTTTCCTTAGGTCAACAGCGACACCATTTACACGAGCCAAAGCAAAGCTGCAAGCTTGTACCTCATTTTCATCGTGTTCTTTTCATCAAATGTCAAATTCTCTGGTGTTTTTGCTTCGAAGTGTTTTTATAGCAGCAAAATAAAGTTATATGAGTGCTTGATCCTCATCGGTATCAACATTTCAGTGTAAATATTAATTCTCGCTCACGTTTTGTTATTGACTTCTTGTGGTAGCTCATAAGGAGTGGAAGCGTTTACATCACAACATATATATTTATCAAACGACGACGACTCAACTTCAGTATCACATGTTATTTGTGAAAAAAAACCTTAGCGATCATTGACAACAAACTTTTGGAAAATACAAATGGGAAGATTCATTTAAAATAAACTAGCAAGGATATATTTGGCGAGCTAACGAGCTTCAGGGATCACCTCGGTGTACATGTCCTTGCTGTAGTCCATAGAAGTTCTTAATTCAACATCTCGGCTTTCGCTTATCCTTGAATTTTCGGATATTAGACACTCTTTTAGACCTTTAGCAACTTGAGACATGTTTGGTCTTCCTATGGAAGAAGGACTCAGACAAGACATTGCTATTTCAATGGCCTTCCAGACAGAACCAATGTCATAGTTTTGATGGAGATTTGGATCCATAATACTTCCAATATCTCCTTTTGTTATCATAAAGCTGACCCATTCTACTAAGTGAGGCTTTTCGCGGGACTGCTGAATTATAGGACGGTTTGTAATGATCTCCAGTAATACTATTCCGAAACTGTATATATCACTCTTTTCTGTCAACCAATTTGTTTGGTAATACCTGAAAAGCATGGCATAGAAATTAAAACATAAAATATTCTTTGTGACCATGATCAAGTATCAAAAGGGACTGTAAATTTATACTATATGAAGTGAAACAATACTTACTCTGGATCAAGATATCCAGGAGTGCCAGCAACAACAGTTGACACATGTGTTTCATTTCCGGTGGGAAAAGATCTTGAAAGACCAAAATCAGCTAGTTTAGCTTGGAAATTTTGGTCCAAAAGTATGTTAGTACTTTTTATATCTCTATGAACGATTGGTGGTATGCATCCTGTGTGCAAGTATTCCAGTCCTTCATTGCAAATTAAAAATCCAGTAATTTCTTGGCAAATTTTAAAGTAATTCATATAGTGCCTTAGGTTTAGTATCAATTGCATACGCCAGAGGTCAAAAAATTAGGTGCGCCAGTGGAAACGTAATGGTTCCTTGTTTATTCACTCGAGAGTAACTTTGTACACAGTACATACCTAGAGCTGTATCCAAAACTATTCTTAGTCTGTTTTCCCAGCTCAAACAAATCCACCACGCTTCCCTGTATTAATCAGACATTAGTGCAAAATTGCTCAAAATACGATATTTTCTATAGAAAGGCTAAGACATCATATTATTTTCCAATATTTGCTGTAATCACTGATTATGCTTCTATTATTACCTGACAAATGTTGCTTTAGGTCTCCATTTGGCATGTACTCGTATGGTCTCCTTCATCACAATACCCAACTAGACTCACCAGATTTATATGGTGCACTCTCATAAGCAGTTCCACCTAAACCAACCATCCATCAGCTAAGAGTAATAACAAGAGATATGTTTCAATTAAATCACTGAGCCAAAGAGGACCTCAGCCTTAAAATGCTTATAGCCTTGAGATGATGATTGGGACAGCAATTTGACAGCTACTTGTTGGGTAACATTAACACAACCGTGATAAACAACTCCAAACCCTCCTTCACCGAGAGTTCTGTCAAAGTTATTTGTCATTTGTTGAACCGCAGTATAAGTAAACCTAATCTTCTTCGAAGCGAATGACGATTCCGGCTGGCTAGTATGCCCAACATCCGGTACGGATATACTTGGTGGAGCAGGTGAATCTACACAGTAAAATACTTGGTTTTGCAGGATATAATTTTATGAAATTTCTCTGATGATTGTATGGCTCAAGACGTACCTGAAGGCAGTTTTTTCTTTCGGAAAACAAAAATAAGAGCCACCACAACCGGTATAGCAAGCAGAGAGGCAGCTGATGCAAAAGCAGGTATCAAGAATTTCTTTTTCTGCTTTTCTGGATTGCATAAACTAGTTTTGCACAAATCTGGATTTCCATCAAGTCTACAAAGTACATGCGATATATTGAAGATGTTAAGGAACACGCAATGGAAGATGTTAAATTATGTTTTATCTTCAGACCGAGTATTTTTAGGCTTTGTAGTTTCTGTACAAGAACTACCATTTCTACCCCATTTCTATATAATTAGCAAATGATACAGAGAATGAAAAAACTTACTTTAATACAAGTCCTTCCGTTACTCTATCAAGAAGAGCCTGAGGAACTGAACCGTTGAGATTGTTCCCACTGAAGTTTCTGTACAAAAAATTATCATAATTACAAACATACGCAAATCCAACAAAAATACATTGAAAAAGATGTTTAGGATTTATGCTTTCTATAAAATTACATCAAGGTCAGCGATTTCATGCTGGCAAGAAAACTAGGCACTGGTCCAGTCAAATTGTTGTTCGATAAGTCCCTGCAGTTGCATGCAGAAAATACAAATGATTGGCTTACATGTGTTAAAATATATCATTCTTGGTTTAATTACTCAACACTTGGAGATACTTACAGTTCTTGTAATTGTGTGAGATTCTGTAAAGCTAGAGCTATGCTACCAGTTAATCCACTTTCTGACAAGTTTCTAATTATAAAAGCACAAAAACACTTTAGAAATATTTGGATACAATAATTTTAATTATTAGAAAATGTGTTTGTCAATGGTCTTACAAGGAAACAATTTGTGGTGGAGTGGAGAGATCTACGTAACTGCATCTAAGATTTTCCCACGACCAATCTTTAGGGAGACACGGATCTCCGTGCCAACTGATTTTACTCAGTCGATAAGTAACTTTGATGTTCTTGATAGCGTCAACTAACACAAATGTTAATCAAAGGAGTCAGTATATCTTATGGCAGAATATAAATAACTTTCTTGTAATAATTGAAAGCTATGCAAGGTACCATCACTTGGGCTTGTTTCCAATTTTGGGAATTCGATAACCGTGTAAGCTTCGAGAGCATTAATCAGAGGTGGAAGAGTTGACTTTGGAGTTCTTACAAGCTCTAAACGGCAACCTCCCGAATCACATTGCATAGGTACTTCTGTGAATAATGTAAATACCTTTAACTTGGTAGGGCTAAAACCTGAATGATTAAAGTTCCCTTTCAAGATAACGTCAAATTCTCTGATCTCGTTGGCCTCAAGGGTTTGAATCTCGGCGAAGTGCATGTACAAGTACACTTGAGCATTAGAGGGTTTGGGATTCCAAGTGATGACCAGCGGTCCACTGGCGTTTCTAGGCGTGGCAGCACTCTGGAGTGCAGTTTTTGGTACCTCATATGCCTTTGAATTGTTTATGTTGAGATTGGTTGTTATTTGTGAATATGAAGAACCAAAAAATGGATTCCAAATACGATCACGAACATCATCAGGGTACCTGCACGGAGTTGTATTAGCCAAAAGGAATTGAACAGATAAAATTTAATAACAAATACTCATAACAATTATAGTCCTTGTCACATTTGACAAGGAATGAGAACACTTCTTGTAATCATCTTCCAAATGTTATGGTTGATGTCTTGGACTGTACTATATGTACCAAGCATGTGAGACGGTTGGACAATTAATACTGAATGGGTATTAAAAAAAGGGAATGTGTCTGTTGGTAAGACCGATACAGGTTGCCAGAAATCTAATAAACCAGAAGTTTTGGTTGTCTCTTTGGTAATTCACTATTTACAAAGAAAAAACTCCCATACGTGAGAGTGCGCGGATGGTCAGTTCAAGCAGACTGAGCCTTGGTTTTCTCACTTATGAGTTAGTATGCTATATTTTCCATTTTGTGTTAAAGAAATAAAGCCGGGAAAGATTTGTTTTTGATGTCATTTTCAAAATTTCTCGTATAGGCCTGGAAGTTTGGATTATATATTTTGGGCTTTTTGGATTTTCAGACTCAAACTAGTAAGTCCCATTTAGGTTTCATTTTAATATGGACTAGGATAAAACCTGCGCCTTGCACAGGGTAAATTTATATGAAAATTATTTAAGAAATATCGTATGAAAAATAAAATTTATATTATTAATCGAATCAATATTTTTGGCCTTTAAACCATTTTCTTAAAAAAAATTTGTTAATTGCATAATTTGTTTACTAATGAACTGATCTCATTTTTAAAAATATTTTAGGTCAAAAAATTATTTATCGCATAAAAACCTAACGTTTAGGCCGAAGAATCTCATGCCTACTATTTGGTAACGATGAAACTATGCCAGATCGTTTTTATATCATGATTTAGCAATTTAAAAGTTAATTATGGTTATGAGAAGTTTACGTTTACGTGCCAATCCTATCTATCTTCGATAGTTTTCTCATTTTTGTGTCATTTTAGTTATTGCTCGATATAAGTATTGATTTTTTAGTTTATTCTCATTTCTTTCTTTTATTTTGGCGTGAGATTTAGAAAATGTTTAAGATTCAAAATTATTAAAGAGATACATACTTAGGTTAAGATATGCGCCTTGTGCAGAATAAATATTTTATATTTATTACTTATTTTATATTTTTCTGCATATTATGGAATAATAAAATAATAATTATATATTAAATAACTAAGAAATCAATTACTATTATGTAATAAATTGGCTTGCACATATAAATCAAATGACCTCTCTTGTTTATTCGCAATCATTTTAGGATAAATAAATCAAAACAATCAATCTTATCTATCGTATATGATATATAATTAAATTTAAACGATATGAAGTATATATATATTAACATAAACATCTATTAAAATAAAATTATTTATTTATATGATTTTATTATCATTGTATCTTACTATCGAAAAAATTAAACATTGATCACAAAAGTTTATGTGAGACTTTTAACAGTTTTAGTAATTTATACTCGTTTTGAAAAATTCAAAATACAACATATACAAAAAATCGAATTTTTTAATATATAATTAATTTAATTGTGTAATTAGTTTAATAATAAAGAATTAAACAAAAATGATAGAAAGTATACAGATTATTAGCAAATCTTCATTATTTAAATTCATTAATTACTATATATATCATAATCACATTAAGTAATTCCGTAGGTTTTATTTAAGGAAATAATATATAATAAATTTCAATTTTATAAATGAATGGTCCATAATGGACATACTATGTAATATAACATTCCCTAACAATTTAATTTTGGATTAACAAAATTCTCAATTGATTTTCAATCCGCCACGTAAACAAATTAACATTCCAATTACAGTAGAACCTCTATAAATTAATAATGTTGGGGCTTTGAAATTTATTAATTTATAGAGATATTAATTTACAAAAGTTTCCTTATTTAGATTTTTATTTTAAATATATTTATTCTAAGATAAGAAAAATATCCGATTTTAATGTATACACATTAATTGTTTTTTTTTAATTTGACATTTATATTAATATTATTGCATTATTTGGTGTATATAATATATATTGTATAGAACTTAAATGTGATTTAAGATAATATAAAGATAGTTTCATTGTGAATATAAAGCAAGCAATATAATAATAGATTCTTATTTATATAAAATATGTATACATATAAATTATTAATCATTTAAATGGGACCATATATTTACATCGAATTTTTTAAGAAATTAGCATCTTATTATTTTATCGATATGTGTCAAATTTTGAACCAGCCTAAGTTGGGACCAGCAAAATTTATTAATTTATAGAGATTATTAATTTATCGAATATTGATTTATAGAGCTTCTACTGTACGTGACAACTCAGCATAACACAATTTTAATTAGTACAAACTACATGTTTTAAACTTTTAAATGTTTCTCTATTAATATATAGGGGATGTTAAACCATTGATCATTAATTTTTAACATAATAATTTTAACAGTTTTAGTAATTTTTTTGTTTTTTTAATTTAAAATATAACATATACGGAAAAAAACTATATTTTAATTTTATAGCTAATTTGATTGTTTAATTTATTTTAATAATATAAAATTAGACAAAAACGATGGATGCGATATAAATTGTTATCAAATCTTTATTATTAGAATCATTAATTTTCATATATATATATTAGTTATATTTGGTAATTCCGTAGCTTTTATTTAAGGAAAGAAAAGAAAATAGTAATTGTACACTTTAATTAATTTTATAATTAGTTTAATGAAAAGTATAATATATACTTAATTGGACCAACATATTTTCTAAGGATTCTGAATTTGATTCTGGTGATGACACGTGACTACACTTAAATGTTGTAATGTTTCTCAATTAAAATATAAGAGATTTAATAATAACACTTTGGGATCAGAAATAATTTGTAGCTCATACCAAATTAAAACTCATTTTGTAACCATTTTTTTGTCTACGGGTTATTGCGTTTCAGAGTGGGTATTTTTAGATATCATATTAAAATAGATATGGATTTAAGTATTTTAGGTAACTATTTAAGTTTTAAATATTTATTTTTGGATATTATATGCAAATAAACATGTAATTAAGTATTTAATTTGAAATACTTATTAGGTTTTAAATATGTATTCGGATTTTTGAGTTTTTTGGTTATCCGTTCGAGTCCGAGTCCGAGTCCCTTTAGTAAACATTTTGGATTCAAATATGTTCTAGACCACCTTAGATCATGTATTCGAGTATTTTTACATCTTGGATCGGATACATATTCAAATTTTGGATTCGTGTAATTCAAACTGGATGTTTATCCTTCTCTAGTTTTGTACTAACTGGGAGTAGATAACTTATATATTATACCATTTTATCTTAAATTTTATATGAACTTTGGATTGATATCCGAATATACTGGATAAAAGAATAGTACGACACACAAATCACATTGAATACTTCAAATGGAGCTACTTACCTTATAAATCCATCGGAATTGTTAAGATACACCCGGAAAGACAGCCTCAGTGAACCAGATTGGCTAACATAAGTATTGTCCCTGAGTGGCCGTATTTCGATGGCTGAAATTATTGGCGACGTTGTTCCTGTCTTAACAAGACATATATCCAAAGAGTTTGACATAGATTTGTGTATGATCTCATCTAGAGTACCATTTGGTCTTCCTTTCAAATTTATACTTATCCACTTATTAGGACCAATATAGATATCAAAGTTTGGATCAAGATTAAGACCATCATAATTCCCATATACGGAGCTAACTGCGATGAGATATTTTGTGTCAGGCTTGACATCTAGACTATAACAATTGCGCTTTCCTTCAGGAAAGTATCTCAGAGTCAAATATGTTTTGATAATACGTCGTTGAGATCTTTATGGACTCTACCACTTTTCCCTGTTTGGATGAATGTGGAATCCGATGTGAATGTCAATCCATTGAATTCATTATCGTAAGGAGATTCTTCAATAGGTAATCCACAATCCAAACTGATGAATCCTAATAAAAAGAAGAGAAAAATTGGAAAATTGATACATATATTAGATATCTAATAAAGTCAAAGGAAGATTATTGTCGACGTATGTACCTTCTTGTGTCTGGGCTAAAACTATAGCGGCATAGGTTCCAATGATGACCAACAAAAGATGAATCTTCATGTTGTCTCTGACTTTCAAATTTCTATAAAATCAAGAGCAATACAAAACTTGCTTAGTGAAAACTTCGGCATATATGAAAATAAGATATACATCATGTATACGATTGGACGAAATAATCAAGAAAAGTCAAATTCGGCAAGAAAATTAAATAATGCAGAGTTGTATAAAAAAACATAGCTAGACACACATTCCACGACGACGACAAGATCGTGTATCCAGTCCTTCTGGTGTTGAATCTACTGTTGTACGAGTGGAGACTCGTTATGCCTAGGAATATTTCCTGTACTACTAATGTATGTTAATCTCCAGTTGATATATTATATACTTCGACTCTGCTAAAAATGCTTGAGTAATAAAAAACAAATATTTGGTAAGTCATCATTTAGTCGCCAGCCACGAGTAAACGAACACTCTAGGCACGAAGATATGACAAGGTTCCTTTCATGGCTAACTCTTCTCTTTCGTATGGACCTATTCTTCTTTATTTTTTTTATTTTTTTTTAACTCAACATCAACTTTCATTATCCAATTCGTGAACACGGGATTACAACCACACAAGTTTTCACCCGACGCAATCTAGTAACACCTAGAATCACTAAGTTGGATTCTACGCTACCTAATTGGAATTGTCGCTGTAACTTTCACCACATCTAACCGAGTTCATCTCACGACTCGAGATAAACCGGCTCTTGAACCCTAAGATTAGACCCCAAAACGAACATAGTAAATCACAGGAAAGACATCGCAGTAAACCGGCTAAACGTTCTAATCCAACTAATGAGCCTCTAATGATAATACAATCAGTACATGTCCCAATAGATACGAAAACTATAACTTGTTTAGCCCATATTTGTGGTCATTCATGCCACATTATATTACTTCAGAATCAAACTAATCAAAATGTACGTAGTTCTATATATTACATAAATATATACATTGGTTAAAAAAAGTTGACTTTCTCTCTCCTCGAGTGCCATAAAGCAACCGATAAAAGTGTCCTCTTTTTCATTCCTCCCCGGTGTCTGTCACGGCGTTAGAACCCACCACCTCAAACCCTAGCACAGGGGGGGGGGGGGGGGGGGGGGGGGGGGGGGGGGGGTTTAGAAGAACTTTGTATAAGCTTCATACCAAAACCATACAAGGGTACTCTGAAAAAGTCGTGAATCTAGAGATGAAGCTTTACGGAAAAGTAGTAGACGAAGAAGATGTGAAGACTGATAATGAAAATCTCTGTTTTGTAACGAACTTAACAGCTTCCTCTCTCATGTTCCTTATGGGCTTCGAATAGTTCTCTAGCTCTCTTCCCCCAATCAATTCTGCAAGGCCCAAACCTTATTGACCTGAAAGTCAACTAATCATTCATTCACATGTTTTTTTTTTCTTTTATATTTTCTCATATAATTCCAGTTTGTAATTCACATTTAAAGCCAGTTTGCACAACTTATGACCTACAGTGTCTGTCTCTATCCTATTATTCCAATTCACATAAAATAATTGTAAAAATATATTAACAGAAAGAAAAAATCGGAAGTTTTCTTAATTCATATTGTGCAAACTGGCTTTTGCAGCCACAATAAGCTGTAACAGTTGGTCTTTCTTTGTCCTCCAAAATGTGCATTGTGTAATAATTATCATACAAGTTGGTTGTTACCACCAATCAGTTTGGCGAGTCACTAACACAGTTTTTTTCATTAGAGTATCTCTGCCTCTGGACCTAAATAACCTCGTAAAAATATATAAATTTGTTGTTCGCATAGTTCAATTCTTAATATCATATAGTTGGCTTTTGCTATGAGATATTGAGATTTTCTCTTTTTTTTTATATTGAGATGTCAGAGCAAGCTTATTGGTGATAAACTGACAATAGGTTCTTATTTTTTTATTAATATTTTCTTACAGTTTTCTAAAAGTTTTGAATATTTATTTTTCTTAATAGTTTTAAACCAATGATCAGCGGCGGAGGAAGAGAAAAAATTTGTTGGAGGCAGGAAAAAAAATTCAACAGGGATTACAGCAGCTAATCTAGTGAAAATTTGGTGATTAACTAACAATTTTGATAAATATTAAATTTTGTTAGGGGCAGCTGCCCCCTTCTCCACTAACGTAGCTCCGCCACCGCCAATGATACAATGCCATTTGTATTAAGGGCATCCTAAAACGTTTCTATCATATCGGAACAGAGATGTTATATCTCTCTCTTTCTTCCAACTTACTTGTTTTTATCATTATAATATGTAGAGATAATGTATAATAAGGGTCTTTCAGTCTTTGTATAATACCTAGAATACATTGTACATACAGTATAAATACTGTCTCATATACTTCTAATAATATTCATTCAGCCCAATACTTCTATATGGTATCAGAGCAGTGATACCTAGGGATCTCAAAATATTTCTTTAGCCGCTAAAAACAAAATTCAAAGGCGTAGCCTTTCTTCTTCTATCTTTTCGCGACACCAATGGCGACTTCTCCGGCTTCAAATGCAGAAAAAGTCCTCATCTCGGCTGATTCATAGAACCTCTTCAATGTTAACATGGCGAATGTTCCCAAGCTCACATCGTCAAACTTCCTGATGTGGAGCCGTCTAGTCCACGCTCTACTCGATGGCTACGATCTCGCCGGATTCATAGATGGATCTAATGTTCCACCGTCTCCGACGCTCAATAACGATGGCGTTCTTTCACCCAACCCTGACTTTGCTATTTGGAAGAGACAAGATCGATTGATCTACATCTCTCTTCTTGGCGCAATCACGGTGACCATCCAGCCCATCCTATCCACCGCGACGACCTCTGCTCAGATTTGGGAGATTATATCTGCTACATACGCTAAGCCCAGCCGAGCCCACATCTAGCAGCTACGGCAACAAGTTAAAGCTTGGAAGAAAGGTACCATGTCTATTGATGCGTATCTGTAAGGTTTCACCACTCGCTTTGATCAGCTAGCATTGCTTGGGAAGCCTTACGAGTTGGAGGATCAAATCGATTACGTGCTCGAAGGGTTACCTGAAGAGTACAAGCAAGTGATTGATCAGATCGAAAGCCGTGAGACATCTCCGTCTATCACCGAAATCCATGAGAAACTTCTCAACTTTGAGGTTAAGCTTCTAACCAAGAATCCCACCCCTCCGGCTTCCCCAGTTACAACGAATGCAGCTCAGTTTCGAGGCAACTCCAACAATAACCATCGCCACTCCTATTCGAGCCAGAGTCGTAACAACAACAACACCAACAGAGGTCACCAAACCTGGCAACAACAGCAACAGTTCTCACCCCGGCCTGCTCAACAATCGCGTGGATACCAAGGACGTTGTCAGCTGTGTATAGCGCATGGCCACAATGCTCGACGGTGCCCTCAGTTACAAGCATTGTCCTCTGGTTCTCAGTCTGCGCCTCGCTATGACACTCTTGCGCCTACTTCGTGGCATCCACGAGCAAACATGGCGACGACGCAGGTGTATAATCCAAACAACTGGATTCTCGACAGTGGCGCGACACATCACCTTACAACTGACTTGAGCAACCTATCCTTACACCAGCCTTATACTGGAGGAGAAGAAGTTACCATCGCTGATGGTTCAACGATTCCCATCTCGCGTACTGGTTCCACTTCCCTTACTACATCGACTCGTTCCTACTCTTTAAATGATGTCTTATATGTCCCAAACTTACAGAAAAATCTTATATCGGTTTATCGTTTCTGTAATGCTAATAATGTCTCTGTTGAATTATTTCCTGCCCATTTTCAGGTGAAGGATCTGAGCACAGGGGTCTGGTTGCTCCAAGGCAAAACTAAAGACGAGTTGTACAAGTGGCCAGTCTCATCCCGTAATACCATTACCCTCTTCGCCTCACCTACACCAAAAACATCTCTCACCTTCTGGCACTCTCGCTTGGAACACCCATCTCTTTCTACTTTACAAACTATTGTTTCTCAGTTTTCTTTACCAGTTTCTGTTGCTTCTCAAAAACAATTACGTTGTTCTCATTGTCTTATTAATAAAAGTCACAAGCTTCCTTTTTACACAAACACTATCTCATCCTCTCAACCTCTCTAATATCTTTATTCAGATGTCTGGACTTCTCCCATTCTCTCAGTTGATCACTACAAATATTATCTCATCTTTGTTGACCACTACACCTGTTATACTTGGCTTTATCCCTTGAAACAGAAATCTCAAGTGCGAGAAACCTTTATCCAGCTCAAAACCCTTGTCGAGAAACACTTTGACCTGCCCATTCGAAATCTCAACTCCGACAATGGAGGAGAGTTCATCACCCTTCGCCAGTTTCTAGCCACTCACGGCATCTCCCATTTCACCTCACCACCCCATACACCCGAGCATAATGGCATTGCATAATGGAAACATCGCCATATCGTAGAAACTGGACTGACTCTTTACATCAAGCGTCTATGCCAACTACGTATTGGACCTATGCTTTTGCCGTCGCGGTATACCTGATAAATCGGCAACCCTCATATGTCCTCACTAAAGGCTCCCCATACGCGATGCTTTTCCGCAAGCCACCTAACTACCTAAAGCTGCGCATATTCGGCTGTGCATGCTACCCTTGGCTCAGGCCATATACGGCTCACACGTTGGACTCTCGCTCTTTACGGTGTGCCTTTCTTGGCTATTCTCTGATGCATAGTACTTACTTATGTCTACACTTGCCAACAAACCGCATCTATACATCCAGACATGTGACATTTGTGGAGTCTGATTTTCCCTTTGCAACTCCTTCCCCACCTGATACTCCACCTACAGAAGCAACTCAGCTGGTCTTCTCTCCTCCCATGGTTATTCCAGTTTGAACGCCACCACTGTACACTCGCCTGCTCCATCTCCCCCGGATTCAGATTTTTCTCCTCAAATTTCTGTGACTCCTCACTCTACTACCGCAGAACAGAGTCCAGCAACGGGCTTAGGACAGTCTTCAATGGCGACAGCGCAGGCAGAGCAGACAACGCAGCCTCAAACACAAACCAGTGAACCAGAAATGACCAACCTGATAGCTCACCAACCTCTAAACAACCATGTTCTGGAACCCGCAGCTCCTCAACCCGAACCACAAATTGCTCACCCTATGCGAACCCGGTCCAAAAATAACATCTCTAAACCCAGTAAAAAGCTCACCATGGTTGTCACCACCACCAACTCAGACATCAAAATCCCAACCACTATCCACCAGGCCATGCGAGATGAGAATTGGAGACGTTCCATGAGTGTAGAGTATAATGCTCAGATTGCAAATAGGACATTTGATTTGGTTCCTCCAGCGCCAAGTCAAAATGTTATTGGCTCCAAATGGATTCATTCACTAAAATATTTGTCTAATGGTAAACTTGACAGGTACAAATCACGGTGGGTCGCTTGTGGATATAATCAAGAGTATGGTGTGGACTACGCAAAAACGTTTAGCTCGGTTGTCAAGTCTGTCACCATCTGCATTGTCTTGCACCTTGCTGTAACAAGGTCGTGGCCACTTAAACAGCTTGATGTGAACAACGCTTTCTTACACGCAACTCTCCACGAGGAAGTGTATGTTTCGCAACCGCCGGGTTTCGTAGATCCAGATCGTCCAACTCATGTATGCCGCCTGAATAAAGCCTTATATGGCCTCAAACAGGCTCTGAGGGCGTGGTACGACGAGCTAAAGACATTTCTTACTCAGATGGGATGCCATAACTCCACAGCTGATACATCAATCTTCATCTACCTTCATGGCGTTCATATTCTTTATGTCTTGGTGTATGTCGACGACATCATCATTACGGGGAGTAGTTCATCTTTGGTCACCGCTTGCATTCATGTCCTCGCCTCGCGATTCTCTCTCAAAGAACCTACCGACTTGCACTATTTCCTTGGCATCGAGGTCACACATACAAGCAAAGGCCTTCATTTGATGCAAAAGAAGTATATTGTCGATCTTCTCACCAAGATGCATATGCTGGATGCGAAACCAGTATCTACGCCACAAGCGACTTCACCTAAGCTCTCTCTGCTCTCGGGTACTGCTCTTGACAATCCAAAGGAATACAGAATGGTTATTGGGAGCTTACAGTATCTAGCTTATACACGTCCGGATATTGCTTATAGTGTCAATAGGTTATCGCAGTTTATGCATCGTCCTACGGACGTTCATTGGCAAGCCTCGAAACGTATCATGCGCTATCTTGCTGGCACCCTCTCTCACGGAGTCTTCATCAGCACCAGCTCGCCGTTACACCTTCACGCATTCTCCAACGCCGACTGGGCCGGTGACACAGACGACTTTGTGTCTACAAACGCATACATTGTTTATCTGGGTAAGGCTCCTTTTGCCTGGACTTCTAAGAAACAGAGTGGTGTGGCGCGATCGTCAACGGAGGCTGAGTACCGTTAGGTCGCGAATACATTCGTTGAGCTATGCTGGATCTCCTCCTTACTCAAGGAACTTGGTGTCAAACAGCCCTCGACGCCCACAGTGTACTGTGACAACATAGGAGCCATGTACCTAAGCGCCAACCCTGTTTTCCAATCGCGAATGAAACACCTCACGCTAGATTTTAACTTCGTTCGTGACAACGTACGGTCAGGTGCTCTTCGCGTACAACACGTCTCCACCTGCGATCAACTCGCCGACGCTCTTACCAAACCATTGGCACGTTCAAGATTCAATGAACTCATGTCCAAGATTGGAGTGATCAAGCTCCCTCCATCTTGAGGGGGTGTGTCAAGATAATGTATAATAAGGGTCTTTCAGTCTTTGTATAATACCTAGAATACGTTGTACATACAGTATAATTACTGTCTCATATACTTCTAATAATATTCATTCAGCCCAATACTTCTATATAATATTGTTTGATACTCAACTCATCCTTTATCAATGGAGGTGCTCTAACATAGGTTGGACCAAACATTTAGGATTCATAATCATAGAAAGTAAGGAAAACAATTAGGTCACGCCACATTCCAAACTAATTTCTTAGCTAGAAACGAAACTTACTTATGATGAAAATCTTGCAGGTCCATCGGATATCAATGTTAGAGGTTTAGTAAATAGACCAGTATTAATATTACGTTGTGTCCAATATAATAAGTTTTCGCCTAACTACGTACATGCCTATGAATTTACTCAAAGCTGGCATGCATTGCATCCACAGATCCACTAGCCAAACCCAATTCACAAATATATGATAATCAAAGTTCATGAAAGCGAAAGGTGAATAAAAATTATGTTTCATTCCCAGATATAACATGGACGGTCACGCGGTAACGTTGCATATACAAAATTTGTAACTTCTCTTATTTGTTATATATGTCCTTGATAAGTGTCCCCTAGCTGGATTCCAGTTCAATGTATAATATCTCCTAGTATGTCTATTTTGTATTCTTTCTACTTTCTAGTACTGAGAAAGGGTTATGTGTGTGAACACGTTGAAAATGCATGGATAAGTTAACGTCTCGAGCATACTTAATGCCTTGTAACAAAACTATAAAAAAAGAAACTGAATATCTCTTTTCTTATCATAGTATTAGTTAATTAGAGGTGGAATGAAGAAGCAAAATGTGAAAAGTGTAGTTTGGATAACATTTCACATGATGTTTTTTTTTTCTTTGAGGACATTAAAGAAACAAATCCAATCGAAGTTGTGGGTTCAATTTGTAAAGTTGAAATAACAAACATGTGATCGCATAATGATATACGGAAGTAATTAGATATGATATAAAATTAAGTGTAACTAACGCAATTAATTATAATTAGTGAATTCTCTATCTATTTATCACTCTTCTCATACTCGTGGTACGTATAACATAGTCAAACAAACAAAATCATTGATGTCTTGTCTACTTTTTTGACAATTTATTTTGTAGTTACATATATGAAGTTTTAGTAACCACTACTCTAATCAGCTTCTCTTAAACTTGTTTATTACTTATATCTTTCTATTTTTCCATGTCAGCATTTTTGTCTGGTGTGAACTGTTAAGCCAGTAAACATTTGAAACAAGCTTACAAATAGAAAACATGTAGAACAATAACGAGATGATTTCTGATAGAGTGATAGTAATATAAAATTTGATTGATGAAGCAAGGTTAACGTCAGATATGATTGGATATAATCACATGGCATTCAGCTTCATACTGTGGGGACTACTGCATTGGATTCGTAAACCTCACCTAAGAAATCTTCTATGTACACGCGGTTACATGTCAGTGTTCCACGTTATTGCTTTGATAAATTCATAAGAGGTGAGATTTAAGGGTTGTGGAGATGATCACATGGGAGGTTTGATGTCTTGAAGAGTGGCATGGGCTGATGGACCTTCAAAAGTTCACTACTTACCGTCTGTAATACACGTTCCTATTTAACCATATGGGTTTTTTCACTGCAATATTTTCTTTTTCCTTTTATAAACTTAATGACCATGAAGTTCGGATCCAAACCTCCAATTATTTTTCGGTCGAGAAAATAAGAGCAATGTTCGTATAGTTGCTTTTCCCATTGTTGTGCTCGAATTCGTATAGTATTAAAAGTGTATAATTTAGACCATTAGGAGATATATAGTTTTAATTTTATGAACGCATAAAGACATCTCCATCCCCACTCCATTTTTTCTTCTAAAATAGAGTAAAAATAAATATGGAGTAAGGAATGTTCCAACCCAACTTCATATCTCACTCCATAATGGAATTTACTCCATAAATTGAGTAATCTATTTTTTTTTTTTCATCACTTCATTATGGAGTAGGAAATGGAGTAGGGTTTGAGTATATTTACATCATATTCACTTTTACCCCATTTTAAAGGAAAAAATTGAATTTTACATTGAAATGCTTTTAGAGCATCATAATCGACAAGCTCTAAATAAAGCTCATTTCATTAAAATAATCAAAGAAAATAAAAAAGTAAAGAGAGAATGAGACAATGGAAGGAGGAGAGTAGCTCTTTCACGAGAGCTATTCTGAGAGGTTGCTCTAACAACTGTTTTATTACTATCCAGTTAGTCGACTAAAAGTTATGCAAGCCTTGTCTCCAATACAATAGGGGTCTATCAGTTCAAGTCAGCTGAACCAAACGAGCTTTGTATCTCTCCACACTGCCATCAGAGAGATATTTAACATCTTCATCCCTGACCTTGGAATCGGCAGATCAGAAGCATCGCGCTCCTAATTTGCTCAGTTGGACTGCGGAAGGGTACCCGGTAATGACCGGGGGGACGAGCAATCAGATTTTTAGGCTAAAGTGCGGAGGGCTGTCGAGAGTATTCAGCTAAGGAAAAAGAGTGTCGCCCACTCCGCCGCGGTCTCATGAACTTTACGGAGGAGTCACTCCGCTACGCCCCTTTAGTTGAACTTACCCAGCAAGAGACGTCACTACCTACCTAGGCCTTGTCTCCATAGTCTAATATATTTATGTTTAAACATTTAATTTTCATAGTTAACTATAATAATATTATATTAGGAGAGATTCATTGTTGAGAGACAAACCATTGCAAATGCTCTAACGCCTGAGAGTCATGTGATTTTCCTTACTATAGTCCTCTTACTGTTACTGAATTCACAGTGAGGCTCCACAACATGTTCAGCAACCATTAAAAAGAACCTTACAAATTCAAAACAATAATTATAACCCAACAACAGAAGTGCCACGACCACGACCACGATCACGGGACATATACTGTATATTGTTTGGCGCGTGCGGCTCGAGTATATCAAGAAACATTAAACTATTGAACAATATATTATGTTTAGTTCAGGTGTGACTTGTGATGTGAGCTTATAATTATTTTTCAGTTTTAACAGATTCGCCGGTTTACATGCTCCGATGATTACGGTAATCAAATGGGACCCAGAGTTCTACGTCGGACAATTACACTTCACAGGATTCCATGTGGTGGTCCCCATGCTAGTCATAACTCATCCTCCAATCCCAGCCTTCAATCATGTATCTTCAGAACACCAAAAACGCTTCTTGCTCACTCGACTGCTTGAGGCTCCATTGGTCAAAAATGGATTCGTTCTTTACTGACATTGTTTGCATATTTTTAGGTTATCTTCTCTCGTTAGTCATCTATTTATATCAAATATGTCAATTTTATTTTCTATATGTATGTAGGAGTCCTGCTTATACCAAACTTCGCACATGTCTAGTTGTAGTCTTGTAGATATACCGGTTATGATGCACTCATTAGAGTAAAATTTTACTTTGAATTTGATATTTACTCTCATTTCAACTTTTCTTCACCAATCAAGTGAAAATAAAAAGTAAGAAAAAATGTCTTGGTTTTGATGAACTAGCTCTCTCTACTAAAATAAAGAGGAAAGGAGCGTGACACATTTTTCCATTTCCACTTTTTTTTCTGCTTCCACCTAGTTACGCCACTTGTTTACCAATCACACTCTTTTTTTTACTTATGTTACCAAAGATTTATCTAACTTGAAAAGCTTGTTGATATAAAGCTTAAAATTTCTTAAATTATCATAATAAAAATGAATTATCTCTCGAAATAACATTCACTTTTGTTATTTATAATGGATTATTAACAAAATTCCTTTTTAAAAACTATGGGTAACAAGCTTTCGTTCATGAAGTTTGATAATTGTGTTTTCTTTAGCTTCCAAGTAACAAATACCTTTTATTTGATTATGTCCGTTACCTACGGACTAATAATCATATGTCTTGCAACTAAGGGGAAATTATGCTTAAGAAAGGTATTATTTTTGATACTAAAACAATAATTTTGTCTTTGGTTTTAATTTATGATCTAAGAAACGATAACATTTTCCTTATGATAATGTATGATTTAAAATAGAAAAGTATTGAAAGTATATTGGTGACTATTTATGAGTGTATCGTGTAGAAAAATATGTATTTATACACAAACCTGTGACCATTATAAACATATCATCATAATTACGTAATATTTTCATCATCATTATCATCGTTAGAGCCAGAAAATGTTTAAAATTTATTAAAGTTTAAAAAAAAAAAGTTTTTAACTTTGCTCTTTAGTTTAGTGTTTAGAAAAGTATTCGTGCTATTTCAGATGCATATTCAACTTTTATTGTTTTTCTGTCTGTTAATGTGTTTCATGTCCAAATTTCTACTTATATAAATTTATTCACTTTTACTAACTGATAATATATTTAAAACTTTAACCTACTTGACCAAAAAAGAAAAACTTTAACCTAGTTATAGCCCCGCCAAAAAATGGTATAATCATGATTATAGCTCCAGCTGTTAACTAACCTAGCAATTACAGTTGCAATTTAATAAATTAATCCTGCCAGTTATAAAAAAAAAGAGACAAGAAATTCAGTACAATATATACATATCAATAGTTATGAACTTATGATAGATTCGTCCATAGCGAGTGAAAATAAACTTGTCATTTTTAGAGGGGGAAATACTGATAGCAACAAGAGAGTGGTCGTCCTAACGCGCTTGAGGGGAGCGTAGAGATAGCTTTATTAAATCTGAGTGGAGCAAGCAACATCGGCTTTATCCATCCACAGTTAGTATGATTGGGTGATATGATTCACGCTATCTACCCCGCGGGTGGCATTGGCAATAGACATTTAGAGCAATACCCAAACATAATTATTGTATTGAACTCAATGACTTTTTTTTTTGGGGCAAAGGACTTTGTACATGAAACATACTCACTTTGTAGTATGATCCATATTCTACACTTACATACAAAAACTTTAATTTTTTCTTAGGTTGTCAATGATCCAAGTCACGAAGGTACAAAAGTTTCAAAAAGAAACTGAATAAATAAGTTTGAATAAGGAGGAAAATAGCAAAGAATGTAATTAACTCTTGTAACGATAAAGATAGAGAATATTACGAGTCAAGTAAAATAAAAACATTATTTATGCATAATGTAATTTATATAAACACCTCCATTTCCCTTCCCTGCACACATGAGAAAACTCCAATAGTTTCTTCTTCTTCCTCTTGCGTCCATCTCTCCCTCTAAAAAATGGCAATGTTGGGTTTGGTGTTATGTCTTCTTACAATTCTTGCTGATTTCACAACAATTTCTGAAGCAAGAATCCCAGGAGTTTACAGTGGAGGTGGTTGGGAAACTGCTCATGCTACTTTCTATGGTGGTTCTGATGCTTCTGGCACCATGGGTATGTGTAATCTATCAATCTCTTTTCTTCCACCAAAATCACCAAATAAAATTATTTTTATTTCTCATATTCACATCACATTGTTAAATTTTGTTCATCTATACTAACGAAACTTACCACATTGTTAGTTGCAAAAAAAAAAAAAAAAAAAACTTACCACATTGTTAAATTAACGTTTCTATAAAATGTTAAAATATCTGAATATTGTAGGTTCTTGATTTTAAATGTACCCTCCAAGGTTTCAACTTTCAACTTTAAGACAATCTAAAACCTGCTCTGTTTAATTTGAACCAGGAGGTGCTTGTGGGTACGGGAACTTGTACAGCCAAGGCTACGGTGTGAACACGGCGGCTCTAAGCACGGCTCTGTTCAACAACGGTTTCAGCTGCGGTGCTTGTTTCGAGCTCAAATGCGCGAGTGATCCTAAGTGGTGCCACTCAGGTAGCCCTTCCATCTTCGTCACTGCCACCAACTTCTGTCCTCCAAACTTTGCTCAGCCAAGTGACAATGGCGGATGGTGCAACCCTCCTAGGCCTCACTTCGATCTCGCGATGCCTATGTTCCTCAAGATCGCCGAGTATCGCGCCGGAATCGTCCCCGTCTCTTTCCGCCGGTAAGAGAAGCAATTTGCACTGTTCAACATAAATGAATTTATTTGTTTACTTGATAATCTCTAAAATTAATTCGATTGGTAGGTTCAAAATTATAGGGGTGTGAAATGTAATATTGTACAAGTTTCGGGGTGCAGTTGAGAAGTCTTAATTCTCGATTCTGAATGATTAGGGTTAGTGTCGGTCAATTAAAAGTTTTGCTGCACTAACTCAACATTTAAGAAATCTAGGGGTCTAGTTAAGAAGTCCACGTCTAAAGATTCTGATGGCTTGGGTTGATGTCATCACAACCAAAAGTTTGGGGTATGAAACATAACATTTTTGAAGTACAGGGTTTAATGCTTAGGTCGAGAAGTTGCGTATGCAAAACTAGGGCTATTGTTCCCAAATTAAAACTTTAAATAGTATTAAACTTAACATTTTTAGAATAATAGGGAGTCCAGATGAAATGTCTTGCATTTGGATTGGGTTAATGTCGAGTTCACTAAAAGTTTGGGGGTCTAAATTCAACATTATAGAAGTATCCGGTTACAACTGAAAAGTGTTTTTGCTTTGATTATTGGCGCGAGTCGGTGCAGCATTTATGTTGGGGTTCGTACGCAGAAATTTACCAAATCTTAAAGATCTTATTTTACACAAAAGAACGAATCTGTCTTTCACACAATCTCCTTTTTAAACAACTATCAGTACTACTGTCGTAAATAATAAAAGTAATGGGGTAATAATAATAATGAATGTTGTGTTTTTAGTCAACACGCGTTTTCTAGCTTTTTTATTACATAAACCTTAAATGACGACACTACCCTTTTGTTTTCTTTTAAATTACTTCAGAGTGCCATGCCGGAAGAGAGGAGGAATGAGGTTCACGATCAACGGTTTCCGTTACTTTAACTTGGTTCTGGTTACAAACGTCGCCGGCGCCGGAAACATCGTGCGGCTGAGCGTGAAGGGAACAAGAACATCGTGGATAAGCATGAGCCGAAACTGGGGACAAAACTGGCAATCGAACTCTGTTCTGGTTGGTCAGGCACTTTCGTTTAGAGTCACAGCCAGTGACCGTAGATCATCCACGTCATGGAACATTGCTCCGACCCATTGGCAGTTTGGTCAGACTTTCATGGGAAAGAATTTCAGAGTCTAAGGGCAATTTCGGGAACTCACTATCAAAATATCAGTTTTATTAGTATTCCTAATCCTACTTATTCTGATTACTAAGCCGAAGGCAGCTAGTAATTTGAGAAATTATATATATAAATATATTATTTTTCATGTTTCTAAGACCACTTGAAATTCCAATATTCTACCTCTGATGGGTTGTTGTCTTGTTCTACCGTGTTCGTTGGGGTGTGTGAATGGCTGGTGGTTTTTAGCGTGTGGGGTCTTCAATGTTCAATGAGTTTTCTTTTGGGGTTAGATTAGAAGTTTGTTGAAAGTAGGAGCTGAAGCAGTCAAGCGGATGCTAAGAGTTCTGCTGTCAAGCCTGTTATAGTAAAGAAGCAGTAATATCAGTTTGTAATGCTTCTTGTAGTCGTAGACCATCATATTGTAATATATATGAAGATTTGGGTATGTTATGGTTTAATATCTTTAATTTCTGAAAAGTAAGACCAACTCGGTTTGCTACAGCCAAAGTTTGGCACTAAACGAGTTTTTTTTTGGGGAAAGGAAAAGAAACTAATTTTGAGTATATTCACTAAATTATTTATTTGAATAAAATCAGATTATTATCATGCATGCCTTTTTAAAAAGAGATACCAATTGTTTTATGTGTGTTTTCTGGATAAATTTTATGAGTTCTTACAAAATAAGATGTCATTTAGTCGATTATACACTATTACTAAGTTATTTTATAAATTACATGCAAAAGAAACATATAACATATTTGCAGTTGCCAAAAAAAAAACATATTTACAGTTCTCTTTATATTTATGCGTAAAAAGAAAAGTCTTCCTACATTCATCTGGCAAATTCACCAAAAAGATTTCACATTTTTGACTGGTGACCCATTTTTTCAATTTGTAACGTTTACTTTATTGTCATTATTGGTTATTATTATACCTGAAAATAACACTAAATAATTAATCGATTGGTCAAAAATATTTAAGTTATCTATGAAAAAGGTTGGGTGGATAGTATAAATAAATAAAAATCCTTGCATTACCTCTAAAAGCCTAAAGGCTAAAACAAAACAGATGATAGTGAAATTTTGTACATAAGCAATCAGATACTTACGAAATGTGTTGATGTCTTATTCCCTCGGCCAAACCCATACCATCCAATACAAAATTTATACTGCTTATTTTTATAGCTTTTGCGTTTATTTATTTGTATATATAATTGATAAATGAGACAATACATTTTCATGTTCCTATCAGCGTTCTAGTTTATATGTGTATATAAGAAAAATAGAGAAAGCGGAAAAGAAAAGGGTAGAATCGAAAAGAGATAAAGCGAGTCACATCATGGAGAAAGAAGGTCCATTGGGTACTTAACGAGGAGAAGATGGGTGCACATGGGTGGTGGGTTCTTTTTGTTCCCTCCCTATACTATCTATAATTTCTATAATTTCTTCCATTAACTTTTGGAAATAAATGTTATTAATAAAAATCTTAATTTAGATTTTAAAAGATTTAGATTTTAAATTGTGATCTTAAGAACATGGAAAACTGATAGTGAAAAAGTGAGATCAATCAAAACGCGTAAAATATATACATCATTATCTATTGTTTATAAAAAAAATATATCTAGAAAGTAAACTACACTTCGTCAATGTCAATCACGTATGTGCAATTTTAATTTTCTGTTTTCAAAATAATGATTTGTTTTTTTTTTGTCATCAACATATAAACTCAGGTAAGACTATGCGAACCAACTTGATAACTTAATAATGATTCGTCAATAGTGTTGTATTACACAAATAATATATATATATATACCAACATAATATATAAATAAAATAAAAATAACACAAAACATTACTATCTACAAAGATTGAAAAATTATATTCCCTAAACTATATAATCCAAATAAAATATTAGTATGTTTTCAAAGAAAACAAAAATTTGACTATGTTTTTTTGGTCAAATCTATTTTCTTTTCGTCAGATCGAAAATTTAACTATATTTTCAGTAAAATCTCACCGTTTTTATTGCATGCAAATCTCTAGTTTTTTAATCAAACAGTTTTAATCTTTAATTTTTATTTGCAAAATCAATAATTGTAAACAAGTCGTTGCTTGGCTCACAACAACAGAGCATACTAATTCGACTAAGAGCTTCTTCAATTTTGTTTTTATATTTATACTTGATCATTGCTCCTGATTGCCTCTTCTCAAAGATCATCCTAGGCAAATACTATCACAAGACGTCCTTCTTGAAAGTCACAGAGAACTCATCCATCTCCCACACGTGGAGAAGAATTCTCAAAGGCCGCGACCTCCTCCTACAACATTTAGGCAAAGTTATTGGTAACGGAGAAACTACAAGTCTCTGGAATGATTCATGGATTGATCCAGAAACAAACCTGAAGCCCTACGGCCCAGTATTCATCGCTGATAAAGATCTGATGGTTTCCGACATCCTCACAAGAGAAACTCGGGAGTGGAACATCCAATGGATAAACTCCCTCCTCCCGGAGCTAGCAGCTCACATCCTATCCATCCAACCAAGTCTTCTAGACTCCCAAACTCCTACGTCTGGCCGCTATCAAAGAACAGAGCCTACACTGTCAAGTCTGGCTACTTCTCTCTACACCAGACAAAACACACATTCCCCATTATTGTGAATAATGACCGGAACTGGAAGAAACAAATCTGAAACCCACCGCTTCTTCCCAAACTGATTTTTTTTCTCTGGAAGGTAGCACAAAATGCTTTGCCATCGTGTGAGAATCTACAAAACAGGGGATTTTCAACTAACACAGCCTGTACCCGATGTGGAGAACATGAGTCAATCGATCACATCCTCTTCCACTGCAACATCGCAAAAGAAGTCTGGAGGATGGGACCATGGACCAATGCTTTCTCAATCACGGCGGAGACGTCTTTCAGCAAGCCCTCACTCTGTGCCTCGTACTTATGGAAGATACTTCCTCCTGTGGGCACTGTAAGGAATTTATTCCCCTGGATCTGTTGGCATCCCTGGATCTCAAGAAACAAGCTCCTGTTTGATAATCGCTCGTCGGCCCCTCGAGATGTTCTTCTCCAATCCATATGTGCGATGAAGGAGTGGGAGGCGGCCAACCCAAATCGACCAACAGCGACCCCAATTCCGCCTCTGATCTCACGTCTGCCACGACCTTCGATGATCTCAACCTTCACCACCGTCTGTCATACCGATGCCTCCTGGAAAGCTGGATCGGCGGTTCTGGCCTGGATCTTCTCTGATCATGCGGGTACCGAAAGTTCCCATAAAGCCATCTCGCTCAATCATGTATCTTCTCCGCTCATGGCAGAAGCTTTGGCCATCAGAGGAGCACTCATGCATGCAGCATCTATCAAAATCACTCACATCTGTCTTCGATCAGATTCTCAAGTGCTTATTCAAGCAATATGTCAGAGGAAATTGATAATGGAACTCTACGGCGTTCTGTCTGATATCGACTCTCTCTCGTTCTCTGCTGTTTCCCCTTTTGTTTCTTGTTGTTTCGATTTCATTCCACGTACTAAAAATGGGCATGCTGACCAGCTCGCAAAAGCCCAACTTGAATTATCCCTTGTAACCCCATTTAATGGGCTCTTTTGATTATCTTAACGAATTCTATGTTGCACAAAAAAAAAGACTTGTTGAACTTCAAATTTAAATTTGGAAGTGTTCATCTCCAATAAACGTTAAATCTGATTTTAAAATAATCCATATTTACTTTGTAATCTTTAAAATTGATCAAAGTTGGTAAACATTATGATATTATAAATAATAATAAAACATACATTAAAGATATTGTAAATAATAATAATGCTATATTATAATGAATAATAAATTATAACTGGTGTATCAAATTAGTTAATATCCATGTTCGAAAACTCACCAGGCGTTATCCGTACGTTCGGGTTGGGCCTAGCGCAAAATGTTAAAATTGGAGATTACTCGGGGATTAATCGGGGATTAATTTTGAGTTTAATTTTGATTTTTAAAAACATTTATATATAAGTAGGTGTTTGTGTAACAAATAAAGTGAATTGGGGTAGTCTAGTGGTAAGTATCGGGTTAATTCTCAAACATGTCATGAGTTCGAAGCGCACGTCACTCAATTTTACTTATTTTCATGATTTTTTTAGTGAAGGGCATTTTTTACTTAACTATTCGTCTTCTTCACTAAAGCAATTAGGGCTTCGGCAAATATTTTCGGCGGCCGCCATGGATTTTCATCTATTCTTGTGCCTTTTTCTCACGATTTACACTCTAAACTTGTAGATTATTCATAAATATATCGATTTCGAGCTTCAAAAAGAGAAAAAACGAAGATTTTTTCAAAATTCCGCCTACTTCTCTGATTTGGTCCAAATCAAAACGCTTGGGCTCTGCCGAACGTTTAATCGCCGCAAATCCGGTCGCCGCGGCCGCGTTTTAGAACATGGGTTAATATAACTATTTTGTAATGTTTCAATATATGATCAGTTAAATAATCTTAAAGTAATATACTAATCTCTTTTAAATTATATGTATGCTACAAGTTAAAGCTATTGAATCCGATATCTCTATATGTGAAATATGTATGAAATGTAAAATTACAAGAAACAAAATGATAAATATAAAAGTTAATATGGCTATTTTATGTGAAGAGCACTTAACTATAGAGACTGGAAAATATGAAAATATTATGGCTTCAATTGATGACTATGTAATAAATGAAATGAATGGAAAAAAGTGTGAACAAATTTTCATTTACTGAACTAAATTGGAAAACAAAAATTGAATAAAAAGGAAAAATGTAATGAAGAAATTGAAAAATAGTAAACATGAATTGTAATTGGTAAACTAGATCTCGATCCGCGCAACCGCGCGGATTTTTGTTTTCATTTATTTTTATATAAATACTTTGTTTTCAATTCTAAATTGGTATATATTATAATATATATATGTGTCTATTAATTTTTAAAACATAATAAGTTTACTATATATTTTTTCAATGAATAGATTGTTTCAAACTTTCACATGTATATGTATCTTCTTCTATATATATATATATTCGGATTATTATTTCATTATTAAAATCGTAACTATATATATAAAGATTAGTAAAATATTGTTTTATTGTCATATTCAAATATATTGTAACATTTCACAAAATTAAGAAAGTTTTTAAAAAATTAAACTTTTCGCTTCATAGATTTATATTATCGAATAAATAATTAAACATTAAGTTTTTGTTTAATTTTTAAAATAACCTATATAGTTTAAAATTTGTTTTCATTGATTTAAGGTAGTAAAGATTAATCATTGTTAGATAATATGATTTTTGTTATTTAAAAAAAATCTTTATAATTTTAAATGTTAACATCGACAAATATTTAAATATTTAGCGTATAGAGGTATAGTGTTACAATATTAAATTATATTTATTTAATTTATACAATCTATAAATCTAATGAATCATCTATTGTTTAAATTCAATTATTGATAGCGCAATAAAAATATCTAATAGGCCCAAAATTTAAATGATAAGATTAGATATTAAATGTAACATGACTTTCTAAGAATAGGTTCATTAGGTCTATTTTTAAAAAAATCACACATGAATCAAAGTTGTGATTTCTGTTCTAATATATAAAACGTTGAATCGAATGGAAAAATGAATAAAATAATGAACAAATATATAGTCGTGAGAAAATGAAAAAGCAAGAACTATATGATTTGTGTTCATTCTATTCCTCATAGAAATTAGTAAGATGATTTTTTCTTCACAATTTATTTCATTCATAAAAAAATGAGATGAATAGAGTGGGACCCATAAATCTAAAATCTGACAAAAAAGCAACATAAATGATATAAATTTGAAAAATGAAAAATCGACGGTCATTTTTTTCTAAATTGCGGTCATCAATTGAAGCCAAAAAGATGTATAAGAGTTCTTGCGAAGAATCTCATCTACTTCACATAGCCTTTGAAACACCAATTATTCCAGTTTTTTGTCACTGGAATTATATTTGATAAAACATTCAACACATTACAACCAAAGAAAACCATACAAAACCGGCAGAAGATGTTAAATATCTCCAGAATCAAGAGAGCCAGCGGAATATAAAGATGTCACCGGAATCATAAACCCAAAAGAAGAAAGCACATGAAAAACAAGCAAACAAACAAACTAAACTACAAGTCTTTTAGTTTGCTGAATTTAAATTTTAGTGATATTTTAGTCTTTCTAATAATTAAAAATATAAACGCGAAACATTTATGTCTAACATGTTTCTCGGTTCGACCAAACTAATACTTTACTATCTTCAAACTTGGTTGCAAGTTAGGTTAGCTCAATGAATGTTAGACCTTCAAAAACCCAAACGGTTCTCAACTTAACACGTCACCGAGTGTTAGTTACTCTGTCACATCGCACAATCACACATCCTCAAAAGTAGAGAAAAAGGCTCGAGAAGACTCAGACGGACGGAGATGAAGTATTTTCACTTCACCAAATGGCGAGAAGAGAGGAGAAGGAGAAGGAGAAGGAGAAGAAGGAGACACAGCTTAATGGTCAAGGTTTACACTGTTCTGCTTCATTACACGCGTAAATGTTCCAATTTGGAATTTGGTCATATCTTACACAAACTTGAATATTGGTGTTGTGATTAGATATCTTGTTGCGCGTGTGTGTGTGTGTGTTTCAATGAGGTGAGTTTCTTAGGAGTAGTGAACCATCCAAATCTTGTTAAATTGAGAGGGATGCAACGGCTCCTAGTTAAGGAGCTTATGTGCAATAAAAGCTTGGAATGGAAGATCATCTTGTAGGCAGACTAGTGTCTGTACGAGGTTGAGGAATTCTCAAGACGCTGCTCATTTTTGAAGAAATGGATTTTCATGTTTGTGTCTCATTCACCTAGACAAGCACCTCATGAGTCCTGAAAGACTTGGTCATATCTCAGATTCAGATGAGCTTAAACAAGTCACTTTTAAAGTTAGACTGGCTAAACTGCACACAGGGACAGTTTTTTCTTACTGTAAATCTTCTTATTAAATAACAAAGCTTCAAGTTGAAGACATGAGACAACATTTTTACTTTATGTTAGTCAACTCTCAGCACTACAAACATTAATTGTCAAATCTCTGACGAACCATGGAACAGAAGCAAAACTGTACATCTGAACTAAACAGAACAGAACAGAACATCATCAGACAAACAGAGGCGAAGCAGACGGACGTGGATACGCAGCTGCTATTCCACCCACAGCACTTTGTCTAGCAAAACCAGCATTTGGTTTTTGGCTCACCACAACACTATCACTTCTCCTACGCGTTCTCCTCTCCATCTTATCAATGTTTCTTCCTCCTCCTGTTTCATGCAAAGTTTGTATGTGTTCGAGGTGAGCAACAACCTCAGTCATGTTTGGTCTCAGCTTTATCTCTGTCGTCAGGCATCTCAGCGCTAGAGTAGCTACTTTACATGCTTCTTCCATGGAGTACTGATCTTGGAGACGGTTATCGATAACTCGGAATATCTTCCTCTTGTTTGCAAGCAACGGCTTAGCCCAGTCCACCAGCTTTTGCTCTCCCGGTGGACGGTTCTTATCTACAACTCTACGTCCAGAGAGTATCTCCAAAAGCACAACACCGTAGCTGTAGACATCACTCTTGGTTGTTAAATGACCTAAGGAAAGTGAAACAGTCAGTGGTCATCTTAAAAAACAATGTGCAAGAAATTGTTAGACGGTAACTAGACAGACACTTCATATAGTACTAACGACTATGCAGATTATTCGGAGTTAGGCGTTAACAAATCATTAATTTTTTTTCATATTTTACATTTACATTAAATATTTTAGTTTTTGGATTCACTCATAAAACTTTTAATGAATCATAAAATTATGCATACAAAAAAATAAACTAGACAAATTTGTTGCCCTAATATTATTGTTTATTTTAACATATGCAGATCAATTTAGATCAATCTCCACCAATTTTAGAATCAATCTGAGTTGTATATATCGGATTTTAAGAAAATTGTTACGGATATGACCGATTTGCCGTTTAGGCGCTTTCTAAACCGATTTTTAGAACACTAATAAAAAGTCGCTTAAAAGATGTTTGAGAGACTAACCTGTCATAAGATACTCAGGAGCTGCGTATCCATAAGTACCCATGATTCTTGTGGAGACATGGCTTTTATCACCTGTTGGACCGTCTTTAGCCAACCCAAAATCAGAAAGCTTGGGATTGTAGTCCTGTGATCATGTCAAAGAGGTGACCAAAGTATACGTATATCAAACTTTCACACAGCATTTTTCAGCATATCAAAATGAAGGAAGAAGGCTGAAGTACCGAATCAATAAGTATGTTAGAAGTTTTGAAGTCCCGGTATATGACTTGAGTCTCCGCGTTGTGAAGAAAAGCTAGGCCTTTTGCAGCACCAAGTGCAACTTTTAACCGGAGAGTCCAAGATAATGGTTCAAAGTAAGAACCTCCTGCAACAACACCAAGAACACAAGATTCAATACTCAAGAAACATTTAGAGTTACGAGAGGAATATAGACAAGAGAAGAGAAGACAATACTTCTGAATAAATGATTCTCTAAGCTTCCACGTGGCATGAACTCATACACAAGAAGACGTTGCTCATCCTCTAAACAATAACCGATAAGTTTCACAAGATTAGGATGAGAAAACTTCCCCAAGTAATCCACTTCCGCCTATAACATCATTGTAGAAAAACATAAACAAACAATCTTCAAATATAATTTCAAAAGATCTGATTCTGAATTTTACCAGCCATTCTTGATGACCTTGCCAACCATCCTGGTTAAGTCTTTTGACAGCAATAACCATACCGGTTCCCGGTTTAGACGCAGTGAGAGATTGCTCATCAATCCATCCTTTAAAGACACAACCGAAGCCACCTTCACCAAGAACACTGTCTGGTCTGAAATTCCTAGTTGCTGATTTGACCTCAGCGAAGCTAAAACTTTTGAGGTTTGGAGATTGCAAGATCTCTCCTTCGGTTCGAGGGTTTGTTCTGATCGACACAGAAGAGCCTTTGCTTCCCATGCTCTGTGTATCATTTGCCTCTGAGCTCATATACTTCGGACTCGCACCTATGCAAACACCAAACAAATGGTTTGTATATAAGAAAACTTTATATTTCACATTTTTGACAACAAAACATAGTGCAGAGATTATGAAGAAGACAGAGCTTTAGAAGAATTAATCAATTATTAGCGTTAGAAAAGACAGATTTGTCAAAAACACTAAGCTTAACTTTTAAGTTAAGTCCCTTGATATGTCTCAACCACCAAAAACCTAACCTCGAATTGATAAAATAAACTTATAAAAACACATAAGTAACAAATCTAAATATTTGCATGAGTAGTGGTTATTGTATATATGTAAATGAAAGCTTGAGCATTGAAGTACCTGTGTTACTTGGACTCTCAGCTTTAATCTGAGCACTCAAGCAAATCCCCATGATTTTGAGAATGATCTAACAAAACCCTTTCTGTATTACAGGCTAGAGATCAAAAAGCTGTAATTATCAATGAAAAGTTGAGGAAGAAACAGAGCAAATCTTGAGGATATAGAGAGAATTTAACTCTAGGTCACCTGTTTTCTTTGTCAACCAAGAAAACAGATAGAGAGAGACAAGTTTCTATCGGCTCTTTGCTGCAAGTAGCTAAGAGAGAAAGGGAGAGGCGTTGGGAGGTGGCATTGATGACGGACCGGTCCCGCCTTTAAACCCATCTCTTTATTTTCAATACTTACATTTAAAAAATTCAACGTCAAATTTGTTTTTTTCCTTTGTCTCCGACAATTTTGTTTTTTTTCACATTGAAAAAATTATTTTCAAAGATTAAATAGTGATGTTTAAAACTATTCCAAAAATCACGGCTATTAATAGTGAGGTTTTTCTTAAAAGATTAATCAGTGTTCCAAAAAAGATTAATAGTGAATTTTTAAAAATATTTTATATTCATAAAAAAGATATGAAGTTTAATAAACAAAAAATAAGAGTTGGTAATGTGAAGGTTTAACGATGTTTGTTTTTGTAAAAAATGATTCAAATTAATTTTCAATTATTTAGTAGGTATTTATTTATAAAATTATCCGATTATTTAACAACTCACTGAATATGAATAAAAGCCAGATGTACAAAAAAAGTTTTTGGTCATCTCCAAAACTCGGAGAATTTTTAAAAGTCAATAATTCCATCGTAATTCTTGTTTTTCATCATTTGTCTTCTTTTTTTTTTTTTTTTTTTTTTTTTTTTTGATCAACATCATTTGTCTTCTCTTTTGACATTTTCTACCTTCTTTTTGAGCACTAAAAGATATAATAAGCCAGATAAATAAAAATCGCGTCGACAATAAAGAAGAAGAAGTAAGTCGCTTACACGGCGGTCTAATCGTTTTCAGCCGTTGGGTCCTCAATGTACTCGACACTTTGCTCGGTTCATGTCGGCTTGGTTTTGCCAAGTTGTAAAATGCCCTTAAATGTTTCTTCTGTACATTTTTAACTTGCATTTATTTCATTCAATTCGATCACGAAAATGTTTCAGAAAAAAAATCACGAAAATGTCCAGCCACATTAATTAACTCTGGCATAACGTTTGATCATGGTATTGATTAAAAAGGGTTGGTCTCTAGAAACACGACACACTAATAATCTCTTTAAATTAATATTCAATAAAATAATATAATTTTATAGTTTTAAATTGAGTTTTTATTCAATTAGTATATCGATAAATTAATAACCTCTATAAATTAATAAAAAATTATAGTTTTGTTATAGTCTCAACATTATTAATTTATAAAAGTTTCAGTGTATTACTAGTTTCCAAACACATAGTTTCCAAACACACTACTAGGCACCTGAAAAGTAAAATAAGCAATATCAATTTTAGAAAAATCACCATACGGGCAACTTTTACGTGACACTAGACCAAAATAAAACTTTTACGTGACATGATACTATTCCACCAGTACTATATAATAAATGTGGACATATACAAGTAAAAAAAAAAATGTTCGGTAGTGTTATGATTTCATTGATTTGCAGCTATTATAAACTACTCACCAGTCAAAATAATATAATGTTTTATAAGTCGTATTGGCTTCAACGAGACAATTTTTATCGTTTCAAAAATGTCTAGTAGTGAATATCACCATGTTGAGTAGTATCTAAGGTAAAAAACCCATCACTAGTTAGTCTAGTTTAGCCATTTCTTGTCGATCCAAACTCGGATTCGAACAAACAAGACTATAAACGTGTCTCTTTGACCTCTAAGCTTAAACTCCAACAACACAATCCTTTTCTTTACTAAGTAGTATTATCTCTGTTTCATAAAATAAACATTTTGGGAAAATATGTTCCATAAATATCCATTTATGTGCTTTTATAAATTTTATTATTTAATAGTAGTAATTTTTTAAAAAATAAACGAATTAATATTTATTTGTTTGTATTGAAAACTGATAACCGTATTTTATAATACGATATTTTAATTAATATATATGAAAACAGAAACAATGTTTGATTCGTACACAAAAATTGAAGGAAATGTCGGATCCTTTTCTATCCGATTGTAATCACTTCTAGGAGAACACTAAACAAACCATTAACTTGTCACTATGATTTGAAAAAAAATTGAACAGTAATGTTTTGAAATGTTCATATGCACATAGTTAAGAAATAGGCTTTTATTGTTAGTTGGCTAATGGAGATAACTCAAAACATACCGTATATTAAATCTTGAGAAAAGTCAGGTGGCAAAAACGGCTCGTGGTTAGTGGGGCTTATAATATCAATATAGTGCTTCCTCTCAATTAGTAGTAGTAAGGAGCAAATAATAAGTGTGTTATTCGCTAGAAAGGATCAAACGAATTCCCGTGATAGCATCTAGATAAGAAGCTATCCAACCTAAAAGATTTAATGTCCATGTTTCTTTTCAGTCGACGACACATTGTAAAAGAGTAAAAGATCTACTTTTGCACTTTTTTTGAGTAAGACTTTTGCACTTTTGTTTTCGGGTTCAAATAAAAATATATATAGCATTATATACTCTGGTGAAAACGAAATGGATTTTTGAGGAATTTGGTGGTAATTTGGGTAGAATTTTAAGGATTTTGGTGAATATTTTAAGATTTTAAGATTTTTTTTAAAATAAAATTATTTAAATGGTATATAATATTAATTTATTTATCAAACTTTTTTCTATTGAAATGAGAAGATGATATTAGTTTGTTTGTTTTTTCTAAAATAATTGTTAATAATATTGATTTCCAGTAATTTTTTTCTTTTTTATTTATTTCAATTTTTTTTTTTTTTAAATTAAAACTAAAACATAAAAAATAAATTTATAAAAACAATCGAATAGATCATAAGAGGTGGTATTTCTGTTCACTAATTTTAACTATCAATTACCTCTCAAATCCCTTCAATATTATGTGATATATTTCATTGATAAAATCTCTAATTTCTGATTTCAAATAAATTTCTAAAAATGATTGATCCATTAAACTGAGATTTTATGGAATTTGTACAATTAATTTTTCCAATAAGATGAGATTATAAAAAAATCGTACAAATGCCAAATTCAGTAAGGAGAGATTTGAAAAAAAAAATCTTTTCAAACATCTAATCCAATAAGTCTCCCACCACAAAGTTCCGTGCAAACTTATTACCAATGCTTTAGATAACAAACTATATAAAAGACATGATCAATAAGCTTAATTAGATTACGATTGAATTAAGCTTATGTTAATAATATCATAGAATACAAAATCAGAACATTGTTAAATTATCATATGTGGCTTTGTAATCTGCATTAAACCTTTGTAACTTAGCAAGTGTTGCTTTATCAATAAACTTAGCAAGTGCTAACATTTCATGTGATAATGTATATATAATCTATAGTAGGTTATAAATCCGCTGTCATGCATCTAATATGATAAATAAAGCTAAAAGGGGCTGTTGACTTTTAAGGTTTTTCAACCTTAGTCATCGCATATCTTCTTTTCATTTCTAGTCACGATTCTATCGTGAAAAAATCAAATTACTTGTAGCTCATCATAACTTCAATACAATTTCTTTTAATTACGTTTGACCCAATTGTGTTAAGATAACCAGCTTATATATGACTGCTATATATTCCTACATACATACGGATATCGCATTGCTTCGGCGAGTTTTTTTTTTTTTTGTCAATTTCCATATGATTAAACCAAGTTTTAATCGAGAAAGAAATTATTGGAATATTCTAGCATATATTTGTCAATATATTTACTTGGCCATCACTTAACTTATGTATTAGATATGGCAAGTCTAGATATATTACGTGATCGAGTCAATATCCTTCATTCAAGGAGTTGTCTGTGTATATATACAACATGTAATCGATAAAGATCAATAACACAGAATACATTCATGTCAAATTAACATGGTATCAGAGTCAACGGTCAAATTCTAAAACCTGTTCTGATTTTCTGTTCATTTTTCTATTTCACTTTTCGATTGTGATCATGTCTGGAACAGAAGGGTTAACAGCAGCTACAGCTGTAGCAAAAGTCGATAAGCTCATGTCTCCTTACTACTTGCACCCATCGGACAATACATGGCAAGTACAGACTCCAATCTTGTTGAACGGAGCCAACTACGAACGTTGGGCGAAGCTGATGATGAACTTTCTTCGCACCAAAAGGAAAACTGGTTTCATTGATGGAACCTTGAAGAGACCGTCTGGTGAATCTGTCGATGCAGACCAGTGGGACATGGTCAATTCTATGATCATTGGGTGGATCTACAGTAGCGTAGAGCCCAAGCTTCGACCTTCAATCTCGTTAGTGGACAGTGCAAAGGCTATGTGGGCAAGCCTTAAGCGTCGTTTTTCGATGAGTGATGATACTCGCATCCATCAACTCCATGCTGATATCTCCGCGTGTAAACAAGGAGGAGATTCAGTGGAAGATTACTTTGGGAAGCTCAAGGTGCTATGGGATGATCTTGCAGACTTTAACACATGCTTCACCTGTTGCTGCAAAGACTTGGAATGCTCATCAATGATGCGTTATGAGAAGATGCAAGAGAAGGCTCATTGCCATCAATTTTTGATGGGACTTGATATTGGAACTACGCGATCAAACCTCTTGAGCAGAGGAACTGATCTGAATCTTGAGATGGTGTACTCGCAAATGATTCAGGAAGAACGACATCTCACGGCTATGCGTACTACAAATGATAGAGTACCTACGGTGGGGTTTACGGCCACAACACCAACCGCTCCGTTGCGTTCCAATGTCGCTCAAGCTGCAGCTACTCGATTTGGGAGACCATCAACAACGTGTGCTCATTGTGGGAAATCAGGACATGAGGCGAGCAGTTGCTTCCAAGTCATTGGTTTTCCTGATTGGTGGTCAGAGAAAAAAATGGACGAGGTGGAGATACTAAAGGAAGAGGTCGTGGTATGGACAATGGAGCCAGAGGACGTGGTGGTCGTGGTGGACGTGGTTCTGGTTTCCGCTCCAACAATGCTCAAGTTGGGGACGCCACCGAGTTGTCTGGTGCTCCTGTCTTCACGACCGAGCAATGGGCATCACTGGCCAATTTCGTGAACAATCAAAAACAACAGTCAGCATCAGAAAAGCTTTCCGGTAAGAAATATCAACTATACTTCTCTGGTAAAAATCGTCGGTTTGATATCATCATTGACTCTGGTGCGTCTCACTATATGACGGGAGATATATCTTTGTTGACTAATGTAATCTCGATTGCTTCTTGTCCCATTACCTTGCCTAAAGGCCAAATTACATGGGCAACAAGATATGGTAGTTTGAAATTCGGTGGGAAATTGGTTCTAGACAGAGTCTTTTATGCACCACACTTGTCCATAACTCTGATTTCCGTTGCTCAACTTTTACGTGATATTGCAAGCTTTGTCGTCTTCACGAAAAAAATTTGTTTGATACATGACCAAACTTCGAAGACTTTGATTGGTGCGGGTGAAGAGTGAGATGGGGTCTATCATTATACGGGTTCTGTTGCGGTTCCTGCTCATGCTGGAATGCTTGGTAGTCGGGAACTGTGGCACCGTCGTTTAGGTCATCCATCATCTAAAGTTATGTCGTGTCTGTCAGATTTAGCTGGTTTTTCTAAAAGTTCATTTGGTACTGAAAAGGCTTGTGATGTTTGTGTCCGAGCCAAACAAACTCGAAATAAGTTTTCCGAAAGTTCTAATAAAGCGGATGCACTTTTCTCAATGATTCATTGTGATCTTTGGGGGCCATATCGCAAACCAGCTTCGTGTGGAGCTCGTTATTTTCTTACAATTGTCGATGACTACTCTCGTGCAGTATGGACTATTTTGCTTCTCGAAAAGAAAGAAGCTCTAACTGCGATCAAAACTTTCTTCAAGTTTGTCTCTCGTCAATTCAACAAACATATTCAAGTTGTCAGGAGTGACAATGGAGTTGAATTCACATGTTTGAAACCTTTCTTCGCAGACAATGGTGTAACTCATCAAACATCATGTGTTGCCACACCCAAACAAAATGGGCACGCGGAGAGGAAACACATGCACATACTCAATGTTGCTCGGTCACTACTTTTTCAAGCAAGCTTACCACTTCGTTTTTGGGGCGAAAGTATTCTGACAGCAACATATCTCATTAATAGAACACCGATGAAGCTACTACACTACAAGTCTCCATCTGAAATGTTATATGGTTCGCGACCGACGTATGATCACATTAGAACATTTGGCTCCTTATGCTATGCCAGACGTGTTGCTCGTGATCAAGACAAGTTTCAGACTCGTGGAATCAGATGTATATTTCTTGGATATCCACAAAATAAGAAAGGCTGGCTCGTATTTGACAGAGACAACATTTGTATCTCGTGATGTTGTGTTTCATGAACACAAGTTTCTTTTTGAAGATCGTCACTCTGTTTCTACATCGGAGCAAGAGTTCACAACAAAAGCTCCTCATCCCGCAATATATGATGATGCAGGACAAATTGACGAAATAGTTTCACAATCAGGGGGACGTGTTTCTTCTGAACCGGAAGCTCAGACCATTGAACCTAATACTCAGATTAACCAGGAAGAACTAGGCAGAGGAAAGCGCAACCGTACACGCTCTGTTTTGTTAGATCTGTATGTCACATATTCTGCTCAGAAGATGATAGACCCCGCTCACGCTTCATCCTCATCCTCTTCAGAGTCTTCAAGTAAGTCTTGTTATCCTCTTACAAAATTTCTTTCCTGTCATCGCTTATCTTTGGATCAGCAGAAGTTCTGTGCGGCTATCTTAGCTTCTAATGATCCAGTCTCTTATAAAGAAGCTGTATTAAAAGAGATTTGGCGAAACTCGATGAGCTCAGAGATGGGTTCATTAGAAGAGCAAGAGACTTGGGATATCACCACTCTACCTCCAAACAAATCCGCTCTCGGTTGCAAATGGGTTTACTGTACAAAGTTTAACGCGGATGGAATAGTCAGATGCCACAAATCACGACTGGTCGTCCTCGGAAATCATCAGAAAGAAGGTGACGATTATATTGAAACTTTTGCACCAGTTGTAAAGATGAACACAGTTCGAATTTTACTAGAAGTTTCGCTGCGAAGAATTGGGAACTACACCAGATGGATGTACAGAACGCGTTCCTTCATGGTGACTACACGAGGAGGTGTACATGAAACTTCCACAGGGTTTACTACGTCTAAGCCGAATCAGGTTTGCAAGCTCAAGAAATCCTTGTATGGACTTACACAAGCTCCTAGATGTTGGTTTTCAAAACTGTCTGAAGCTTTGTTTGGTTTCGGTTTCAAGCAAAATTATTCTGATTATTCCTTGTTCACTCTTCTACGTGGAAACTCGACAATATATGTGTTGGTTTACGTAGATGATATGATCATAGGGGGAAATGACTCTACATTGATATCAAAGTTCAAAGATTATCTTCATCGCTGCTTTCGTATGAAAGATTTGGGATCTTTAAAGTATTTCTTGGGCATCAAAGTAGCTCGTGGAAAAGCTGGAATCTACCTCTGTCAGCGAAAGTGTTCATTTGACATCATCACCGAGTGTGGCTTACTTAGGGCTAAACCAGCTGCCACTCCGTTGGAACAGAATCATGATCTAGCTCGCGATGATGGGGTATTCTTCACTGAACCAGAAAAGTACAGGCGTTTAGTGGGCCGTCTAGTTTATCTTTCGGTAACGCGTCCTGACTTGGCATATGCTGTACATATTTTTGCTCAGTTTATGCAACACCCACGATAGAAGCATTGGGATGCAGCATTACGGTTAGTGCGTTATATCAAAGGAACACCAGGATAAGGAATTTTGCTCAGCTCCGATAATGATCTCAGGCTCACGGCCTACTGCGACGCTGATTGGGCTGCTTGTCCTCTAACTAGGCGTTCTCTGTCTGGTTACATTATCATGCTTGGAGATTATGTGGATTCATGGAAGACAAAGAAGCAGCACATGGTTGCTCACTCTTCAGCTGAAGCAGAGTACCGTTCGATGGCATACACTTATCAAGAACTTAAATGGATGAACGAGCTTCTATCTACTCTCAACATTCATCAATCTGGTCCAATGCCGTTCTACTGTGACAACCAAGCAGCATTACACATTGCTCATAATCCAGTTTTTCACGGAAGAACGAAACATATAGAAGCTGATTGTCATTTCGTTCGTGATGCGGTACAAGCTGGAATCATCGACACTAAACATGTCAAGACCACTGATCAGATAGCAGACATTCTAACAAAGTCTCTAAGCCGCCAAGAAATCAGATATCTACTTGGCAAGATGGGCATTCGGAATCTTCATGCTCCACCTTGAGGAGGAGTATTGGAATATTCTAGCATATATTTGTCAATATATTTACTTGGCCATCACTTAACGTATGTATTAGATATGGCAAATCTAGATATATTTCGTGACCGAGTCAATATCCTTCATTCAAGGAGTTGTCTGTGTATATATACAACATGTAATCGATAAAGATTAATAACACAGAATACATTCATATCAAATTGACAGAAATTTTTTCGAGAAATAATTCTTTCCTACCATATCTAATTTACTTGGAAAACATATTATGCTTTTGTTTCTGGCCTCATTTGCTAGTGAATACACACGTACGTTTCTATTCTCGTGAATGTAAACCAAGCTTAATTACACTCTCAAAATCTTCTTCTAAAAAACATAGCGCATCTATCTCAAAAGTGAAAACCAGTCAATTGACCGGGTTTGTAGTTTTATCCACTAATTTGTACATCTACCCATTTGTATGAAAATTGCAAAAACATCTACATTTCACTTGTCAACATCCCTAGTTAATTAAGTACTCGTTTTGCCAACTTTTATAAGTAGTCATGTTAAAAGATTAATTTTATCATTAAAGAAAAAATTGACTCGTGCGACGCTATATTTTTATGTGATGACAATAAATTTTTAATTGTGTTCCAAAAAAGACAATAAAATTTTTAAAACGCTTTTTATTAATTCAATATGTTACTCTATTTCCAGCAAAGTTGTCTGACTTTTTCAGATTTGTATAGTCTAGCTCCTATATGATTAGATGATACTACTATTCACCGTTTTATTAGATCCAACTACCACCAACTACATTTACTATGACTCAAATTACCATGTAAAAAAACTCTTTTTCGGTCACTCTAGAAAGTCAAAACTTCAAAACATAAATAGTCCCATTAAACTTACAAAACATAGCTACTATTACATGATGTTGCAGCTTCAAAATGATATTTCATCTAGAAATAAGGGAGGTAGTAAAGAAGGATTAATAAATAAATATAATGACGAAGTCAAACAAATTGAGGGAGTAAGTGTCAAAGTGGTTCATGATGTCAGCGAAGAACAGTCCCGTGACTCTTCAGATGATGTCCTTTATCCGTACGGTTCACATGTACTTTGGTGGTTTTGTTTTTACACAAGTCAACGCCGAAATTGAAATTATGAGGAGGCAAGTTAGGTTAGGAGGAGTTTTCAACCTTTCTTCCTTATTGTGACATAAGCATCTTGTGAAAATAATTGTTGCGTAAAATATATCTAAAGCATAAAAGTAACAAAGTAGACATAATTTAGAAAATAAGTCATGCAAAAAAGACCCAATCAAATACTGAAGGTCCTTAAAACTTTGTGGTCTTGAGTCGCAGAAAACCTCGACCCACGAAACACCGTGAAAGACTGAGAGTCGTTGTGATCATCATCACGTTTTGCAGTAGTCCCAAGTTGCTTGATGCTTGGATGTTTCGTTACTTTTCTTGTTTTGGGTTTGGCTTCAAGTTCAATCTCATTATTTTAATATATAAGATAAGAAAAAAGAGATCATAAAGCAAGCACAATTCCCAGTTGATGCAGGAAGCCTATCAGTTTATTGTTTTGTCTGATGTTCTTTTTATTTTAGTAATGTGAATTTTGGGGTTTCTTATCAAATATAGGTTTTAAAGTCCTCCAGATAAGTACATATTGTATCTTAATAGTATGAGTTTTTCTTTTTCCTTTTTGATGGACTGGAAATTTCTAGGCCTAGGCAGTATGTTGCTTATAATTTAGCCTCCTTGAATTCGACCATCAGCCCAATTCAACTTGGGTGTTTCCTATATAGATGTCGATCCGTTGAATTATAAGATACTACTTTCAACTCTAAATTAAAAGTGGTCTTTAGCAGAATTTCAGCACGATATTAAAAAGATATTATCCGTCTGGCCACAATTAGACCAAACCAGCGTTTGTGCATGTTACACTCCATCATCATTCCGATTCTGATGGATATGGTATTATTATTAAATATAACTGGCTCAAGAATGTATCTTTTGGAATTTACTCTACTGGAAGAAAAATCTGCTTCAGTATGATTGAAGTGTTATCTATATTGACAAGAATTCAATCTTAAAACAACTTGAACACAATCTTAAACATGTTAAAAAAGACAAAAGACAATTTGACATCGAAATTAGATCTCTTTAATTGCAACGACCAACAAAAAACAAATCAATTCTAATCTGCAAATCAGACGCAGAAATAAAGAATAACCTCTTCCGGTGGATAGTCTACGAATCTAGTTTCTTTCATTGCATAGATGACTATACTGACACATTTTGAATGAAGAATCCTAGTTATCATTATTTTACGAAGCCTACTTTTTGAATGTACATACCAACAAATGTTCATCATGCGATACCATGTATATACATATTCGTTCATGTGTTTGCTATTTAAATATAAGGAGAAAACAATAATTTTAACTATCAATAGAAGTCTCAAACAATTAATTTCAATGGAATTTAAAATCATCAAACCAAGAAACTCATACATAAAATGACAAATCACTATTTTAATAAGAAAAGCTGCCAACAAATTACAATGGTAAAGCGCAGAACAACATCCGAGCGAGGAGAATTCAGTTCGCATTGATGTTTCTTCAAACTCAATTGTGGAAATCTTTGCACTTTCATGGTTAAAAAAACGATTTTCCTTCTAGTTTTTAATTGGTTCTAATCGTTTTTGTACTAAACCAAAATCAAAATCAAAGCATAATCCGTATTATTCACTAATATAATCAACTTTTTGTACACATACATCACAAAGGATCGGATCCAAAAAAAAAAGAGGATCCCCTTGGATTTCTTAATCCCACAAACGTACGAATTTCCAAAATGGGATTAAACCGGATGGTACCGAACATTTAAACCCTAAACTTATCTCTTTACCCTTACCAATCACCAAACCACTGGAATGGTTTTCTACAAACCGGACACGTCAACTTGTAGAAACACCACGAGTCTATACACTCCACGTGAAACACGTGCTTGCATCCCACCAGAATCCTAACGGCGTCGTTCGCTTCGAAATCCTCCAAACAGATCACGCAAACATCCGCTCTGATCCCGTCGCCGTCACCGCCGCATTTCTCTCCTTTCTTCGTGAGCCTCACCGCCGCCGGCAACGGCTCGCCGGCTTCCTCATCGCCGATTTCTGATTTTTGATCCTTGGGGTACATCACGAAGCACAGAAGAAAAATCGAACCGTAGAAAAGGACGATGAAGACGACGCATAGAAGCCTCAATAAGATTGATTCGCTTCCCGTCACCGCCATCTCCGGCGAAGCAGCAACGTAATCTCCACAGCAACTTGAAGCCATCTTCGATTCTTTATGTATAATTTTTAAAATATAGCGAATATTATAATATTTATGATTTCACAATGATCTCTCGTCTTAAATAAGTGTGTAATTTTAAACGAGTGTGTAATGAACTGTTTAAAACTGAATTAACTTAATTAGTTATACTTTTGTGGAGAGAAAGGTGGCGCGGGAAGGATCAAGAGGGGGATATCCTTGCTAATTTATTGTAGTTAAGAGGTTAGTTAATAATTAAGGTTTTGATTAAATTATCATGAACCTTTAGCGTTTCTATTCATGAACTCGAAAACTGAATTTAAAATTAAGCTTGTTTGTTTTAATCTGGGGCTCCTTTCGGTTACTCCTTGATAAAACGACTGAACAATTATTATTTATAAATGTTTGTACATATTGGATCGTAGGCCCATTACAATCCAATAAAAAAGGGTGAAGCCCAATTTATTCTTTAATACTGGTTTAGATTGTCACATTACAAAACGTTAGAGGTGGAAATAAAATATAGTAAAAGCTTAAGTGGGTTCCTGTTATTTTCAGATCATTTTAATTCCCTCAGATTTTGTTATTTTTTCTTGTTTGTCTCCATTAAAGTCAAATATAAAAGGGTGAATCCCAATAAATTCTTCAATATACAAGGTTAAAACTTTTACGATACAAAGGTTAAAGGTTAAAAGTTAAAGGTGTAAATGTTCAAAAGTAAAACCTGAAGCCGGGTTTTGATATTTTTTGATCTTTTTAATTCACCCTCGGACTTTGTTATCTCTACTTTTCGTTCTCATTAAAGTTCAATAAGAAAAGTAGAAGCTCAATCAATTCTTCATCATTGGGTTTAAATTATTAAAGACACAAATGTAGGGGTGAAAGTGTAAAACAGAAAAAGCTTATGTCGGTTCCCGCTATTTCCTGATCTCTATATTCGCCCTCGGACTTTGTTCACCTTTCCTTTTCGTCTCCAGACGGTAGTATCTCCCCGGCGAACCGTCTCTCTCTCCGGCGATCGCTCCCGATAGGATCTGGTAAGTGATCAATTCCTCTCGTAGGATCTTGATTTCATTTTGAACCCTAGGATACCCAACTCTAATCCCTAGATATTGATTTTGAGAAGGAATCGAGTCTACGGTTTCGTGAAGATGCCGGCCACCGCAGGAAGAGTCCGCATGCCGGCGAACAACCGCGTTCACAGCAGCGCGGCGCTTCAGACTCACGGGATATGGCAGAGCGCGATCGGTTACGATCCCTACGCGCCGACGAGCAAGGAGGAGCCGAAGACGACTCAGGAGAAGTCCGATGACCCTGAGAACTCCTACAATAGCTTCCAGGGTCTTCTGGCTCTCGCTCGTATCAACGACGAGGCTCGTGGCTCTTGCAAGAAGTGCGGCCGCGTGGGGCACTTGACGTATCAGTGTAGGAACTTCTTGAGCGCGAAGGAGGATAAGGAGAGGGATGGGGGTGAGGTTGAAGCTGCTGTTGGTTAGGAGATGTGTTGGTAAGGGGGAGGTTGAGGATGAGGAGGAGGAGAGTGAGAGTGAGGATTCTGATGTTGATTCTGAGATTGAGAAGATTATTGCTGAGAGGTATGGGAAGAAGAAGAAGAAGAAGGGGCGTAGTACTAGTGTTAAGAAGAAGAAGAAGCGGGACGTGTCTGAGTCTGATTCGGGAGATGGGAAGAGAGTGAGGAGGTTGAAGAAGCGGAGGACGCATAAGAGGAGGAGTGTGAGTGAGTCTGAGGACGAGGGAAAAGGAAGGAGTAAGAGGAGGGGGAGGAAGAGAGGTGATGATTCTAATGAGTCTTCTGATGAAGATGATGATCGGAGACAGGTTAAGAGAAAGAGTAGAAGGGAGAAGAGGAGAAGGAGAAGCAGGCGTAGTGGTTCTGATGATTCTGATTCTGATTCATCTGAGGATGATGGAAGAGGTAGAAGGCAGAAGCGTAGGAGCAAACTGGCGGCTTCTTCTGACTCCAATGTTTCAGGTGATGATGGAACACGCGTTGGAAGGGGTTCCTCTAAGCGGTCTGAGAAGAAGAGCAGGAAACGTCATCGCAGGAGGAAAGACTGAAGTAAAAGATCGATCACGTTCTGCCATTTCACATGTACAATGTTTAATAATGAAACCTGCCTATGGGATTCGATTTGTGTTGGGACTCGTGTGGTCTGCTTGTTTTAAGAATGTATTATTGAGATACTTTTGTTAATTGTGTGCGAGTCTTTTGACTCGTTACTGCTTCAGAGATCTATATAATATTTGATTATTTGTTTCCAAATGAAGTTATTGTCAAATTGTATAACAATCAAAGAGCTCGAGTTTCATTCCTTAAATCATATCTTCTTGTGGGTCCTTTTAATCTCTTCTCCACAGATCCAACTAACATATCATCACAGAAGTCTTCTCACATTCACAAACCACAAAAGACTTGACGGTGTTATATTCGTAAAAGTGTATACATATTTTTTGTTTGGTCATAAAGTGGTTGTTTGTAATTTCATTAATATTTTGAGTTACTTTTGCATTTGATTGAATTTAGCGTAAATTTTTATATTTAAAATCAAATTTTAGGTCGGTTGTGGACATTGCTTGATGTTATTACATTGTTGTGGACACTGCTAGAGTTTTGATGTCTACGTTTCAGATTTAGAATGTCTTTCAATTGCTGCCTTGGTTTTACTTGGTTTCACAGCCAATATTTATGAAGAACCAAAGATAATGTAAGGAATTAGCAATAGATGGTATGTTTATACTGCTGGAAAATATTTATGGTATCTGGACGGTTTCATTTGTATAAACTGGTCTTAAACTTTCACGGTTGTTGAACAGATGTGTCAAATGAGTGTTTCTCTATCGTTTTTGGAGTTTTGATTTCTAGTGGCTTATGACCATTGTGTAATACTCCCTCCCTTTCTAAATGTAAGTAGTTTTAGCAAAAAGAGTTTGTTTCACAATATAAGTAGTTTACATATTTCAATGCATCTTTTTCATTTATTGGATATTGTGTGACCAATGAAATAGTGCTAGGTTTTTAATAATTGGTTAAATTAATTGGTTAAATGATATATTCTTTTAAATAACAATTTTCTAAATATTCATACTTTTAAGCAAAACTACTTGCAATTAGAAACGGTGGGAGTAATATTTATGACCACTTCTAGTGGTTTTTGGCTGCACATTGCGTAGAGACTGGAAATTTTCCCTTTTACGTCATTCTTTCCTTGCGCGCGAGGTAAGGGAGCGCTTTTTTAAACCAAGGGTAGCTGTTACAGGTACAAGGACGTTCTCACTGCTTTCCAAGAAAGAAATAGCCTCATCTACTTGCTCAAGGGCTGCACAGGCAAACTGACAAGCTCCTTCACTTATATTGTACCGTTCAAAAATTTGCTTAGCCCATTCATAGTAATGAAGTTTCCATGTCGCACAAGACTGTTCACCATCTGAAATACTGGTACCTGCTTCAACCAAATGGATGATAAAAGGGGGTTATGAATCAGCTAGTTTACAAAATAATAAAACTAGCAAAGGAGAAATAAAAGATTTATTTGAAAAGGTCACCAATTGTGGAATGGGAAAATCCTGCTTCTGTAGCCAAGCTGTGCAAAGCCTTCCAAGATCGTTCACCAGATGAAGCTCTACATTGGGAACCATGATAGGATAAAGGTAGGCACATGAAATATATATGTTATGAAAATACCAAGAAACTGATAATATTAGAAAATAACTGAGCCAGAGACCAAGTTGAACAATAGAAGTAGAAAACAGAACCTGAAGAAGCAGCGGGTGGCATCACTAATCTTCTTCAATCTTCATATCCCACATGCCCCACGTTGTACCTGATCAAGAAGGCAACAACCACGGAGATGTTGAAGAAGACACCAATCTCCACTACTATCTTGACCATGTCCAAATGTTTTCTCCCCACGTAAACTTCCCTCCACAACCTCAAGGATTCGCTTGAAAAGGAAGAAAAAAAAAACAGACGAATCAGCAATTAATTTAAACTAGCAGTTCGCTAAAAAAGACTGTTGGCAAAGGTGTTCATCAAAGAAGCAGAGACAGAGACAGTTTCTTTTTTTTTTTACCTCAACAGCATCAGCCTGTCCATTCCTAATCAACCTAAGAGTAAGCTCAGATGAGCGTCTTAGCAACGAAGAAGAGTCCTCTCCTGTTTTACTATAACAAATCCAGCTAACAAAGTTTTGTACCAAACTTGTAGTGATTTCTGAATCTGGAAGATATCTCAAGTTAAATTGGCTGTCCACAATACACCTTCGGTGGTCACTAAAGAGAAGGATGTATGCCAATGAGAAACCACATTTCCCAAGCATTTTGTTCCATGATTTTTTGTCAATGCTGCTATCTGCAATGATATAACAATTGTGAATATTGGATGTGACTTTGAGGAATGAGCTTAGGGGAAACCTACCAATCTGTAGAGATGAGAGTTTAAAGCTGCAATCATCCACTGAAGTTGGAGTGTTAACAAAGAAAAGGATGATGAGCCACTGTGAGACAATATCTTGGATCATGGGAAGCAACTTAAGCCGTAGCTTGGATATGTCTTGCTGTGACATACTAACCTGCGGAACGAGAAATAAGAATGGATGACTGAGTTTAAGAATAAATACGCCAAATAGAGTATGTGAGATAGTGTCGAAATATAAACTACACTGCTTCCATAAATGAGACAGTGGAAACTGACCTGAGCAGAGATGTTAAGGAGATAGCTGAGGAGTAGGACGATGTCAAAGGCAGACTCAAACATAACCTTTGCAAACTGAGAAGTGGCTTGAACGAGGATTGAACTACAGATATCAGATAATGCCTCGCCATTATTGTTATACCTAAATTTCTTAGGAACCAGACGATGCTGCAAATGGTTCTCGATGATGGTAAAAACCTTTTCCCAAGATCCAGCCTTTTGACATAGAGTAGAGAGAGACAATAACATATCAATAGAGAAAGTTCTAAGATTTTCATGAGATTTTAGCTCTTTTTCCCGTGATATATCAGCACAAAGATCCGACCATGTACGCTGACCTATGAACATGTCATATCCTGACTCAAGGATGTTAACCAAGCCACCAAAGGTTTCATCAGAAGAGATAACTGGCTTTCCAGTAACTGATTCAAAGTACATGGCATAAGGAGCAGTGCCCAACTGCTTACTGATCTTCAAAGTACAATTTAGTACCTCCAATAGAATCTCATGTTCACTGTGAGACATTTCAGACCCTAAGCTTGTCAGGTTGCTGTGTTCAGAAGAAAGCCCTATAAAAAGACAGACACCAAGTCCTAAGCGAATATAAGCAATACAATGAAATTAAGAATCCTTTGCATACCTCCAAGGCTGTGCTCAGCCTTCTTTAAACTAAAGAAGAGTGACACCGATTTGTTTCTAATTAGACCAATACCATCTGACTGAACCAGCAACGTGCGAGGTTCATTATTGTTACGCCAGTGACCAAGATACGTTGAACAAAAATTTTCCCACCAGTGAAAAACTGAAATAGTAGACTCACCAGTAACCTGACATAAGAAGAGATATTATAATTTCAGCTTTGCCAACGAACAGTAGAATGCATTGCATCTACAAGGTACTCTAGAACTATGCAGAAACCAAACCTCTTGCTCAATTAGTAAAAGAATCTCGCTTTTAAGCTCATCAAGACTTAAAGATTGAAACTCAGAATCACTCCAGCGTTTGTTGTGGTTCCGTAAAGTTAGACGCAAGGCAACATTGTCAAAAATTCCAAGACTCAGAATCACCCCAGCGATAATACTCACAGTTTTCATTAGCTATACTTTTACACAAAACTTTGGTACGACTCAAATTATCCCAAATACGTAATCTTCCATCAGTATGAACATTGATGAACACCCTTCCAAGAATTTCTGATATTGATATCTCTCTCACAGCTGCAACTGTCCCCCTACATAAAAGAAAAAGAGTACTTTATTTCTTTCTTCTAAGTATATGAAAACAAGAGTAAAAGACAAGATTGTTTACTAATATAACTGCTTGCCTTACAAATCCTAGAAACCATGTATCATCACGAAGCTCATGGTTGAAACCTACAAGGCAAATGATGATGATAAGAGAAATGAATAGACTATTGAAATCAATTCAAGAATATCCAAGAAAAGAACTCACAAACTTATTGCTTTAGAAACTTACTCAAAACTAAAGCCTCAAACTCATAAGTTATGCCACAAGGTTAGCATCTCTTTACATATCTGTTATAGTCTCCTAAATTCATTAAGAAACATATCTTCTAGATAACTCTCAATCTTCATAATCCTAAACTCATTAGAATAATAACTTGTGACCTAAGTTATCTACAAGCTTAATCAACATTCTCCCCGTTGAGCTTGTAACCACCATTCTTCACATCTTCAATTCCAATGAGATTCCTCATCTCTTTAAACATGACTCTTGCAAGAGCTTTAGTTAATATGTCCCCGCCTTTTGCTTGCTTCCAGCTGCATGTTCCACGAACACAAGTCCATTCTCTATGCACTCCCTAGTGAAATGAAACCTTGTATGTATGTGCTTGCAATGGCTGACCTGTTATCAATGCGTATGCACTCCCTAGTGAAATGAAACCTTGTATGTATGTGCTTGCTACGCCCATGAAACATCGGATTCTTTGCAAGTGCAATGGCTGACTTGTTATCAATGCGTATGCACTCCCTAGTGAAATGAAACCTTGTATGTATGTGCTTGCTACGCCCATGAAACATCGGATTCTTTGCAAGTGCAATGACTGACTTGTTATCAACGCGTATGACTGCTTTTCTACCTCCTTTTGTGATCTCCTCAAGAAGTTCCCGCAGCCATAGTGCTTGTATTGCAGTCTCTGTAGCCGCCATGTATTCTGCTTCACAACTAGACAAGGCAACAGTTTCTTGTTTTTGTGAACACCAAGTGACCGGAATGTTGTTGAGATAGAAGATATGGCCTGCTGTACTCCTATCATCATCTGGATCAACGTAGCTACGGTCGCTATATCCTACCAGCTCCTTCTGTCCATCACTCTTGTAGTAGAGACCGAGAGAACACGTCCCTTTAAGATATCGCAAGACTTGTTTCAAAGCAACCCGTGTGATGCTCTTGGATCATGCATATACCGACTAAGAACTCCAACACTTTGCGCAAGATCGGACTTCGTATGTATAAAGTACCGTAGACATCCAATGTTCCTTCTAAATTCCTTCTCGTTGATCACTTCTTCATCCTCAGCCGTCAATAATTTTAACCATGTGTCCATTGGTATGTGGACTGCATCACTCAATCAGGCTTCCTCTAGTATCCTAGTTGTGTATCTCTCTTGTTTCAAGATTACTCCATCTTTAGCTTGAAATACTTCAATACCAAGGTAATAATGAAGTCGACCGAGACCACTCATCTCGAACTTATTGGCCATCTCCTTCTTGAACTCTTGTATATCACTCAAGTTTGAACCAGTGACGAGCAAGTCGTCAACGTAAACATCTACAAGTAGGAGTGCTCCTCGACCTCTTTTCTGAGACAGTGATGGCTCCTTACAACATTTATTGAATCCAAGTTCCTTGAGTATCTGATTAAGATTGATGCTCCGTGCCCTTGGAGCTTGCTTCAAACCGTAGAGCGCTTTATGTAACTTATATACCCTAGTCTTGTTGCCTTTCACCTTGAAACCCTCGGGTCGTGACACAAAAACTTCTTCTTTCAATTCCCCGTAGAGGAACGCCATCTTCACATCGAGATGATTTATTTCCCACGCATTTGATACAACTAGGCGATGAGAACTCAGACAGTTTCTATCCTTGAGACGGGAGCAAATACTTCCTCAAAGTTGATGCCCTTCCGTTGTATGTAACACTTTGCCACGAGCCTAGCTTTGTACTTGCTTACACTCCCTTCGGTATTGCGCTTCACTTTGAACACCCACTTAAGCCCAATTGCTTTGCAGCCATCGGGTAGATCGACAAGAGTCCATGTTTTATTTTTCTTAATCGAAGTCATTTCCTCCTCACAAAGATCCCTCCAAACCTTCTCGTCCTTTGTCTCTTTCCAGTGTCCCACGGTTCCTCGTTGATCAGAAGTAATATACGTTATATCTCTAAGTTCTCCAACAAAAGAACGTAATCATCCAAGTAGCTTGGTTTAATACTTTGTCTCGTAGATATTCTCTAGTTCGGTTGCTGCTCTGCCTCAGTCACAGAGCTCTGCCTTGCTATCAGCTTCTTCTACTACATCACTCATGTTTTTCTCATCGTTATCTTCTTCATTATGGTAAGGCATGAAAGTGATTGCTCTCGTCTCAGTTGTCTCATTTTTTGTTGTATTCCACTTCCATTCATTATCTTCATCAAAGGTCACGTCTCTGCTCACCACCACCCTACAATTAGTTGGATCATACAGGGGGTAAGCCTTTGATTCTGGCTCGATCCCTAGATGCACCAAGGCTCGCGATCTATCATCAAGCTTCCTCAAGTACGAAGCCTCACTCTTTGCGTAACAAACACACCCAAACACACAGGTGTTGGACACTTGGTTTCTTCCTTTTAAGACATTCATATGGTGTTTGCTCCTTCAAAGTTCTCGATGAAACTCTATTTGATCAGATAGGTGGAATCCCTCACTGCTTCACCCAAAAAATAATTTGGCTATTTCATAATGCTTCTCATCACCTCCATTAGGGTTGGGGGGGGGGGGGGAGGAGGAGGATAGTGAGGAGTTGTATTTGTTGGTTGGGGAATGTAACTTATTGAGTAATGCTAGATTACTTACTCCTCACTCGTTGTTGTTTTCAGTTGACCAGTGGTGAGCTTGTAGAGGTCGCAAGAAGCTAGGTCGGCTGGTGTAGATTTGCATCTTTTTGTTTAAGACGTTTTCAGACTATAAGTATGTATCTTTTGTCTTTGGCATGCCACCACTTGTATAATATTTTGTGTGATGCGAACCATGTATTATATAAAATAAATAAAGTGATGTTTTGTGTAAATGTCTTGTTGTATCTGATATTAGTTTGTCTAAGCTAACACAACGTTAGATTGGGGTACGGGTTGCGAAGCCTTAGACTTTAATCTGACGGGACGTGTTAGTGGATGGTATGGCCTAGTCATGAATAGCACCCTTTGTGATCATGGCTGGATCGTTTCTAACCCGTCATGTAGCTCTTCCAAACCTTGGTAGACAGTCGATCCGTCGGTCATGTTTTTGTTTGATTGTTGGCTGGTGGTTCGACTTATACCTAGAACAGTTCGAGGGTGTTACAGTCATCCTCATGCTCCACACCGTATAATTTGTAACCGTGAGCATTGGACATTGGATGGAAGAGGAACTGGTTTCTCTTGGTTTACTTGTTGCGGCTCCCATGGTTTTGCTTTCCTCAAAAACAAACTTCGAACTTTGTTTTTCCGATGTCAATAATTGGTTTCAATGATGCTCTGATACCAATTATTGAAATCAACTCAAGAATATCCAAGAAAAGAACACACAATCTTATTATTTTAGAAATTTGTGCAAAACTAAAACCTCAAACTTATAAGTTATGCCACAAAGTTAACATCTCTTTATATATCTCTTTTAATTTCCTAAACTCATTAAGAAACATATCTTCGAGATAACTCTGAATCTTCCTAATCCTAAACTAACTCATTAAAATAATAACTTTAGTTATCTACGAGCTTAATCAACATAGACATGATCAACACATTCGAGATATTAAGGGAGTAGACAACACCAGACGACGTAAGGGCGTAAGGATAGAAGACGAGAGGAGCACTAGTACTACCCTGCAAAATTCAATTCGGTTTAAGCAATAAACGAAAGAATCAAAGTGCTTAATCTACCTCCTGGGCGACGAATGGAAAAGCAAAATGACAGAGCGAATGAGCAAAGGCCAGACGAATCCCGGTTAATGGAAACATAGAAGAGATCGGCAGAAGCTCGAGAACGTTTGGGCTTGTTTGGTTGATTCTCCAAGCGAAAGAGATCGGAGGTTCCCCAATCACACGGCTCGAAGAAGCGTAGTTTTCTTCTGGAGAGGGAAGAACAACAGATCTTTTGTCATCAGAAGGAGAAGGTACAGATATATTGATCCATTCGATGGTGTTTTCGCCGCCTACAACTGGAACCTCCCTACGGACACGCGAACTCCGACGATTCTCCTCCATTCTTATTGGATCTAAATTTCTCGGCCCATTAACTTATTTTCTCAGATTTCTAAATATTTTTTATAAATTGATATATTTTGTTTTGGCTGAGAAAAAAAAGTTAAAGTGTTATAGAAGTTGTATAATTGAATCATTCACGCAGTATTAGTCTTGATAATCTAAAATTACGAAAATAAACATTCATGTAGTATTAGGCTTGATAATCTGAAATTACGCAAAAAAAAAGTTGTACAAAATTGTCAGAAATTTTTTTCTAAAAACTAAGAGATTAAATAATTATCCATAAAAAATATAATTAAGAATTTTTTTTTCTCTAGTTTTTTAATTAAATACTGATTTAGTAACTAAATTGAGTTTTTCGTATGAAAAAGAATTATTATATTTTAAATGAAAATATTTAACAACTTTATTAACAATCGCAAAAAAACGTTATTAAACAAAAAGTATCAAGAAATTTTTATGAAAGTGAAATTTATACAAAATGAAATTCCTTATTTTAAAATTACATGTTTTAAATATCAAAAATCACTATATTTTTATTTTTAAGATACTAAATTCCTTTATGATATTGATATGATTTTATAAAGAAATATTAAGAAAAACGAAAATATAAATAGATAATATTAGTAATGGAAATTAGTAAAATGGTTTATGAAATTGAGATTTCTATAAAAGGAAATTTCTCATTGTCAAATTACATGTTTTAAATATAAAAAATTGCTATGTATTTTTACTTTTAAGATATTGCATTTTTATACAAAATTTCTTCATAATATTGATATGTATATATATATATATACATACATATATATTAAAGCGAAAATAAAAATAAAAATATTTTAAAGATATATTGAAAAAATATAGATATTTTCCTTTTTTTATTTAAGAAAAAAAATTATTAATAAAAACTAAAAGAGAAATTTTGATTATGGCAACTACAAAATAAAATTAATTCATTAAGGTTAATAATGTAATAAATTATTGTGAGAATTAACATGAGCACGAAAAATAGAAAACTGAATTATAAAATAATATTATAGAGATTATTAATTTCTTATGTACAATTTAATACATATGTAGTTTTGAAAATCAAAGTAAAAATAAAGTGTTGATCAATTCAAAGATACATGAATTAATTTAAAGATAATTTTTAGAAATCTCTCTCATATACAAATTTATAAAAGAACTAAAATTTAACAATAGTCTGATATTTAATTTCCATTTATTAGTATATTTTGAGTCTTTTTAAAATTTATATGTATAAATAATTAAAAATTGTCACAAACAATAATATGTTACTATTTAATTGGCTATTTAATTTCGGTTGTAAGAATTTGGACTGATCTGATTATTTATTTTGTGTGTATATTCAGAGGCAGTCCTCGAAACTATGTGGTTAGAAGCAAAAATAAAAAATATGGCCTATTCTCTTAAGGAAAATCGAACCCGCAAAGCTTAAGCCTTGTCACCAATATTCACACCACTAATGCTAATAAGTAATAAGAACTTTTTGTTGAAATAAGGCCGCAAAATTTTATAATTTCTGGCAGTCGGAAGCAACAACTTCATCAGCTTCCTTCAAGGGCCGGCTCTGTGTATATTGAATTAGATATCTCAATAATATTATTTGAAAAATCAGTTTCCTACATATCGTGCTCACGTTAATTCTTACGATTATTAATTACAAAAGCACCCTTAATAAATTTAAATATTATATATGACTGCCACTAATAAAATTAAAAAATTATGCAAATTAAATTTTTAATTTTCTTTTACTTTTTAAAAAATATTTTTTTCCAAAAAGATATAGAATAAAAAGTAATATTCATATAATAAAAACGAAAATCATATCTACAAAAAAAATGGAAAGAAAACATATTTTATGAAAATAAATTTTATATAAAAGGTTATTTCATAAAAAAAATTCAAAAAAACAGTTTTGATCGTAAGAAATAATCATCTCTTTATAACATAATATCAAACAACATAACATATATTCTAAAATTAATAAAGTTATTTTATTTTCTCAGATTATTACAAAAATTAATTTAAGGTTTAATATTTTATTTTTCATTTTTGAAACTTTATATATTTATACAACATCACAGACCTATAATAATAATAACACATAAACAAATGTAGTTGTTATGGGTGATATTAATTAAAATATTTAAATTTATTTTCTATATCTAAAGTATGAAGTTTTCTAGAATTAAAAAAAAAAGAATATTATTTTGTAAATATTAAATATCCGTTCATGAGTTTTTTTAATTTTATTTCGTTAATAAAATTTTGTACTAATTATCATTTTAGTTTTTTTCTACCATTTTTTACAAATCCACAAATATCAAATTATACAAAAGAATTTACGAAAGCATATATGCATATTTATGATGAAGAACTGACTAGTGCAATAATTAAAACTTATCAATTATAACTTTGAATATTTTTAATTTATATTTTCTACATCTAAAGTATAAAGTTACTTAGAATTTTTTTAAGAAAATATTATTTGTAAATACGTTATGAGCTTTCAAAATTTTATCTTATTTATAGAACTTTGTACTAATCATCATTTTAGTATTCCTACTACTTTTACAAAAGCAAAAATGTCAAATTATAAAAAAGAATTTACGGATGTATATATGCATATTTAAGATGAAGAACTGAACTAATGCAATAAATAAAACTAATCAATTTAGATTAATTAAAATCAAAAGTTATTGTGCTTCAGTTTGAAGAAAGAGAATTTTCATGTTTACCACATTGTTAATATCATTATTCATATTTAGCTTCACTAAAGAGACATTTTCACAAATACATTATAAGCAAAAGACTTTTATATCATTGATATATATATATAATAATTGTTTTTAAAAAAATTATTGTATAGTGTTCGAGTTATACATTTTCAAATTCAAACTTTTTATAATTTTTTTTCTACAGGGTTTTTCAAAAAAATTTCGAATTTCAATAAGGAAATTTGAAAAAAAAAAATTGAAACTATTTTTAATTTTTTAATGTATTTATTTATATATTTATAAGAATCATAAACTTCACATTCCAAAACCTTACCCCATCCCTCAACTCCAAACTCTAAGTCTAGATTAGTTAACCCTAGGGTTATAAGTGTTTTTTTACCTCTTTAAAAATGAGGATAAAAGTGGTTAAGGTAAACATGAAAAGTGATATTACGATTGTGGTATTTTTGACAATTTTCCTTGAAGAAATATGTGTAACTCAATATAACCCACAAACTGAACAAATTAAACAATCTAAATTTTATGTCCAAAATCAAAATTCTAAATGCTGAAAGAAAAAAACAAAAATCAGAATTTTTTATCTTTTTTGAACAAATCAGAATTTTTATATATTTCATCGTAAATATATTATAGTTAAATTTTGAGAAGTAAATACAATTCAGTATACCCAAATAATAACCAAATATACTATATATATGTATGTGTATATATATATATTACATGTCTAATTAAAATAATATTATTTATTTAAATTAAATCATCCATATAAATTACAAATTAATCATATCACTTCAAATGAATCAAACTGTTTACAATTGAACATGTCATACTCGAGTTCGATCATCGATGATGGAGAGTGGACTATTAATCACTCTAATCTTCTGCCACAAGAACATTATGGGATTGGATCTTCTTGGTTAATCAGAAAAATGTAATTTTGATACTATGCGCTGAGAAGAGGTAAACAATAATACTTGCATGGACATGGAAAAATTGATTCAAAATTTCAAATACATCATAACCTTCTTGGTCTGATCACCATTGATATCAAACGTTTAAATCATTATCTCTAACCATCTTCCTTCGCTTTAAATTCTCAACAAATAAAATTTATTGCAAATTTTCTATGAATGAGTGGCTTTCACATTTTAGGTGCTAGGATATGATTAGTTCTGGTTTCCTAATTGCTAGAAAGTTGGCTTTATATAGTGCCACTTAGTATTTTTTGTCACTGATATTGATATAGTGCCACTTAGTTTGTGGACCAACTTTTAAACACGATAAGAATTAGAACCAACACTTTTCTTTTTGATAACATTGGTGTGATCCCAAAGATTTTCTATGCCTAAAAGACTAATCACCAAAATTTTTATAGAAATCCGAGTTTTCTTGCCATTTAAAACGTCTATGGGTGGCCAAGGAGAATCGAACCCAGAGCGGAAGTTCCAGCTGGAACCCCTTTACTACTACGCCGAGACCACTTGGTTGAATTAGAACAACACGTATAAACTAAGTTTCCGTGTTCACTGGAAAACTCTGCTTATAACTTAATTTACAAATTTATATATTATATGTTGTATAAGGAAAATATCCCTTTTGAATAACCCAAATGAATTTTTGAACTATAAACTAAAGAAGCTTCCAAAAAATTAAAACTGAATTTTGAATTTCCTAACTTAAACCGATTTATGAATTCACTATAATGAAAAATTAATTATCAATTTTCTAAATATTGCATCGGTGGAATTTTTATAAAAAATTGTTTATTGAAGGAAATTTTTTATGCAATCTAGAGCCTAGCTTCTAAACACATGGATAATAGACCAGATCGTTTCTATATTATATACACATAATTTAGGGAGCACTTATGATTTTTCTAGAATAACTAAAAAGTCTGTGTGAAAAAATAAATTTGAAATTAATTAATAAAGTCTCATTGACCTAAAATAAGTTTATTATGATACAACATGTAACAAAGAAAATTAGTAAAGTGCTTTCTAATTAAGCTGAACTTTTAACTTAATGTTTTTTGAACTTTTTCTTTCATTTATATACTTAGGGGGGGGTTATTGGTAGTTAAATTTTGAAGGAGTTATAAAATTTAGAGATTTTATTGTTATTGGTTTATGTATTCTTACAATCTTGTTAGAATCCTTTGTTATTGGTTTATGGACTTTTAAATTCTATATAAAATTTTTTGTTATTCAAAAAGTTTAGTTTTTATTAATTTTTTAATTCTAGTAAACTCTTTTGTTATTGGGACATAAATTCTCTCTAGTTTTACTCATAACACTCAACTTTATAAATATCATTCATACTCATAAGATTCTTAGAATCTATGTAACAAAAAACACAAATATACAAACACAAAAAGTTGTGTATTACATTTTTATTGTCATGTGAAAGATAATGTAAAAAGAAATTTAAAGATAAAAAAATTATTAAAGATAACATAATCAAGAATCATGAAAAAATCATTGGGTGACCTTATGAAACTTTAAACAAAAAACAAACAAGCCAAATTCAAATATTAAAAAATAAAAAAAAATTATTTTAACATCAAATAACTATATTTCTTGAAATAAAAAAATTTAAGTATTTTTATTGAAAGATAAATCTGGAAAGAAAAACATATATGGAAATTCATGCTATTCAATCATAATCAATGACAATTTATACAATACATATGGCAAGAATTCATCAAATCTACTTAACTCTTAAAAATCTTTGAACTTTAAAAATTTTCAGATTCCACACAAACTTTAATCAGTTTACTAGAAAATTAGATATAGATTACATTTACATTTTCATTTACACTTCAGATATTTTCTATCTATATATAAAACAAACAAAAAAATTGCCTGAGCGAAATTAATTTCATTTTTGATTAATTGGTGAGTGTCATAATGAGAACATTAAACATGGATATCTACTTATTTAAAATTTCTGTATAAATAGTCCTCTCGTTTCTCTTCGTAGTTATAAAAATTGGAACCTTTTTCTTCTTCTTCTTCCTCGCTTTGTGCTTCTTCTAGCATCTCAATTCAAAATCCTCGCGAGCTTCTTCCATTTTCTTCTTTAGACTAATTCGTGCTTTCGAATCTTTATATCGGTCTTTGAATATAAACGTAAGCTCTCTCTCTCTCTCTCTCTCTCTCTCTCTCTCTCTCTCGTGTGTCTGTTTATTTTCGAATGTTGATTTCGTAGATTGTTCGGATGAAATTGAGTCGAGAGATTGATTAACAACCACAAAAATTGCATAGGTTTATCGGAATGTATAAGTTTTGGATTGAGAATCTAATAAATCTCCATAATTTTCACTTGAGAATCATTGTGTGTTTTTCCCTTCATCCATAATCGATCCAACCAAAAAATGACTAATTATACCTGAGATTAGTGGCCAAAAAGCCAACATTACAAAGTGGACATATTATCACATTAAGTATCACATTGAAAATTGGATGCATGTTAAAGTATATACAAGAGATATGAGATAATCCCTGTTACCAATTAGTTTTGAGTTGGAATCCTATAATAAGCCCAAACTAACAAATTCTTATGTCCTATTTTCTCTGTTAGGAGCTATGAAACTTTTATGTCCAAGTGATAATGTCCTGAGATTTTCGTTCGCAAGCCGGCTATTCTCTCGTGAACTGGTTAGCATTGATGAGAATTCGAAGAAGAAATACATTAGTTTACCTTTTTGTTGTGGTGGTATGAGGAAGGTTTTTGCGTCAAGACATTATGTGCCAGGAGTACACTTGCAAGATTCGTCGGTTGCTGAGAAAAGTCTGCCAAGAAGAGAGACTGGAGAGGCTTGGCTTGGCTTTGTGAGGACGTTGTTGATTGACAATTATGATAGTTACACGTTCAATATATATCAGGCATTGACTACTATTAATGGAGGTACCTTCTTATCTTTATCTTTGTCACTCTCTTTACATATATTCTAGATTTTTTTTTTCAAACTTCTTATACTTGTATACTGTGTAGTGCCTCCTGTGGTTATTCGAAACGATGAGTGGACGTGGGAAGAAGCTTACCGTTACTTATATGAAGACGCTGCTTTCGATAATATTGTTATATCACCTGGACCTGGTTCTCCCATGTGCTCATCTGATATAGGTACCAGCCATGTACTGTTAATTATAGACCCACCCACCTACCTTTGATTTTCTTTTCTCCAACTTCACTTCGGGTTTTCAGGAATATGTCTTCGCCTTTTGCTTGAGTGTCGTGATATTCCAATTCTAGGCGTCTGCCTCGGCCACCAGGTACTTCTTCGTCATAAAGATGACAATTGCTTCAAAAATATATAAGCTTATTCGGTCTTAGCTCTTGTATAGTCATGAAAATGAGTAGTTTATCTCTCTCTCTCTCTCTGGAATTTCTGAACCAACCAAGACAACATGATTTGACAGGCACTGGGTTATGTCCATGGAGCTCATGTGGTGCATGCACCAGAACCAGTCCATGGACGGTTAAGGTATTGAGGAATGTAGTTTTCAGTATACATGGCTTTTTCTAATGCTTCTTTTCCTGAATTGAATTCTGAATAAACTTGTTGATATTTGATCATATGCTACTCACTATTTCCATATACTTCATGTAGTGGGATTGAACATGATGGGAACATATTGTTTTCTGATATACCATCCGGGAGAAACTCTGATTTCAAGGCAGGTCATCTACTTTTTATTAACATGCAACATTCATTGATCTCTCTCTAAATACAAAGTACAAAATTTTCTTGGGACATTCAATTCTACAGGTTGTTAGATACCATTCACTGACCATAGATAAAGAATCACTGCCAAAGGAACTCGTACCAATAGCTTGGACGATTTATGATGACAATGGTTCTTTCTCTGTTCCTGTGAATAATCAAAGTTATTGGCCTTCGTCCCATGTTGATGGAAAACAAGATAGACACATTCTAATGGGCATCATGCACTCTACTTTTCCACATTATGGTTTACAGGTTTTTGATGTTTATTAGGGATTACATATAAGCTTAGTTTCTTTCATTGTTATGCGGTCTTTGATATGCATTATACTTTCAGTTTCATCCAGAGAGTATTGCTACCACCTATGGAAGTCAAATATTCAAGAACTTCAAAGACATAACTCTGGATTACTGGAATGGCTGCAAAGCTCCATCATTGCGTCGAAGAAAGATTAATGAAACCGGTAAGCTCTTTTTTTTACGTTAATAATTTCCTTATTGCTAGACTGTAGCTCCTTTCTAAGATCTATTGTTGTTTTTGTATCCTGCACGTTACTTCATAATTAATTAACCGTCTTTGAGCTTTTCTGAATAATGTTATATTTATTTTAGGAAACATGCAGGTGCCTGGTGCTTGTGGATTCCTGAAAGAACTTTCCAGAAATAGAATTACAGGAAACGGTTCTAGTTATTATGGTAACCCTAGGACGTCCCTCTCTACTGCCAAGAAAAATGGTGTAGACGTCTTAGAACCTAATGCAAAATTGCTGAGGTTGAAATGGAAGAAGCTTGAACGTCTTGCACATAAAGTTGGTGGAGCAAGAAATATATTCATGGAACTCTTTGGTAAAAGTAGAGGGCATGATACTTTTTGGCTGGATACTTCTTCTGGTGACAAGGTTGGTACTCTATTTCTCCTCAAGTTGTGTACTAGAACTAATGATTTGATTTTAAAGAATGTTAGTTGCAATTACATTGTTCCAGGCTAGAGGGCGATTTTCGTTCATGGGCGGTAAAGGTGGATCCCTCTGGAAGCAGTTGATATTTAGTTTATCTGATCAAAGGTTTTACACATCTCACTTACTCTTTCTCTATAGAGGTTTATGATCTTTTATGACTTTCTGTTTTTCAGCGAGATTACATCTAAACATGCTGGACACCTTCTGATTGAAGATGCTAACTGTTCTACTGAGAAAAGATTCTTAAAAGAAGGCTTTCTAGATTTTTTACGTAAGGTATGGCGAAAGACTTTCCCCTAGTGGATATATATGTTCTGACTTGAAATCATTAAAAACTACTCAACTGTATATTTACCAGGAACTTTCATCCATCTCTTACGATGAGAAGGACTTTGAAGGGTTGCCTTTTGAATTTTATGGTGGATACGTAGGTTGTATTGGGTACGTGTTACATCATTTTTAGACCATGAATCTCTCTCACAAGCCCTTTGCATATATAACTACCTTTACTTGCATCGCAGGTATGATATTAAAGTCGAATGTGGAATGCCAAATAACCGTCACAAATCCAAGGCTCCGGATGCATGTTTTTTCTTTGTAGATAACATTGTCGCCATTGATCATCATCTTGATGACGTTTATGTATTATCTCTTCACCAAGATGGCACCGTAGAAACCTCCTTCCTCAAAGATACCGAAGAGAAGATCATTAGCATGAACGTTTCGTCTACAAGAAAGTGGAAGGATCAAACGCTTCCTCCTATAGATTCATCTACAAGTTTTGTCCCTGACAAATCACGAGAGCAGTATATCAACGATGTTGAGAGGTGTATGCAGTACATCAAAGACGGGGAGAGCTACGAGCTTTGTCTCACTACTCAGAACAGATTGAAGATAGGGAACACTGATCCTTTGGGACTCTATCTACACCTCAGAGAGAGGAATCCAGCTCCATATGCAGCTTTTCTCAACTTCTCTAATGCAAATGTGTCTTTATGCTGTTCATCCCCTGAAAGGTTTCTTAAGCTAGACGGACATGGAGTGCTTGAAGCAAAGCCGATCAAGGGTACTATGGCTCGTGGCTCCACACCTGAAGAAGATGAACTTCTCAAACTGCAATTGAAACTCAGGTACCACCAAAACCTTTAAGTATCATAAGAGCACATTATAATATAAGAATAAAAAAAAATTGGTGAGAGAAAGAGATATTGCATCTCATTTGAGAATTTCTCTGAACCTCTTTTTGCCACTTGATAGTTTATAATAGGTTCATCATTTTTCTTTTATTTAGTAATTTTTGTTAAAAATATTTATATATTAATTGTTAGATACTCAAAATGAGTCTAGAATTTTTGTACTTTAACATTCATTGACTTGACCTTTCGTTCATGTAATCAGTGAGAAGAATGAAGCAGAGAATCTGATGATTGTTGACCTTCTGAGGAATGATCTTGGTCGTGTATGTGAGCCTGGCTCAGTGCATGTGCCTAACCTCATGGACGTGGAAACATATACAACAGTACACACTATGGTGAGCACGGTCCGTGGACTTAAAAGGTCAGATATTAGTCCAGTGGAATGTGTAAAAGCAGCTTTCCCTGGCGGGTCAATGACCGGTGCTCCGAAACTGAGATCGGTCGAAATTCTTGACTCGCTTGAGAAGTGTTCGAGAGGTCTTTACTCTGGCTCAATAGGGTATTTCTCATATAATGGCACATTTGATCTGAATATTGTGATAAGAACAGTGGTGATACATGAGGGTGAAGCTTCCATTGGAGCAGGAGGAGCAATTGTTGCGTTATCAAACGCGGAAGATGAGTTAGAGGAAATGGTTCTTAAGACTAGAGCTCCTGCTAATGCGGTCATTGAGTTTTGTAATGGTGGTTCACTGATCAGAGAAGACACTAGTTCTAGTTGTGTCTTGATGGGCCGGTAAAGCGAAGGGGATTCCTCATCCATCGGTCGAGGCTCTGTGTTGTGGCTTTTTATCAGTTATTTTTAAATAAATAAAAATATTATTTGAAGATTTCTATAGAAAATTAAAAAAAAACGTATATAGTTGTAGACTTGTATGAGATTTGATTGATAAATAAAATTTCATTTTCAAAATAGTGATTTGATTGATGCCTTTGAAATAAACTTTATATATATATTTTAAATCTGTTGGTACACTTTACCTAAATGTAACCCCACTTCCTACATTTGTAGTTCTTTCACTTTCACAACTTATTAATTTAATAAATTTCTGTAAAATACAATTCTTTAGTCTTTCACTTTCACAAATCGAGTACTAGATTTCATTTACTGAGTTCATATATTGTGTAAATGATATTCGTGAATCATTTGGACAGTTGGTTGCAAAATAATTTCTGGTGACCATAAAAAAATCATTCAAAAAGGTATTACAATTTTGGTTTCAACTTCTAATTTAATTAAAGAGTTACAAATAAGAATTGAGATATATGGACTGGATGGAAAAAATCATAGAAGATAAGTTTGATAGCTTTAATCCGATTTGTACAAAGAATATGTGTTCATATAACATAAACGTATCCAAATCCACATATCCTTTAGATAGCACACACATCAAATGTGTTCATATAGTTAGTGGTAATATGATGACTTTCAAACAAACATTACATGGATTCAAATCCGGTCACGAGTAGACATCATAAGAGTTTTATGGGGTTCAATAAAAGTCATGTTTTGTCATTTGTTGCCTACCGTTTTGTCAGATCATATTTATTTTTTGTCAAAGTAATTTTGTTGAAAAATATCTTATGTTAAAAGCTGATATAAAATGAATACATGGGTTAAAATGAATGGAATTAAGATATAACGATCAAAACATTCGTCTGCGTTGTGTTGTGAAATGTGTATATTCCTTGGTGCGATATAAGTACATTATTATAAACATATAATACGTTCTTGAACAAATCATATATGGACAAGACAAGATATTGTAATGATCTTTAGCTGTCCAGTAGAGACATGTTCGGCCGAGCTACATAATTAATAGTCAATGATTGTAATTACACTGAAATTGAAACTAAAATCTCAGAAGAAGACACTCAAAGACGGAAGAAAATTGGTAGAAGGAGAAAGTAGAAAATGGGAGACAAAATGATTGAGCATGAGATATGATTTATTTATTCTCCATGAGAGTGTGTGCTTGGCTTTTGCTTTCAATTTTACTAGTAAAAGGTGATTTTAACTTTTTATCTGAACAAGAGTTAAATTGTCTGCTTAACTTCAGATACTGATGAGATAACTAGTTACAAAATCCGAGAAGTTGGATACAGATTTTCTTTAATATAGAAATACTACTTGCAAAAAGAGATATACTTTTGGTGGTAGATGGTGTAACAATCTGATCTTCAACAAAACCATCAAACGCATTTGCGGCCACCATTCATATTCTTTTCTTGTTACGTTTGTGTGTAAAGGGAAAGTTCATTGCCAGAAGCTTTCTACAAACGCACCACAGATTAAGCATTTTGAGCCGAAATGGCCCAAACAAAATGACTTAGTTTGCAGCAAAGATCGCACTCAGAATTACTAAATTCAGAGTGATACAGTCCCTTTTTCCCAAGTCCCAACCCAGCTACCACTGGCATTGAGTAACTGACTATGACTACGCCGTGTAAACTTGAAATGATATTGTAAACTCTAAACTTGTGTTTTGTATTGACCATTAACGTGAGTATATATACAAAGGCATAAGCCGACTTCAAGACGTAACCCTAGAGAAAATAGGAAACATAACATAAGGGTAAGACGGTTTAGTAAGATAAACATTATCTAAGATACACTTTCCTAATACTCCCCCTCAAGTTGGAGAGTGAAGGTCTTGAACACCCAACTTGGACGACAATGCTTCAAATTGAGGACGTCCCAAAGCTTTGGTTAAAAGGTCTGCAATTTGATCCTTCGACTTGACATGAATGGTTGAAATAAGACCTGCTTTAACCGCATCGCGTACACTGTGACAATCCCGTTCAAGATGCTTCGTACGTTCGTGAAAAACAGGGTTAGCAACAATATGAATGGCTGCTTTACTGTCACAATAAAAACGAACCGGTTTAACAATCTTGACTCCGAGATCCTCCACTAAAGGAACAATCCATTTTACTTCTTTAACAGCCGTGGCCATGGCCCTATATTCCGCCTCGGCAGATGACATAGACACCATGTCTTGCTTCTTAGTCTTCCAATCAATAGGTGAATCACCAAGAAAGGCTATCTGCACACGAACTCCAATCAGCATCGACATAGACTGAGAGTTCAAGGTTATTATCAGCACGCAGAAGAATACCCTGTCCTGGACAACCTTTGAGAAAACGAACAACACGCAGAGCCGCATTCCAGTGAGCTTCACGTGGTTGTTGCATAAACTGAGACAAAAGATGAATTGTGTCGCATAACTCCGGTCGAGTGATCATCAAATAGACTAGCCGACCAACCAAGCGGCGATACTTCTTAGGGTCAGCAAGAAGTGGAGTGTCCTCTGCTGTTAGTTGTTGATATTTTTCCATGGGAATAGAGACCGGTTTACAGCCGAGAAGACCTGTGTCTTCAATAATGTCTAACGAGTATTTCCGTTGAGATATAAAGATACCTTCTTTGGACCTTGCAACTTCGATGCCAAGAAAGTATTTGAGCTTTCCCAAGTCTTTCATTTTAAAACACTCACCTAAGTAAGTCTTGAACTTGACGAGAAGCTCAAGGTCATTACTCACAAGAACAAGATCATCGACATAAATAAGCACACGAATCTCCTTAGAGTCTTTTGTGTATGTGAACAGAGAAGCATCTGAATATGACTGGAGAAACCCGTACTCTAACAGCGAGTTTGTGAGCTTTTCAAACCATCAACGCGGAGCTTGACGGAGTCCATATAAGGACTTGCGGAGCAAACAGACTTTAGTTGGGTCAGAGTGAGTGAAACCCGGTGGCAACCGCATGTAAACCTCTTCATTTAAATTACCATGAAGAAACGCATTGTGGACGTCCATCTGATGGACCTCCCATCCTTTTTCTGCGACAACGGCAAGTAGACTGCGAATTGTGCCCATTTTAACAACTGGAGCGAATGTTCCGGAGAAATCATCACCTTGGACTTGATTATTTCCAAAAGCAACCAGACGCGCCTTAGGACGTTCAACTGTACCATCGGCATTAAACTTTAGTTTATAAATCCATTGACAACCAATTGGTTTCTTGTCTTTCGGAAGAGAAACAATATCCCAAGTGCCGCTTTCTTCATGAGCTATCACTTCTTGTTTCATTGCACCACGCCAAATCTTATCCTTGACTGCCTGAGAGTATGATCGTGGTTCTACTCCAGCAGTAACAGCAGCAAGAAATGCTCGATGTGCTAGTGAAAAATTTTCGTCAGTAATGTAATCAGTTAAAGGATATAGTGAGTTACCTTTGACTGTCTCATGAGGATGTGATGAAGAACAGGCTTGAGCTTAACAGACGGAACACGAGGTCGTTGTCCTCGACCTAAGACTTCTTCTTCAGCTTGTACAACTGGTGTGTTAACAGCAGGTGATGCAGGAACAACAACATTCAGCGGAGACTGTTTAATATCGACTGTCCCAACAACATCAGTCATAAGAGAGGACGATGTCGTTATTTTCTCAACGACCGTGGCCATAGGAGGTGTTGCTGAGACTGACGAGCTCCCCCTGTCTTCTAAGGTAGGTATATTAGTGTTTTCCCAATCACTGTCTGGTTCTGCATTTGAAACTAGGGGTTCTTTGTTAAGAGAAGCGAGTGTTGGTGCTGAGAAGGGAAATTCTGATTCCTGGAACACAACTTCACGTGAGATGAAGAACTCGTGTTTATCAAGATCATACACCTTCAATCCTTTTTGTGCATAAGGATAGCCAACAAAAATACACCGACGACTTCGTTTCCCAAATTTATCTTTATCACGCGACCGATGATGAACAAAAAAGAGGCTCCCGAAGAAACGGAGTTATGAGTAACTTGGTTTCTCATTATGCAGAAGCTCGTATGGTGAGCGATGACCAAGCACAGCTGAAGGCGTTCTATTAATCAGGTAGGCTGCAGTCAAAATTGCCTCCCCCCAAAACTTGACCGGCAAGTTACTCTGAAATATCAAACCAAGTGCAATATTAAGAATGTGACGATGCTTTCTTTCTCCTCGTCCATTCTGTTGAGGAGCCACACAAGAGGTTTGATGGATGATCCCATTCTCACGAAAGAAACGAGACATACACATAAACTCGGTTCCGTTATCACTGCGAACAATCTTAACCTCTTTGTAAAATTGTTTCTCAGCCATCTTTCAAAAGTTCTTAAGGACGGTTTGAACTTCTGACTTTTCAAGAAGTAAATAAGTCCAGACTGCTCGTGAGAAGTCATCAACCACTGTGAAAAAGTACACAACACCATATGAAGATCGAACTCTATAAGGACCCCAGACATTGCAATGAATAAGCTCAAAACATTCTGTTGTTTTATTTAAACATTCATAGAAAATTTCTCTAGTTTGCTTAGCTTCAAAACAAGTGTCACAAGGACTAGAAGCTTTATTAGAATCTAACACAAACGGTAAATAAGATAACACTGAAAACGAAGGATGTCCAAGCCTTTGATGCCAACGAAACTAATCAACTGAGCGAGTAGACTTGTCAGAAACTTCAACACGTGCAGCCATAACATTTTTAAAATAGTAAACCCCATCTCTCTCTTCACCTGCTCCAATCAGCGTCCTCGTGAAACGATCCTATAAAACACAAATAGTGTCGGTTAGAAGAGCAAAGCAATTCGTCTGTCGCAGTAGCTTAGACATTGAGATAAGGGAGCAGTTTAAATTCGGCACAAACAACACATTCGGTAATGTGATGCTATGGGACAAGTGAAAGACACCGGTATGCGTCGCATAAGTTTTATTCCCGTCTGCAAACCCAACTGGGCAAGAGGGAATACTTGTGATGTTTTCTAGAAACGAGAGCTCTCCTGTCATGTGATGAGAGGCACCTGTGTCTAGAATGTGATCACCATAAAGCTTACCAGTCAGCCTCTCAGTCGATTTGTTTTTCTCATTAATCATCTGAGTGAGCGCTTTCAATTGTTCCTCGGTGAACACTGGAAACGATGATGAGTTCGAAGAGGTAGCATGAGCATTGTAGACTTTTGTACTGTTAGTCTTGTTGCGGTCTGAGCTGTAACCTCCACAACCACGACCGCCTCTTCCTCCTCTGGTATCACCTCGGGTTGGTGGTGTCTCTTCCCACCAGTCGGGGAAACCTACCAGCTGCCAACAATTAGCCTTCTCGTGACCACGACGTCCACAATGAGAGCAATGAACTACTCGTCTTGTTTGACCAGAATTTTGTGTCTCAGATGCTTCTTTCTTAGCCATAAAAGTGACTGCACTCTGCTGGATTTCACGTTCCTTTGAAGAGGCAAGACGCTGCTCCTCTCGAACGACTCTAGCATACGCATCACCTAAATCAATAGAGGCGTCTGTTGCAATAATTCCTTGACACACAACACCAAACCGCGACTCGTCCAAGCCCATAAGGAACTGATGGACCTTCTCTCCTTCTCTTTCTTTCTCGTAGACAGTTACTGCACTGCAAGTACAAGGTGAGAGAGGTTTGTCTGTGTCCAGCTCTTCCCACATCTTAGCAAGACGACCAAAGTAATCCATTACTGACTGTCCATCTTGTTTGCAAGACGCCAACTGTTCTTTAAGATGATGGATACAAACTTTGTTTCCCACAGAGAAACGTTTCTTCAAGTTTTCCCATAACTTGTGAGAGTCAGAGATAAACATAATTGTTGATCGTACCCTGGCTTCGATGGACGAACGAATCCAGCCAACAATTAAGGAATTGACAGACGACCAGAGCTCGAATTTAGGATCATCAATAGTAGGTTTTGGTATTGTTCCATCGATAAATCCTAACTTCCGTTTAGCTCTAAGTGCATTAACTAGCTCCGTGGACCACTCATTGTAGTTGTCACCCGTAAACATCACCGATGTTATCAACGCTCCTGGGTTGTCAGATGCAAACAGAGAATATGGAGTAGGTATGTTGACGGCACCACCTTGACCTTGCTCAACTTGAGCAGACAAACTTTTGGTAGCAGAAGACATGTCACCGTCGACCATAACTTCAGACTGTTGTTCTTACCAAGAACAAAGACTACGAACGACAGAAAAAAAAATAACTCGGGTCACATAACTTTATCGCTCTGATACCATGTAAACTTGAGATGATATTGTAAACTCTAAACTTGTGTTTTGTATTGACCATTAACGTGAGTATATATACAAAGGCATAAACCGACTTCAAGACGTAACCCTAGAGAAAATAGAAAACATAACATAAGGGTAAAACGGTTTAGTAAAATAAACCTTATCTAAGATACACTTTCCTAATACGCCGCTAGGTTGCTTTACTGCAAATTTATATAGATGATTTTATTTACATGTCATTTATCATTTATATTTATAATAAAATTGGTTTACTATTTTTGTCCGGTAAGGATTACGAAGATTCTCTCGTGATTTGATTGAAACGTTTATATCTACGTGAAGAAATCTTGGATCTATTTAGTTTTTGGTAATTTTTCTAGAACGTATAACAAATCGTCACCACGCTAAATTAATGTACTGAAATAATATTCTTACATGAGTATCTTGTCTCTGATTGTTTTGTTATTTGTTAAGAAACAACATTACAAATTTACAATATTACCACACACTAGTCTAATAAAGTCCGGACAATTGGATTATCTACAGCCAACTTGTTTTGTTATTAGTTTATACATGACAGAGACAAATAAACATATACACTATCTATTATTAGTCTTCACTTTCGTTACCTTTCTTGTTTTTCATAGACAAAGATTGAGATATATGTCGATAGAATGTAAATTTTGTGTCATAAACATTTAAGATTTATGTCAGTTAGGTGGGTAGTTTCATGTCATCGCTCGTTATTTAATCGACATAGAGTCTAGACCGTCTAGTATATTGCATATAGCGATCCGTTATTTTTGTCAGTTGAATCAATCTTGACTAGATATACACACAAAAGGTAATGGATGTATGATGGATCATATTAAATGGTAATAGTTGGAGATATGGTGATGTGCATGAGTGTATGTATATGTGGGTGTGGTAACATAGAAGGCATGTGAGAACGAAGTTCACATATGCATGGATAAAAGTTGGGATCAGAGACGAGAGAGTGTGAATAGATATTATAGATAATGATGATTTTAATTAATTTGAATAAGATGAAAGAGACGGGCTATCTTACTTTGGACACAATTCAATAATTTCTTTTAACTTATGAATAAAGGAAAGTAATTGACATTTTTTCTTTTCAACCAGCAAAACTGGCCTTTTCCCGTTTCCATGTCAATACGCTTTCAAGCTTTCGTATATCTATCTTTACACAATTATTATATAATGTGTTTGCTAATTTAATTTAATTTATTTAATGGAATACCTACTTGATTAATCCACTACTAGGTGATTTTCCCGTGTTCATGCACGGATACAAACATTTACGTAATGATTGAATTAAAACAATTGATAAAAGAAAATTCTTTGTTTATAACTTTTAAGTTAATTTTTAATCTCTATAATATTATTTAAAAAGTCAGTTTGTTATGTTCCCATCTTAATTGGATATATGATTTCACATATAATATTTTGTATAGTTTCAAATATTTATTTTGTGTTAAATTATATCTGCTATTTTAAATTAAACAAATTATATTAAAATTGGACTATTATTTTCTTAATTTCATGTAGTTAAGTTCATTTTCTTATATTTGTAAATATATTGGTGTTTTTGTATAAATGAGTATATATTGTTTTAGAAAATAGGACACATAAATATTAAATCAGAATTGCATTAATAAACATAACTTGTAATATTTTGAAAATTCATACAACAGAACACTGCTACACACTAAATCTTAATAATTGTTTGATTTCATTTTTAATAATTTAGTATATTGAATTTTATCGATTTTTGGATCACAGTTTCTTTTTGTTACAATTAAACTAAAATAAGCTCATCTTGTTACTTTTATCTTAGAAGGAAAAATATATTTTGTAAGATTGTGTATAATTTTCTATTTGCTGTTTTCCATAAAATTAAAAAATTGAAGTGTTAATAAATTTTGTTATGAAAATTCTAATCATTCAATCAAAAATATATTGATAAATAAGAAATACTATTTATATTGTTGTAGCCTCACATTATAAAATATTTATTTGGTTTTAAAATAATCGTAAGATATAATATTTTTTTGGAAAAAATAAGATATTAAGTAATCATTTATGTTGTTCCAAATTATTTTCTTATTAATTATTAGATCAAAGGATATTTATAATAAAAATATTATTATCTTTTAGAAAATATATCTGAATTATTATATTTTTAAGTTATTGTGAAGTTATTTTTATATATATTTATAAGTATAATTTTTTGAAATTTTTTGAATTTTTTATTTTTGTTGTAGGAAACATAAAGAATAAAATAAATAAATTCTTTTTTATATAAATGTCTATGTTTATATTTTATAAATTTTTCTTTTTATTATTTATGTGTTTAATAAAAAGGAAAATTACATTAAAGAGTTAATCACAGTTTTATTAAGAAAAAGGAAACATAGATACTTGTTATTAATGGAAATCACTAATAATAAAAAAATGGAAATCAATAATAATATTTTTAAATTCATTAAGGGTGTAAGTCTAATAAACCACTATGAGAGTTAATATGAGCATGACAGATAAGAAACTGGATTCTATTAAATAATCATTTATGTTGTTCCAAATTATTTTTTTATTAATTATTAGATCAAAAGATATTTATAATAAAAATATTATTATATTTTAGAAAAATATATCTGAATTATTATTATTTTTAAGTTTTGTGAAGTTATTTATATATATATATATTTATAAGTATAAATTTTTAAAAGTTATTGAATTTTTTATTTTTGTTGTAGGAAACATAAAGAATAGAAAAACTAAATTCGTTTTATATAAATGTCTATGTTTACATTTTATAAAAAAAATTCCTTTTATTATTTATGTTTTTAATAAAAATGAAAATTACACTAAAAAGTTAATCACAGTTATATTAAAAAAAAGAAACATGGATAATTGTTATTAATGGAAATCACTAATAATAAAAAAATGAAAATTTCTAATAATATTTTTAATTCATTAAGGGTTTAAGTATAATAAACCACCGTGAGAGTTAACGTGAACGCGATACATAAAAAACTGACTTTTAAAATAATATTATAGAGACGAGAATGATACACATGATTTTAAAAATGTAGAAGGAATCACGTGGGTTTGTAATTTAGTTGTCGGGTTTTCAATTGGAGAACTTAAAATAAAAAAAGGCTTCGTATATTCTTATATATATATTTGAAGCCTCATTTTTCTAATTTTTTGGGTTTGTTTAATAAATAATCTTAAAGCAAAATGTGGCCTTAAAAGGCGAGAAACATGTGATTGGTATAGAGATTAACCAAATTGAGGAAAACCTTACTGTAATAAAAAGCAAGCTTACATAAAGTGTATTTGCTGCTTCGGATCCCTCACAACATTAAGTAAAATCCCGAATGTTTCCAAAATACACAATTCAAAACAACACGTACATAGTATTACCATTATATAAATCAAAGTAAGCTACTAAAAGTCATAAACTCTTGCTCTCTTTTCCTTCTTCTCTCTCTCACATCAGAACTATTTAACCCCTTCGCCTTTTAAGTTTGAGCTACATTTTCCCTCTGAAAGATGGGTTTCTCGAACGCTGGAATTGGTCTCTCCGGTCAAAACAATCTCTGCGAAACGGAACTAGGGTTTTCAGACCAAAGCGTTCAAGAAATCCGGCCAAATCAAGATCTTGAAACCAAAGTCGGAGAGATACCTAATACTCCACGCGAAGGAGTAAAGGCTAAGAAAGATGAAGAAGAAGATTTTTGTAAGACTCCGACACGCCTCGACCAGATTCTCCCGAAGGTTACAAATATTTGTCCTCCGGCGCCGAGGAAGCCTAAGAGAGTTCCATCGAGAAGTTTGAAGGTTCGAGATTCTTATAGAAGCAGGAGAATGATCATTTTGAATGTTTCTAGAGAGATTAATTGTATGTTTAACTCAGCATCTCTAGGTAACAAGGTTAAGAAAGCCAGACGTATTTGATGTTTCATTTGTATATGTATATCGTATCTACATGTTATAAATTAATAAACTACGAGTTATGTAATGTAGTGAGATGCCATTTCAGTTTTATTCCCTTTATTTATTCGTTGTTTGTTCAGTTGCTAGTTCTTTCTTTCCCTTTTTTGGGTTGACAAGTGACAAGGCTATTATACTTATGCATGCTCTTTTTTCTTGTGAGTCTATTATCTTATATATTAAAACAGAAGTTATAACCTAGATTCATGTGTGATTTTTTAAGAAATCGACCTAATGGACCTATTTATAGAAAGTCATGTTACATTTAATCTCTAATCTTATCATTTAAATTTCGGGCCTACCAGAAATTTTTATTGGGTTATCAATGATTGGATTTAAACAATAGATGATCCATTTGATTTATAGATAGTATTAACTAAATAGATATAATTTAATGTTGTAATACTATACATCCACATGTTAATTATTTAAATATTTGTCGATGTTAACTTTTAAAATTATAAAGATTTTTTTTTAAATAACAAAAATCATATTATCTAATAATTATTAATCTTTACTACCTCAAACCAATGAAAATAAATTTTAAACTATATAGTTTATTTTAAAAATTAAACAAAAACTAAATATTTAATTATTTACTCGATAATATAATCTATGAAGCGAAAAGTTTAATTTTTTAAAAACTTTCTAAATTTGTGAAATGTTACAATATCTTTGAATATGACAATAAGACAATATTTTACTAATCTTTATATATATAGTTACGATTTTAATAATGAAATTATAAATCGAAAATATATATATAGAAGAAGATACAAATACATATAGAAGTTTGAAACAATCTATTCAATGAAAAAAATTTATCGTAAACTTACTATGTTTTAAAAATTGATAGACACATATATATTATAATATATACTAATTTAGAATTGAAAAAAAAATGTTTATATAAAAATAAATGAAAACAAAAATCCGCGCGGTTACGCGGATCGAGATCTAGTATTTCTTACATTGGGAATAATAGGTAACTAGAGGACGTAAACTATAAGCATTGGGAAGCCGGAAGAAGAGTAGAGCTGGTCAAATACTTTGATTTTATACAAGTGGAATTTAGTATTGAAAATATCTAAGACTTTTTCTTTAACTAAGGATTTGAATGCTTTGATCACTGAAATCAAGGTGGACATGTTTTCCCATTTTTTCGATTATCAAGTTTTAAAAAGCTGGTTTTCACCACAATATCTCACTAATTTTTCAAAGAAAAACTTCAAAATAATTATTTTATTGAGTGAATGTTGGAGAAGCTTTTTACAATTTTGTTAAAGCTTAAATAAAGATAGACACATTTAAACCAAAAGTGAAATTAATTTATTTACATTTTACTTCACTGAAAAATGAATTTACTTATAATATGTACATAGTGTAAGAACTACTACTATATATACAAATTTGGATATATATCCAAATTAAGTTACAATAAACAGTTCATTTTACCGTGAGTTGTGTGATAGTATTATATTATTGCAACGTGTAATTTTAATCTGTCCAAGTGGGCTGAAAAGAAATAGAAGTCTAAGCCCAAATGCTTTGCATTTTCCTACAAGTAGAAGAATGTTAGACCAGAGCTATTGTTTTCTTGACGCTGTATTTCAAATTTTCAATCAAAAGACGGAGGGACCTTTGGTCCAAATTCTTGTGGTACAAGCAAACCAAAGCACTTTGAAAGTAGAGAAATGGGATAAAAACAACACAGAAAATAAAAAAGGATGCAAGTAGTTATTGTTTGCATTGGTCAAATTAGAGTAATGATCCAACAGAGAACTACTATAAAACTGTATAAAGAGAGAACCCCATATATATATATATTATATTCTCTAATGTATATACTATAAAGTTGTATTAATTAGATGGATCATATAGGAACCAAAGTGTACAACCTTAATACAATTAAACCTCCTGAAAAAGCCGACAGTTTTCAATGAATAAGGAAGATAACAACAATAGTCAAAACTTTCAAGATCAGGAAATGTAACTCTTCTACTACTTATAGAAACTCTACTTCCTCAAGCCAACCCAACGTTTGGGATGGAGTCAAACATTGGACTAGCGTATGGTGCTACTATGGGAAAACAAGCGATTCCGAACTAGCGAAACTTTCGGGAGTCTGTAGAGAATTAACCTTTTCAAAAGATTTTGATGGTTGAAACTATCTTGTCGGAAATAAAAATCTATAGAAGTCTATCAAAGGTTTTCAAAGGATTCTTGAAAATAAAATAAAAAATGTCTAACAGATTTTGCTTATGATGAATTTCTAATAGAAGTATCTTTGACGAATTTTTGAGAAAAATACTCAACGAATTTTTGAGATAAGTATATCGATCAGTTTTTAAGGAAAGCATTCCCAACAAATTTATGAGAAAAATTACAAGAAAATGTATACTAAAATAAATTAATGAAATAAAAATGAATTACAATAAATAATTCATTTTTGTGAATAATGATAGTATTTTTTTTGTCAATAGTGATAGTATTATTGTGAGCATGTAATTTGGATCTATCCAAGTGAGCTGAAAAGAAAATAGAAGCCTAATCCCAAATTATCTGTATTCTTAAGTAGAAAAATGTTAGACCAAAGTTATTAATTCACAGTAATTATCTATCTGAGAACTACTTTAACGCTATTATAAAGAGAACCCATTTCAAGTCTGGGAAACCTTCAAATCATAGGTTAACTATTATACAAAAGATCATACAAACAAGGATTAGGTTACCACTTTGGACCAGATAAATACATATGAACCTTTTTGGCCTTCTATGATGAGATGTAAGATTTACCTTGGACGCTGTTATATTCAAGGCCGGTTTAATACTATGATGGGTCCTAGTGCAAAAAAGAAAAAAAAATATGGTCTTTATCATGAAAATTTTTAGAACGAATTTTTTTCTGAACCTTTTTAACTATTATTTTTTTTAGAAAAACAAAACTTTACATTTATTTTTTGTTTGGACTTAGTGAAAAAGTTAAAATTATTTTACATAATTATATTTTATTACACTATATTTATCTGAATGTAATATTATATGAAATTTAAAACACAAAATTTTCAAAAAAAATATTTGATATGCCGGAAATTTAAAACACATAATTATATTTTATTACACTATATTTATCTGAATGTAATACTAGTTTGTCGGAAATGTCTTCGGAATATACCGAGGGAGAACTTCGTCGGTATAATTCCTCGGAAGTTCATCGATCGATGCGTGTTTGGACATATATACATCGATCGATAGGAGTATACCGACGGACATTTTCCTCGGTTTATTCCGAGGAACTTTTCCCTCGGTATATGCCGAGGGACCAGTTCGTCGGAATTTTCCGAGGGAGATGTCCCTCGGAATATACCGAGGGAAAAGTTCCTCAGAATAAACAGAGGAACCTGTCCCTCGGTATAGCCCGAACGTTTTTTTAAAAACGCATCGATCGATCAAGTGAAAAATATAATTAATTTCCCCGGAATGTAAAAAATATTAATTTTTTTAAAAAAATAAAATTTCTGAAATTTAAATTCGAAAATATGAAATTAAAAGTAAAATTGAAATCATATTAATTAATATTCAAAGTTTCACAAATAAAAATAAAACATTCCGAGTTTGTGGAAAAAAAAAAAACTACGGGTCTGGCACGTCCGGGAACACCTCGTTCGGGTACATCCTCTGCATCATCTCCATTATTTGCTGGTTCAGCCTCCTCTGTGCCTCATAGCCCGCCTGTTGAGCCGCCATCTGGGTCTCTAACAAAGATATACGATCATCTTTGTCCTTCAACTGGGCCGTAAGTACTTCTGGATCAACAAAGGACGGTGGTGCAGAAGAAGGGGGAACCGACCGGGTGCGACGACCCAAACCAACCAAACGTCCCTTCTTCTTTGGAACCGACTGAATAGAAAAAAACCAAATTTAGAAATTTAAACCAAGAAATAAATGAATTGAACTTTTAAAAACAAAGAACTTACGGATTCAACGATTTCGTTGATTCGAAACCAGGACAAGTTGGTCGAAGCCGTCGAAGCGTCATCCTCGGTTTGAAGCTGAGACACTTCGTCTACCACCTGAGTTTGGACCAGGTCGACCACGTCCCTCACAAGACCGTCATCAATCTGGCTGGTCTTCTTGTTGGTATACGCCCTCCTCATTAGGGCGAGATCATCAACCGGCTCGCCATCATTTTCTTCCGCCTTGAAAAAAAACATAAATTAAAGAAACATTAGAAATTAGAAGAAATGCACAATAAATTTAAATTCTGAAACTCAAATAATTGAAGAAAAAGCGGTTGAACTTACCATGCGATCTCCGAGAGTGGCAATAGATTGAGCACCCAAGTTATGCTTGTAGATGCCCTTCCCTTTACGGTCGCTCTTGCGGTTGGTGGAGTTGGTGGAAGAAGTTTCTTTCGTCTCTTCCTTATCCCAATGCGCACACAACTCCTTCCAGACCGTGTGGTTCATCGACTTTGGGACCTAATAATAAAAAAAAAAGAAAAATTTAATAAATTAAAAAATAGTTTAATAAATTAAAAAATTGTTTAATAAATTAAATCGAACCTTATTGATTTCCCACTTCTTCTTCCACTCGGGGATCTGCTTCCCATAGTTGTCCATTACTTTATGGACGAAGTGGTGATAGATAAAGAGCGTCTCATCGGAATTCCAGTTGAACTCTTGCTGAAAAAAAAACACAATTAGTAGAAAATTTATATTAAAGATTAAAAATATAAGTAAAAAATTAGAATACTTACCGCAAACTGACGAAACCACAGAACCTGCTTGTCGGTTGGAAAGTGAGTGAAAGTCGGATGTCCACTGTCGAGGGCCGAGTACATCATACGGTTGATCCATGCGCTGATCCCGTTCCCGGATCGGTTGAACCTTATTAAAATAACAAACGGTTAATAATGAATCCAAATTTAAAGAAAAAAAAATGTTTAATTACCATGTTTGACCCCGTCCATGTGGATACGGAGTGAGATACGGAAGATGGTCACGACCGGGCTGTTGAACCAACTCCGCAACTCGCATCACTCCCGGAGGACCCGGAGGAACAGGAGCGGATGCAGCAGCGGGAGCGAGAGGAGCAGGAGCGGGTGCAGCAGAGGGAGATGTATGGTTGGAGCTGTGGGGCGAAGGGAAATCCTGAAAATGGCTGGAATCCCGAAACTGGCTCCCCGTACCACCACGACCACGACGCTGTCGAGGCCGGGTCTGATCATCATGAGACCTGTAAATTTAAAAAATATATTTAATAAATACAGAAATATATAAAATAATTTTTTTTAAAAAAAAAATTCTCAAATAATTTAATCACAAAAAAAGATTTATATATATTTAAATTTTTTAATAAATATATAAAAATAGTTCTAATAAACAAAAAATAGTTGTAATAAATAAAAATAGTTTAATAATTACAAAAAATAGTTTTAATAATATATATATATTAAAAATATTTTTAAATCCCAAATAATAGTTTTTAATCACAAAAAAAGTTTTATAGATATTTAAAATGTTTTGTAAAATCCAAAAAATCGAATTTATATAGAAATTTTTTTTTGTAAAGTCCAAAAAATCGAATTTATATAGAAAAATCGTTTTGTAAAATACAAAAATCGATTTTATATACAAAAATCGATTTTATAAATAGAAAAAAAAATTATAAAAAAATTCTAAATCAATTCAACAAAACAAATCATTCAACCAAATCACAATTCTAAACCTATTATACAACCAAATCACAATCCTAACCAATCACTCTAAAAAAATCTATCAAAACCACACAAAAACCTAACAAATAGAACCTAAGAGAGTGGGATAGGGTCCTTACATGATTTGTGTAAGAGAAGAGGGAGATCGCCGGAGATATCGTCGGATTTCAGGGGGAAATCGCCGGAGAGAAGAGAGGATTTGCGCAGAGGAAGAAGAAAGAAATGGGGAAGAAGAAGTGGCTCGGGGTTATAAAACCTAGGGTCCGACGGATATTATCCGTCGGAATTCCGTCGGAATTCTAATTTCAATTTTCGCGAAATATTTGCCCGGTAAAATGAAAATATTCCGAGTAAATTCCGACGGATAGTAAAATATCCGTCGGAATTTCCTCGGAATATTCCGAGGAAATACCGAGGAACTAGTGTTTGGGGTTTCAAAACATCAATTTTTTTTGCCGTATTTCATTTCTTATACAATTGTAATGCATACCATTGAGGATTCTTTGTATAGATGAGCATAAACCATGAAATAAAAAATTTCAAAACTAATTGAAAGTATTCTGTTTACCGTTTATTAAAAGGTATAAGTGTTTGTCTTATGTTGCGAGATTTCGTTCATACAATCGGAAAAGTGTTAATTATACGGTAAAGAACAAATTTTTGACTTCATAATGAACGTAAGACACTTAATAAGGGTTATATAGGTGTTATTCAAACGGCAAAACGTTGTTTTCAGTTTAAAAACCCTATTTCCTCGGAATTTCCTCGGATTATTCCGAGGGAACTCCGAGGAAACCCTCTTCTTCCTCGGAATATTCCGAGGAAATTCCGAGGAACTAGTGTTTGGGATTTCAAAACGTAATTTTTTTTAATTAAACGCATCGATCGATGCGTTTTTGAACAAAAACAAATCGATCGATTACAAAGATGGACCGGGCCGTAAGATTGTGATCGATCGATGAGAGAATCCCATCGATCGATCGAGAATCTCAATTGTTCCTCGGAATGTCCTCGGAAAATCTTGTATGTTTTTTTAAAAACGCATCGATCGATGCGTTTTTGAACAAAAACAAATCGATCGATTACAAAGATGGACCGGGCCGTAAGATTGTGATCGATCGATGAGAGTATCCCATCGATCGATCGAGAATCTCAATTGTTCCTCGGAATGTCCTCGAAAAATCTTGTATGTTTTTTTTAAAAACGCATCGATCGATGCGTTATAGAACAAAAACGCATCGATCGATTACGAAGATGGACCGGGCCGTAAGATTGTGATCGATCGATGAGAGTATCCCATCGATCGATCGAGAATCTCAATTTTTCCTCGGAATGTCCTCGGAAAATCTTGTATGTTTTTTTAAAAACGCATCGATCGATGCGTTTCTGAGCAAAAACAAATCGATCGATTACAAAGATGGACCGGGCCGTAAGATTGTGATCGATCGATGCGTTATAGAACAAAAACGCATCGATCGATGCGTGTTCGGAAAACAGAATTATAAGGCAAAACCCGACCTTTTCTGGATCTAAACCTTAGAACTCTCATCCCCTCCGATTTTCCCTATAATTCGCCCCCCCCCTTTCTCTCTCTATAATCATCCGATTTGAACAATTTTGGGCTCCATTCCACTTGATTTTTCGAGCTCTACCTGATTCCTACACTCGTCTCCACCCTAAGACAGGTATACTCCGCGAATCTCCACATTCTGAAATCGTGTTCTTGAGCAATTTTTTGGGTTTTGTGAATTTCTTATTTCCGTGTTGATTCCTTGATCAAATATGCATGAAACAGATGTTTAAACATGGAATAGAACACAATTGTCTGTGATCAACGAGTTTGGAACAGGATTTGAGATGATTTAGGGATTGAGAATTTTTTTCAATTTGTTTTTTTTTTATCACAACTCGATTTCGCTTTTCATTTTCATGTTGCTTTGAGTTCTTAATTGATTATAACCATGTTGAGAGCAATGATTCTATTTTGTAGAGAATGAAGCGCACGAAAATGTCAGCAAAGAAGAACACACAAGAAGAGGGTTCGTCTCAGCGAGAGAAGCAAAGGCCAAAGAAGTGGGATAAGTCTGATACCACCCACTACAACAACATGAAGAAGGTAGCCGTTCCGGCTACACAACTAGCATGTCCTGAGACGATGACAATATTGGGAATCCAAGCAGACATTGAAGGACTGTTCCAGAACATGGGTCTAGGCCAACTATGCAACCTCAACGAACCCACTTATCCGGAGTTGGTACGCCAGTTCATAGCATCCGCATACGTCACCCGTCCCGATGATAGCCATCAGGAAGGTTTTCTGGCATTCGTAGTGCAGAAAGTATACTATGAGGTATCTTTCACAGACCTCTGCAGACTATTTGGATTGAGTGCAGGGGAGAGGACATCTGGTCTTTATTGGACTTCAGAGCTGTTGAACTTCTGGGAAACGATTGGCACAGGGGTTTATAGATCTTCTCAGGCAAAGGAGTCACTTATCCGGAGCCCAGTACTGAGATATGCCACACGCCTCATTGGCTCATTGCTATACGGGACAACCACAGCCGCATCAGTCACGCAATGGGAGTTGTGCCTCCTGTACCAAGGTGTGAGGCATTTGCTACCGGCATTTGGAAACTCTACATTCCCACCTGCTACTGCCTTCAACATGGGAGCGGTGCTGGCCGCAAACTTAGCAGGATACAAGGGGAAAGTAACCAAAAAAAAGAGCAATGCATGTGGATTTGGTGCAGTGATTACTCGGATCCTTAGACATGTGGGTGTAGACTGCAAGAACCAGCAGGTAGCACTGGACAGATCGAACAACATTGCTTGGAACTACCTGGATGTCATTTCTCTAGTAAGTAAGGAGTTCATAGCTGGTCCCCACTCGAGGATCCATCGGGATGGTCCTTACGTCTACGTATTCCAGGACCGAGCGAAGAAAACACTCTACTGCCACCTACCTCAGATCGGTCTCACTTCTCTACTTTCAGAGGCTGCAGTTGAGTTCCTACCCCCTGCTACCGCACTAGTAGACAAGCCATCCTTCTTCACGCCAAAATATCAGACCAAAGGCAAGGGCGTGGTTGATGAAGAAGGAGAAGATGAGGCTGCACAAGCCATTCCAGATGATTCACAACCCCATCAGCTACTCCCATCAGACTCCAGCCAGTACAAGCTGCAAGAGCTTCCACCGAACGCCACTTCGCGCCAGCAACAACATTGGAGAGATCAGAGCATAAAGACAAACAACGACATGCTACACAAGATCTGGGCTGCCATTTCACGTATCAGGCCGTGTCGTTGCCAAAAGGATGATGTAGTTCATCGGGACAACTCTCCATCCACCTCTGGTTCGGGTTCGAGTGGTACACACAGGGTAAGAAAGAGGTCCAAGAGACCCAACGATGCAGGAACATCTGGAGCAGGAGACGAGGAGTAGGAGCTATCACCGGCTATTTTATTTTCTTTTCTATTCTAACGTTTTATGGTCTTATTTTCTGTTAATTTTGAACTGAGTTTTTTTTTGGGTTTCTTAATTATGAGTTCGTATTTCTTTTACATGGTTTCTTCGTTTTATTTGGTTGTGTTCTGAGTAGTTTTTAATTCGTATTCAGCTTTGCCTTGCTAGATAAACCAAATAACTATTATCCGAGGAAAGAGGTTATATCAAGTGTTCCTCGGAATTTCTCGGTATTTCTTTAAAAAAAAAATAAATAAGTTCAATGGTAGTCTGTTTCCGAGTCATCATCACCAGATGAATCTGAATCTGGATCTTCGTGAAACTCTCCAATCACTGGTTCATCCTCTACGTGAACGACGGCTTCCTCTCCAAAGTCGGTTAAATCGACTACAAGGCCAACTCCAGCTAAATCTTCTGCTGCACTTAAGTTGCCGGATGTGCTTGGTTGTAGTGGGTCTTCCAGCTCAGAACTTCCCTGAACTCGGCCTCTCGGGTTGAGTCTTGTAACAGTAACCCATGGATCATCTCTGTTCCTTACCCGGGGGTACTTGATATAACAAACCTGTAACATTTAGAAAAATTATAAATTAATACACATGATGATGAATCATTCTGAATAATTAACATTTAATTACCTGATCGGCCTGAGAAGCAAGAATGAAAGGATCATAATATTGCAGCTTTCGCCTCGAATTTACTGATGTAACACCAAATGCATCTGTTCTCACACCTCGATCTGGGGTGTTGTCGTGCCAATCACAATAGAAAACAGTACAGCGCAATCCAACCATGCCCAAATACTTAATTTCCAAAATCTCATGTATGTGTCCGTAGTATACATCATCTCCTGATGCAGAACAAACGCCAGCATCATAAGTCGTACTCGAACGTCTCCTCTTCTGAGTTGTGAATGCATATCCTCGAGTACAAAATCTCGGATATGACTTCACAACAAAGTTTGGTCCAACGACCATCTCACGTATCCAATCGTCAAATGTTTCACCTCTGGCCAAACCAGCAGACACCTATTAATAGCACATATATATATATATTATATCAATAAATGTGAATTAGTATAAATATGTGATAAAATATATTTTAATTTGTTTAAAGCACTCACATAAGTAAACATCCATCCACTAAATTCTCTCTGCTTCATTTCTTCTAGTTCGTCCTCTGTGGCGTATCTATACTCGAACCGCTTTTCTGCCATGAAAATCCTGTATATGATGACAATAATGTAATTAATTAAGATTTAAATTTCAACTTGTTAAAATAAAAATTTGTAAGCTCATTTATTTACCTCTCATATTGAAGAACGTCTTCGCAGTTGGTGAGCAAATATGTTTGCAAATGACTGCGCTCCTGCTCAGTAAGTCGACGGTCCTTTGGTTTTCCGCTAAGTCGTCCAAAATCTGTGAAAATGTCTGGAACCGTAACATGATATGCTGTCCGTTCGCCTCTATCATCATGCCGAGCAGGTCTTCTGTTTTTGGTCTGAACTTCTGCTGGAAAGTAGTACTCGGCAAAGTTTGAAGTTTTTTCATTGATCATCTGTGCGACTATAGAACCTTCCACCCTACTTAAAATTTTCACCATCTTCTTCAAATGAAACATATACCGCTCATACAGATACATCCATCTATACTGCACAGGACCACCAAGTTCCAATTCTCTTGCCAGGTGAATAACAAGATGCTCCATAACATCAAAAAATGAGGGAGGAAATATCTTCTCAAGGTTGCACTGAATCACGGCTATGTTAGTCTTCAAATTTTCAATACCTTCAAGAGTCACTGATCTCGTGCATAAATCGCGGAAGAAACCACTTATCCCTGCAATTGCTTCATGAACATTTCGTGGTAATAGTTCCTTGAAGGCGAACGGAAGGAGGCGCTGCATCATTACATGGCAATCGTGGCTTTTCAAGCCAGTAAACTTTCCTTCCTTTCTGTCGATACAGTTACGCAAATTTGATGCGTAACCGTCTGGAAATTCCACATCGTTTGAAATCCAATCAAAGAACGCATCTTTTCCCGCTGCATCAAGTCGGTATATGGGAAAAGGAGCCCTACCATTTTCATCAACATGAAGTTCTGAACGAGCACATATATCGACTAAATCCAGTCTTGACTTCAAATTATCCTTTGTTTTACCTTGAACATTAAGGATCGTGTTCATGAGATTGTCAAAAAAGTTCTTCTCAATATGCATGACATCTAAATTATGCCTTAGCAGATGATCCTCCCAGTATGGCAGATCCCAGAAAATATTTTTTTTGTGCCAGTTATGTAGTTCTCCAACAGCATCTACCGGAAAACGCTCATGTCCACCGACTTCTGGCGTCCTTTCTGCACCAAAATCTCTTAGCTGGACTGTCAAACACCCTCTTGTTCTTCGTAAACAAATTCATACTCCTACGATATGGATGATCAGGTGGTAGGAATCTTCTGTGATAGTCAAACCAACACGTTTTCCTTCCGTGTTTTAGTTGGAAAGCATCAGTGTTATCTTGACAATATGGACATGATAGCCTTCCATGCGTTGTCCATCCAGACAACATACCATATGCTGGAAAATCACTTATTGTCCACATTAGTACTGCCCGCATTTGAAAGTTTTCTTTACACGAAACATCGTATGTTTCAGCACCTTGAGCCCATAGTTGTTGCAACTCATATATTAGTGGCTGAAGAAACACATCAAGTGATCTCTTAGGATGCTCTGGTCCGGGAACGAGAATCGAGAGAAACAAAAACTCTCGTCGCAAGCACAAGTTTGGGGGGAGGTTGTATGGTGTAAGAATGACGGGCCATAGAGAATACTGTCTTCCACTCTTGCCAAACGGACTAAACCATCAGTACATAATCCAAGGTAGACATTTCTTCTCTCATACGCAAAGTCGGGATACTTTGATTGGAAATGCTTCCACGCTTTTGCATCTGAAGGATGTCTGATCTCACCATCTGTTGAGTGCTCCGCATGCCATCTCATTGGTTGCGCTGTGCGTTCAGACAGATACAACCTCTGCAACCTTTCCGTCAAAGGTAAATACCACATCCTTTTATATGGCACTGGAACTCTTCCACTCGTATCTTTATAACGAGGCTTTCCACAAAATTTGCATGTAACCCGCTGTTCATCCGCCCTCCAATAAATCATGCAGTTGTCGCTGCATACATCTATTACCTGATACGATAAACCAAGACCAGCTACGAGTTTCTGAACCTCGTAGTATGAACCAGGAGCTACATTATCCTCGGGTAGAATACCTTTTACAAAATCAGCAATCGCATCCACACAGTCTTCAGCCAAATTATAATCTGTTTTAATGCCCATCAATCTTGTAGCAGATGATAAAGCTGAATGACCATCTCTGCAACCTTCGTACAATGGTTGCTTTCCAGCATCCAACATATCATAAAATCTCCTAGCTTCTGCATTGGGTAAATCTTCCCCTCTAAAATGATCATTTACCATCTGCTCAGTACCTACACCATAATCTACATCCGTTCTAATTGGTTCTTCTAATCTAACCGCTGGCTGAGGTTCGCTAGTACTACCATGTTCATAATCAGTTTCCCCATGATGATACCAAATTTTGTAACTTCGTGTAAACCCACTCAAATATAGATGAGTCCAAACATCCCACTCTTTAATAACCTTTATATTTTTACAATTAGAGCAAGGACATCTTAACTTACCTGTTTTTGCTTCCGGTTGTCGGTGAACTAACCCCATGAATTCGGTTATACCTCGTTGGTATTCTTCCGTAAGCAATCTCGTGTTCGGATCCAAATGAGGTCGATCGATCCAAGAACGAAAATAATTTGAAGAAGACATATTTTTTATGAATCAAATTCGTGTGTAAATAGAGTAAGAGGGAGAATGAAGATATGGAGTGAATGAAGAGGAAGAGGAGTGCTTGTATATATAGATTAAATCCTGCCGACATACCGAGGAAATTCCGACGGAATTCCGACGGAAAAGGCTAGTTCGTCGGAATTTTGTAAAATCCCCCAACGGCTCTCCAACGGCTATAATATTTCCTCGAAATTCATCGATTTTTTCCGAGGAACACATTGTTCCTCGGAATTTCCTCGAAATATTCCGACGGACTGAGGTTTCCTCGGAATTCCGTCGGTATATTCCGAGGAAATTCCGAGGAACCCCAATTTTGTGTTTCCTCGGAATTTCCTCGGAAATTCCTCGGTATATTCCGAGGATTTTATTTTCCGTCGGAATGTCCGTCAGAATACCGTTGTTTTCTTGTAGTTTAGGTGTCCACGTTAATGTGCACATATATATGTATGTAAAAATATATAAAGGTGATTGATAAATATTTAAAGATATTTTTAATTAACAAAAAAATATATTTTTGTTTAAAATAACACATGAAAAAAAAAAAAAAATTAAGTAAAAATAAATAGGTTTATACATTAGTGAATTTTTTATTAATTATCTTTCTATGTAGAACTTTTGTATAATCCGTGGAATTTCGCATGTGAATTTTATATTAAAAAAGTAAAATAATATGTGAACACATTTAGGTGGAGTCTGATTGATAACCTATCTAAACATGATACGTCGACCTATTCATTCTCAAATGCGAAACCGTCGTAACGAACATATCGTATATCGTGAATACATTAATATCAAACATTTTTCTTTTAATATACGTCATGATTTGAGTTCGAATAATTCTGATCGTCTATAATGCCATAAAACAGAAATGATAATTAAAAAAATGCATGAAATACAATAGGAAGGAGTCACATGAAACAGTCCCGGGGCCTACGTGAAGCAGTCAATAACATGTTTATGTCAGACTCTTCTGACTTCAGTATTATGATTTTCGATTTCTGTTTTTATAGTTTAAGCCATCGAATTAAATTCTAAAAGTTATATTTGACCCAAAAAAAAATTCTAAAAGTAACTAAAGAAAATCAGAATGATGATAGAGAACCAGTAAAAAGTAAAACAGATGGTACTGGTTCGAGAATGAATGTTGGATTTTTTATGACTATAAAATCAGACAAACAAAGAAAATGGAGGTTGAATATTTGCCTTTTAGTTTTCTTTTATATCTAAAACTTATTTGAACCGAAAGTGTAGGTTGAATTTGAAGAGGGAAAACGTGAAAGAAATAAAAAGAAAAGATTTTTTTTAATGAAAAATAAAAACACAATCCATAATTGTTTTCCCTATAAACTTAACAAAAAGAAAAAAAATACATATATACAATGTTCTAAAAGTCGTTAGGCGATGGTTAAACGTCTTAAAGAATATTACCGTTTAGGCGTACACTTATACCGATTTTTTTATTATCTAGACTGTTTTTTTTTAATCGGTTTTGCTCATATCCAATTTTCTGATTATTAGCCGTCTTGACGGATTTTTATAACACTCATAATTTTGTAAATCAAATAAATATTCTTCTAAAAGTAGGGCATTAATAAACAAAGTGATTGGATCATGTGGGGACAACGATCCCCAAAACACACCACCAAGAGACTCTTTCTTCGTCTTTTCATGACTCTCTCTCTCCTTCATCTCTTTTTCCACTGGCAACTTTGCAGCCATTCCTATAGCATTTGTTCCCACCTCAACTGTCCATTTTTAAGAATATAAAAATAGGCGAAAAATAAAGAGATGAAGGCAGAGTAAAAACATTTCTGCCATTTTATGAATTTAATACAGTTTTTTCCATTAATTTATCAGCAAAAACAAGTGAGACAAAGACAAGAAGAAGATTATGAGCTTCAGCTTCATTATCAAGTAAACAAATATTAACGGGATGAGGTAGCCCCTTGGCGAAGCACCTTGGGACCAATTATCATGCTCACGAGTTCGACGCCAGGCGGTGGCGAAGTGCCCATCTTGTCACCCACATGGATATGAGCTCATACTTTCGGACCCATTTGAATACCCGGAGAGAGATTCTATCCGTGGGCTGCACCTCCCCTTAGGGATTAGTCTGGGCCCTAAGGGCCTGGGATACTCCCAATTAAAGAAAAAAAAAAAAAAAAACAAAACAGTAATAACATCGAACCAAATGTTTCTGCAAAACTTATCAGAGAAACAACAAATCATTGACTGCATTACACAAACTCACTTCTTCTTTCCTTATTTTAACCTCCCTCTCCTCCACCACCACAAAAGATCATATTACATAAATTCATCTATACATTCTCACAATTTCACCCAAAATGTCTCGTCTTTAAAGTGAAATCAATCCTCAGGAGATCGGTTTATTCATCAGCTCATTGTCGGCTGTGATCCTTCCAGAGCCACGGCCGGTAACCTTTCCGAACGATCCAATGCTTGATAGTCCCATGAAGCTGCTGCCTTCTTCTCCAAGGTTTATCGATTTTCTATGCTTCCTTAGTTTTGAGGAGCTTACATCACCAACTTCATCTTGGCTATTGCTCCTATCGTCCTTGTTGTTGTTCTGAGCGACTACTAACCGTGCGATGACACTTCTACAGAACGGGCAGACCGGTGGAGTCACAGTTGAGGTCGTTGGGTTCGGTTTGTTGTGACAGCAAAGTGCAAGTGTGCATTGTGCACACATTTGGTGACCACAGTCTTTGACTTCTATCGTGCACACTTGCTCAAAGCAAATGCAGCACAGTTCTGAATCACTCATCTGAAAACACATTTTACAACGCATTAATATAGGATTTAACAAACAGTGTAAGCTTTATGTGTAACATTACCTCAGACATGTTATCATCATCTGAGGCAGTGTCGGAGAAAGATGGTGGTGGTGATGGTAAGGAGTAATCAGTTCCATTAAGGATGGCTTTTTCTCTTTCCATGTTAGCATCCATCAGAGCCTGCTCTAAGAGCAGTTTCGCCTCCTCGTTAAGCTCGCCGATGAACTTTAACGGCGATGGCCAGACAAGAGGCTCTGCAGAAGAAGGGTTAAGCAACGCTCCACATGCTCCGTGCTTGTATTTCATGGCAACCACATAAGGTATCCTCCTGAAGGAAAAAGATTTCAAGATTCACTGAGATTTTCAATACAAGTTTGGAAAGTGGCGATAGAGAATGTTTAAAAATACCCAGAACCGTCTCTCTGTAGACGATCAGCACCCCAAGCTAGTAATTTTCTGACGCAGTCGATAGATCCGCTTCTTGCTGCTAAATGAAGAGCTGTGCTTCCTGGAGACCTGTTTCAAGGAGATTATTCAGTCCCAAAAGATTGACAAATGTTAATTTCAACAGAAACAGCTTCATCACCCGTATAGGCTAGTAGAAGCACAAACAAGAGAGCCACTGTCCAACAAGGCATTCACACAATCAGGACTTCTCTGACGTGCAGCTAGATGCAACGGTGTTGCTCCTTTGTCATCTCTCAGATTTACAAATCTCGCATATCCCCTGAGAAAAGTAAACTCCAAAGTATAAAATAAACTTTCAGCTAAAATGCATAACTAATGATCATGTAAAAGAGAGAGAGAGTGTCACCAATGAAGAGCAACGGGAGTTGAGCGAGCAGCAGAAAGAATGGCTTGAACACAATCAGCATGTCCATAGTAAGCTGCGTAGTGCAGGCATGTTCTTCTATTCACACTATCAAACATCAAAACCTGCAGATCCCCAACATTAACATAGTCAAAAATTGTGGTCCCGTGGTGGTTATCTTGAGGGCAAAAGTCCAATACGGTGAAGCCACCAGGGTTCGAATCCCGGCCACTAGGAAATTAACATTTCGGCATCGCCAGGGACAGGAAACCAAGACGTGGTAACACGTGAATAATCTAGACTAGGGTCATGATACTCCTATATAATTCAAAAAAAAAAAAAAAAAAACCTTACGTACATTAGCTCCAACTTGAGCAAGCTTCTTGATGCAAGAGATCCTCCCATGCATTGCAGCCAACATTAACGGAGTCTACACGAATCACATCAGCTTCATTAGAATTACAACAAAAGATCAATGCGAATCATCAAATGTTACCTGGTTGTGGCGATTCAACATATCTGGATTTAAAGATCGTTCCAGAAGCAATGACAGAATCTGCAGAAATGCATCAGTAATAAAACCGAATCAAACAAGAGATTCCGACGAGAAAACTAACTAAAACAGACCTCGATGTGGCCGCTAGCAGCAGCGACGTGGAGAAGGGAGTGACGATCGTAAGCAGTGGTCTGTCGCACGACACTCGGATCCGCCGTTATAGCTCGACGCACGGTGACGATGTCGCCGCGCTGCACGGAGGCGAATATCTCGTGCTCTGGTCTAGCTCCGCAGCTCATGCTCTGCCCCATCGCTGCTTCTCTTGGGAATCACGACACCGTCTGCCACCGGTGAGGCGCTCCGCCGTGAGAGTAAAGCGCCACGGTGGGCCCTGTTTGGGTTTGGTGATTCCAGTGGAGAAGAAGAAGAGGGAAGTTTCACATTTATGATGGAGCCTTTTCGCTTTGAGATATTATTTTTTAAAAAATTAAAAAACTTTGGAATTAAAAATAAAAATAAAAAATTTCTTTTATTTTTTTCCCCGACGGGCAGCAATTTTTAATCTTTGCCCGTGTCAGTTGGATTACAGTTTCTTCCGTGATTTCGGGCAGCTTGTCAGATATCCTCTTTTTATTTTATTTATAGTTTTCAGTTAATCATACTTCTTTGATTTTTGCTTAAAGATCTCGATTGTTTCACCTGAGTACCTCAATCACATGAAACATGGCGAAAATAACTACATATCATCCCCTGTTTTATACCAGATTATTATTATTTGTTTTATACCTGTGTTTAGCTCTTAAACCTTCTTTTTTGAGCCGCAGCTCTTAGACCTTCAAACTTTAAGGTTTTTGAATTTTTAACATACCCTTCTAGTCTATTAATTTAGGGTCATATTTTTTATGTACTTACAAATAGTCTAGGTTAGACCATTATATTTAATTAGGTTTCCTCTTATTTCTATTTATACATAATTTAATTATTGTTAAATATATACACTAACCTAAAATTAAGGAACTAAATAACTAATCTATTAATTTTTAAAATAATGAATTCATTTTAGCTTAACACTACTTTTAATTAAATCATCAATTATAATTTATTTATTAATATAAAAAGAATTATATATGCCTACTATTTCATATATACAAATGTATTTTACTTCAAATGCAAGAAACAAATTCTTTAAAACCCTCACCAAATACATAATAATATAATTTTTATAGATAAAGTATTAAACTAGATATATATGATAAAATAAATAGTAATAGTCATTAATATTTAATCATATACTGGAACACGTTATTATTGATATTTTTTTTAGTATAGTTTCACGGGTTATTCCAACACATATAAAATATTTATCAAATATAAAACTAATTGAATAAAACATAAAACATACTTTAAGTTAGGCTTGAGCGTTCAGGTACCCGTTGCGATACGGTTTGGATATTTAGAAATGGGAAATTAGGGTGCATATCCATAGCACAGCCAAAATTAAGTTTATAACCATATCAAAGTTTTGACTATGATATAATACATATTATTCTAAAAAATGACGGTTATATCCTTACCTGCGCGTGAAAAGTGTTACTTGTTGATGTGTCTTTTTCTACATCATTGAAACGGTTTCGTTAACTTAAAAATGATTTTCGCTTTCTATTTTCTTTCAGGCGAAGAACAAGATCGATTTGGGAGAGCGATTGTCAGTCGAGTTTGAAAAGGAAAAATGATTAAATCTGCTACTTTCGGTTGTTGAGAGCGTCAGACGTTGCAGATTCAAAACCTGTCTTACGACGGAGCTTTCAATTTCACGGTGGCGCGATTACAGAGCAAACGACAACGAAGCAAGGTGACACTGGTTTGATTGAATAAAATAAGGGGACAAACCATCAGTTTCAGTGTAATCTTTCTCCTCGATTAATTTACTGTAATTTACTCGGAACCACCATTTTTTTCAGATCTAGTCTGAAGTGGGTTACCAGTGGATCGACGAATACGGTAATGTGAAACATATTTTTTAGTTTCATTTTTCAGTTTGTAGTTTTCTATTTCGCTCCTTAAACCGTGACCTCTCCATGGATGTCTTTGTGTATTCTGCTTGTGTTTGATGTAAGATGTCAATTATAAGACTATACTATATGAGAAACTTAAATAGTACAGATACACATGTGTAGTAGACATAGTCAATTATTAAGTATAAAATGATCTATGTACATTTGAATGTCAATGCTTGTGTTTGTTTCACAACACAAGTTTCTGAGTCTGTGTGGGAGGAAAGAGGGGGAGGATAAAAGTCTGTGTGGGAGGAAAGAGGGGGAGGATAAACTGATGTATGATGCAGCTGAGGTGTCTATACTATATAATAAATGTATATAGTATATGGAAGGTGCTAAACTGGTTAACGTACATGATTTACATTTTTCAGGTTTTTTTGTGTGGCAATGCTTGTGCTCTTGGAATTTAATGCCACATAGAGCCTGAATCAGTGCGCCTCACTCACAAATGAATCACTTGCAGTTGCAGCGAAGAAAGACATATGCAGTTGCAGCCTTCTCGACATTCAACCCCGCCCAACTCCCGTAGTGACTTGTTGGATGGAACCATGATGTTGTTCTTTATCTACTCATATGCTACTTATAGTGACATATTGGATGGAACCGCTAAGTTGTTCTTTCTCTACTCATATGCTACCTATAGTGACTTGTTGAATAGAACCCCCTTTGTTATTATGTCTACTTTTTAAATGTTTACTCACATGCCGTACCTAATTTTCAGGAATTTTATATACTTTATGCAATACATATGAACGATTGTATTGTCATCTAGTAGTTGTATCATTTCTATACTATTATCTTTTATACTATAAAATAACTTTCAACTGTTTGCGCAGTAATTAGGTAATATATGGGTCTGCTATATTAAATTATGCCAATTGAAAGCCCTTATGGTTCAAAGTAGTTTCATGTGTTTCTTCTACCAACAGATAACACATTCGATGACCTTATATCATCAATTTGTGCACTATTTTGGAAGTTTTGTATGGTTCAGTACAAAATGAATGTCGTTCAAACTATACTATATATGTTGTATAGTAGAGTATAATACATTTTTTCATAAGTTTTCCAACCCTTGGTTAAATGTATATATGTATCCTTTAGAGGAGAATCCAAAAATTTCAAACACTTTAAGTTTCACTAGTTGTATCATGTTTTTCTTTTGCAATTAGTGTAGAACTTAGGTCAAATTGTACGATACTATATTATCTATATATATAAAAAAATGTTCGCCTTTCTCCCGTAAAGCCACGTCATCAAGTCGTGCGTTATGGGAGTGACACGTGTCCCATTTTATATTTGGAGCCAAAATAAATGAATGCAGTCAGGGGTAATCGAACCCAGCACCTCTAGCACTGGTAATTTCTCTTAGAACCACTAGGCTGAAGTCAATTTTTATAAATATGTGGCCGCGAAAATACTTATTATCGTGTCGGCTGGAAGCCCATGCTTCTTCTGCTTGTGGCCAGGGCCGACACTGAATTGACGTCAAGATGAAGATCGTGAAGTTAAAAACTTTGCTCCAAACAGTTTTGCAATGTTTCCAACCTTTATAACTTGATGCATATAATATATATCAAAATACATTTGTTGTACACGTTTTTATTAGTTTTGCTTTTAAAAGAAGATATTTACAGTTATAAATGTTTTGTGTCAGTGAAGTAATGGTTGAAAAACCTCTATAGATATGTCATTTTAAAATAACACTCAACTTCTATATATAGTCAATACATATGTCCATGTTATATTATATACTAAATATTTTCTCTTTTAAAAATATCGAAAACAGTTTTTTTAGTTTACAAGCAAATGTTGTAGAGCAAGTATGCATTATACAAAATAATATATATTTAAAATCCATACGCAAAAACATAAAAGTTGTTATACGCCTCTTTCTGACACATGCACACTCCACTATGAATAAGAATTAAAAAGAAAAAACAGTATTGTCATCAAACTTTATCACAAATCCACATTTGTACATCTATAATTATGAGTTGGACAATTAGTTAATTTGATACCATACCAAAGCAAGAATAATCGAAAAACAACTATACCACCGTATACTAATAAATAACACATAACAGATAACCAAATTTTTGAATCTTAAAACAAATTTCAACTCGAACATTTAGTGAATATCAAATTAACTAATATCCCGCCCGTAGGGCGGGCCGACCCTAGTATAACATATAGTATAGTCTGAAATGGCAACCATGCTTAATATACGAGCCACACAAATGCGCACATGTGGAGTATTGTTGTATAGTAGAGTATAGTACAGTTTGTCACAAGTTTTCCTTCCCTTGGGTAAATCTATATCTGTTTCCTGCAGAGGAGAATCCAGAAATTTCGAGCACTTTAAGTTCACTAGTTGTATCATGTTTTTCTTTTGCAATCAGTGTAGAATTTGTGTCAAACTGTACGATACTATATTATACACCATATAGTATTGTCTGAGATGTCAATCATGCTTAATAACCGAGAGCGGCGTACTTGGTTGGAAAGGGATTCATTGAACCCACAAAAGTCGGGTACGAATCCTCCCCGTGACCCATTAACTATATTTTGACCCCTCAAAAAAAATTTCTTGGGTTCGCCACTGGCTGCAACTTGTCAGAAAGCATGTATTGAGGATCTGACTTCTTTACCTAAACTATACCATATATCGTATAGTATAGTTTTGTTTTGGTCACCTCCTACCTATATAATTGGAACCTTATTCAACCTCACATAAGAACGTGGAAACAAAGCGAACTTAGAGGTCTATGGTTTTTACCAAAATGTGGGCATACTAAATTGAATATAGGATCGTCTCGTTTCTATTATACATAATAAAACATGTTCATTTAAAAGCAATTGAGCACATGTGTTTGTAACTTTACTTCTCTTCCTCTTCACGCACACGCGCTTACAGGGTTATTCCTGACAATATTGGATGTAACTAATCCCATCAAAAACTTTCTCATGTAGAATGACTATAAGCTTAATATTAGGGTCCAATATGAATATTCACCAAATTCTCCCTTTAGAAATTTGGTTCTAATTTATATCACATCATAGGTTTCATTATGGTAAATTTGTAAGTACAGATCGAGTTCAGATATAACACATCGATTTTTCTTCTAAATTGTAGCACATCTAAAATCCATAAGTAACCATATATTGTTCCGATTCAGGTTATATGGGTTCGGTTTGGATATATTCGAAGTTAAATCCAAAATTGAAAAGCAAAATATAAGAAACAAACTTATTTATATAGGATTGGATATTTAAAATACTTATTGAAGATTTAAATATTTATTTTTAGATATAATTTCAAAAAATAAATATATAATTGAATATTTGAAGTACATATTTATGTTTCAAATACATGTATTTGCAATTATTTGGACCTTCAGATCGGTTTTTTGATTTTTTTTGGGTTCTTGATTTTTTGGGTTCTTGACTTTTCGGGTTGTCCTTTCGGGTTCAGATATGTTGTGTACCACACTACAAGATCTATTTTACTATTTTAGAATTTCTTATATTTAGAACTGGATACGGATCATGTTTTTTTTGTTTGAGTTCGGTACGAACTTTGAATTACAGATTTTATGCACAAACCTATTTTAAATGAAGAGAAAATGCGATTATATAAAAAAAATATCAAAAATTATTTTGCGCTAAAGCGCGGATGAAAATCTAGTAACCCCTTGAATTTGAGAATCTGAATAGTAAAATCTCAACTCAAAACTTTAAATACTATTTAATTTTGATTTTAGTCTCTATAATTACGTAACTTACATGTGATTCTACTAATATTAATTTTTGACAAATCACTAAAGCAACATGAAATCTCTTTTAGAGAAACATCTATAAATACTGTAAGTAACTAATAGCATTTGCACTTTAAGTGGACTTTTAAAGTCTTGAATAAATATAAGAAAATGATTAGTTAAACGTAGATCCTTCCAAATGCTTATGCATCATCCCTCAGATATTTTAACAGAACACTAGATTCTGGTATATCTTTTATTTTAACTATATTTTTTGTTTTAATTTTTTTTTTAGAAATTTGATTTTCATATTTGTGTTTTTCTATGTAATCATATTTGTGTTTTTCTATGTAATTATATCAATACTATTAAAACATGAACATGACCTATTGATATAAGTGTGGTCCAACTATTTTAATATAATTATTAAAACCTCTTATTAATCATTTAAGATAAATATTATACAAAGAAAAATATATATATGACTAAAAACACAAATATAAAAATTAAATTTCAACAAAAATGTAAAATAAAAAATATATCCGCCATTTGAAGGGCGGGTCAAAATCTAGTTTATATATAAATCTTAATCAAAAACTATTTTATAAAATAATAGCAATTTAAAATATTATTCGGCATACACTCAGCTCTTTGTAATCATATGTACGTATACCCGTTTTTTTGTAATCATATTTATCTGTCCTAGATCTTGACCTGCGGGTATAATATTGGTTTGTAATTTTTTTTGTTTTTTATGTTTCTATAAATATGTAATATTTTTCTGTAATTTTTTCTTATATATTAAAAAAAATATATACAATTATATAACGTATGGTTATCATAACGTAGTGGGTAGTGTATATTTATAGAAAAACGTAGGGTTATATCTAAATTTAATAAAAACAAATTAAATACTTTGTTACAGAAATTAATTTGTTCTATTTATAAGGGGTTTTATTTAGAATTCATTCCATTTAAATCATAAATACGTTAGGAACTATATAATTTTAAGATCTAAGGCCATTAATATTTGAGTATATGTCCACCAAAATCAAACGAAAAAAAAATATCAGATTTGAAAAGAAAACATCTTATCTAATATTATATTTGAATAAAAATATGATAAACTGATTCATGTTTGTATATATCTTTTGTATATAATAACAAACACGTATGTAATTCGAATTCGGTGATCTCGTTTGATTACCACTATCACATATATTTGTGTTCCTTCATCTTGGTATCACTTTTGGTTTGAAAATCTGAAGTCATATTGTTACCAAATTCAACCAATGCTTGTTGGATAAAGTTATATTGTAAGTCTATGGTCTATCATATTCTCGACATTTATTGAGATGTGTACACATTATTATACAACTGGAGTTACATGTGAATAGGCATGATCTGGACCGATGACGAATTAGACCAGAAATTATTTGTATGCAAAGAAACATCAATATAATGTGAACCATCTTACGTGTACTAACCAGATTATGTAATTATGTATGATTTAATTAGTCACCAATTTAATGTAGTTACATGTATGATTTAATTTTTCGTGGTCCAACTGTCCAAATAATAAATTACCGTAAAAAGGACATAACTGCATTTGATATTCTCCATTGGCATTAACATCAAACGGTTAAGATTAACTAAAAAGAAACGGTTATGCAAATTGGCGTTACATAATATGTGTCCACTAAGCAAATTACTTAATTAGAGGCTCTTTGAATAAAGAAAAATAAATTGTTGGACATAACCTTTATCAATAGTTCATGTTGCTGTTTTAATAGTATAGATAACTCTTATCAGATCCTTCTTTCACTCATACACCATCCATGTAGTTAGTTGAGTCAACAAATAATTATTTAGGATGAAAATCATATAAATGTGTGGTCAATCTGTAACTAAAAGCCAACAAGCACACCCCCACTTGAAAATTTTTCTTGTCGAATCCAAGTGGCATTTGATGACTTTTTCTCCTATATCAAATTCTTGTTTCACTTTTTGTTTGTTTTTTTTTTTATCAAAACTTTTTGTTTGTTTAAGAAATGTTTTCTGGTCAAAAAGGAGAAAAACTTGTGTATATTAATTTGGTGGCATAAAAGTAAATTTGTGATAAAAGTCATTCTAGTAATAAAAACCCAGGATAGAAACATCATACTGAATTTTTTATTGCAAATATCATGCAACTCTGTAGAGAGAAAAAAAACATGGAACTCTCTCTCAGCAGATGATTGTACGACTAAGATCTACCATAAATATTGTGATGATGTTGCACGTATATTAATTGTACTGACTATATCGTCCTCGTACATAGTTTCTTGAGATAGTGGTATCAAAACTAAAATTAGTGAAGTCGTTATGGTTTTCTCTACTATATAGCATATAATAAGATATGGATCGTATCAAAGCTTGCACGATTAATTTGGGATATGGATTATCGTATTAACATATTGTTCGCTATTTTCTTTGTTTAAGAACATCATTTCTCTATTCTTTTGATCCTGAGTAGAATTTAGACATTTGTATATAGCATATATAAGAAAAAATCTTTTAAGGTGGACAAATCACCAATCATTATTTGGCAATATTGGCATACACATGACCGTGTTGTGGTGGCCTAATGATTTTCACCAGAGAAAGAATTGTCATATTAGTCCAGGTCACTCATAGACTCTCTTCTAGTGCGAAATTAATAGTTTCACATGTGGCTACGCGGATATGGGTCCATGCTTACGGCCCATTTGAATACCCGTGAAAAGATCCATTCGTGGTTTGCACCTCCCACCCGAAAATTAGTTATGTATCTTGAATAAACTCGAGTTTAACCCTTTAAATCTTCAAAAAAAAAAATATTGGCATACACATAACTGACAATCAGCGAGGGAGCCAAGATATACGTGTACCTAATGTTCTATATTGTATTAAGTATTAATGACGATACGATCTTTCAACGAAGAAAAGTAGATACATCTGTTTGGAATAGACTCGACTATGTTTATCTCAGATCATCTCTGGTGTATTTTGTTTTTTTCTAAAATATAAAAATTTTATAATAGAGATCAAATAATTCTAATGTACTTTCTTATAATAGCATTGCTCTAAATATAGATGTAAAATAGAAATTGCTATTTTTTCTTTTACATATAGAAAAAAATAACAAGTTTTATTTTAGAGAAATAAACAGTAATAAGATGGAATAACATTACTTCTAAATGCTATTGTAAAAATAAAAATCGAAAAAAAAATTAAAAATGCTCTTAGTAATAACTTATATATTCTTATCGTTAGGTAAACACAAAATCAAACATTTTAATATATATATGTATATATATTTGTTTTACTAAAGCAGATTATGTCGCTGATTTTACTAAGCTTCACTGATTTTCAGCCTGTAGTTGAATACGAACCAAAATTTCTAACCGTCAGGTTTTTGACCAAATTTTTTTTTTCACAGTTTACTTTTGACCACCACGCCTAATAATATTTATTTATTGTTTTCTAAAAATATTTATATAGTCATCAACGTAATATTTTGACTATTTTCATAGTAATATAAATTTTTAATATCAAATTACTATTTTATCGTGGAATAATTGTAACACCTATTACCATGGTATCAAATCCTGATGCGGTATAGGTAAGGGAGTTCATAAACATGTCTCATTATTGTGTCCAAATGATTACACACTAGATTTTTTACTCGCGCTTACAAAGCGCAAATATATATATTGTTGATACTTTCTATAAAAATTCATAAACTTATTTGTTTTGATTAGATAGAACATAATTTGAAATTTTACTATCATGATGTTTCGTAAAATAGTGAGATGTAAATATTTTAATTTTAATTTTTTTCCCTAAATATATTAAATATTGCTGGTAATGATAAATTTTGTAGTTTTGCAAGAATTTATGTTATACTAAATAGTTTAAATATAGTGTTTTGTATTTAATCTGGATCTGCAATCGAACCAGTAAACCTAGTGACATGTAGATAATCCATTTAAAATTTATTGAAAACTTCATTAGCTAAAAGCTGATAAAATTTGGTAAAAATACTCGAAACCAATCGTTAGCCCGCAAACTGACACGATTGACCCAGTGAAACCCAAAAATCTGATGATACCTTTTAAAATTGAATTATTATTTTTGCCAAAAAACTTTTTAAAGTGGATTAAACTTTGAAAATTTGGTCTGTAATTCTTTTGATTTGATGAACTTTTACTATGTATTTTTCTAAAATGGTAAAATATGGTAATAGAAAAAAACTGAAATATGAACATGATTTACTATTAATTTATTTTTGTTATTGATAATCTATAAGATAATCTATAAGAAATTATATTTTTTTCTATTTTAAATATTTTTGATTTGCACACGTCATCCTGTTTTAAATTGTTTTATGTTTTTAAAAAAAAATCAAGGTTAATGATATAACACTTTTTTTTGGCCGCTGAACGATTGAAGACATTTTATGGGGACGATTTTGCTTGAGAAAAATAGTGTTGATGAACACTATCTATAAAAATAGCTTTTTTTATTCCACGGCAGTATATTAGATATTTTAAAAATCTAGTTGTTACCAATTTTGTGAAAGCAAATATCGTCGGATATACTGAACATTGCTCAAATTTAATTATGGAACAACTTCTCGGGTCTATTTTCTTGCATTTAATCACGTCTGATATATTTTGATATCTATTGATTTTTAAAAGTTGGGAAAGTTTATAATTAATTGTATGTTATTAATATCATAACTTAATTCATGCATAATCATACCTAAAAATATTGTTCTAGTTATCAATTCAAAGATGTTTGAAAATAAATATCAGATACCATAAGTAGGTGAAATTTTGTAAAAGTTGTTAGGGATAAAAATACATTAGATATTTGATTTATAATGTACCATAAAAAGGTTCATTGATTTACAAAAGTTGTAAGGGATCTAACACAAATCTTGGTCAAATTTAATTTATAAAATACCATAAAATAGATTAATTTATGATTTTTAGTATAAGAATCAGGTTTTTTTTTTTCTTTGATCAAAAGAATCAGGGTTTATGGTATAGAAAATGGTTTGATATCAAACACTGCATAAATATGAGTTTCAAAAATATGGTATGACTCATATAAAAGTCGAACTCAATAGAAAAGAATGTCATCTCTCATCTGTTTAGTCGACTTACAATCTACTATTTTAAACATGAAAAGGTTATATTAATTATAATCATAGGCATAACTATGTAGTTATATTTAATAACATATTGACATAACTGTATAGTGTAAATGTAAATTATGTTGCTAAACGTCTGGAATATGTACGTGTAAAAAATGAGTTTTTAGGAACACAGAAAATAGGAATAATTTGAAAAATACCTCATTTGTGATTTGAAATTTGACAAATACACTTTGTTTTATATTTTTTGAAAACTACACTTTCTTATATGTAAAAAGACATTTTACCCTCATTTTGATTTAAATTAAAAAACCTAAATTGAAATCAAAATTATTTATGTATTTTTTGGGTTCACGGGTATTTTTGTTGTTTGTGTTTAAAAGTACAATAAAATTTAAATACAACTTAGTGAATTCATAAACTTAAATCATATAAGTCATAAACTAGAATATGCATGCGTCCTTATTAAGTGAATTAAGTAGATCAGGTGCGTCGTATACATTTTTCAGTAATGTTCCCTTATACATATGATGGTACATGAAAGAAGAACTTCATGTTGCGTCATATACACGGTACTTGGATAGTTGTATGTTTGATAAGTTCAAATTTTGTATTCTTGGTTTTTGCAACTTAATATTTGGATCTTATGTTGCAAGGAGAAGGTAATATCTAAATAATGGAGTTTCATAGAATACCTCCTTGCTTTCATTCCTTGATCATTTATCACCTCTATTTTTTTCGTCTTCTTAGTTGTATTTTATTAAATATAAAAACGAGATGGAATGTAGCTTGATATTTTATTAGTCCGTGTATAGTTCAAAGCAGTCATGGCTCAATAGATGTTTTGTTACAAGTTTCAACCTGAAACTTTCTTAGTCCTTTTTTTACCCCTAGGCATCATCACATCAATGGACAGGGCTCCCCTGTTTTTCGTGAGTAAAATAGAGCTCATTCTTGTTCTATAAGCTGAGCAGTTTAGGCAATATTCTTTGCCCTAGTGTTGAACTGCACGTTGAATAAGATGTTTAAATGTAGAGGGAATAGCTGAACAATTAGTTTTAATGGCAGCCAATGTCAAAGAGAATTTTAACGAAAGCTACCTCATGTGACACAAAGTTCAGAGACTCAACATAACTACTACGTTGGTGATATACACAGACTTTATGTTGTTAACAAACCAAAAGCTGATCGATGGTATATCCTTGCTAGTTTTTCTGGACGGGATAATCATCTTGTACATGACAAGATTTAAAAATATATTAAAATAGCTTTCAATTATTTGATTGGATAATTTAGTCATTTTATATATACAAAAGGGTAGTTTTCAAAAAAATTAAATAGTAGTGTAGTTTTCAAATTTGAATCTCATATAAATGTATTTTCCCAAATTTCCCCCAGAAAATATATAACATGTTAGATTCGATAAAAAAAAGTTTAAATCTGTTGAGTCATTTGATATAACCGATTACTAGGTAATAATTGCGCCTTGCGCGGCATATGATTATTAGTTTCGTTATTTTTTAATAAGAACACATTAAATCTGTTTAATCTAGATATCAGTTCGGTTTTAAGTTATTTTTTGGTTTTTAATCTCCTAAAATATAACTATTATTTTTAATTAATATTTATTTTGGTTTATTCGGTTAAAATATTTGATTTTTTTAGTTTTTTTTTGGTAAAAATAAAAAATTACTACTATTTATTTATTTTCATGCTATGAATTTTAGATAGTCGTCATGTCATGTCGAACCAATGGTTTCATATCATAGTTGGTAAACGGATAATAATTCAAGAAAAGGAAAATAAAATTATTAAAACAAATCCTTTCACTACAATTTGGTCGGTAACGAAAGAAGCATTAAGAAAAAAATATTTCAACTTCCAAAAAAAAAAAATACTTCAGTTGTGGTAAATATTTAGTTACAAGGTGCTCACTTCAAGGTGCGCATGTATGTGTATGTAAAAGTATATAAAAATAGTTGACAAATATATAAAGATATTGTTAATTAATATTAAAACATTTTTGTTCAAAATAATACATGAAAGATAAAATTAAAATTAATTAAAAATTAAAAAGGCCTTGACATTAGTGAATTTTTTTCATATACAAAAAAAAATTGTATCTGTAAATAGAGGTGGACAGATATCGAATATCCAGATATTTGGAGGCATTCATGTCGATTCAATTTTTAGCCATCTGGATAGCCGGTGACTCTGATATCCGAAATGATTTAGAATTTTAAAGAATATCCTATTTGATCCGTAGATAAAATAAAATTTTAAAAATAATTGAAAGTTTTAATAACAACATTTTATTACAAAAATAAAATATTATTTACTTTTAAAATTTTAATACTTAATATAATAAATTTAATTCATAAAAATATTGTAAAACTTATATAAACTATAATATATACATAACATATATATATATATATAATTCTGTACATATATGTATATATATACATATAACAGATCGAATTAGATATCCGTTCCTAAAAATATTGGTATTTATGATTTGTTTTTTTTTATATTGTATTTTAGTATTTGATTTGCTTCGTAGAGTTACGAATATCCATATTTTTTGGTTCAAATCAAAACGGATAACGAATCAAATTTAAATATATAAATATTTTGCCCAACTTTATCCGTAAACAATAAAAATAATATATATATATATATATATATATTAACTTTTGATTCGTTATTTGTTTTGATTCGAACAGAAAAATCTAAAGTTTTATCGGAACCATGCATGTGAGTTTTATATTAAAAAATACAAAATATATAGCGTGAACACATTTATGAATATAGTATGAACGCGTTAGCATACTTATTATCAAATCATTGTGAGACTGTCACGTGTGTATTATAGTGTGAATGCATTTATTACAATGTTTCTCATTTAATATATAAGGGATTAAACTAGAATAAATTGATTATTCATTTAATATTTAGTCACAACATTTTTAATAAGTCCAAAAAAACATAAGATGGTAATTTTAAATATCATTCTATTTTAATAGATTAGATATTTTATAAAATATATATATATATATATAATCACGTAAATTTCATTTTCCCCCTAAATCAGGTATTGTCATGCATTATACCATGGCGACATAACTTTTTGTGTGTCAGATTGGCAATTGTCATGAGGATCTTATTTAATTTGGGGTCCACCAATTTTTTTAATTTTAATCTAATAATCATAGATGTATTTAACTGAAAATATGGGCATGAAAAGAAAAACATGGGCATGAAAAAAGATTCCATGTTTGGTACGTGCAATCAGTCTTTTGAAATTTAAACATCCCATTCGGTATTTCTACACATATATATAACAAATAAGACAACCGGTCTTGTGATTATGAGTCACTTTGTATCACAAAGTGTGTGTCTTTTTTTTCGGATAAACTCAATCGGCTGATTCGATCGGTCCAAAAAGAACGCATTTAATGCTATAGAATAAATTAGCCCGAAAGCGTATCACATTTTCCGATCCGAATTTGGAATACATTCCGACTAATGCTAGAGAGTGGACCGATCATCTGTTGCGGTTCACCACTTTGACTGAAGCTCAAGTCCAAACTGGTTAAACAGCGATAATTTAGTTTCTAGAAGAAATTGAAGTTAATAACTGATGTAAGCCCAAAAAAATTTCCGCTATTAATATTTCAATAAGTAAGTATTATGAGTCACTTCATTATACAAAAACATGCAAAACTATTCTCAACTTTTACTATGACCCATTCAGTATTTCAATAAGTAAGTATCTCAAAATCGTGTAATAAAGAAGTGACTCATAATTCAACCTTTTGTTTTTGTATGATTTGGTTCTATTATCATCTTTTATTATTTTTAGGTAAACGAATAATCCTACAAAATATAAAAAAGGGAAATGTATGATTTGTGGAAAATACTCCTATTAAAATAATAGCGGAAATGATAAAACTAAGTAAATAGGAAGCGTACGGTAGTCGGTAGATGGAGTTGTTGATAACACCAAAGGGGCAGAAGTTTTTGGACTCAACTTTATGAGTGAAAAAATTGTAAATCGGGATCAGTCCAGAAAAAATAGAAATTGTAAATCAGGACAATATAGTAAATCATTTGATAGGCACGCGAGATTCGTCAGAGTCGACAATAATTTTCTCTTCCTTTTATTTTCACTGATATTTCTTACTTCCATGTCTCGTTTATACTTTCCTTTTATTTTTCTCCTTTTCTATTTTATCTCTACGCCAAAAACGTTTTCATAACTAGCTTGATACAGTAACAGTGATATACACAGAAACAAATCAACTCACCCGACACATATTGAATAACTTTAATATTAAGCAAATGATATTCGTTCACTGATTTCATTCTAAGATCATAAAGTATAAATGTTTGTTTTTCACACAACATGCATTTTTTATAATCCGGAGGTCTGCAGACCGAAGCTCGACCATCTAATTCTTTGGAAGCATGTTCATCGGCACAAACTTGGATTTCTTTTTCTAAACGTATAGAGCTCACTCATCCAGTCCGTTGAGTAGCAGAGAAATACTTATCTTGTTAGAGCAAATATCACGGAATCCTATCGCTTAGATTCTATAAAAAAAAATTGACTGAAGATTCTATAACTTGTACGGTTTAATATCATATGATGACTAATTGACTATATCCTAAATGTTAAAATAAGTGACAATATATTCCATAAGATTCTTCCATATACTATTAAGAATGGATGCATGATGAATTCATTGTTGATGAATGTTGTTATATCAGAATTATCATGTAGGCCAATGATATAAATGAAAGGAAATTAATTTTGATTTGAAGGATACGTACCGTTGAAATATCTGACATACTTTATTTAAGAAATACCGGTATTGATCACGTTTGAAGAATTTTCAAGTAAGACTTCTCAACAATGCTATTCTAAAATATATACAGTCTCAACCTGATATGATAAATGGTGTCCAGAAATAAAAATGAGTCATGTTTGTCCAATAGTAAGATGGATTAAGATATGATTAAGATATCTAATTATCTATTTAATTGGTAAGTACCTTTCAGGGGGTTTGCTTATACGCAATTACGTGGCTGAAAACGGTTTTCAAACGGAGGAGAAGAATGCAAAATTAGCTGATTTTTTGACTAAGATTTGAGTAATTATACAAATAAAATAACCCTCAGCCTGAGGGCCTTTGGCATTAAAAGTACTTGTAAGAGTATTTGCCAGCAGATAGATCTAAGGACCATGTCCCAACAAAGTCAAACCGAGAAAAACAAACCGAACCAAATATGAGTTAGTGTATGAGTTTATTTGGGTGTTATTTATTTAATGGAGGGTTTAGTTTAGGAACAATTTGCTTGGTTAAAGTATAAATACTTAAGCAAATCTCTATGATATTCTGGCAATTAAATCACTAACAAATTAATGCTGTTAGTTTTGGACAAAAATATCTCTAAGAATATAGAGAAAACAGTCTAAAACCTTCCAATTTACATAACAACTAAAACAATTCTCAACTTTAAACCACATGAAATCCGTGAAAATGCATTGTACCTATAGTTTCTCTAAGAAGCTCATTTGTCGAGACTAGTTATTTTTTTAGACAGAAAAACTCGTCAGTAATTCTCGAAACACTGAAGAATTTTCGACAGACGTATTTTTTATGGATTTTCGATGAATTAACCAAATTGTAACACACGTATTCTCCTCTCTCGAGACGTCATGTTACTTACGGTAGAAAATAATCGTCGGAAATGCATCACTAAAATTTCCCCATGGACAAAGGTGGTAAAAACAAATTTCCCAAAGGTTCGTCTAGAATTTTTTCAATAACTGCAGTTTTTCAGAAATATGCCCAACAAACATTTCCTAGTAACAAATTAATTGGTACTCCGTCGGTAATGCTTTCTTCAGGAATTCGTCAATTTTTCTAAACAATTTTTTTTTTTAAATCAAATATTTATATTTAAATCATTAATAAAGACAATCAAAAACTCATAATTTGAAAATTAAAATACATAATTAAAATTCAATTACATAAAAGGTTTCATAAAATAAAACTAAAATTTGATTATTATTTTTAAAATAAAAATACCTACAAGTTTTCGTTGAATCTCTGTCTCATCGTCTCGGTAACCTTTTGGTTTTTAGCCAATTGAGATAGAATCATTGCATTTTGGTTCTCTAGCGCCACGATCCGCTCATCTTTGTTCCTTAGTTATTCCACAATTTTGAGATCAGTAAACGGAACCTGCTCCACGACCTAACCCAACCAACCAACCAACCTTTCTTCTTCAGAACTGCCTACGTGAAAAAAAATAATTAAAATGAGTACAATACAAGTGAACTGAAATATTTTAAAACATATCTCAAGAACAAGGTTGTTGATTTGTTCCCAAGTCAAACTGTTGGATGCCGAAAATCCATCTTCCGACGTAGAAGCTTGGATAGCAAGAAAGTTAAATGACTTATTCTTGGATTCACTCCGAGGGTATACCTCTCACTAACTAATAGGATTGCGTTATTTCATATTTGATATTTTTTAAAAAAGGAAAAAAAATATTATCAAATTATATTATGTTTTTAAAATTAAAAGGTAAAAAGAAATAAATAAAAAAAATAGTAGTAATTACAAAAAAAAAAAAATTCAACGTTGTCAGCAAAACATAAACCCTAAATCATAATCTCTAAACCCTAAATCTTAAACCCTAAACCCTTGGGTAAACCCTAAACTCTAGGATAAATCCTAAACTCTAAATCAAAATCACTAAACACTAAAACACCCAAGGGTTTAAGGTTTAGGATTTAAGGTTTAGGGTTTAGTGTGTTAGTGTTTTTTTATTTAGAGTTTAAGATTTATCCAAAGATTTACGGTTTACCCAAAGATTTAGGGTTTACCCAAGGGTTTAGGATTTAGGGTTTAGGATTTAGGGTTTAGGGATTATGATTTAGGGTTTAGTGTTTTGCTAACGATGTTAAAAAAAAAAAAAATTAATTTTTTTTTCTGTAACTACTATTTTTTTTTTTTAATACATAATATAATTTGACAATATTTTGTTTCATTTTTTAAAAGATATCAAATTTAAAATAATAAAATTTTATTGGGCAGTGAACCTACCGAGAATAACTCAAGTTAAATGCTTTAGTTGGTCGAGACCAATTGGATGACCTCTCACATAACCGGATCCTGAATTAGGCATGTCTGTTTGTTAATGTATGCCCTCTTCAAGAACATTAAACTGTCCATAAATCACCTTCATTCATGTGAAGGCAAGTTTTGTCTAGACCCATTTAATTTTAAATAGTTACTACATCTTGACCCGCACGACCGTGCGGATTTTTAATACTAAAATTTTTTAGATTATGCAATAAAATATATCAATAAATTTATATAATTTGGTGTTATATATTATCTAATTTTATAATAGTATCTGTGTGGCGTATAATATTATTACTATAAAATTTATAAATTTTGTATCTTTTTAACAAAATTTATATTGAAAACATTATTATGTAACAATATTTATTTACATAATTTTTTATTTCTAAATTTGAAATATATGTGGAAATTAATTTAATTTGAACCTACGTAATAGAGAATTTGGTATATAATGATTAATTAAACCAATTTAGTATAGATGTTTAAATAATAAACCGATTTGGTTTTTAACTCAGGGGAATGCACAAACGTAAATAACAGTGGACCAAAGTTTTATATATACGATATAAATAAATATCAAATGTTTCATCAGTAAAAAGAGGTGTAAATTAATTATATTACATGGTAAAAACATTTAAAAGTATGATTTCTAAGTGGTCTAAATTAAAAACAAAAATCACATATGAAATAAGTTATAATTTTTGTGCTAAATAGATAAGATATTTTATTTTTAAATTAGAAATAGAAACGAATATTTATTTTTAAAAACATCTTTTAAAATATTTCTTAAACTTAATTTTAAAAGATTAAATCAATTTAAAATTGTTATTATCATTAAAATATTATTAAAAAGTATTTTATATAATTATTAATTTTTGTGTACAATCAAAACCAAACTAAAATTTAGTTTCTAATTATACTTTGTGATAATTAAAATTTTAATTAACTAGTTCCAAAAATATATTTTAAAAAGATTCTAAAAGATATTTGAAAGATTTTGTTAGATAAATAGTTTAAGATATTTATTAGTGTTTCAAATAAAATAAAGATACTATAATTAAGTTATGTAAAATTTAATAAATTTTTTAGGATGGTCCAAATAAAAAAAATCACACATGAAAAAAGTCATGACTTCGATTTTAATAGTACACATAAGTGTATTATATATATATGGTTAATCATAATAATTTCCGATTAATTAAGTTCAATTTTTTTAATTTGTCCGCAAACATGATTCACTTAATTGAGGATCTTTAGGTGATATATTCCGTGCATAATAATTATTATGATTATATTTTCCGTTGAAAACTGAAAGTAAAATAATTAAAGGTAAGAAATCAAACCAGTCAATCCCCAAATCTGCGCTAAAGAAGGCAAGTTTTGCTCGGACCAACCCGACCTGAACCGGGTCAACCCGAGCAGAGCTGTTTTCACTTTTCACCTATAACCGTTTCAGGACTTGTGACTCGTGATGAGTGCTTTCTCTCTCTACACACGACATCGTCTCTCTCTCCCTCTCTCTCTAACAACAAGTCCACGCACGCAGACAAGTTCTTCTTCGTCTTCTCTGTTAATTTTTCCATGCTTGAGAGTCCAATCTCCTGACCAAAAACTTCTCCCGGCCCAGATCAAGCGTTCTTCTCCACACATGAAAAGATGGCGAAAACAGAGCTAGCAAAGATCTTAATCGAATCAGTAAAAGAGATCGCTTCGATTTCAGATCACCGTCCACCGATGAAGATACACTGCGCCCATCTCTCCCGGCGATTAAAGCTCCTCCTTCCCATGTTGGAAGAGATCAGAGACTGCAAAAACTCTCTCCCTGAAGAATCGATGATGAAGGCTTTGCTATCTCTCAGAGAATCGCTCCTCCATGCCAAGGATCTGCTTATTTATATAAGCCAAGTCAGCAAGATTTACCTGGTGCGTGAAAACAAAGTATCTTTTGATTCTTGATGCTATTGTTTGTCGGGAATACAGAAGCAGATATGTTCTGTTTCTTTTTTTTTTAAAATGTTTTTGTCTTTATGATTCTTTAAGGTGTTGGAGAGAGACCAAGTCATGGTTAGATTCCAGAAAGTGACAGCTTTGTTAGAACAAGCATTGAGTGAGATTCCTTACCAGAGTCTTGAAATTTCAGATGAGCTTCAAGAACAGGTACATAGAGAGAGAAAGAGATTCTCTGTCTCTGATGTTTGGTAATTACATTTACATTTGCTTGTCTCTAACGGTCTTGAAATAATTATGGATTGAGTGCTAAATGATCAATTCATAACCAGAGGTCATTAATTCAACTGGAAAGAACCCATGCCATTGTGTCAGAGGTCCCCGGTTCGATTGACCGCTAAGACGAAACTAATAGTACATACTGTAATTTCGGACCTAATATTAGGTGATAACGGATTCCGAACATATGTTATTAAAAAAAAAAGGAATAAATGATCAATGCATATATACTTTTCTTAACCAATCTGGGGGTAGGCTTGAGACTTTTATCCGAGATCCGGATTCGATCCGAGATTCGATCCGGATCCGATCCGAAAATCCGAATATCCGGAGGGGCCGAATCCGGATCCGGATATCTTGATTTTTTAGTCCGGATATCCGGATCCGTAAGTTTTATTAATAACTATTTCAAAAATAGTAATATCTATATATAAAAATTAACTTTGTTTAATATATTTTCATTTTTATAATAGTATATGTAAATTTTATGTAAATTTTGTAATATTATACATAGAAATAATTAAAAACATTATATATTTTTTATTTATAAATTATTTTTAATATTTTATATATATTATTATTATTATTTTATTTATTTTAAGGATCCAAATCCGGATCCGGATATCCGTCGGATATTACAATTTTTAGAAGGATATCCGTCACCCGGATATCTGAGAACCCCGAATCCGGATAAGGATAATAAAATTATGGATCCGCCGGATATGGATCCGCCGGATAAGTATCCGGATCCGGATACCTTAAAATTGCCCGGATATCCGATCCGTCCCAGGCCTATCTGGGGGTCGATAGTATATACATATTAACCACTCAGATTTTTGGGAGTCGTGGCCAATGTTTCATTTGGCTATGTCCACCGGCCTTGTTCATGACCACAACTTTGCTTCTACTTAATTGTAGGTTGAGCTTGTTCTAGTTCAGTTAAGAAGATCGATTGGCAAAGGCCGCGGCGAGAAGTACGATGACGAGCTGTATAAAGACCTTCTATCTCTTTACGACGGTGCAACAGACTCTGAGATCCTCAGGAGAGTGGCTGAGAAGCTTCAACTGATGACTGTAACCGACCTTACGGAAGAGTCTTTGGCTTTACTTGACATGCTTAGTACCAGCGGCGGTGACGATCCTGGCGAAAGCTTTGAGAAGATGATGATGCTTCTCAAGAATATCAAGGACTTTGTGCAAACTTATAATCCTAACTTGGATGACGTTCCATTGAGATCAAAACCGTCGCTTTCTAAGGCACAAGATGAAGATGAGAAGAATGTTCCTGAAGATTTCCGCTGTCCGATTTCGCTCAAGTTGATTAGTGATCCTGTCATTGTTTCTTCAGGGCAGGTAGAGTAAAACATCGTCTCCCCTAATTTTTAATTTATCACAACTTTTGTTAACTCTGTCTTGTCTGAATTATTTTTTTTTTATAGACATATGATCGTGAATGCATTAAGAAATGGCTAGAAGAAGGAAACACCACGTGTCCAAAGACTCAAGTAACGCTAACAAGCGACACCGTCACACCGAACTATGCTCTAAGAAGCCTTATAGCTCAATGGTGTGAATCCAATGGCATCGAACCTCCAAAACGTCCCAACAATCCTCAACCGAGTAGTAAAGCCTCCTCCTCCTCTTCCTCTTCGACTTCCTTCTCACCTCCTTCTGATGAACAGTTGAAGATCGAAGCACTCCTATGTAAGCTCACTTCACAACGCCCCGAAGAGCAAAGATCCGCCGCAGGAGAAATCCGCCTCCTAGCAAAACAGAACAACCATAACCGAGTCGTCCTCGCTGCATCAGGCGCCATTCCTCTTCTAGTGAGTCTCCTCATGAACTTCGATGACCCCCGGACGCAAGAACACGCCGTGACGTCGATCCTTAACCTCTCGATATTTCAAGAGAACAAAGGAAGGATCATCTCTACGTTTGGAGCGGTTCCGGGGATCGTTCAAGTGCTCAAGAAAGGAAGCATGGAAGCTAGAGAAAACGCGGCGGCTACACTTTTCAGCCTCTCGGTTATAGACGAGAACAAAGTGACGATAGGCGCGGCTGGAGCCATCCCTCCGCTTGTGAACTTGCTGAGCGAAGGGTCACAGAGAGGCAAGAAAGATGCAGGGACTGCTCTGTTCAATCTCTGTATATTTCAAGGGAACAAAGGGAAAGCTGTGAGGGCCGGTTTAGTTCCGGTGCTAATGCGGTTACTAACAGAACCGGAGGGAAGAATGGTCGATGAAGCATTAGCTATATTGGCTATACTATCGAGTCATCCTGAAGGGAAAGTAGTGGTTGGAGCGGCTGATGCTGTTGCCTTTATGGTTGATTTTATTAGAAGCGGGTCGCCGCGGAACAAAGAGAACGCAGCTGCGGTGTTAGTCCAGTTGTGTTCATGGGATCCGCAGTATTTGATTGAAGCTGAGAAGTTAGGGGTAATGGGGTGTTTAATAGAAATGGCTGAGAATGGTACTGACAGAGGGAAGCGCAAAGCGGCACAGTTACTTAACTGCTTTAGCCGTTTTAATGAACAGCAGAAGCAGTCTGGTTTGGGTGTAGAAGATCAAGTCTCTCTGATCTGAGGTTTAGAGGGTTTGCTTTTACAGTTTTTTGTTTTACATTTTTCATATTAAAGTTACACCACAAGGACAAGATTTTGAAACCTGTACAATGGAATTGTTTTTCTCTGTACCTCTCTCCAACTCGGAAAATAAATCACAACACAATCTATTGCTTCTGCATGTCTCAAAAACTTGGACTGCCTTGAGAACTCCTTTTGATCTCGTCTTGATGAACAAAGAGTATACTTGAGACATAACAACTAGCAATATGTGACTTATGTAAATGATCCAGAGCAGAGCCTGCCCTTGGCCCTGCCAATGAAGCGTGGGCTTCCGGCTGACTTATTAATTAAATAAATTCGGCTATAATTTTAACAAATATATTTTTAGTCTAATGTTTAAAGTTTAAGTTTATATTCTAAGTTAAAAGAACCCGGTTTCAGAATTGATCTACCTCATTTTTTTCTTTTCTTTTTCCTGAAAATTGGCCTCTTTTTAAAAAAAAAATTACTTTTAGCCCTATACACCCACCCTAGGACCGGTTCTGATCCGGATGGTGCAACTTCATGAACATGTCTTCATTTTTACTATAAGTTTTGGAAAATTTTAAATGTTATTTACATCAACGAATTCAGAAAAATGAGATTTTAGATTTAATGCAAAGAATAATCGCATTTAGGCATTTGTGTACAGCTAGGCATAAATTTCAAAGCAGATTAAAAGCACAATTGATATGAAATAAAGTTCCAGAATCTAACCAAACAGGCTAGAATTTTATGAGGGCCAAGTTTCTCAGTCACAATATAATCACATTAAGGGCTGTTCGTTTGGTTGCCGCAGGTACCGGCGGCAGCGGCATCGTCAACATTTTGCGTCAACTCTTGTTCGTTTCGTTGACGCAGGAAGCTGCGTCTGACGCCGCGTCCAAACGCCGCGTCCTGCGGCTGACGCCGATAAAACCTGCGGTCGTGATATTAATATGCGGCAGCGTCAGCGGCAGCGTCAGCGGCAGCGTCAGCGTCTGCGAAACGAACAACAACTGTCTTCATTGACGCTGCCGCCGCCGCTGACGCCGACGCTGCCGCTGACGCCGACGCTGCCGCTGACGCTGAAACCTGCGGCAACCAAACGAACAGGGGTTAAAAGTCACTCCAATTATCCCTTCCTTGGCGTCTTTCTAGCAAAATCTCCGCACACCAAATGTGTCTTTGTTCTTCTTTAGGGTCTTTCGGACCAAGTCTTTAAAAAACATAGACATATTTACCTTTGTAACTCACCGTGTTTGACCACTCTTAACGTCTCGTCACAGCCATAAAAAATGTGTTTTTTTTGTGGAATTCAGTTGAAAGTTGCTGAGTTGATTTTTGGTGAGATTTATTTGTTATATACTTATATATGTATAACTTTGGTTATGAAAATTACCTTTTCTAGGATAAATATCTTTATAATATTATTTAATAAGTTAGTTTTGAATGTGTGTCGCGCTCATGTTAATTTTTATGATGGTCAATTACCAAGATACCTTTAATGAATTAAACTATTATATCTCATTGTCATTATTAAAAACTATTTAATAATTTATGCCAATTATTTTTTTAGTTTTCTTTTTATGTTTTCCAAATAACATATATAATAAAATTAAATATTCATATAATAAAAATGAATACTATATTTACAAAAAGGAAAGAAAACATATTTTAATAAAAAAGAATATTATATTTACAAAAAGGAAAGAAAACTTATTTTATGAAAATATATTTTATATGTAGTGTGATTTCATAAAAAGGAAAGTTCACAAAAAATATTTTATGTTAAAAAATAATCATCTCTTTACAGAATAATATTAAACAACATAATATATATTAAATTAATAAAATATCTTTTACATCAATATATTTTCTCAGATTATTTTGAAAATTAATTTAAATAACATATACTAGAATATCATTGATGAGCTAAAATATTTTATAATTACTACTATTGAGACAATAAAATATCATTTTTGCAAATGCCTTTTTGTTAAATTTTAATTTTGATTACATTTTCTATTTTTATCAAAATACTTAATATATATATATATAAACTTTAATCAAACCTAAATACCCCTAAAACTTTAAGGCTTAATATTTTTATTTTTATTTTGATTTATCAAAAAAATTATATTTATACAATATGATATACCTATAATTAGAATACATAAACCAATTTAAAATTTTATGTTACGATTATTTAGAATGTTTTTAATTTATATTTTATACATCAAAAGTATAAAGTTACTTAGAATTTATAAAAAAAAAATATTCTGTAAATATTGATATTTGTTCATGAGTTTTAAAATTTTATTGGTAATGTGTTTATAAAAATTGGTACTTATCATCAATTCATATTTTCTACTATTTTTACAATGCTAAAATATCAAATTATATATAAGAATTTATGAAAGTTTATATACATATTTAATATATATGAAGAACTGCACTAATGCAATAAATAAAACTAATCAAATTTAGTTTAACTAGAATCAAAACTAATTATGCTCCAATTTGAAGAAATATGTATAACCCATAACTGAAACAATCTAAATTTTTATGCCCAAAATCAAAAGCTGAAGTAAAAAAAATCAAAATTTTAATCTATTTCAACACAAAAATACTATGATTAAACTTGGAAAAGTGGATACAATTCAATATACCCAAGTAATAACCAAGCTGATTAGATATTATAATATTCAAATTAAATGTCTAATTAAAATTCATATAATATTATTTAAAATAAATCATACATATAATTACAAAATAATTAAAATTAAATATTAATAATTTTATAATATACTTGTTTTGTAAATATTTATACCCGTAACTGAGTACGGCAAAATCACCTAGTATATTCTTAAAGCGAAAAGAATCGGATTTTGAGGCAACTGTAATATACAAACCATAAACGAGTATTTGCCTCAATCATTTTGGTTTCTTTGCTTTCTTCGAGTTTGATTTGGTTTGTTCTCAACATATTCCATTTGGGCTGAGAAATAGCAGACACGTGATAGTAAGCATCAACACCAGCAAAAAAGTTCTAGCTCATAGATCGCCAACTGCGTGATATAATCTTGGGAAGGAAGTAGCAAAAGTCTTTCAACAACCTAATGCAATTGTGGCTTAAGAGTTAGGATGATTAGAACACCCCGCAAAAGCATACTCTACCTTCATGGCTTCATCTTTATAGTTCTCAGTAATCACAAACACAATTATAGTAACTCGAATAAGAACACTTCTTATTAATCACTCTTGAGGAAACTATCTCAAAACCTCAAGCTCTCAAACTTCTAAACTCTTAAGTTATATCACAAGTTGATATCTCTTTATATAACACTTTAGATATCCTAAACTCATTAAGATAAACACAACACAATATTTCCTAAACTCATTAGGATATCTATTACTTGTAGCCTAAGTAACTTCAAGTTTATCCAACATTCTCCCCTTTAAGCTTGAAGTTTTCTTTCACTCCAATGTAGTCTCTCATTTCTCTGAATCTAATTCTTCCTAGAGCTTTTGTCAAGATATCCGCTTTCTGTTTATCACCTTGAACATACTCTACTTCAATCTGTCCATTCTCTACGCACTCTCTGATGAAGTGATACCTCCTGTGTATGTGCTTGCTCCTTCCATGAAACACCGGATTCTTTGTTAAGGCAATAGCAGACTGGTTGTCGATACATATCAGCACCTTCTCGCTTTGTTGATCTGTTATCTCGCTCAAGAGATCTTGTAACCATATAGCCTGCCGTGCAGCCTCAGTCCCAGCCATGAATTCTGCTTCACAACTTGATAATGCTACTACTTCTTGCTTCTGTGAACACCATGAGATGGGACTATTATCAATATAGAATATGTGTCCAGTCGTGCTCTTACCATCATCCGGGTCTACGTTATAGCTACTGTCGCTATACCCTACAAGTCTTGGTATTTTCATCGCAGATCGTCTGAATTCTAGACCAAACGCCACACTTCCTTGTAAATATCGTAGTACTTGCTTCATGGCAGCTCCATGTGAGTCTCTAGGATTCTGCATATAACGACTAAGAACTCCCACACTGAAAGATAAGTCAGGTCTTGTGTGTAAGAGATACCGCAGACACCCAACATTCTTTCGGTACATCGTTGCATCAACTTCTCTTTCATTCTCTGCTTTGGAAAGCTTTAATCCAAGCTCCATTGGTGTGTGTACTGGATTACACTTGATCATTCCTGCATTCTCTAGAATTTTAGATGCATATCGTCTTTGGTTTAGTGTGATTCCTCCTTCATGTTGGCATACTTCAATCCCAAGATAATAAGATAACTTTCCCAAATTACTCATCTCAAACTTGTTAGACATGTTCCTTTTGAACTCATCGATATTCTTCTTATTTGTTCCTGTGACGAAAAGGTTATCCACGTACACAACAACTATGAGAAGTTCTCCATCGATCACTTTGCGATATACCGACGGCTCCTTCGCACACTTCTCAAACTGCAGCTCGCGTAAGGTCTGATTAAGCTTGTGGTTCCATGATCTTGGAGCTTGTTTCAAACCATATAAAGCTTTGTTTAACTTATAGACCTTACTCTCACATCCTTTCTGCTCGAAACCCTCTGGTTGTGATACATAGACTATTTCTTTAAGCTCTCCATAGAGAAATGCTGTTTTTACATCAAGATGATGTACTTCCCATCCACTTGCAGCTGCTAGACTTACAAGTAGACGTATGGTCTCAATCCTTGCTACTGGTGCGAACACCTCGTCGTAGTCGATCCCATGACGTTGTACATACCCTTTTGCAACGAGCCTAGCCTTGTATTTGCTTATACTTCCATCTGAGTTGCGTTTTAGTTTAAAAACCCACTTTAAACCGATAGGCTTGGCTCCATATGGTAGATCTACTAGGATCCACGTTTTGTTTTTGACTATGGATTCAATCTCTTCTTCACAGGCTCTCGTCCACTGTTTAGACTCTTTTGCTTCCTCAAAATTTCTTGGCTCGTTGTCGAGATACATCAGAATCTCTTCTCCTAATTCCTCAGCTAAAAGGATATAATCATCAAGATATTTGGGTCTCGTTGTTTGTCTCTCTGACCGTCTTAGAGGTTGTGCTTCGGTTTCGTCTTCTCCAAGGCTCTGAATATCAGCGTACTGATCATTTTCCCGAACAGGCTCGTGATCATTACTCGTGTGGTTTGTTTCATCGACTCCACTTGCTCCATGGTTCCCAAACCTTCCAACCTGTACCTTGAAACCTTTATTATTCTCTGTCTTGTCGTTTTTTTTGTTCCATTCCCAGCTTCTTGATTCATCAAAGATGACATCTCTGCTCACCACTATCCTTTTTGTGTGTGGATCATATAATCTGTACGCTTTGGATCCCGGTTCTGTCCCTAAGTGCACTAGCATCCGAGACCTATCGTCGAGTTTCTTAAGGTGTGTGCCTGTTATTTTTGCATATCCGATGCAACCAAAAACTCGCAAGTGACTCACGTTAGGCTTTTTACCTCGATATAGCTCGTATGGGGTTTGATCCTTCAGCGATCTCGTGGCTAACCGATTGAGTATGTAGGTAACATGCCTTATGGCCTCTCCCCATAGATAGTCTGGTAGATTCATGTGTTTTAAAATACTTCTTGCCATCTCCATCATCGTACGGTTTCTTCGTTCAACAACACCATTCTGCTGGGGTGTGTATGGTGCGGTGAGATGCCTTTTTATTCCTGCTCCATCACAATAAGAGTTAAACTCTTGAGAGACAAACTCTCCGCCTCTATCAGACCTAAATGTCTGTATCTTCTGTCTCGTCTCCTGTTCCACAATACCTCTCAACCTTTTAAATTTATCAAAAGCTTCAGATTTTTCTTTTAATAGCATCGTCCACATATATCTGCTGTGATCATCAATGACAACAAACACATATTTGTTTCCAGCCTGTGTGTTAGGTGTTATAAGTCCGCAAAGGTCTCCATGAAGAAGCTCTAACGTCTTAGTAGCTCGATAGGATGTAGCTTTGGGGAAAACTTGGCGACTCTGTTTCCCAAGAAGGCATGATCGGCATACTCCCTTCTCAATGTTGATATTTGGTAGTCCCAAAACTAGTTCCTTCTGCATCATATTTCGAATAGTCTCAGGATTTACGTGTCCCAACCGAGCATGCCACTTACATGATTCGTTGTCTTCAGTTAGATAAAGGCGCGATGTGTCTCTCATTCCCATTCGAACTTTGTATAATCTGTTTCTTGACCGCCGAGATGTAACTAGTAGCTTACCACTTTGATCATGCATCGTGAGTGTCTCTCCTTTCATTCTTACATCACATCCTGCCTCAGTGGCTTGTCCCAAACTAATGATATTGCTTTTGAGATCAGGAATGAAGTAGACATCAGTCATCTTTCGAGAATCTCCATTCATGTCGGTGAAAGAGATTGTACCTTTCCCTTTAATGTCTATTCTGGAATCATCTCCGAAGCGAACCTTACCGGTGATCGTAGTGTCAAGTTTCGAAAAATACCTTTGTTCTCCGGTCATATGGTTACTGGCTCCGTTGTCGAGGTACCATATATTATCATCTCCACTGTTTGTTTCATACCTCTCAGGAACTACATTCTTCTCGTTTAGAAAAACAATCTCGTGCATCATAAGCTCGTCAGCTTCTTGTGTTTCAGTGACGTCGTTTTCTTGAGTTTCTTGTAGTTTAAGCTTCAGGTCCGGACAATGAGCTACAAAGTGACCTACTTTGTCACAGCGATAGCAAGTGATGCGAGATGCATCTCTGCCTGCGTATGGATCTCTATTGTAGTCTCCTCTTCCACCGCTATTGTAATCTCCTCTTCCTCCGTAGTTGTAGTCTCCTCTTCCACCGTTATACCGTCCTCGTCCTCTTCCTCTGCTATATCGACCTCCACGGCCTCTGCCTCGATACCAATCATTGTTATAATCTCGGTTTGTTTGTTCATATTGTCGATTAGATTGATCTTGTTGAGCCCGGCTCTGTCCTTCTGTATTTGAGTACATAAGCTTTCCCTGATCCTCTTCTTTCTCTTCTTCTTCTTTCTTCATATGCTTTTAAACGCCCTAATATGTCCTCATAACCCGTTGTATTTAGGACGAGCACTTGCTCGAGAGATGCAACAATATGTATGTACTTCTTTCGAGGAAGGCTCATAAGAAATTTCTTAACAAGTTTCGTTTCTTCAATGGTGACACCAAGAGAAGCTGATTTCGAGGCTAATTCGGATAGCTTCCCACCAAAGTCATCGATGCTCTCAGACTCTTTCATCTTCAAGCGTTCGAATTCGGCCATTAGAGTCTGTAACCTAGCCTCACGTACTCGTTCTGCCCCGACATGTCGAGTTTTTATTGCTTCCCATACTTGTTTAGCATTCTCGAGTTCTCCTACTTGGAGAATAAGATTTTCCGGTATTGACTGGAATAATAGGGCTAGCGCTACATCGTTCTTCTCGGTGTTAACCTGTTCTGCTTCAATGGCTTCCCAAACTTTGTGAACCCTCAAAGTAATCTTCATTCTCATTGCCCACACTGTATAATTAGTTGTACTCAGCATCGGACATTTAATCGATGAAAGCCCTCCGCCTTCTTTGATCTTCGCAGTTGTAGCAACAATGTCACTCATGATTGATTGTGGCTCTGATACCAAATATAGTTCTCAGTAATCACAAACACAATTATAGTAACTCGAATAAGAACACTTCTTATTAATCACTCTTGAGGAAACTATCTCAAAACCTCAAGCTCTCACACTTCTAAACTCTTAAGTTATATCACAAGTTGATATCTCTTTATATAACACTTTGGATATCCTAAACTCATTAAGATAAACACAACACAATATTTCCTAAACTCATTAGGATATCTATTACTTGTAGCCTAAGTAACTTCAAGTTTATCCAACAATCTTGTTTTTATTTATTTTTGCCGGATGAACCCATAACAGAGTAACTTTTTGTAAACACCACAGCCAGTTTTCATGTTATAATATGAAAAATCACATAGTTGGTAAAATAAAAACAATAGAAGAACTTACTGTTAAAAGAACAAGACTTAGGTTCACCCCCTAGGGTGAACCTTTAAATTCACCTCTCTTTTTATGACCAATCAAATTGCCATGTAGATAATTAATTAAAAAATATTAAATTTATTTAAAAATAACTAAAAAACAGAATAATGCCAATTTTAATGCCGATGACGCCGTTACTTAAACCGTAAACCCTAAATTTTAAATTCTAAACCCTAAACCTTAAATCCTAAACCCAAACCCTAAACCCTAAACCCTATACCCAAATCCTATACCCTAAACCCAAATTATATACCCTAAACTCAAATTGTATACCCTAAACCCAAACAATAAACCCTAAACCATAAACCCTAAACCCAAACCATAAACCCTAAACCCAAACCATAAACCCAAATCTTAGACCCTAAACCCAAACCTTATAGCATCTAGGTTTAGGGTTTGGGTTTGGGTTTAGGGTTTACGGTTTGGGTTTTAAGTCTAAGATTTAGGTTTAGGGTATACGGTTTGGGTTTAGGGTCTAGGATTTGGTTTAGGGTATAAGGTTTGGATTTAAGGTTTACTGTTTGGGTTTAGGGTCTAGGATTTGGGTTTAGAATATACAGTTTGGTTTTAGGGTTTAGGATTTGGGTTTAGGGTATAGAGTTTGGGTTTTAGAATTACGGTTTAGGGTTAAAAAATTAAGATTTCGGGTTTACGGTTTAGATGGCGGTGTCAGCGTTGTTAAAATTAGCATTATTTTTTTTTAGTTATTTTAAAATAAATTTAATATTTTTTAATTAATTATCTACGTGGCAATTTGATTGGTTCTAGAATGAGAGGTGAATTTAAAAGTTCACCCTATGGGGTGAACCTAAGTTTTGTTCCCGTTAAAATGTCGCCTTTATGTTATGGCGATGGAGCTGATTTTACAAAAAGAAATGGTGTATCAAGTATATACATTTTTTTTAAGCAAAAAAAAAAGTATATACATTTTTTTTTTGTATACTAAGTATATACATTTTTTGACTAAAGAGTATATACATTTTTCAAGTATACGTATGTTACAAAAATCGAAGATTGATTCTATACACATGTCAAATTACGGTTATCTTAAAGAAAAAAGGGTAAATGGTTTTCATCAGCAAAAGAAAAAGATGTAATAATTTTCGCAAGTGTACGGAATATAAATACTGGAAAAAGTAAAGATTTTAACGTGGTACGTAACATGCATCTACATATGCACATATCTTTATTAAGAAAGACTGACAAAGAAAAAAGAAAAGAAAAAGCTCCTAAAAATGTGAGAAATCTAAGCTTTTTGGTAACTTTAAAACTATTCTATCAATAGAGAGACACGGAATTGTATGATTAAATTCGTCAGCCTGTAACACCCTTTTACTTTTATGAATTATCCTATTGGTCCAATAAAGTTATTTATTATGTAAAATTATTTTACAAACTAGGCAGTAGATGATAAAATTCCTAGTAATAATGCTAATTGGTTCTCTCTTACTTTAGAAACAGAACCCATAGCCAAAAAATTATAGTTCAACACTAAAACAAATAAAATATGACATACAGATCTGTTAGTTATTACAGTATTTCATAAGATTTCAGTGAAGATTACGTACGAATTAAACAAGCACAAACTCGACAGACACTCACACATCTAACAAGTTCAAATCACACAATACGATTACTTCTTTGTCACACCTGATTGTATAACGACAATAATTTGTATAAGAGACTCATTCTAATATACCTCTTATAGTTTCTCCATGAATTGACGATGTTCATGAATGATCCAACTGCTATGAAACATTCACATTAGGTGCTGCTGCTGATCGTTAGAAGAAGAACCAGGGAGACTCAAACCGGGCCAGTATTGGTTGGATTGATTGCCCGCAGATGACAAACCCGAATCCGGCCGGCTTATACTACCCACATGGGTTTCTTCCATTTTTACTGGAGCTGTTTGAGAAACCCTAGAAGCTGTGGAAGAAGATAATACCATGTTGCCCTCATTAGGGAAAGAATATAATCCCATGGATCGATCTAACATAGCAAAGTGGTTAGCTGATCCAAGAGACGTCATAATGTTACTCTCACTGTTGTTGTTGTTAGCCATGACCGGACCCGAAGTATTAGCTCCATGGAAAAACCCTAAATCATTAAAGAAACTTGAACTAGTGTTACCGTTTCCAACACTATTTCCATTAATAGCGGCTAAGTTCAAACCGATACCACCGAGTTGAGTGAGGTTCTGTAGAGTGGGCAAAAACGGTAGTTGGCTATTTGTTCGTAACTGGATATTACTATTTGTTGTAGGACTTGGAGCGTTGACCATAGAGGTTGACTGCTTGTTCTGTGAGGAGGCGGAAGACTTTGAATTTCCGGGCTTAGCCTTCTTGTTTCTCCGGCAGCCACCTCCAACAGGGACGTTCCTCAAAGCGCCGCCTTGTGTCCAGTAGCGGCGGCAAGCCTTGCAGAAGTGGCGTGGCTGCGTGAGGTTGTAGTTGTTGAAGTAACAGAACTTGGTGTTGGCTGAGTTACATCGAGGGCAGTTTAGGGGTCCCTCAGGCGGATGAGAGTTCTTAGCTAGCCTCGCTCTCTCAGTCACTGATCCGCTGAGACCGGCGGGATCAACTGTGGTGTCAACATGGTTGTGGTTAGGGTTAGGGTTTTGTGGCGGGAACTGGTGAGAGTGTACTCGATGGCCACCAACTAAATTTCCAGTTTCTTGTGGATGGAGCTGATGAGGATGATTAGGATGATTATTAGAATTCGCAGACTGCAAACATATAAAAGAAGAAATAATTAATTCAAACACACAATATAAGAAACAAGTACCCGAAAGTTCAAAAGTTCAAATTCAATATTTTGTTATTTCCTTACAAAATTTTGAACAAGAAACTTATAGTATGTTTTGACCAAGAAAAAACAACTTATAGTATGTATTTGGTTTATATATATATATATAGGTGGGATTATAAAGCAAGAAATACCATGATATGTTTCGGAACTTTGATAAAAAGAAGAGACTAAAGATGAAGAAAGATGAGAATAGGAATATGTCTTTTACAAAAATGAATCAAAATTATTAATATAAGAATCAAAACAATCAATGGAGAACTTAAGAGCGCTAAAAATCACACAAAAAGAAGAAAGTAAAGAAAGCGAAGATTAGGTAATATAAGATCAAAGAACCTGTGGCCAATTAATTGGTGGATCTAAAAAGCTTGAGACGGATGAGAAAACCATCGTTCTTCTTCCCTTTTATCTCTTTGTTCTGCTTTCTTTAATAAAGTTTGATGGATCTTTAAAACTCAAAAGAACAAAAATGGTGGGAGAATCACAATAAAAACGAAAGAAGGGAACCAAAGGCTAAAGAGAGATTGTGAGGAGAGCTCATAACCAAAAGGGAAAGAGAGAAGACAGAAGTTTAGAGAGAAGAGGATGATAGAGAAGGAGCATAAAGATATAGAGCATCATTATCCCTAAAACCCAAATGGGGTTTCTTAATTTTTTTTTATTTTTTTTTATTTACTTTTTCGAATTAAAAAAAAAAAACGAACCAGTGAGCCGCCACGTATTAGTGGGACCCGCGGACAGTGTAAGAAACCCTTAAGAACCGACTACTATTTAGTAGTTTTTGTAATCGGTTTCTTAAAAAAAAATGAGTCCTACGCGGGACCACACGCTAAGAAACCCTCTAGTATCCCCGGATAAAGATGCTAAAGCAGAGCATAATGCTTTTTTAAACATGGTCATGTTCTTCTGCTTTATTTCATTTTATATAATTCCCACTCTCATGCATTATATGTATATATTATAGTATACATATATTATTTTGTTGTGATTCCCTTTTTAGGGTTTGAGTGGGGGGACGTTTCTTCGCCGATAAGGCTCCCTCTGTCGAATAATAACCACACACACGTATATATATTGAAATGATTTACAAGGTCATACTATGTAGAGAAAAGATGGCCTATAAGTCGAAATATTTAAAGAAATTCTCGAGACAACCAAAACACCTAATTTTTTAATTTTTTAGGATTGAAGCGTATAAAAGTAAAAAGTTTGGGAAAATCCAGATCAATTCATTTATAGTTCAGTTTTTTCAATCGGATGGTTTATAATTCAGTTTTTTCACATTTGATATTTGGATATATATTAATATTCAGGTTCTGTTCAGCATTTTATATGTAGAATTTTTCTCATGGTTTGGTGTAAGTTTTGTTTGTTTGAGGCAACATACAGTTAACTACTGCTAAAGTATTTTTATAAATCTATTTTCATCTACACGTTTAATTTTAAGGTTTATTTTTCGTTTTTTTACAGAATAATCTACTACAAATATTAATTTTTTTTTTTTTTTTACAAATATTATTTTTCTTATGGAACTTCTAACCTTATACGGAAGATTCTTGCATCTTTAATTTTTAGATGGTAAGGAGAACTGGATATATCTGATCGTGATTAAAAAGATACCATTTGAAACAGATGAAAAATTGGCTCGTGAATGAACTAGTTGTGGCAAATCAATGTCAGTTAATTAAAAATGCGGTAAACTACTGATAAATCTTTAATCAGTTGGATTTGTGAATTTTAATGGAGACCCATGGTAGTTTTATATATGCATGTACATGTGTAATAGCGTAAATGTAATAGCATAAAAATATTTGCTTGTAGTTAAATTTTATGATAGCAGATAATCAGCCTACTGTTTGGGACCTTGGATGAGAACTTGTCTATAATGCAATGAAGAAAGAACAAATAAATATGAATAATCGGCTCTGTTCTCCTATCTTTAGATACTCATTAAAATCGAAAACCGAACGGGTTTAACTAATTAAAAGGTAAATATGATGCCTTCAACTCGACCTAATACCAGTGAACTATATACTAATAACATTCACAACAATTTCGTTAAGAAAAAAAATCAGTGTCTTTAACAAATGCAGTGCATTAACCTTGATTAAAAAAAACAAGTCACAATAATTTTCTAATTATAACTTTTGTTCAAAAAAGGTTCTTATTATTAGATTTTCAGACTAATCATCTGGTATTTTTCTATGCTAGTTTAGGTTATGTGATTCAAATTCCATGAACACCTCGTAATCTAGTCTAGGCCAATAAAACAACATAGATAGACCATTGTCAAACAATCGATTTCTGGTAAGTTTGTCGCAATTATCATTTTTAGTTAAATAATGCACGTACAACTGTTCACTATGATATAGATGCGTAATCATGAAAGCTTACTTACTTACGGTATCTTACACCATCTTTATCCGGGGATACTAGAGGGTTTCTTAGCGTGTGGATCCCGTGTAGGATCCACTTTTTTTTAAGAAATTGGTTACAAAAACTACTAAATAGTAGTCGGTTCTTAAGGGTTTCTTACACTGTTCGCGGACCGCACTAACACGTGGCGGCTCACGATTGATTCATTTTTTTTTCTTTCTAAATTCAAAAAAATAAAAAATAAATAAATAAATAAATTAAGAAACCCCATTTGGGGTTTCAGGGATAATGTTGCTCTAAGTGGGGGCAAGAGTAGCCTTATCCCTGATTGCGTTCAAATATTCAATATATAAAACAATCTTATTAAACAGGAATGACTGACTCTTAGTATGGATGTTAACTTGTCTTTATTAAAAGAGAGAAATAAAAAAGAAAAAAAAGCATGAAAAGGGAAAGATAAAACATGTCATTCACAACTTCTATCATATGGCTGAACTTTTATTTTTATTTTGAAAGAAAATAGAGATCTTGCAATTTGTCTACATTTTATGCCATCTTTTTCTTGCTTTCCTCTATCAATCTTCTTATCATCTCTTTATTTTGTTTTATTTTGACAAGATTTTTCCTCACCTCTTTAATTTTTGTTTTACTTTGACACGAATTCTTCTAATCTCTTTCATAACCTGTCTTTTCGTATATAAATGCTTTTTGTAACACTTTCGTATATAAATGCTAAACATCCTTTTTCAGCAAGAGACTGGAAATGGCGCATATGCATGTTGCATGACATGCAAACCTTTGCAGCTTTACATGTTCAATATCCTACTTCAATTTGTCTTTTTTCCTCTTTTTATTCATTTTTAAAATCTTATAACTAACCCAGAAATTTATATCAGTTTATTCGAAAAATACTATTTGTGACAAAACATAAAGAACCAACATTTCATACGTTATACGAAACATTTTCTCTTTAAATTCGGAAGTATATACATGTTTTTACTTAAGGATTTAGCTAGCGTTGCAGTGATTATCTCATGTTTTGGTTTAGGCCTATGTCAATACTTAAGTCAATGCTTCAGTTATAAACTAACCTATTGCTTTCCTCAAAAAAAAAAACTAATTTATTGCTTTAGGGGCTTCGTTTTTGGTCAAAACATTCTATTGAGAAGTAGTGGAAAGTTTCTATTACGAATTCAACATGACTACGTTCTAGATCGATCATATATCGTTTTCCATGATAAATTTGAAGGTTTAACATCATTTATTAATCATTATAGCTACGTCTATCCGAAACTATTTTCATAATCACTTTCAAAAGAACTTGATGTGATTATAATTTGCACCACTCATAATTTGCAGAAAATATATCCATTCAATGAAGCGAAGCAATGCATGTATTCAACCAGGTTTAAATTTGACGTTTTAACTAATTAAGATTCGTAAAACTTAAGTACGTATAGTTTAAATTAACCGTACATTCAGTTTTCTTTTTCTGATAAAAAAACTGTTTCCCAGTACAACTTCATATACTAATTGAAAATAATTTGGAGTAATAATATTCACAGTTCAAATAAGTATCATATCATGCTATGTTGTGTCCGACTGTCCGTAGTAAAATGTCTACCTACAAAGATCCTATATATATATATATATATTCCTATTTGTTGGTAAGATATTATATAACCCAAAGACTTTTTAATTAGTGTCTACTTATCTTAAGGTATTAAAAAAATTATTTGATATTCTTCAGAAATAAGTGGTACGCTTTTCTCTAAATTCCACATTATTTTCATAAATATTTCTTACATTTTTATATTTAACTAATTAAAATTATAATTAACATATTAACTATACCTTTTAATATTTACAACAAGAACTGCCGATGGTAGCTATCAATTGTTAAGAATGTCTCTGTAGCCATGTCCATTTAACCATACAAATGGTGAATAATGGCAAAGGAACAAGACACATTCATTTCAAAACTAAGTTTGAGATGACTATGTCATTTATATAAAATATAGAATACAAATATTTCCTAAATTTAACAACGAAATAATTGTTCTATTCTTTTTCTATGTTTGTTTTGTTACCATGCATTGTAACAATTAGTTAGTTCCATTTTTTTTAACTTCAAATCTTATGAAGTTTGATATGAACCAACATAGTCATTGTGGAAGTTCAGTTGTAATACCTTGGGGAACATAGTTATGAAAACAGAAGCTATTTTTATTTGGAATTAGCTGTTTAGCAAGTCTTTTTTTTTTGAAACAAGCTGTTTAGCAAGTCTATCCGCAACTTTGTTGCCCTTTCTTCCAATCCAAGTAAACTGGATGCCTTCAAATTTTTTGACCCACCATCGAACTTCTCGAACCCAATTAGACGTATCAAAGTGGAGCTTCTGGTTGTTACGTATGTTACTAATTAGTTCCATTATTTCTCTATATTTACTCTTTCTAATTTGTTCCATATAATTTATCTTCATTCTCTAATATTTTTTAATTAGCACTAGTGAGAACATTAGTTTATATTGATATGGATTGCTTAGATCACCTTTTAGGGATTCTGAGCGTGAACTCATTTGGAGAATTACTAAGGGTTTCAAGACCATCTTCAATTATAGTTGCAAAAATAGAGAAAGAGAAATACCACTTAGTACGATCACACTTGACTTAGTTGACTAGAACCTGAAAGCATATATATATATCCCCTCTGTTCTCTCCAGTATTCTTAGGACTTATTAGAACTATATATGCTAGCTTTGAAACTCCTAAGTCCTAACTCCCACCATCATTTAGGCTTACAGCTCATTGTAGTCATAGATCAAACTTAGTGTTAGATACTTCTTCCTTGCAAGGTCGACCTTTAAATACTACATTAGCATCCCCTACACTCTTATAAATTATAACACCTAATACTCTATTTATGGCTTCTATCATTACAAAGTAAAGTCAGTGTTGTACTTGTATATGTAAGATATCGAAAAAGGTTTCAGATTAGTTAAAAACGTTTTTACTAAACTAAAATTTATAACGTGTAGAAAGTGATAATGACAACTAAAGTAAGAAGGTGGTGGTGTGAGAATCAGATTCGATGTCAACTAACTGAAAGGGAACGAGCAGCTTTTTCTTTATTTTTTTGAAAGAGGTTTTGGAGCAGGCAGCTTTCCCCTTCACGATTATATATATTTTTGTTTGTGTAGAAAGGTTACCCATTTGCCATACATTCACCAAGCATGTAAAGATGGGATCTTGTCATTAAAATATACTTATGGTTAAGATGATATAAAAGTAAATTATTTGTTCCATTGTAATTAGGCGGAAAATGTATACTCATTTACTTTTTCGAAAGATGAAATCAAACGCATAAGTTTCGAGATCCTGTAGAAACTGCAACGTTATTGCATTAGTGAATAACATGTGCTATATGGTTGTAACTGCATATTTTGTTGATGCAACGTGGCAGCTCAAGAAACTAATTATCATATCCAAATATGTTATGGATCACAAAGATCAGGCCAATTCCATTGCTTTAAACTGTTAAGATAAATGCGAGTTTAGAAAAGAAAAATTTGGAAAAATGCCATCAAATGAGATTATATTTTGAAAACTACACTATATTTTTGATTTTTTGAAAACTATACTTATTTATAAGTGTTGTGACAAAATTAACCTGATTAAGAGTATTGTAATTTCAATACTTAAATGAAAATTGATAGAAATAGAACTAGTAAAATAAATGATTTATTTGTTTTATTTTAATATATACGCCCAAAGATTATGGAAGTTGATATTTTTTGTTTAAAATTTCTGGGTTTTCGTATTTTTAATCACTGTAATTCTTTTTTTTTGTATAAGAGGAGAAAGATACAATCTTGCCAACATGTAACTTTGGAGTTTGATGAGTTTTTGTCATAAATTTTACTCTTAAATACATTTTATAATCACCTAATTTTCTTATTTCATCAGATAAAACAGTTTCTCATTCTGCTTCTTTGACAAATTTGGCTATATTAAATTTAACACGAGTATAAAGAATTTGGAATACATGTAGCAATAGTTATGTTCTCAAAAATTATGTTCTCGGCTAGTTTTTTTCTTACACCCAACTCTCTTAAATCTCATGATTAAACAACATGTTTAATAGTTCTAAGGCACTTAATAACAAATTCGATAAAAGGTAAGAATACTATTTATATAAGATTATGTTTCAGCGATAAAGTTTAAAATATCAATAGTTATCCATTTATAATTTTAAAATTTTATAATTCACTAAATTTATAAAATATATAATTCAATAAAAGAAATTATAATATTAATGATTTTCAGTTTCTATTGTTTTTGTGTAAAATTTTAATAAGGGTAAAAAAGTCTTATAATACACAAATAAGTGTACTTTTCAAAATATTATTAAACAGTATATTTTAAAAATTTACAATCTTAAATAGGATAGTCTGCAAATTATCCCTTTTAGAAAGTGTTTTTCATTACGAAAGACAATGCAATTTCTAATATATATTTTATAAAGAATTTAGTTTACTTACGCATGATGCTTTAGTATTAGATTAAAAAAAATTACATATGTTATTCGCATATATATATATTCAACTCGAATAAGGTGTTCCTGAATAATTAACTTTATAGCAAATGGAGCATATATTAACACCTAAAAATAAAATTACAAAATAACCATGTATACATAATTTCTACTTAATTTCAAAGGATAATTACATCTAAAGTATTGATGCTATATATACATACTAGGGTCGGCCTCCCTTCGGGCAGAATATAATTTACTTGTAATCAAGATTATTACTCCCTTCGTTTCATAATAGATGATGTTTTAGAAGATGTTTGTTGTTTCAAAATAGATGAATTTTTGATATATTTATATTATTTTTAACTTTACAGAAAACTTCTTAACCAATTAGATTTTGCAGTTATTTTTATAATTGGTTGAATAATTTTAAAATTATATTTTTAAAGTTACTTTTTAGAGAAATATAGATTTTTTAATCTTTGTGCAAAGAGTTAAAACATCATGTATTATGAAACAGATGGAGTATTTTTATATGATTTGTGGTTTGTGTTTTAGTTTTACATTTGCAAGAAGAGATGTATATAAGATATACTATTTTTTTAATTTAAAATTAACCAAAAATACGAATTTTTACTATTAGCATAATATCTCTCTCTCTCTCTCTCTCTCTCTCTCTCTCTCTCAATTTATGCCCCGGGCGTGTTAGTAACCAAAAATACATAAATATATCAGTTAAAGAGTATTTCAAAATGTTTAGCTTACTTAAAATTTAAGGTGATATTAACTTTTATTGTGTATGTTTTGTTATTCTTGTTATAGATCATGATCATCTTAATATTAAAATGTTCATGAATACATAATAGTTTTACATATTTTCTTTGTTTATTCTACTGTAATTATGAAAATTTGATAATAAGTAAAATAATTTTTAATACAAAAATCTTATATTATGTTTTTTCTTATAATATTTTTAAAATTTATGTCTTAGATATTATATTATTAATTATGTGCTAAAATATTATTTTAGGTTGATGTCCAATGAAACATTATTTTCATATATATATATTTGAAACTATTGTTTTTCATATCGTATTAGTTCTAGTTGTTTTTATCCAAAATAGGAGGTGCAGTTAGACGAATTTTCTTTCAAATGTGTCAAAACGCTGTGATTGTTTTTTTATTAGGTTAGCATGTGTCATTTGTCGAGAAGAGAGTACATATGTTATGGAAAGTGAGTGTTCTAAATAAGGCATAAGTTAGTGTTTGGACAAAACTACAACGCTTCAATTTCGTGTAAGAACATGTTTAGTATTCCACACTCAGCTCATTCGTCCACCATCCTCATTTTATTGTGATATATGCAGACTCACACTTGGAAGTATAATAAGAAAAATGCATTCTATGTATATATCAAAACTCAGCCAACTTTGGAGACGCAGAAGCAGTCAAGCTAAATAAAATTCACAATCTAGTAGTTGGTATGGAAAAGATGTAATTGAAATATACTCACAAATCACAATCATGCATATTCATACATGATTCTATATCCATAAGTGTCTACACTAACTGTTGTATCCTTGAGATCAGGGTCAACAACCTTTTAGAGAGCCACAGTAATGAAAGGGCCAAACAACCTCTCTCGAGCTCCTATCTCTCTCTCTCTCTCTCTCTCTATGCTCTCTCTCTCTCTCGAGACTCTCTAGAGACTCCCTTCTCTCTCTCTTCTCTCTCTCTCTCTCTCTAGCTCTCTCTCCTCTCTCTCTCTCTCTCTCTCTCCTCTCGTCTCTCTCTCTCTCCTCTCTCCTCTACTCTCTCTCTCTCTCCTCTCGTCTCTCTCTCTCTCTCTCTCTCTCTCTCTCTCTCTCTCTCTCTATTTATGCCCCGGGCGTGTTAGTAACCAAAAATACATAAATATATCAGTTAAAGAGTATTTCAAAGTGTTTAGCTTACTTAAAATTTAAGGTGATATTAACTTTTATTGTGTATGTTTTGTTATTCTTGTTATAGATCATGATCATCTTAATATTAAAATGTTCATGAATACATAATAGTTTTACATATTTTCTTTGTTTATTCTACTGTAATTATGAAAATTTGATAATAAGTAAAATAATTTAATACAAAAATCTTATATTATGTTTTTTCTTATAATATTTTTAAAATTTATGTCTTAGATATTATATTATTAATTATGTGCTAAAATATTATTTTAGGTTGATGTCCAATGAAACATTATTTTCATATATATATATTTGAAACTATTGTTTTTCATATCGTATTAGTTCTAGTTGTTTTTATCCAAAAAAGGAGGTGCAGTTGGACGAATTTTCTTTCAAATGTGTCAACGCTGTGATTGTTTTTTTATTAGGTTAGCATGTGTCATTTGTCGAGAAGAGAGTACATATGTTATGGAAAGTGAGTGTTCTAAATAAGGCATAAGTTAGTGTTTGGACAAAACTACAACGCTTCAATTTCGTGTAAGAACATGTTTAGTATTCCACACTCAGCTCATTCGTCCACCATCCTCATTTTATTGTGATATATGCAGACTCACACTTGGAAGTATAATAAGAAAAATGCATTCTATGTATATATCAAAACTCAGCCAACTTTGGAGACGCAGAAGCAGCCAAGTTAAATAAAATTCACAATCTAGTAGTTGGTATGGAAAAGATGTAATTGAAATATACTCACAAATCACAATCATGCATACTCATACATGATTCTATATCCATAAGTGTCTACACTAACTGTTGTATCCTTGAGATCAGGGCCAACAACCTTTTAGAGAGCCACAGTAATGAAAAATCAACACCAAGATGTTAGAAATTATTATGAGCTAAAGATAAATAGATCTTTTAAGAAAAAGTTCAATAAAAAAAGTTATCTCCCCTCTGTCTTCCTCTTTTCTCTTCTTCTCTGTTTATTCTGTTTCTCATCTCATTTTTTCTGTTTCTTATCATCTTTCTGTCACAATCCGTCAAGTACAACGATGAGCTTAACAAATTTTTTTTCATCACCTTTTTGTGTTGTTTATTAAGAGAAATGAACTGATGATTTTCTTGGAAGAAAACATTCATATTTATAATGGAATGAATGAAGAGATTCATTGAATGTGAGATCATGTGAGAAGTATAGAGTAGGTATTAATGTGAATGTTAATGAAGATGCATGAACCAAGTTAATTTCCGTAACGGCTCCAGATTAAAGAAGTCTATTCAGCTTCCGACTGACATTGATCGGAATCGTTCGTCACCGGTGAAACCGTTGGATTTCTATTGACAGTTGACTGAGCAGGAATTGTTGCTCGAATACCACTTTCCCTAAGTTTCGTATACCAATTTTTTAGAGAAGATGTATTTGGACCGTAGTAAACACATAAAACCCACTAAATTCAAGAATTAATGAAACATTGACTTTTGATTGACCGTAACACGTATCTTCAACACAGACTCCGAATTAGTGACATGGAATCTGATGTGGATGGCCTAGGAGTGAAGGAAACTCTTCTTTATATATATACTAGTGGTCTTCCGTCGCGTAGTTCGTATGTTTTATTCTGTAATGAATTTATAATTTATTTTATGATTTTAGTAAAGAAGATATTTTTAAAAATATGAAGATGAAAATAATTTGAAAGTGAGTGATATTTTTCGATCTATTTGATAGTGGTTAACGACCGTAATGTATTACTTTGTTTTGAAGTTAGATCAAAGAAAAATAACATAAGTGGTTGTGACTAATTGATTCAATTAATAAATAGCTGATAGTTGCAACAAAACAAATTTAGTTGAAATTTAAACATAAAGTAAAATTAATGTTTGAAAAGGAATAATGTAAATGCATGTCTTTGTTTTTTTATTATCTTGTTTGAAGGAAGATAATAAATTGTTTCATCCTCTTAAAATAGTAACAATCCTCACATACTTTGTCAATGTCAACAATGTGGCAATTTGTTTGGGGGGGGGGGGGGGGGGAGGGGGGGGGGGTTCATTGTAGCCGTATTGGTTAAATACTTTCTCTTCAAAAGGATCATGAATCAGTACGTGAATTCTTAATCATGCTCCACCATTGATCGGACTTGAACTGGCTATTTTCTCAGGATAGTTTATCCAAACATTATTTTTCCTCTTTAAAATTTCTTCTGCACAAAATTAATATACCATAAAGATACGGACTGTTGTCATAGTTCCCATTTACGGATTGGTGAAGATGGTCGAGTCCTTTGATAGATTTTTAGTGAAAGAAATATTGATTAAACCCTCAATGTAATGAGCCTCTGGATTGTCATTATCCAAATATTGGTTCGTTAAATGAATGTGTTGGTTCATCATTCCTAGTGGCTCCGCCGCAATTAAGTTAGGAAACCTCATACTTGTACCGCAAGTAAATGAATTCTTAAGTATGAAGGTTAGGGGCTATAACTATGTCTTATAGAGGGTGAGCTTAAGTATTTTATTTTTTGAAGTCTTTGTAACATTTTGTTTTAAGAACCATTTATTCCTAGGGGGTTTATTTTATTTTCTTAGTTAATGGTTCCTGATGAACTGACTGTTTTCATTTTTCTGAGTTGTTAATTTATATCAACACTATTATTTAAATCAATGTTGAACCTTTTCAATATAAAACCATTATTTAAATCTGGTTAAGTACTCTTATGGCATAACTAACCAACGATACCTGAAGGCTGAACTATTAATTCAAAAGTTTCCTGAGGGTGTTTAGTTTTCAAAACAATCGTATCATATTAATGAGGGTTTTGATAATTTAACCAAATTTTGAAAAATCGTTTGTATGTTTTTTTTCTTGTAGAATTTAGGTGCTATATAGACCGTAGTTTTTATTAATGTAGTTACATAATGAACTCTGATGGTGGGAGCGTTACAAATATAGTGGTTTCGTGGAACACCTCTGGCTCACGCAATTAAGTTAGGAAACCTCATACTTGTACGTCAAGTAAATGAATTCCTGACTCCTGCCGAGCCTATCTTCAAAGCATTGCATTGGTATAATATTTCTGAGCTAAATAGATTGTATTTCATTTGATCAAAAATAATATATATGTATTTCTAGTTCTCTTACCAAATGTAAATATTTAATTAGTCTGAATTTTAATAGGAAAGTACGTAATTCCTGTTTTGTTTGTAATTTAACAACAATTCGACCTTCAAATGTTCATGTGTAATGGTAGTTGTTCGATAGTTTGCTGGGAAACGATGACTTGATTTTTTGGCCAACACTTATATTTTCATCACCGATACTGAGATCAAAATACTCTTGCTCCTCCGACTCTTTCTTGGCTATCTAGTTTCATTCAGTCTCATCTACATGTCTGGGTTAGATGGTCATATAAGTCTGAGCCACTGGGTCACAGCCTTGCAGACTTAGTCATCTTCGCCAAAGCTGTGTTCTTCTCCTAGTCAGAGCAAAGCTATGCAAAACTAATGTCTTTGTAAGGATACTTTCATAGTAGTAAACTATCTCTTTTAGATACTCAGCCTAATGTTAACGTATTATTCAAACCACATGTGAAGATCAGAAAGCAAAAACAGTGCAAAGACAACAACACAAATTAAAGTCATGCTGATGAGAAAAAAGGATGCCTACTCCAAATCATTTATCTAATTAGTACAACAAAAGAGACTCATCAAGAAAATATATGTAGATCAGTAGAACAAGAACCATATCAAACAATATGTCCAGGATAAATAAAGAGTGGCAGTAGAAGATGAGAGTACCTTGTAATAGAATCAGGAGATGTCAAACCATACCCGCCGGCACCTCGGATTGTATAATCGCATGACAATAACTAACTCCAGATATAAGCTGATTAAAGAAGAATCGAGCCTGAAATATAATCAAAAATTAATGTTCTTTTTAATTAAAAACAGAGCCGCCTTAAACATGATAGATAATGAAGCTTGATTTTCTTCATCCCGATAATGAGATAGACGCCTTATTTTCCTCTAATAAGAATATCTGTCTCAGTAACTGGGACGAAACATATTAAGAACCTATAACAATTCTGCAGTACATCATAAGTGGTGTAACGCTTGAAGATCTATGTGTGGTTGACATTGGAGACATAAAGCCAATGTTTTGAAGAAATTCATAAATATATCAGGTGTTTAGAAAACTCGGAGTCTGTAAAAAAATGCCTACCAAACGAAGTTGTTTGCAAATGTCAGCATCCAAATAGTATCTCTATCGTGTCTCCACCTCTTGATGGCCATCGTAGCTGTCTTCAGAAACGTTGAGACTTGGACTGGTCTCTCTAGCTGATTCCTGTAATGAATGTAGTAACGGTTAGGATGATAGCTATTGTTATTTTACAAGAACATTCATATTAAGCTAGGGTTGTATGTGACTTACTTGTCCTGAGATTTCACCGGCTTGATATTTCTGGAATCGGTTGTTAGAACAAACTATTCTTTTTGGATCTTGTTTGAGTTATGGTGTCCATAGTTAGAAGATGGGATATTTATATTCCAAACTTCAGCCAGTTACTGTGGAATGCGAAGAGGTGGGAGGAGTGGGATAATCACACTAAAGCTCTTAAACACATATTAATGGAAGCTTGAGACGTTACCAGGAGAGTGGGAGGAGTCGTTCTAGTTTCTGAAAATTTCGGCTGCTACTTTACGAACATCGGAGGCGTGAAGAGGAAGAGGATCTTTCAGAGGAAACCTAAAACTTAATTGGGCTTGCCATTTTGTTTTAAAAGGCCCATCCGCAAGTTGTATCAAAAACCCAGTTCAAACAAAGGACATAAAACGCAGGATTCGTTTGTGTTCGGGTATGCCACGTGGCATCAAACGCCCATATGTGAATGCTGACATGGACGCAGGAGGAGAGAGACAACTCTCCTTTATTGTATAACATTGAGAAAAATTATGTCAAGTAAAAAATGTGCATATGTGCGGATACGGCCTAGTTTTTTATTATAAAAGCTCTACTATTAATGTGGGTTTGGGATAATTAATCTATGAGTCAGTTCTTTTGGATAGAGCACGACACGACGTTTGCCTCTAGTTTCAGGCTTCCAACCTCCGGTCACGGTTGCCTCCGATCTCCGGGCTAATTAAAGAAAATTTTACTTTATGAGACACAATTCAAGTTTCCAATTATCCAAAAAAAGACTTTGGGCTTTGTAATCACTTCCCCTTAGTGAATTGTCTTATCTAGCCCTCAACTATGCCAACTCTCTCCTTTCGTTGAATCCATTAACTAGATGCAACTTTCTAACTAGAATCACCTTAGTATTTTTAAAACAATAAAGCTAATTCATTTTTCTTTATTAAAAAAGTCTCTACATATTCCCTTCCTAAATCCCTAGATCGAGTAACATCTCAGAAAGCAAACCCTAATCCCCTTTCTCTATGTCTCTGATTTCTCGATCCAGAAATTGTGGTGTCTGTAATCACGCCTCTTTGCTTCGGTTTCAAACTCCGACATGGAAGGTTTGTTTCTCGTTTCACAAGCAACGACATAATTCTAGTTTGTCCTAGCGGCCTTAAAACAAAACTCGATGTTTCTTGATGAATCTTTGTCTCATTGCAGAGAACAGAGAAGACCCTGTCTCCCTGAGAGACTTTTCGCAACAGATAGGTTCTTCTGTCGCCGTCTAAATATCTACTCAAGACCTAACATACTTGCTTTCATCCGCCATGTTCTTCGTGGTTCTCTAGAGTTTGTGGACAAGAGATAGTTATGGACAAGATACTTGTGATCAAGAGAATTGTGGTCAAGAGAATTGTGGACAAGATAGTTATGGATAAGATACTTGAGGCCAAGAGAATTGTGTTAACATTTTTATAAAGAAGCTATGCAATTGACTATTTGTGTTTCAAGTTTTTGTACAATCAAGTGGAAGCTCAAGTATATGCAATGTCTTGGACTTTCTGATCTTACAAACCATGTATGCGAGTAGGGATGATTCAAGGATATAATTATGGATGGGTGATGTGTGGACAGTGGTTTATGGATGAATGTATCGTGCATGGATGGGTTTCTCGTGAATATGTATGTGGATATGTCATGGATGAATGTATCGTGGATGGTGTCTCGTGAATATGTATTTGGGTATTTCATGGATGAATGTATCCAAATAGAGGCTGATGACAAACAAGTTACTTACAATAACACATATTAAAAAAGAAAAAAAGTTACACAAACTAACACATCAATCTCAATTTGAATAAAAGGTGCATTAAATGCAAATAGTCATATTTACACAACTAAAATTGTAAGAACTTGTCCATAGGAACACAACCACCACAAACTTGTTTATAAAAACACATTCATGCTACTCTTGTACAATAACATATATCCACCATAAAACTGTCCACAATGTTATTATATGTACCAAACTAAAAAAAAATAAGTATTAACCCCAAGCCACGGAAAGCAACCACATTTATTGCGCCCCACACCAATATCCACGCTTTACAATGATGGACGTTTCTCGGCCATTAGATCTTGTAACTAAAATCTAATCCAACGTCCCAAACACAGTCCCAGTAACCCATATACCTACTTTTTCTTTTGAAACTTTCTCATTTATTACAACCAGAAACTATTCTCGTTCATTTATGGTAAAAGAAATATTCTCTTCTTATCACAAGTGTAAGGTCGTTTTGGTCCAGATTAATACAGCTGTCCCAACATTGTGTTCTACTACCACAATGTCTCTTCTACCGCAAACAAAACTCATAAAGTGTCCTTTAATATAAGTATCTCCTAATTAAAAGGAAAACTTTTAGACAAAAGAAGATATTTTCTTATTTCATGATATGAAAAAGTCTAACAAGGATCTTGACTAGAATTATCTATAAAAGGACTTTAAAACTCTAAAACAAAGAGATCGCCTAAGAAATACTTTTGACTAAAAGACTTGCAGCTAGAACTAGAGTTTATACACTAAAACGTTTTACTTCTACTTTTAAGATCAATCAAATATTACTTTGATTTTATATTCTTGTTTTGTTTCACCTTTCCGTGATATTTTACTCTAACAATGTATACCACGTATGTTATGAATTTTAAATTTCATCAATATATAACTTGTTATAATTTATTCAAATTACTTCACACATACAAGAAAATCAAAATCATTTGGTTCTAAAAATATTAGATTTTAATAAAGTATTTCAAAATTTAATTGAATTAATCAAAATTTAATTTTAAATATAGTTACAGAAATATGATCCAATAACACTAAATTTTTAAGGTATTTTAAATAACACCCCTTAGGATCTAAGAAAATAATTATTGAAATTATGATTAATTCAAATCAATGTATATATATCTCACCATGTAATCAATAATTACAGACCGGATATGATATTTTAAAAAGACCATAAATATTTTTAGAATATTTAAAATAAAAATTCTGAAAACTTGGGGTCATGCGACCTATATATGTATAATGTTTTATCTGGCCGTGCCGAGAACCGGTTTCAATCTGGTAAGTTATAATAATCTTTACAACAAACGTTTGAACAGCTCAGATTTATATAATAACTCGATAAGATTCAGCAACAAAGAGACATGGAACAAGTAGAGTGTTTTACTCCACTTCTAATTACTGGCTATGGTTCGTTGTTGTTGAACTACTAAGACTGATGTCTTGCTTGGAAAATCCGGTGAGGCCAAAAAATCACCAATGACTCCTAGCTCCTCAAACTCACACCAACTCTCATCCCCTAGGGTCGCAGCGTGGTTCTGACCGCAGGTTCTGCTTATGATGAACAGGTCGTAATCGAATGCCATAGAGCGTAGAAGCATTGATGTATCCGCTCCATCTACTATATCCTCTTCCAAGTAAGTCGTGGAACTTTCTTCTTTTAAGTTTCCTGGATCGTTGCTTCGTACCAACTCTCTTACTCTTAGTTTCACTGTGTCGAGCATTTGATCCCAATCTGTCGCTTTTTTGCTCTTTTTGGCTGCTAGAAGGCATAGAACCGTTAATGTTACGCTCTCTTGACGGGCCATTCGCTTTGCAAAGGCCAATGCTTCCATGTCGTCTTCTCCTCCCACAAATATCACACACACCTGTTCTCAAGTCGCTCCAAGTACTTAGTAAGTCTCATTCCTATATCATTTCAACTTAAGGAATTTGTAAGATTTATGTAGGAACCACTAGGCCTACGAATTTCAGTTTTGGTTCGTTTTGTTTTTAATTTGGTTGTTCGGTTCATAGATATAAGATTCACTCGGGTATTAGTGAAATTTTGTTCGGTTTCAATTTATTTATTTCAGTTTTTAGTTTGTTCATTTCGGATAACAATGTTGGAATCTGGTTAATAAAGAAATTTTAGGTCCAATTCGATTTTGATTTTCGGTTAATTTGGATAACTTTTCTTATAATACAAGTTTTTCAACAAAAACAAAATCGGGTAAGTCAAGTATTTTAGATAAAAATATATGATATTTCGGACAAATTCAAATATTTTGAATAGAATAACGTTGGAATAATTCAGTTTTTTGGGTAATTCGATTTATAAAATAGTATTTTTAGGATTTCTGGCTATTTCAAAATTAAGTATAATTGATATTTTAGGTATACAACTATATTTTAATATAATTTTTTGTACTTTTTGGTTCGGTTTTAATGTTGGGTTTTCTGGTCCGGTTTGGTTCCGGGTAATTGTGCCAGGCGGAGGAACCATTATAGAAGTAATATATATGAGATTCAACCATATTTAGTTATTTCTTACTTAGTTATCGGTAACAAAAACTAATAATATAGGAAGATGACAAAATGTAATTGGGATTATACCTTAAGGTTTTGTTGAGATTCTTGATTTTTGTTAACAAGATGACGTTCAACAAGGATGCCGACAGAGCAAGGAGCTTGTTTCAAGACGTTGAAATTGAGAAACCGGATCATTTCACTGTCGGATACGATGGATGTTCGGTCGAGAGACCATGTCCGGTGGAAAGGAAGAATGATAAACGTGACAGCTTTATCGAGAGCTAGCCAACATATATCGTCTTGCATATGGTGCGAGTTTGTAATGCAAGTAAATGTGTATATGAAAATAGAACCGCGTACGTAACGGTGGAAATTTTCAAAAGAGAGGATGACGTTTTCCGAATATTTTGCTCCCGTCCCGGCTCCGAGTTTCTGTACTTTGTGTGCGATCAAAGTCGGAACTTCTTGACCTTGCAACTCGACAAGGTGAAGCACGTAGCAAGTGAGAGAGCTCTTTTCTGATTGATAACAAGCTTCTAGAAGGTTGATCATAGAAGATATGTGGTCTGGTCGATGGATGCACACAAGAGTCTTTAGGGCTCCATTGATCTTCATACTTGACAAACTTCTCTTTTGGTAGCACATGAATCGCTTTGATGGGTCATAGAGAAATCGGATCGCCATTGGTAGGAACAATGAGTTTAGGAGAATGGAAAACTAGGATCGAGAAGGTATCTCTGTCCAAAAGCTGTATATATATCAAACCAATGTCAAAACAAATCTTTTCTTTTACTTATTTTCTTGCAAGAAAATTAATAAAATAATTATCAAGAAATGGAAATATGAGAGAGACTAACCTCGAGGCCATAAGAGAAAAGGTAGAAACTTAATTCTATTATACCTTTATGGGACATGATAAGGGAAAGAATAATGGAGTCTTTCAACGGCATTTTAAAGAGGTAAGGTACGATCATTGACACAGAAAGCTTCAACAAGAAGATGAGAAAGACGAGAGACGCAACTGCTAATTTCTTGTCATTGGTGCTATAGAATGTTAAGATATCTTTCCAAACTCTGATATCACTCCTTAGCATACTAGCTGACATGAAGAGAGGCAATACCATACCAAAATTGAAGCTCTCTAATCGTTCGACCAACGCAGAACCAATAGGATGTTCATTAGGAATAGAAAGACCAAGAATGAAAGCTCCAAGTGCTGGAAACTGCTCAAGACCGTCCCAATACATACACGACAAGAAAACCATGACGAGAATCACATAGATGTATTTGTCTTCTATAGGTCTCCCTTCTCGTTTCCGTATGATTACTTTAAACATTATTGGCCTCACAACAGCAAAGACAATGACGATAAAGAAGAACATTTGTAGAAGTAGACCTACACCTTGAACCAATGATTGAAAACCAAGAGGAACAATTACCAACCAGAACATTAGTCCAACCGTATTAGAGACTACAGATGTGGATAAAGCCACCTGACCAACCGACGAGTGGTTCATGCCGAGGTCAAGCAAGAGTCTCGCGATTTCCGAGAAGGACGTGAGGCTCTCCATTAGCAACAATGTATTATACTCTATGGCTTTGAGCGGTCTATTCTCAAGTGATTTATATTTGTAAAGCAGTAAGCCAACCGTTATAGGCAGAGCAGCCGCTGCAACTCCAGTGAGTCTTGCATGTGCTTCAGCCTTGAAGATTGTATTGACATCCATTTTCACACCATTGAGGAACCAGAACATCATGAAACCAAATGATCCAAGGCATCCTGGAATGTCGATTCTGTTTTCGGGGAACAAGATCTCCTGAATAATGGACTTGTCTCCCGAAACTGTAAGTAGAACGTTCATGAGTAGCCCCGCCTCCAATGCAACAAAGATAATGTCAGGACGTTATGCAGTAAAATATATTAAAAATATATTAAAAAGAACTCACAAGCATCATAGAGGCGAACTTTGGAATCAAAAGACCTAATTTCTTGAACAAAATATCAAAGACTTGCCAAAGGAAGAACACAAACAAGATGACAAGCTCGAGATTGGGAAGAGGATATCGCCAAATGTGAAGAGGAACTTTGTTGAAAAGAACTTTCTCCCAAATGCCATATGCATATAAAACCGTCACTTCTTACAGCTTTACCATACCAAGCCAAATTATTTACCCATTCTACGTCAAGCTCCGTATCTCCATAGTTCCCCGTATCTAAATTCGTGTTATTCCCCATTTCCATGAGATAAGTTTTGTGAGGAAACTTGTAAAAAGTGTGGAAGAAAAGAAAGAAACTTAGGATTGCTTTTAAGAGTGCAAAAGATCCATATGTACACATGCACAGAATTGTATATATATATGAATTAAATAGCTTATGCCGTTTTAAAACACGATTTGGACATATATAGAAATATGTTGTTTTAGAAGTTTTTAAGTTGTTTCTCCACTCTATTAATAGTATATTAAGTTACACCGTAGAAGATGTCAACTAGAGTTATCAGAATTTCTTTTTAGTATACTGATTGTCATGTACTCTTATTGTATATCTACGACCGATTGATGTTTTAATTATATGGAATATGAAAACAACTTTGTTCACATAGGAGATATGAAGCTTTCATAATTTATAATCGCATTTCTCTGGAAAATAATCATTAAATATGGCTGAAATGTTACCAAGCCTAGAAACTTCATTATGTTATTATCATGGCTGAGGATGACACCTATGACCTCTCTGTTTACTTTGTTCTCAAATCGATGTGGATCAGACGACTCTGACCATCTCATTCCAAAAAGAAAAAGAAACTGACCTAGTGGCCAGAAGGAAGAGCACCTGCTGGTACATGGCTAGAAACTTTCAAAGGCATCTCATTCCAAGGAGTTTCATCGTCTAATGGAGAAGGTAAAACCATCCAAATGTTCACATGATAGGCGTCAGACCATTGTGTTTTTTTTTATCTATCTGAGAGTTTTTTTTAATTGTAAAAAGTTATAGGTCGAAACTTATAATATTTTCGAGTCAGAGACAAGAGTCAATTGCTAAGAAATTTTGTGCAGCTTTTAAAATTCGAACTTGACCATATCTATTTTCTTTTATATAAATGATTTTACCGGTAGAAATAACAGCTTTGAGTGTTGACATATCTATAATGAATACACTTTAAGAGTTAGGTTGGAACTCTCTTCACGATGTATTTTGAAATATTCACATAATATTTTATTATACCTTAATATATATCATAATAACTTTTAAAATACTTTGGTTTAAATGGCAAAAAATACGCCATAGCTGCCTCGAACTCAATAAATATATACTCCATGGTTTTTAATATAAGTCGTTTCAGAGAAATTTTTATGTTCCAAATTATATGACGTTTTCGGTTTTCTATGTAAAATTTATTAACAATTAATGTTATATGACCAATGATAATATAAATTTTATTTTATTATTGGTTGATTTGTGTTAGGTAAATAATTAATGATGTTTTTGTTTATAAAATATAAAAAATGAATGATTTCTTAATCTACGTAAACGATTTTAAAACGATTTATATTAAAACCAGAGGGAGTATAGTTGTTTATAAATAAATATAAAGAAAATCGGTTACTCTGCATATAATTTTCGATTAAGGGCATGACTGGTTTTCCCGCTGCCATCCGCAAATGCAGCTTTTGCGGTTGCTAGCGGTTGACAATGTTTCGAAACAATCATAAAAACTGTTACAAATCGCTTCAAACCGCTCCGAGCCTCTTAAAATCAAAAACTGGTTCCAGCTAGCGTTTGCGGTTGCGGGAGGATAATTTTTTTTTTTTTTTTCAAAAACCATATAAATACAAAAATAAAAATATTCAATAAAAATTTTAAATTGGAATTATAAAAATACTAAAATATATCTATTATATTTTAATTAATATTATAAAATTTTAAAATAAAAACATTTTCTATAATACTAAAAATTCTAAACTATAACTTTCTAAATATATTTTTTATATTTATTATAATTTTATGATTTTTGATATTTTTTATAATTATATAAAATATAAATATTGTTAATTTATTATTTAACCGCTGCAGTATTTGGAAGTTAACCAGACATAAGTATTCTGCAAACGCACCAATTTCTAATCGCAGAACCAGTCGTACAAATCACTTAAAACCGCTAGAAACCGCAACCACCTGCATCCGCAAACTCCCGTAACCGCTGCGTTTGAACCAGTGAAGCCCTGACTGATTAAGTGTTATGTCCGGCTAATGGGATATTAGTAGTGGCAAATCGGTATAGGAACAACACTCATATCCCACGTTAAATACACGGCCACGTGGTCCCTTATGATTGGAGGTAATCTCCACCATATAAAAAAAAAATAGCTCACGCGCGATCACCAGCTTCGCCGTTCCATCTAAGAGACAAAATCCATAAATTAAACAAAAAGAAAAATAAAAACACAATTAAAAAAAAAAAACTTTATCTTCTTCTTCTTCTTCTCCTCTCATCCTCTCGCTCAAGGAACCTCCAAATGGCGAGAGTTCTAATCTCGTCTCCATCTTCCTTCTTCGGCTCACCCTTGCTCAAACCCTCTTCCTCTTCCCGCCACGTAGCTGGAGGAAGCCTTCAATTTCGTAACAAGCATCTCGTACGGTTCAGCTTAAACGAGATTCCTCCTCTCCACGGCTCGGTAGACATCGGAGCTATTCTCACCAGAGCTGAGTCTCTCCTCTACACCGTAGCCGACGCAGCCGTCGTCAGCGGCGCCGCCGATTCAGCTGTATCGACTGATCCCGCCGTGCAGAAGAGTGGCGGTTGGTTCGGATTCATCTCCGATGGCATGGAGCTGGTGCTCAAGGTGAGTTTTTAAAGCAGAGCTGATTCCAATATCTGTTTACGATTCGGAGATTTTTAACAGTAGTATCTCTGTTTTTGGATTGTTTAGTTTTTGAAGGATGGACTCACGGCGGTTCATGTGCCCTACGCTTACGGATTCGCGATTATCTTGCTTACTATCATCGTCAAGGCGGCCACCTACCCTTTGACTAAGCAACAGGTGATTGATTACATTTGATCATCGTCGAGGCGGTTCTGTTATTTATGTTAAATTCGGGTTTATTATGAGAAACCAATTGATTTTTCATTAATAAACTTCTCCGTCAGTAGTGTGGGCAACCGTGGGAACAACCTGGATGGTAGCGGTTATGATATTATATTAAATTTGGGTTTATTACTGAGTTTTTTCAGCTTAAAATCAATTGAGGATAAGTGGATTTTTCGTTATTTTGAAAGCATTTTGCTGAATAGAGTTCATTCTGTAGGTTGAATCAACCATGGCGATGCAAAATCTTCAACCGAAGATTAAAGCCATTCAACAACGTTACGCAGGCAATCAGGTGGATCTTTTGTGGCTTAAAAGAATTGAGTTTAGTGTGAGGATGATTAAGTCTTGACTCTTTTGTAACTGTTTTTTTTTTTTTTGGGTGTATATGTAGGAGAGAATACAACTAGAGACGTCACGCTTGTATAAACAAGCTGGTGTCAATCCATTGGCAGGTACTTGTTACTAGTAATGGTGGTTGTATTGTAATTTGTTATTCTTCGAAAGTGTGTTTTATTATATACGATTTCTTGTTTGTTTTGATGTTAGGTTGCTTGCCAACTTTAGCTACCATACCAGTTTGGATTGGTTTATACCAAGCTCTCTCCAACGTGGCCAACGAGGTTCGTTAAGTTAGCTGGTGGGTTTTGTTTATGTTTTTTTTTGCTGATAAAAAGGTTTGACTTGCAGGGACTATTTACAGAAGGTTTCTTTTGGATTCCATCTCTTGGTGGACCAACAAGTATAGCTGCTCGACAGAGTGGATCTGGCGTTTCATGGCTTTTCCCTTTTGTGGTAATGAGAGAGAGAAAGAAATTTTTTAACTTTTTGTTGTAAACATATGCATGAATACAGTTTTCCTAGTCTGATGCCGTTTGGTGGTGCAGGACGGGCATCCACCATTGGGCTGGGGCGACACCGCTGCGTATCTTGTTTTGCCTGTTCTCCTTATTGTCTCCCAGTATGTGTCGATGGAGATTATGAAGCCTCCTCAAGTGAGAGACATAACAAAAGCTTCTTATTTTTAAAAATTCTTATCACTAAAAGTATGATTGTGAAAGTTCTAAGCTCAATTTTATTTTATTTTGGGCAGACAGACGATCCTGCGCAGAAGAACACACTTCTTGTTTTCAAGTTTCTTCCACTCATGATTGGCTACTTTGCATTGTCTGTCCCATCAGGATTATCTATCTACTGGTTGGTTTCTCACACCTTTGCTCAATTTTCATCTATGTATGAGAGCACATTCAGTATAAGTTTATCTAAGATGGCACACCTAGATGGCTTCATTCTCAGAATGTATATAAGATATATGAGGATTCCCAGTAATACGAAGCTTGTTCTTGGAATAACGAAACAAAGTTAGATTTATAGTTGATATACTTACTGTTCAGATTTGATGCTTAACGTTTTAACCTTGCAATTGTATGTTAGGTTCACAAACAATGTACTTAGCACCGCCCAACAAGTTTGGCTGCGTAAACTAGGCGGGGCAGCGCCTGCAGTCAATGAAAACGCAAGCGGAATAATAACCGCGGGACGGGCAAAGAGATCTATTGCTCAGCCTGATGATGCTGGCGAAAGGTAAGTGTATCTCTTTATTATCACTGATTTCAAACATTTTTTTCTTACGAGTATATGTCGAAAAAGATAATTTTATATTGGACTACTACAACAGATTTAGACAGTTAAAGGAGCAAGAGAAGCGCAGCAAAAAGAACAAGGCGGTTGCAAAAGATACAGTTGAACTGCTAGAATCTCAGTCTGAATCAGAAGAAGGGTCCGATGATGAGGTAATAGTCTCCTAAACTACAACTCGATCAAGTAAATAATTACATGATTACGTTAAAGAACTTATGAGTAAGTATGTTGGAACAGGAGGAAGAGGTTCGTGAAGGAGCGTTAGCTTCGAGCACAAGCAAGCCATTGCCTGGTGTTGGCCAAAGAAGAAGCAAAAGATCGAAGAGAAAACGCGCTGTATAGAAACCTAAACAAAACAAAGACAATTGTGAGGAGAGAGAGAGAGAGAGAGGGAGGTTGGAATCTGTCCTTTAGTTTGATCCTTGATATATTTTGCATATACGAAGTCCGGCAATACCTAAACGTTTGTAAAATCAGGGCAAAAGGTCATTCTAAAGTTAAATGCAGCCGTTGATCAAAAGTAAATTGATTGTATTTCTTATGTGATTCGTCTTTGTCTGTATTAACTACCTAGATGTGTCTGTACTATGACTTTCAAAATGTCCACTTAAATTTTGTTGTTAGCTTGTGTAATATTGTGAATTTGATACATGCTTTTTAGGCATGGGTCAATCGGGGGAAGTCAGTTCGGATCAAGTTTGGATATGTACACTCAGTATTTTTCATTGAGACCCGTGGATCTTATTAGGTATCTGAATCCGGAAGATTATAAAAATTATGTTTGAGCATTACTTATATATTTTTGCTATTTCGAATAAACTCTTCAGATGTTTCAGATATCTTTTGTTTTTATGTATTTACTGGTGATAAATATCTGTACCGAACTATGTCCCCAAAAATGTTTAAGGGTATGAATGCTGACCAGGGAACGACGAGGAATAATGCATTCCCTAACGTTCCTAAAAAAAATTACCATTCACAAGGAATAATAATTTCCTCTCATTCCCTTTCATTCCCTTTTTTGTAGAGAATTAAAGAACAAAATTATTCCTTGTCAAATTTGATAAGGAATAACCATTCCTTTTCATTCCTGGTATTTTATTCCCGTACATTCCTTTTTTATTCGTTCCTCTTGTTTCCCGGATGGTCACCAGTCGGACCCTAAATGGTTATGAAAAGGTTCTGAACCGACTCAAAATGATAGGAATCCATCTGAAACTAAACCGAAACACTTATGTGTCTTAAATGGACCCAAAGCTCCTCTACATGAAAGATCCGATAAAACTAATCTGTACCGAATTCCATGATCTGAAACCCAAACTTATATGCTTTCCTAATGTATAATCGGCCTGTACAATTTATTAAAGAGTGAATCTAAACATAGGCATTATCATAGATCTAATATCTATCAGTAAGCGTAACCATTAGCTTTTGTAATCTAAGCAACATACTGGGAAATGGAATCAAGTATTAGTAGTAGCTTATTTATCGTACTCTAGCATTATCAAGCAGTTCTGTGAATGAAACGGAACAATCACATCCTTGAAAAAAATTGAATTGAACATCGATTAGGTAAATAACTAGAGAGGTATGAAGTATGAAGTTTAGGATTGGGCTACTGAAGACAAGAAAAGGTTGCACGATTTTCAAATCCTCGAAGTTGCACAAGCAGACAAAAAAGACCTCTTGGTTTGTTGTGTTGTTGTTTTGTTGTTTTGTCGTTTACATGTGTTTGTCAAAGAATCGACCGGTTTCTAATGTGAAAGCATAAAACTTGTCAGTGTTAGCATTATGGCATTAGAGCAAGACCCCCTTTGGATTCATCTTCTTAATTTTTTATTATTAAATTTTTTCCTTTTTTTGATTTTTTTTTATTAAAAAAAAAAAAAAAAATTGACCAATCGCGGGTCGCCACGTATCGTGGGGCCGCGTTACAGTGATGAACTTTAGGAGAGAGGATATCACACAGGAGAGGCGAGACGAACCGAGTTCATCGCTTTTGATTTTTTTAATATTTTTTTTCTCGTAAAACGTGTGATCCTCTCCTTTAAACCTCTAATGCTCATGACCTTAGATTCAGAAAAACTTGTCATATGATATGAATCGCTGTCACAAAGCATGAACTATATAGTGTATTTGTAATAGGTTTAGAAGTATAGAAAATTCAATATAACTTGAATCATGAGTCCGTTTGTTTAGGTTCATTCTCTTATCGTGTTTTCAACAAGTTTTTATAACTTAGAAGAGAATGTTGTATCTCATAAATGATGCATACTATCAATTTAAGCCTAGATACAGTCGTTTTGTGTAGAGTTCAGAGAGTTTCATCCTCGCTTGTTGCAGCTTTTTGGCGATTGGTAACGTTTGTTGGCGTTTTGCAACAATCACTCAAACCGCTTCACACTACTCTAAACCTCATAAATTCAAAAGATGGTTCTAGGCTTCTAGCTACCGTTTGTGGTTGCGGACGGTTGCGAGAGGATAATTTTTTTTCTTTTCTTTTAAAATAATATAAATACAAAAATAAAAATTTTAAATTGGAATTATAAAAATATTGAAATATATCTATTATATTTTAATTCATATTATAAAATTTTAATATAAAAATATTTTCTATAATTTTTAAAAATTTAAAACTAAAACTTTCTAAATATAATTTTTATATTTATTATAATATTATGATTTTTGATATTTTTATAATTATATAAAATGTAAATATTGTTAATTTATTATTTAACCGATGTTGCATTTGGTAGTTAACCAGTCATCAGTATCCAGCAAACGCATCAATTTTTAACCAAAGAACCAGTAGTACAAATCTCTTAAAACCACTAGAAACCGCAACCACCCGCTTCCGCAAACTCCCGCAGCCGCTGCGTTTGAACCAGTCAGACCTAAATAACAGACAATTTGTAGATGACTGTTGTAACTAAATTGTATTGTAGATATGGTTATATATGTCATACATTATAACGTCTACATAATATAAGAAATTACAACATTGCTATACATAAATATCACCTATATGTTTTATTGATGTCTTGTGTTTTAAGCTCTCATTTAGTGCACATACTAATTAATTGTTTACACTAGGATTTATGTATTTTTAGGTCGTAATTCTATGCATATATGTAAAATACAAATGATTTTGAAGTTAAGTTTTGTTTTTGGAAAAAAACACCTTAAAACGTTAAATATAGAATTTTTAGAACACAATTTATCACATTTTAATAACGATCTCTCTTTCACCTCAAGTGAGCTTCCTATATTCCTATAGGCTGATATTGTGAGCTTCCTATAGGCTGATATTATTTATCTTTTTTTATATTATTTATCTTGGGTTAACTTATATTCTATGTGTGAGTTATGAACAAGAGTATAATATGGAAATTTTTTGTATATAGATGCTAAAATCATAATAAATAATATTCTCTCTATTTTTTATTGTAAGTAGTTAAAGTAAAATTTGTTTGTTTCAAAATGTAAGTAATTTTCATAATTTTAAGTAAATTTTACTTTTATTAGATATAGTGTGACCAAACAAATAATATATACTTATTTATGATTGGTTTAACTACACCTAATTTATATATCAAATACTAATTTTGAAAAAATTAATAATTTTTAAAATATTTATGCATTAATCTAAAACTACATGCATAAAAAAATATAAAAAAAATAGAGGGAGTATCTTTATAAGACCAAATGCTTTAAATATGAAATATGAAATATGAAACTTAGAAGTTAAAAAGCTAGTATATGATAAGAGTTGTTACTTAATTCTTGAGAAAATCAATAATTATTAATTGCCCACCAAATGCTTCGCCTAACTGTACCACAAAAATATCAAAGGGTATTTTTCGTCACTCTAAGAACATAATCTTAGAGCATCTTTATCCGAGTTTCTGTAGTGGGTTTTAAAGATAATGGTCTATTTAATTAAATCAAAAAGCAATAAAGTGGGTGTAACCGATCCTTATTGTGTGATTTTCGGATCCGTTTACAAAGGGTTTCTGAATGCACGTGTCAGCTTGGGAGCAAAGGATTTTTTTTTTGCGTTTTAATTTCCCTTCTTCTCATTATTTTTTTTGTTTCTTTCTTCTCCGCTTCGTGATCTCCGCAGGACCACATCAATTGATCCTAACGATCGATGCCATCAATCTCATCGTCTTCTTCTCTAGCGATTCTCTCTGCCCAAACTCGATCTCCGCTCTCCTTCTCCATCTTCAGTCCCAAAACTCACGTCTTCTCGAGAACCAGAATCGGTGAACAAATCCGCAGGTTTTCCTTTCCAGCTTCCCTTCTTCGTCGCTTGCCCTTGGTGCAGTTTCCTCTCTTTAAGACTAGTACACAACGGAACAACCATAAAGTTCCCTTTCAAAAACTATTACCTTTTATGGATGGTCGAAACCATGAACGGCTCTCGCAGTGCCGACAACAAAAGGATCACTTCAGGGCAGAGGAGGTGCGATGGAGTGACCTCAGATGACAACGTGGTTGGTGGAATGGTCTGATTAGAGGATGGAGACTTCATGACTCGGTATGTAAGTCAATGGCTATTGTTGCTCATCTCTTGGCTAAGTTTCCTTTGGTAGTTATATTTCTTTTGGTGGCTTTATATGCAATCCCTGTGAGTGATGCGGTTCCGGGAGTCTATGTCTTTGTCACGTTTGCTTTGGCTGTTCCGTCGTTTCTTGTTTTTTATTTTGCTGTCCCGAGCTTAAACTGGCTGATCAGAGAGATTTCAGCCTAACTCATTGTAATGTTGTGTTTCCTGATTTGTAAGAAACATGAAAGAGTAAAACTATAGAGTTAAAGTTTTATAAAAAAAAAAGAAACGATAGAGTTAAAGTTGTTACACTCAATGTAGACAAGAAGAAGAGAAGATCTCTATTTCAGTATGTGTCTCTGTACATAACTAACAAAACTACCTTTCTCTAACAACAATGAGATCATGTGTGCAAGAATAAAAAAAGAATGAAAACAAAAATAAAACTATGTTGTTGTGCATGAATCTGTAAGAAGAAAAGGGTTTACATTTCTATGTAAACTTGTGGCGGTGAAGACAAACCATTGAACAGCTCAGCTTTACCAGATATCTTAACCAACATAGACAACACCTCTTTCATGTTCGGTCTCGCATGAGGCTGATCCGCAGTACACTTCACACCAACTTTTAATAGCTCAGTCATCTCCTCAGCTCTGTACCCTGGCTTTGTCCCGGAGAGAGTAAACGGCCACCCTCACGTTACCTGTCATCATCACACGTTTCGCCCATTCAACTAAACACTCTTCACCTCCATCAACCGCTCTTCTCCCCGTAGCGAGCTCCATTATCAACACTCCATAGCTGTAAACATCTCCTCTAGTTCGAACTCGAATTCGTGATAAACAAATGCATCAACGCCTGAAAGCTGATTTGGTTGAACATATATGGCGTAAATTAGACTTGATAAAGACAACAACTGAGCTCCGATGTTTTTTTCAAATTATTCTCGTTTATTTTAGTAATATTTATTTTTATGTTTTTATTTTAAATCTTATGTTGAAAATGTTATCTTTTAATATGTTTTATTTAATAAATAAATTTTATCTTAAAAAAAAAAAATTATAAATTTTCTTTAAGAACCTTTAATTAATAAACTACCATTGAAGGCACAAAATCGAACAGTTTCAAGTCCACTAACTACACTTATATGATTAAATAATCATTAAGAAACTCATTAGTGTTTCTATGGATAAAGATGCTCTTATGCACAGCTCTATACATATATACACGTCGCAAAGTCACGTTCACCTACAGGCTACACAATACCAAAAACATAAATACACAATGGCTAAAACCTCTCTTCCTCTCGCCGCTTCCTTCCTCCTACTGCTCATCTCCTCCGCTGCTGCTGCTGAAGCCGGCCGTCTCTTCCTCACCGTCGTCAACCACTGTCCCTTCACCGTCTGGCCAGCCATTCAGCCCAACGCTGGCCACCCCGTCCTTGAAAAAGGTGGCTTCGCTCTCCCAACCAACACCCACCGCTCCTTTTTCCCACCATCTACCCACTGGTCCGGTCGCATATGGGGCCGAACCGGCTGCTCCCACTACAACGGCAAGTTCTCTTGTGTCACCGGAGACTGCGGTCACCGTCTCGAATGTAACGGTCTCGGGGGCGCAACTCCTGCTTCTCTCGCTCAGTTCGATCTCCACCACGGTGGACACCAAGATTTATCCTCCTACGGTGTCTCTCTCGTCGACGGTTTCAACGTTCCGATGACTGTGACTCCTCACGAAGGCCGTGGTGTTTGTCCCGTCGTCGGTTGTCGCGAAGACCTCTTGAAAACGTGTCCGGCTCATCTTCAGCTCCGGTCACACGGTGGACACGTGGTGGCTTGTAAGAGTGGGTGTGAGGCGTTCCGTACGGATGAGTTGTGTTGTAGGAATCATTACAATAGTCCTCAGACGTGTCGAGCTTCGAGTCACTCTCTGTTCTTTAAGCACGCGTGTCCTTCGACTATGACTTTTGCTCATGATAGTCCTTCGCTTATGCATGACTGTTCTTCTCCTAGAGAGCTCAAAGTCATCTTCTGCCACTAATGTGTATCTCGTGTTCGGCTTGTTCTACGGTTGTAATCGTAATATTGCACCGATCTCTTATCCTTCTGTTTGGTTTGGTTTGGTTGGAATGGTTTTAGTTTGCTTTTTCCCGGTTCTGTTATATAGTTGTTCAAATTATGAAATAAGGTGGCGTAATATCTTTTAGATTGCCTCTTGTGAGTTAGGTTCTCTTTTTATCTTGATGGAAAAAACTAAAAGCGTAAATTTATGTTTTGGTTAGACCATGCGCATCAGGGAATCATAAGAGGAGTTCACACGCGTCCCGAGAAAAAAAAGATTATAATATGCTACAGTTATGATTCTGTCTCGCCACGTTCCTTCCGGATAAACCCGGATCATTACTGTTCAGCGGACTCCACGCCACGTAGCGACCCGCTATTGGTAAAAATTTTTTTTTTAAAACAAAAAAAATCAAACGAAAAAATAAAAAAAAATAATAAAAAAATCAAATTATGAACCCCAACCGGGGGTTCATTAATGCTGGTGCTCTTACTATTTTCAATAAATGACTTGATGAGTATTAAAACAAAAAAAAAGTATATTGTTTTATTCGAGGCATGCATGCAAGGCAGGCTGACACAGTGTCTTGTTCTTTCACGGATCACGGTTTCACCTATTAGAGCAACTCCAATGGTGTTATCCACCATTGGAGTCCTTAGGTATATAATATATATTTTTTTTTGTTTTTTGAATAGTTAAGTATTTGACTCTAAAATGTATGTGCAATGGTGTTACTCAATGTGGAGTCCTTAGGAATTTAAAATTATTAAATTTGTAAAACATTTAAATTTAAAATTTTTATTTATTCAATGATTAAAAGCAAACATACAATAATTATACATCTTCATCATTACCAAACTTGTTCCAAATATTTTCGATTAAATCATTTTTCAATGCTTTGTGTGTACGCCTATCTCGAACCTGATTCCGTAGACCAAGCATATTACCGAAATGTGAAGGCATGTTGTTAATATGCTCTACATGTGAACTTCTGCTCGACTTGCCTTCTTCAAATTCCGATGTATCGTACAGAGTGTATCCACCTCGTTCATTTTCGACTATCATATTGTGTAGTATGATACATGCTCTCATAATCTTCCCTACTTTTTCCTTGTCCAATGATAGAGATGGGTTTTTCACTATCGCAAATCGAGCTTGCAATACACCAAAAGCACGCTCCACATCTTTTCGGGTTGCTTCTTGAACTTTAGCAAATAACGCTGCTTTAGAACCTTGAGGGAGTGTGATAGATTGGATAAATGTTGACCATTTTGGATATATACCGTCCGTGAGGTAGTAAGCCAAATCATACTGGTGTCCGTTGGCCATGTACGTTACCCTTGGAGCTCGACCCTGGTAAATGTCATCAAAAACAGGTGACCGATCAAGGACGTTAATATCGTTTAAGGTACCTGGAGGACCAAAAAAAGCGTGTCATATCCAAAGATCTTGTGAAGCTACAGCCTCCAAGACAATTGTCGGCTTTCTGATCCACGTGTGTACTGTCCTTTCCAAGCGGTTGGGCAATTCTTCCACTCCCAATGCATACAATCGATGCTTCCTATCATCCCCAGAAATCCGCGTACCTCTCCAATATCGAGTAGTCGTTGAAGATCCTCTGGAGTGGGTCTTCGTATATACTCATCTCCAAATAACTGTATTACGCCTTCTGTGAAATTGGTTAAACATGAAAGTGATGTGCTTTCACCAAGTCGGAGATATTCGTCAACGGCGTCAGCTGCAGAGCCGTAAGCAAGCATACGAATAGCTGTCGTACACTTTTGCAGTGTTGATAGACCTAACCTTCCGACTGCATCTCTTCTTTGTTGAAAGAATGAAACATTTGCTGAGAGGGTGTCGACAATACGCATGAATACTTCCTTGTTCATACGGAAACGGCGTCTGAATAAATGAGGCGGAAATGTCGGATCTTCACTGAAGTAGTCATTCCATGGACGGTTGTGGCCCGCTTCTCGGTTTCTTTCGACATATGCACGTTTCTTCTTTTTTGCAGTTCGATTCTCCACAATGTTGTTGTATATTTCTTCAAAATATTCATCAAAAGCCTCATTGACAGCCGCATCGAGTCTTCGGTCGAGTTCATCTGCCATATTTGGATATCCTTCCTTCAAACATTATAACAAACATACGTTTTTATAAACTTTCTTTTGGTATTACTTTTGTGCCCATGTCGACATATATATATTTCATAATCATAAGTTAAAGACGTGTCGACATATATATATTTCATAATCATAAGTTAAAGACATATATATATTTCATAGTCATAAGTTAAAGACGTTTTTATAAACTTTCTTTTGGTTTTTACATAATAAAGTTTCGAATCATTTTAATTGCTCTAATGGTTCATCAAATTGTTTTAATAACTGATAATTGAACAAACGAAACACTTGGGAATTCATCAAAGAGGCTAATGAAAGAAACATGAAATGTTTATAGAACAAACCAAAGTATCATTTTCACCTCAAAGTATCATCAGAACCAGACAAATCTTTAGCATTACCGAAGAGATCATTTTTAAGCTATGGATCCATATACCTTGCTCGTCGAGATGGTGGGAACTGCTGATGGAGATGAAGGTGGAAAGCTCGTCTAGATGAAGGTGGGAAGCTCGTCTAGATGAACCATATCAAGAGAACAGAACCATTTGTACAAGGAAAATAAGAGCAAAGGAAATAGATTGCACTAAAACATCATTACATCTGTTTTTTAGACAGTACAAAGGAAGTAGAAGAGCAAAGGAAATAGCATAACATCCTAGTCTACAAACAGACTTATAAAGGCAACATACAAACAACCCGTGACGTGGTTCACATGAAAATACAAACAGAAAATACAAACTACCCGTGACTTGATACCAGCTTCCGTCTTCAACAAGCACATGGTCTTGTACTTCACCTGAAATAGAAGAAAATTATGTGTGTAAGCAACGTGAATAGACATGTTTTAGTTGTGAAATGACAACTACACTTATGTCTAATGCAAACAGTTGAAACTAGTATAATGCAAACATCTGAAACTAAGGTTAGAGCTAACAAACCCTACAACAATTCAGACATAAGTTTGTTTTTGAGAGCTGATTCCATCTTAGAGAGAGGCTCGGGCTTTGTAAGCAAACTAAGCAAACTCTCTAGCAAACTTTGCTGAGAGATTTTTTTTTTTAGCTCCAACAAATTTTCTAGCTTTGCCAACTCTTCCTCTTTTCCAGTTTTCTTCCTCTTGCTACCAGCCTTCGCAGCCTTAACCCCTATTGGTCGCTCTTATGGCTCTGGCTCTGGCACTGCCCCTTCACCGTCAGCTTGGGAATCCGCTGGTTTGCGCTTGTCCTTCTCCAGATAGGTAGAGCACCATTTCACATCATGCCGAAGCTCCCTCCACGCATGTTCGAAGTTGAACTTCGATCCCTGGTCATTGGCAAAGATATCCAAGGCAGACTTCATCACATCGTTCTCATTTTGCCAGCTTCTCTGCTCCCTCAGTGCCATGTCGTAACAGCCAGCAAACCTGCAAACTCCCTCGTTGATCCTAGCCCATCTTTGCTTGCATGGCCCAAGTTCTCGTGGGCTTGCCCCAACCAGTTAAGGACTGGAGTTGTAGTACTCTACAATCATGTTCCAGAAGGCACCTACTTTTTGTTCATTACTCATTATTGGGTATTTGCTGGTGCTGAGCCACGCACCGATGAGGATTAAATCCTCCTTCGGTGACCATTTTCTCCTCTCTTTGACAGTAGACACACCAAAACTTTGGCCGGTAAAGAGAAGAGGTTCGCAGGAGTCAAGATGAACTGGCCCTTGACTCATTATAAGGTTTACATAACCACCGGATTTGGCCATTTAGGAAGAAGCCTGTGTTTCTCTAGTAGAAACACAGACGATTAAATAAGGGATTCTATAATAACTCTATTGAATCCTAGTAGAAAACAGTCATATCAGAACAACTCACGAGAATTTAATGGGTTTTTGGCTTAAAGGAAGCAGTGCAGTTACGCACAATTAAATGGTGGTTTGGTGTGCATTAATAATCCTACTCTGTTTCCTAACTACAAACTAAAAGTTATTTGCTCAGAAACATTAAACGATTACACAATCCTAGTTTGTTTTCAAGTATTCTCAACTACTAAGTGACACGGTTACACAATCCTAGTTTCTTTTCTAACTACAAACTAAATTCCATTTGAATTCTAACTGGTAAGTTCAAACACTAACCTTAGTTAGAAACCGGTAAGTTTCTTTTCTCGAGTTCAGCCACCCGCATAAGCAGCATCCTCACCTGGCCCTGAAAAGACAGCAGATTAACAAATGAATATCTTAGAAAGATGATTAATAAGAGAGTGAACCATCAGAGAGAACTCACCTTAAGTGCCTCGCACTCTCGCAGAAGCTTCTCCTGCTCGTGAAAACGTTCTTTGAGTCTCTCAACCTCTTGTTGCATTCCCATAACCCATGGTTGCCTGAAATGCATCCCGTCATTCTACGAAAACAGAACAGAATTTATCAAACAACAAATAAATATGGAAGGACGAGATCGATAAATATAGATAGAAGAATTCAAACCTCATAGTCTTTGCATATGAAGTATCTTTTCCCAGGGAGGTAGTCATATGTATCCTCTTCATCGACGACCTCCTTCGTGATAGATCCACAGGGGCACAGCTTGGGAATCCCCTGTTGCGCATTTGCAACGAAATGAAGCATGTTGTAGTATGCTTTGTGTGCTTTCATATCTCGCAATTCTTCCTCCATTTCAGAACCTACAAGAACAAAAACATATAAGCGGATCAAAATCCTTTAATCGTGATGAAACCAACAAAGAAGCGAGTAGAAAAGAAGAAAATAGTAAGACCAGACGAAAACCCTAATTCGATTTTAATCCCTAATTCGATTTTAAACCCAAAATTTATTTGATCCCCACAATCGAATCCATAAACAAAGAAGCGAGTAGAAAAGAAGAAAATAGTAAGACCAGACGAAAACCCTAATTCGATTTTAATCCCCAATTCGATTTTAAACCCAAAATCTATTTGATCCTCACAATCGAATCTATAAACACTGATGAATCAACATGCATCAACTCCAAATGCAAAAATAAAGAACTAAAATGGTCCGATTTACCTTGAACAAAGCGGATCGCAGAATCGCCTTTTGTTTCGCCAGGAGAGGTGAAAAGTTTTTTTTCTGCTCGAGTCGCGAAAATGACCGAGTTTTTTTCCCCTCACAAAACACATCCCTTTCCCGATACAATCAGACGTTGCCAGCGCATCAAGGATCAACCGCAAATAAATCCTTCATTAAGGATTCAACCTTAGCGTAACGTCAAGTTTAATTATTATTTTATTCTTAATGCATAAGGATTAGCGCTAAGAATTAGCTAATATCCTGCGTTGCAGCTGGTCTTATTTGTGTTTGTCTGTACGATATTTTCTTTCACGAGTTTACTCGTATTTAAAATGGAAATGAAATGTAAACCATTTATTAACTATCTTGGTTGACGTTCAAAAAATAAAAATAACTATCTCGGTTTCTCAAGAAATATTTTTAGCACCAAAAAAAACTGAGCAAGATTTCAAAATTAGAACGGTCCAGAAGCTATTTTGTACGTTGTGCGAAATTACCAGTAAATCTGAACGGTTCAAAAGCTATTTATTTCTAAAAAGAAAAATTATTGTTGAACATCATAAGTCACAAGACTAGCTACTTTAGCAAACCCGATACAAAAAAACAAGAAAAAACTAGATACAAAAATTAACTTACAAAGTTCGAACCCCGCTGGCCACACGGATATGAGCTATTGTTTTTGGTTCATTTGAATGCATAGGAGAGAGTCTATCCGTATGTCCCGGAGGTTAGGTTCATATATTTAATAAATCCGGATTTAACCATTTTTCTGTTAAAAAAAAAATTAACTTACAAAAACAAAAACAAAAAATGTTTTTGTTCATTTGTAGCCCATCTTCTCCTCTGACACAAAAGGTAAAATGGGTATGTGAGTTATTGGAGAGAGATTTCATATCACTTCTTTGATAAAGTTGTTGTCTCCTGAGATAGAATCCAAAGTTTCAAGCTAATCCTCAAAAATTGAACTTTGGCTCTGCAAAAGCTTTAAAGTGAATATATAAAGAAAAAGATGATGATGGACACTACTGGATTAAAGTTGAAACTTCAAATACCTAACTTTGAAATTTATTTTTAGAACGATTTCACCTCATTCTAACTTAACGCAAAATAAACTTATGCTACAAATTACATAAAGAGTTATTCTTTTAACATTTTATTAAAAATTCTTCATATACGTACATTTTGAGATAATAACATTAACACATTTAAAGCATAAACTCACAAACGAAAGTCTACAACTGGCACTTTTATTAGTAAATCCTACTCCTTCCGTTTCATATTAACTTCGTTGCAAAATTAGTGTCGTTTTAGCATTTTAATGTAGAATTTATTAATTTTATTTTCTAGTTTATTTTTCAATTGGTGGAAATATGGTTAGATATATGAATAATAATGTTTTTATATAAAAAATATGCAAAATTAAATATTTTCTTAATTTATGTGCACAAATCTAAAATGACAAAACAGACGAAGTATTAAGAAAAACACGAATAAATCGTAAATTTAGCTATGGGCAGACTGAAATACGATGGTGGGAGTCAGGTGCCTCTACTGTTTTTATGTTTGTGAAGATAATAAAAAAAGTGCTAAAAAGTGCTTCCTTTCTATTCCATCCGATTTTAAAAGATAAATGTTTAAAAATAAATAAAATGTATTTTAATGCATTTTTATTAGTTAATATGGTAAAATGTAAACTTCAAAAAAAGCTTTTTAAATATTATAGATTTAAAATTATGGGAAATTGATATTTATAAAAATAGTAAAATTATTTTCAAAATTTATGTTTTTAATATTTGTACAAACACATAAATATGCATCTTTTAAGAACATGGGAAGTAAGTAATTTAATCTATTAAAAATGAATTACAAATAGGAATATCCATGACTTTTTCTAAAAAAATTACAATTTCATGCCACTAAAATAATCCTCTTATACATTAAAAGAGAAGTCACTTTAGTGATTTCTGCTGACATGGCATTAATATAGAGCTTCTCAGAAAAATTGTTATAATTCTATTGGTCGATTTTTTTGAATTTTATTTTTCATTTATTTTAATCGATCACTTATGTAGACAAGCCCAAAATTATTGTCGATTTCATTAAGCCCATATATAGCTAAGGGATAATAATTATCGATTTAGTTTAGCATTGGGCAAGATTTAGAACTAAGACAAATATTAAAAACTTTCCTTATTATTCAAACAGTAAACTTGCGCATGTTGATATCATATTAATTACATTTTCTTATTATTCATTATAATGTTTCTAATTAGTAGGGGTGGGCGTTCGGGTACCCGTTCGGGTTCGGATCAGGTATTTTGGATTTTCGAGTATTTCGGTATAGAGGTGTAGAACCCGTTCGGGTATTTCTGTACTTCTGGTCGGGTTCGGGTATTTTTAGTTCGGATTCGGTTATTTCAGATCGGGTTCGGATATTTAGATTTTGAAAAAAAAAATAAAATTTTCATTTCTCAAGTTTCTTAAATTTAAAAATATAACTTTCAGTTAACTAATTTTTTTTTAATAGATTTAATGGTTAATAGATTTAGACATAAAAATTTAAAACTAAAAAGGCATTAATTTAGTTATTTTTTTAAAAAAATTGGATGTAATTTTTTGTTAATTTTTTAAATAAAAAACTTGACATGCATTTTCGGATCGGGTTCGGGTGCCACTTCGGATATCGGGTAAAGTGTCCACCCCTACTAATTAGGTTGTTTGTTTTTAATAACTTACCTTTTTAATATGGATTAGTTGCGCAAGTTGAAATCATTAAATATGCAAATAACTTATTGACAAAATTTGTTTTTAATAACTTACTTTTCTAATATGGATTACTTGCACAAGTTGAAATCATTAAATATGCAAATCACTTATTCACAATATGGATTACTTGCGCAAGTTGAAATCATTAAATATTATCGATTTAGTTTACCCTTGAGCAATATTTAGAATTAAGACAAATATTAAAAACTTTCCTTGTTATTCAAACGGTAAACTTGCGCATGTTAATGTCATATTTATTACATTGCTTACAAAATATTTTAATGTTTCTAATTAGTTTGTTTGTTTTTAATAACTTACCTTTCTAATATGGATTACTTGCGCAAGTTAAAATCATATCATATGCAAATCATTTTTTGACAATACACATTTAATATCTTTCTTTAAACGATTTCATTATTTATTGTGCAAAATATTGTGCGTCATTAATATGAAAAAAAATCGACTGTATATATATATGAGACACCCAAGGTCTTAAAATACAAACATTTTCTTTTTATTTTTTAAACTATTATTCACAAATCTCTCCTCTCATACTATTAAGGTATTACGACGATGCTGCTTGTATGCTAAGAAAAATGTGTTTAGACGCAAAGGCTCCTCATCTTTCATCGACTCTGCCACCCACTTTGTCTTGGAAGTATTATATGCTACTTGATGAATCGACTCTGCCACCCACTTTCATCGACTCTGCCACCCACTTTACCTTGGAAGTATTATAGAAAGATTAATAATGTTTTATTTATTATTTTTAATATTTATAAACTATAAAATACAATGAACGAAATTTAATATAAGATATTATAATAGTTTTATACTCTACTTGATGAATTATGTTCGAATATAATTATATAATAACTATTTTAAATATTACAAAATCCAAAAATGTTTATTAATATTATTTTTAAATTATTTATCGTTGTTTAAACAATAAATTTATCATAATTTTAAAATAATTTATAAAATGCTTACAAAATGCAAGATAAAGTTTCACTTTCAAGAGTTAAGTCGAGATCTGGATTAAAAATCCTAATAACTGGTAAAGAAGGGAAGCCGGAGACAAAAATATTGAATGTTGTCTACAAACAAGTTTTTCAGAATATTTCGTAGTCACGGTACGTAATTTTAATCTATTTTTTTTTCAAATACAAATTTTAAAATGAATAAACTGTTGCAATTATTTATTTTTTGTATTTGCTAGATGGGTTGTGATGAGTTAGGAGACCTATGACTATATGTCAATTTAATATTATTTCATGTTCAATAAAATTTAGAAATTTATAAATCTATCAAATAATGTTAACCCGTCAAATTGCTTACAAAATTTATTTAATTTTTTGCAAGTTTCTAATTGAATTTGCTTTCTTTATCGAGAAATGTACTTCATAATTTATATTGTTTATGGATAATATATTGATTTTTATTATATTTTCTTTTAATATGTCTACATAAATGTTTGTTTATAATTTATGAAAAAATAATATTATCCATATAAAATAAAGAATTACGAAACATATACAATACAATTCTACTTAATGATAATATAAAATATGTTGCTTCTAAAACTATACACTATTTATTCCATTTTTTGAATGAAAGTATCTTCGTAAACACACAAAATATTTTGTGACGTTGCAATTATTCATACCCACAATATCTGCCTCTTCATACTGACGTTACTGTGTTCCCTCTCGTGAAGTACGGGCCGAAAAGAACACAGGGTGCGGACTGATCATGTTCTTATGCCCGCACAGGGTGCGGACCGGTCAGCTAGTAAGTATTAATTAACTATAAATCAATTAATACATTTGCAACAAAATAATTAGATTATTGACTTACCAAAAAAAAAAAATTCACGTGTACTTACTTATACACAATCCTTTACAATAATAGCAAACCAATTGGTTTATAGAGATGTATCTAATATTATTCAAACCTTCACGATTGTCTGGTTTATACCTATATATGGCTATATCTAACATTTATTTCATGATTGAAGGAAACTTGTGCTTTGAGATCGACAGTATATAACAAATCTATACGAACAATAACATCAAAATCTTTGTTTGGTCATAATATACATACAGCTTATAAGTTAGTAGCATGTTTTGTGCATATAACAATAAAATACAATAATAACGAACCGGCTGTGAAATGTTGTATAGTGTTACACACTCTTATACAAACAAAAATGTTTACTCCAATTTTTGTATTGTTAGTATTAAAATTTATGACACATTTGATTTTTTTTACTATATTTAAATTGTAAGATAAAAATCAGTTATTGAGATTCCTCAAAATAAGGTGACTACATTTAAACTAATTTGAAGTTTTAAATTGTTTTCAACTATATATTTTCACGAGATCTTAATATAGACCAAATCTTATATATATATATATATATATATTTATTTATTCTTAAAATGTAGACTTGAATATATAAATATTCTTTTCACAGTAATTACCGAATATGTAAATATACTTCCATAAGATATTCAACTTAAACTATATCCGCATATTTTTTAATAGTTTCTAAATTTTGATAATAATGATAATAATAATATGTAACCGACTATACCATAACTAACTGATTTCCTATTTAAAATGATCTTGCCAAACAATAATTAACTTACTGTCAAAAATCATAAATTCCTAACAATATATTTGAATATTCGCTTTTAAATTATATCTAATGAAAAATATTTTATTATCTGAAGAATATTAATTAATTAACTCATAATTTCGTAAATATGCTAAAACATAAAAAAACTAACACTGCAAAGTAAAATAATAATAATTTTCCTAAAACGTTTAAAAGACTCTTTTATTTTACTTTGAAACTTTAGATGATATATACATATTATTTTCATTTAATAAAATATATTATATATTATATTAATTAATAGAAAACATTTATAATGGAATATATACATATTGATTTTTTTTAACTTCATCTGTTAACTAATTTTCATATAAAATTGAAAAGCATAGCATATCATTATGATAGGAAACATATGTATTTTAAAAATAAATAAATAAATACAGTAATCTTCACAAGCATATTAAATAACATGATTTATAAAAAACACATTAGAAGATATATTATTTTGTATTTTTTATCAAATGACAAATGATTTTTATAACATACAAAAAACGGGTGATGAACCTATGAAACATATAATTATATTTCAATTTGGGTCAACAAGTTCAAATAAGTTTTAAAAATAACATAATATATAATGATACCACTCAAATTATCCGAATGAGTGAATTACTCTCTCAAATAAGAGGTTCAATTGTAGTACTTAGGGATCGAATCCACAAGGAGCTAGAGAACCTATTAAATCTAGTAATTTATTAATTCTAAGTGTTTGTTGTTTTATGGTTTTAAAGTAAATAGCAATCCTAATTGAGCAAGTCTATTGCTCGACTAACAAGATGATTTGGGGGTGTAACTTATTAGAAAGGTATTAGATGCAGGATTTCTATTCAGGTGTTGGAGATTATAATCCTATAGATGCCTATCAGTTGCATGCATGATATATTAGAGCTCAACCCCTTAGACACAGTGATCACCGATGGCAATATTTCACTGGTTAACTAACTAGATCTTGGATCTCAACTGTCGTATATCGATCACAAGAAAGTGTCGATCGATAGTCCTATAGGGATATCGATCGATACACCTTTCACAAATATCGGTCGATTGTCAAAAGACAGTATCGATCGATGCTTCTAGTTAAGCCTTAGGCATAAGTTGATAATGCTCACTAGCTTTATAGTTCAGCGGTAGCCTTTTTCCAGTTGTCTAGTATGACAGATTAGGTTCAGGACTGGATGGTCAAGGATGCTTGACTCATGCAGATTTCTAGATTCAATATTCTATGTAGCTTATCTAGAACAAGCATTAAGAACAATCAATCAATGAATACCACAACTTAGCAATCTATAGTTGGAGTTAATCCCTCTAACCTATTTGAACCCTGAATCTAACAAGTAAACTACTCAGACATAGCTAAGCAATTCATGACACAAAATGTAAATAAAAACTGCATAGAATAGAATAGATTAATCAATAGAGTTCCAATCACAAATTCATATATGATCTTCTCTCCTAAAATTCTCTGCTGAAAATAAGAATACAAAGGTGGCTCAAAGCTCTCTTGCCTCCTAACACTTAGGCAAGTATATATATATTAGGTTAAAAACTCGTCAGGGGTAATCTTGTAATCTGGTGAAGTCTTGGGTTTAAAGTCGGTTGGAACCAAGTCGTGCTTCTGCGTCTCGACATCGAGCGATGGTACATGATGTACATCGATCGATCTTAATCTTCAATCGTCGAGGCTTCTCTTCTGTATCGATTGACGACATTGAATGTGCATCGATCGATTGTGTCTTCTTCGTATCGACCTCTAATGGTCAGCTCGGATGAATACTCATTTAAGCTCCTAAATGCTCCATAATCATCACTTTACTCCAAGATATTTATGAACCTGAAAACATACCTAATAGAATAGAATATATAGTATATAGATAGTAAAATACTTATATACCACGGGTGAAAATGGATCAAATCCATGGTATATCAATATATATATATATATTCATATGATACTATAATTTTAATATATATAATTATATATGTACTTTACTATTCCTACAATTTATAGTATTAAAATATTTGAAAATTAAATAATAGTGGATAACTCTTTTTCTTATCTATAACCACGATCCACCTATCAATGTCACTTCTTTATTTTCAGTTTACATCTTCATGGAAAAAAATTATTTTAACATTTTTAGAATTATGTATACAAAAATTTTCTTCTTCGTATTATCTATCATTATATCCACTCTAATAACATATTTAACTAAATCAATGTACACTGAAAGAAAAACAAAAAAACTATATATGATGTACTACCTTCTAAAGGAAAAATCATTGAAATATAATTGAATTTGTTACCGAGTTTTTCAATAACATCGGATCATCAGTTCTAATAATTTTATCAGTTTTTGGCCAAATTTTATTTGGTCAACACAAAGCTGTTTTAGGAACAACATGTATCCGACTAAACAAAAGTCACGTTTGAACCATTTCAACAAACTGGTTCAACTAATGAAACAATGCATATCATTTTGTTTACCTAAATATCTAAAAGCAATATAGTAACATGTAAAAGTAGTTAAAAAATCATGATCAATCTTAATTTTTTTTTAAGTAAAAAATTATCTGTGCGGACGCACAGATTAAAATCTAGTTGTTGTTATAGTTAATGACACATGAAACATTTCTAAATCAGCTCTTAAGTAACTTTTCCACCTAATTTTAACTTTGTTTTACAAAGTTCTTTTTCATTAAAAAGATTCGTTTTGCATAAATATGCATCTTTTAAAAATATGGGGCGTAAGTAACTGTTGTTATAGTTAATGACACACGGAAGATTTCTAAATCAGCTCCTAAGTAACTTGCCCCCCTAATTTTAACTTTGTTTTACGAAGTTCTTTTTCACTAAAAAGATTCGTTTTGCATAAATATGCATATTTTAAAAACATGGGGAGTAAGTAATTTGTTGTTAAGCTTGATGTCGGGTATAATTTGTGATAGCAGGTTTTTATTGTAATTGATGCTGTGTTAATCTTTGAAAGCATATTCAGTGAAAAAGATGAAAAATAAAAATAATAAATACTTATTTGGTAACATTAATCAAGATCTTGAGGAAGTTCTGAAGGTTGCGGAAAAAAATGCGTACTCTATGAAAAGGCCCAATTTTTGGAAATTATTGCAGCATCACGTACCAACACATCATCGGTCTAAGAGTTTTAACTCGGAGACATAAAGGAATATAGTGTCGAATCAGTTAATCCTGAAAAGACCACAAACCAGTGTTTTTAAAACCGGACCGGAAGCTGAACCGGAAATATTTTGGGTCACGGTTCAATATGGTTCGACCGGGTCAAACCTGGTTCAATAATATGGTTTAATATTTTTTTAGTATGTAAATATAAAAGTAATATTAGTAAACATGATGTATAGTTAAAATATAAATCAATTTTGAACATAAAATATTATAAATATAAATTAGTTTCTTGTTTATATGGATGGTTTATAGATTTTCGATAGTTTAAGTGGTTTTTATTGGTTTAATAACTTTGAAATATAATCCGGCTATGTGGCCGGTTCATGGTCGAACCAATTACTAGACCAACCCGGCTATATAACCGGTTCAAGGTCGAACCCGGTCCAACCATCGGGTCAGTCCGGTAGAGAGTAGTAATCCCTCACCACCACATGATAAGTCTGAAGAGTTAATTTCCTCTTTTTATTTTTATTATTTAATTTAATATTTTTATAAGTAGATGGTTAAAAGCATAATAGTTAGATCATCCACAATGGTGATACCCATTGTGGAGTCCTTAGAAATAAATTATCAATTTTTTTTTGAATAGTTAAGGACTCTTGTGAAAAATATGTGTACAATGGTGAACCCGAAGTTGGAATCCTTAGGAATAAAAAAATATAATTTTTTTTTTGTTTAGTGAAATTTAATTTTTTATATATTGAATGATTAAATAGAATAACTTAACATAAAATACTAGAAATAAACTTAAAAAATAAAAATTAAACATATAAATATAACAATTAAAAATAAAAACAATAATTTAACATAAAGATAGAAAAATTCCTAAATAAAAACATGATTAAATATAAAGATTACACATAAGAGTTTATAAGATGGTTAGATAAAAAGATGATTAAACATAAAGATACAACATGAGAGCTTATAAATATTTAAGATGATTAAATTTAAAAATACAACATGATTATGAATCACCAAATTTGTTCCAAATATTTTCTATTAAATCATATTTCAATCGATGATGTGCCTGGGTATCGTGAACATCATCCCGAATGCCGAGAATATTATGGATATTTGTAGACATCATCAAATGAAACCCTAATTTCAAACGAAAATCTCCAAATCGAATGAAAATAAAACAAAACGAACCGTAAATTACTGACAAAACCAAACTCAAAACATCACCTGCCCAATAACCCGTTCTGTCTTAAGGATCAAGTCCTTGAACCTCTTACGGAAGGACTGATCCGATGAAATCCTTACACTATTTGCTTTTTATAATATTATTCTATTCCTCCTAACCTAAGATTTGTCGCTAAGGACTCCGCATGTTACTCCGTTGCGGCTGTTCTTAGAGCAATCCAGGTCAAGGGTTTCTAACCTTAATCTCTTATCAATATAAAACTATATAAAAAGTGAAAAAGTAAGAAAGAGAATCAAAATAAGGAAGAAAGAAGAAAGAAACTGATTAAAAGTTACAAAATTTAGTTATTTGATTAAAGTAATATATTTGAGAGACTGGGAAAGGTACTCCACCATGTTGATGCTCTTAGATTAATGTCCCTTTTTATTAAAAAGAAAAGTTATGTAAAGTAAGGGTTAGCTCAAAAATAAATTCAATCCATGATCCATAAAGGTCAATTCAGCATTCGGCCCAAACGAAATATTCGGTTTCTTCAAACTGGGCTTCCGATTACGTGTTATTCTTCGTTTCATTTGCAACCGAGAAGAGAACCACCTAACATGAAAGGCATACAAAAAGCTTTAGTTTTTTTTCTTTTTTTAAAGCTAAAGGTTTTCTCAGCTCTGTATCTTCTTGGAATATTTTGTAAATAATTTCCGAATTCTGTAATTTTATAAATCAGGACGCAATTTTGTCTTCGAAATAACCTTGAAAGAACATTTGGTCATGCCAAATAGCCTTGCCTCGCTTCATCGGACGTCCGCTTCTCGATTCGGAACCGGAAGCAGAATCGGAACCTTGTGGAAGCTTGCGGAATCTCGGTTCCAAAACGTTTCTAAAATATTCTCTTTAAAAACCTGTTTGAAGCTTACGATTCCGTTTTAGAATTACGCTTCCGTTTTTAAAAAAAATGCAATGTATATCAATAAAATATAAAACCATAGTTTTAATCTATATAAAATATAAAAAAATTAATAGTAATGAATATTGAGTTATAAATATACAAATATTAAAAATAATACTATAAATTATCTTTATGCATTGAAATTTTTTATTAAAGATATAGCACATATTGAAATATATTGTGTCAATTATTTATGAAGTATTAAAAATAATTAATATAATATTTTTTTGTAAACTTAATTTATGTGTATTTTTATAGTTTTAATATAAAATTATTTCAAAATTATTATAAATAAATAAATGCTTTATTTCAAATTTAGATCAAATAATTTTTAGTCCTAATTTTTAAAATTTTTATATATATATATATATATTTATATATAGATATACGCTTCTAACATGTACCCGCTTCCTAATATTTTTTTAAAAAATCGCTTATGCGCTTCTTTACGCTTCCGCTTACACGTACCCGCTTCCGTTTCCATGTAACTTGTCTCTTCGATCAGTAGTGGCTTAATGGGTCATATTATCAGGGATCCAAACAATATTTTGGTCACGACATAATACGATGCTTTAAATAATTAAATTTGATCATATATCTTAACCAAGATGTATATATGTCATTATATATGCTTTTTTCAAAAAAAGAAAAAGATGTATATATGTAAATATATATTTCATAACTAAGCTGTTGTCCATCTAGGAGAACTTCTGTTTTTTATTTAGCTCGCATAACTGGTGTAAACCAAGTTAGAAATTTCCAATCAAATTTCAAGAAATGGTTATAGTTTTATTTATTTTAAGTTATTAGTTTAAAATATTTATGTTTATCGACTATATTTATTATTTTATTTATTGTTGTTAATCAGGGAATTCTATCTTTTACCTAAAAAAGACATTTTCAGATCAGATTGCATTGCTTCAAATAGTTTCTTATCCTTTGAAATGTCTCCTACCATATCCAGAAAATACCCCAGCAATATGGATGAAAGTGTAGCGCTAGTTTTTGAATAATTTTAATAAATATGATACATTTTTCAAATACATTCGTAAATACTAGTATTTTATGATAAGTTTCAAAAATAATAATTCACACGCTTACGGAAATATAAAGCCATCAATAAAGTAAATGTCTACATTAAAAAGTAGCAAGATACAAAAATCATGCATTCTGCAATATTTATTTAAAATCTATAAGTTAACTATATAAAAATACAACGGACAAAAAAAAGTATATAAAAACACAAATTAGTAATAAATGTTTACGTAAGAAAATAACAAACTGTAGAAAAATCTTACTCGTCCCATAACAACTAAATAAAAAAAGGAAATTACCTCTAATAACTCACATTTTATGACTAATGACTAGACTAACACACACAAAAAAGAAAGATAGAAAATGTATAATTAAGACTGAAATACCCCATCAGTTAAAAAAAATTAGTTTCCGGTAAAAATAAATGAAGGCAAAATTACTCTTACTTGACCAAAAAAAGTGAAACCTCTTAGAAAAAAAAACACACCTCCACGATACTTTTCTCATCCATGACCCCAAGAACCCTAAATCCCCAAATTGTGAAATCTTCAAACTCTTGACTCTCTTTAGTTTCCTTCATGATTTCTTCATCTCCAAACCCTAATCAACCACTAAAACCTTCGATTCAAATAGGAAAAGTGAATCCAAAACCCAAGCGACGAACCCTAAAAGTGACCTCTATGCATAGACGAACTTTGTCTTCATGTTGTCTTTAAAAGTGAATCCAAAACCTTCGTCTTCATGTTGTCTTTAAAAGTGACCTCTATGCATAGACGAACTTTGTCAGATTGTAGGAGACGAAAGAAACCTTGCAACTGTCGAAAATTCCCAATTTTAACTGGGGGTGTGTCACGAGTTTGCTTCATCAAGCTCTTCCTGCCAACCATGTAACTCAATTCGATATTAACATGTCTCTTATCTAATCCGTAGTCCTCATAAACCATGTTAATCATATCTTCAAAGTTTGTCTTGTCACTGACTGGAATTACTTTGCTTCCTCTTCTGTTATCAACGTGAAACATCCACTTATCCTTCTCGAATAACCACTGCCCACAAACCGCTATAACCCCCTCCATCAGTTTCTCTTGAGATTAACGTGAAATAGTCACTTGTCCAAAAAATGATCGTGACTTGGAGAAGAAGAAGTTTTACGGCTAAATCTAGGTTTTAATAACTGCTTGAAGGCATGGTCGAAATTTTGGTTTAATTAGAGCAAACCGGAATTTTTTTTTTTCTAATTAGTTAACCAATTAAGTTGTTAACCGATTCTGGATGAAAAAGTCTGCCATCCCTCGAAAGCCTGCGGTAACTAGAATAAAGCATGCCGTAAGTATGCCGTAACTAGAAGCATACTTATTCTGAAAGTTTGTTGTTTGTAAACGTAGAAAGTATAAGTCTGCCATTACATAAAAAGAAAATCTGCTAAATTATAAAAAAGTCTACGAGATAAATCTGCATGCCAGTACAAAACTTTCGACATATTACAAAACCTGCTGTCATTGGAATAAAATCTGCCACTAAAAGTCTGCCAACGTAAAATAAATCTGAGAGCGTAATCAAATCTACCATCATGTGAGGTAGACTTGTTTTTGAAAGTATGTGATGGTATAAGTCTACGATACTAAGTTTTCGGTAAAAAATAAATCTGCAACAGTTTATTAAAACTGCCATCAAGTATTGCAGCTTTTTTATAGCAGACTTATTTTACTGTTTCGTTAAAAAAAAAATATTTTGATGACATGCAATAATTTTTTTTTTTGTAATTTTTTTTTTGTTAACAAAGAAAATAAGGGCATTGTAGGCATAAAAATATTTTAGTAATTAAAAAAATTTATAAGTTATTCTAGTAATAATAACATAATTTGATGTTATTTTAGTAATCTTCCCTACAAAATCGTCCAAATAATTTGTCAAAATTCAATCTTGATGTTATTTTAGTAATCTTCCCTACAAAATCGTCCAAATAATTTGTCAAAATTCAATCTTGTTCACTTGCAATTAAATACATCATCTTTTATTGCTATGGAGTTCAAATTACTCCAACGATGAGTAGATAAACTTGTTAGTTTTTGTAGATAGGGATTGTTGTTCCACGAAATACCATTAAGAGAAATACCAAAGAAATAAAATAAGTTGGTTAGAAGCTAAAGATTTCGAAGAATTGACCTAACAAAACAAAAAGTAAGAGAGATAACAAAGTGGAAAACAAGTGGTGTGTTGTGCGGACCGTGAAGTACGTCATACGGTCGTTCATGTTTCCTCATGTCCCCAAAGGCGACGAGCGCATGCAACTGGTCCACAAAAAAGATTGAGCAATTAAATCAAATTTATTATTTGAATCTTGAAATTTTATTATGATCCCACTTATTTATATTATATTCATAGGACGCGGTGAGACGTAAGCTGACCTTTCGAAGTCGGAATAGATATGGCATTGAACTGATGCAGGCATTTGATAGGTTTTCACAAATATCACACAGTCGACTTGTCGCATTATCTTTTACTTAGTTAAAAGTTTATTTTTCTTTCACCAAACAGTGCAGGGTTCACCAGTCCGACGATTTTTCTAATTACCAAAAAGAGTTCCAGACTGTTTTTCTAACTTTCTCGAACCAGAAACCGAAACATGGGAATTTAGTTCACTCTCCGTCATCTTCAAATTCATAACTATAAAACATTAGCGAAACAACAAGCTTTTTTGTATGGCATTTCACCCGGTTTTCTTTATCAAGGTGGTTAATCTATATTATAAAAAATGGTATTCATTTATTCACTTTTCCAAACTTCGAAATTAATACAGTATGTGTTAGCCCTTAACAATACAGTATGTGTTATCATTTACAAATTTAAAGAGCCACAATAGTTCAACGACATATTTTAAAAAATTTAGCTACTTACTCACATTGCCTTTGGAAAAACTGGTCCAATTACATGTGGCTGGCCAGCACCTCTGGATGATCCTCGGCGGGCTCCGGCGGCTCCTACGGAGGTTCACCGGACGGTCTTTGGGCGCTAGTCGGAGTCCTACGGATCATCCGGACACCAGAGTCATCAAAAAAAAAACATGTTTCGTATTATGCTGCGAATATGTTGTGTTTGCTTATACCAAATGTTATGGTTACGTGAGCCTTTATTTTATTGTTTACACCCGAAAATAATTAAAAATACTGTACGTGTTAAAATAGTTTTTTATTTTTTTGTAACTGTGTTATTTTTTTATTTTTTTATATTTTTGTAACAACACAATTTATAATATTTTCTACAATAACTGTGTTAAAATCGTTTCATCAATAAATACAGTTCTTCAACCAAAAATATATTTTCAGCCACTCGAAAATATTATAAATTGTGTTGTTAAACTTTTTCATCCATAACGTTTTTTCCACATGTTCTTGTATATTAACCACATTGCACCAAACTATTCCACGAAAAAAAATAACATCCAATAGTTTCTTCTAGTGGATGAGAATTTAACTGTGATAAGTGACCATGAGACATCATTGTATTCAGTGACTTGCCCTGCCATGAGATAATAGTGTTTACGAAATTTTGCTGATGCCGTATTTGCCTCCACATTGTCCACATTACCTTGTTGGATGTTGTCTTTCACAAATTACCATAAAAAAATTCTGTCGATTTTCATATTGCCAAATCTGTATTCAACAGAAACCAGCTACGTACTACAATTTGCCAAATTATCTGATAAATATATAAGACAGTTTCAAAATGCCTTTTATCAGCATTGTTTTTTCTTCAAATGTCATATATTAACTCTGAATAAACTAAAACTTTTGCGTGTTTATAGTTCTTAAACTAGTTTAGGGAGCTTATCAGCTTTAGATGTACTATTATTTGTGGAACACTTTTGGTACTTAATAAGCATAGATATAATTATAGGGAAATTAGTATAGATTTCCGAAGTTTAAAACTTTGATTAAGGTTCACAATAAAAATGATCACTGGTACAATTTTTTTGGTGAAACAAGAGAGGTATGACCACAAGTGCCCTTGACAGTTGAGGTATGTTCATAGATATTTAAATTGGTGAATACAAATATTTATTGTTGTTTTTCGTGGATTCGTAAAACAATCCACTGTGTCTTCTAATAAAACCACTTACCTACTTCAAATAGCTAACTATCTTTGCGGAGTAATATCAAAGAACAATAACGAATGCAGCATCCTTATAACGTTTTTGGATCCAGCTCGTAAAACAACATTTAGATTGCAAGCAGAAAATCATATGGGTTTCTGCATATCATGGAAGATTAAAGAATTTTGAGAGCAATGAAACTATAAAATGGCGTGGCCTTCATATACGCCGAAGTTTACAGTGATTCCAAGGCAAAAACAAACTGAAAAACAAGATATAACGGTAGGGCTCACTGTTTATGGTAGATCTTGCACTACAAGAAAACAGCGGTATTCTGACGGACATTCCGACGGAAAATGAAATCGTCGGAATATACCGAGGAATTTCCGAGGAAATTCCGAGGTAACACAAAATTGGGGTTCCTCGGAATTTCCTCGGAATATACGGACGGAATTCCGAGGAAACCTCAGTCCGTCGGAATATTCCGAGGAAATTCCGAGGAACAATGTGTTCCTCGGAAAAAACCGATGAATTCCGAGGAAATATTATAGCCGTTGGAGAGCTGTTGGGGGATTTTACAAAATTCCGAGGAAATTCCGACGAACTAGCCTTTTCCGTCGGAATTCCGTCGGAATTTCCTCGGTATGTCGGCAGGATTTAATCTATATAAACAAGCACTCCTCTTCCTCTTCATTCACTCCATATCTTCATCCTCCCTCTTACTCTATTTACACACGAATTTGATTCATAAAAAATATGTCTTCTTCAAATTATTTCCGTTCTTGGATCGATCGACCTCATTTGGATCCGAACACGAGATTGCTTACGGAAGAATACCAACGAGGTATAACCGAATTCATGGGGTTAGTTCACCGACAACCGGAAGCAAAAACAGGTAAGTTAAGATGTCCTTGCTCTAATTGTAAAAATAGAAAGGTTATTAAAGAGTGGGATGTTTGGACTCATCTATATTTGAGTGGGTTTACACGAAGTTACAAAATTTGGTATCATCATGGGGAAACTGATTATGAACATGGTAGTACTAGCGAACCTCAGCCAGCGGTTAGATTAGAAGAACCAATTAGAACGGATGTAGATTATGGTGTAGGTACTGAGCAGATGGTAAATGATCATTTTAGAGGGGAAGATTTACCCAATGCAGAAGCTAGGAGATTTTATGATATGTTGGATGCTGGAAAGCAACCATTGTACGAAGGTTGCAGAGATGGTCATTCAGCTTTATCATCTGCTACAAGATTGATGGGCATTAAAACAGATTATAATTTGGCTGAAGACTGTGTGGATGCGATTGCTGATTTTGTAAAAGGTATTCTACCCGAGGATAATGTAGCTCCTGGTTCATACTACGAGGTTCAGAAACTCGTAGCTGGTCTTGGTTTATCGTATCAGGTAATAGATGTATGCAGCGACAACTGCATGATTTATTGGAGGGCGGATGAACAGCGGGTTACATGCAAATTTTGTGGAAAGCCTCGTTATAAAGATACGAGTGGAAGAGTTCCAGTGCCATATAAAAGGATGTGGTATTTACCTTTGACGGAAAGGTTGCAGAGGTTGTATCTGTCTGAACGCACAGCGCAACCAATGAGATGGCATGCGGAGCACTCAACAGATGGTGAGATCAGACATCCTTCAGATGCAAAAGCGTGGAAGCATTTCCAATCAAAGTATCCCGACTTTGCGTATGAGAGAAGAAATGTCTACCTTGGATTATGTACTGATGGTTTTAGTCCGTTTGGCAAGAGTGGAAGACAATATTCTCTATGGCCCGTCATTCTTACACCATACAACCTCCCCCCAAACTTGTGCTTGCGACGAGAGTTTTTGTTCCTCTCGATTCTCGTTCCCGGACCAGAGCATCCTAAGAGATCACTTGATGTGTTTCTTCAGCCACTAATATATGAGTTGCAACAACTATGGGCTCAAGGTGCTGAAACATACGATGTTTCGTGTAAAGAAAACTTTCAAATGCGGGCAGTACTAATGTGGACAATAAGTGATTTTCCAGCATATGGTATGTTGTCTGGATGGACAACGCATGGAAGGCTATCATGTCCATATTGTCAAGATAACACTGATGCTTTCCAACTAAAACACGGAAGGAAAACGTGTTGGTTTGACTGTCACAGGAGATTCCTACCACCTGATCATCCATATCGTAGGAGTAGGAATTTGTTTACGAAGAACAAGAGGGTGTTTGACAGTCCACCTCCGGAAATTTGTGGGAAAGATTTGAAGATACAACTAAGAGATTTTGGTGCAGAAAGGACGCCAGAAGTCGGTGGACATGAGCGTTTTCCGGTAGATGCTGTTGGAGAACTACATAACTGGCACAAAAAAAGTATTTTCTGGGATCTGCCATACTGGGAGGATCATCTGCTAAGGCATAATTTAGATGTCATGCATATTGAGAAGAACTTTTTTGACAATCTCATGAACACGATCCTTAATGTTCAAGGTAAAACAAAGGATAATTTGAAGTCAAGACTGGATTTAGTCGATATATGTGCTCGTTCAGAACTTCATGTTGATGAAAATGGTAGGGCTCCTTTTCCCATATACCGACTTGATGCAGCGGGAAAAGATGCGTTATTTGATTGGATTTCAAACGATGTGGAATTTCCAGACGGTTACGCATCAAATTTGCGTAACTGTATCGACAGAAAGGAAGGAAAGTTTACTGGCTTGAAAAGCCACGATTGCCATGTAATGATGCAGCGCCTCCTTCCGTTCGCCTTCAAGGAACTATTACCACGAAATGTTCATGAAGCAATTGCAGGGATAAGTGGTTTCTTCCGCGATTTATGCACGAGATCAGTGACTCTTGAAGGTATTGAAAATTTGAAGACTAACATAGCCGTGATTCAGTGCAACCTTGAGAAGATATTTCCTCCCTCATTTTTTGATGTTATGGAGCATCTTGTTATTCACCTGGCAAGAGAATTGGAACTTGGTGGTCCTGTGCAGTATAGATGGATGTATCTGTATGAGCGGTATATGTTCCATTTGAAGAAGATGGTGAAAAATTTAAGTAGGGTGGAAGGTTCTATAGTCGCACAGATGATCAATGAAGAAACTTCAAACTTTGCCGAGTACTACTTTCCAGCAGAAGTTCAGACCAAAAACAGAAGACCTGCTCGGCATGATGATAGAGGCGAACGGGCAGCATATCATGTTACGGTTCCAGACATTTTCACAGATGTTGGACGACTTAGCGGAAAACCAAAGGACCGTCGACTTACTGAGCAGGAGCGCAGTCATTTGCAAACATATTTGCTCACCAACTGCGAAGACGTTCTTCAATATGAGAGGTAAATAAATGAGCTTACAAATTTTTATTTTAACAAGTTGAAATTTAAATCTTAATTAATTACATTATTGTCATCATATACAGGATTTTCATGGCAGAAAAGCGGTTCGAGTATAGATACGCCACAGAGGACGAACTAGAAGAAATGAAGCAGAGAGAATTTAGTGGATGGATGTTTACTTATGTGAGTGCTTTAAACAAATTAAAATATATTTTATCACATATTTATACTAATTCACATTTATTGATATAATATATATATATGTGCTATTAATAGGTGTCTGCTGGTTTGGCCAGAGGTGAAACATTTGACGATTGGATACGTGAGATGGTCGTTGGACCAAACTTTGTTGTGAAGTCATATCCGAGATTTTGTACTCGAGGATATGCATTCACAACTCAGAAGAGGAGACGTTCGAGTACGACTTATGATGCTGGCGTTTGTTCTGCATCAGGAGATGATGTATACTACGGACACATACATGAGATTTTGGAAATTAAGTATTTGGGCATGGTTGGATTGCGCTGTACTGTTTTCTATTGTGATTGGCACGACAACACCCCAGATCGAGGTGTGAGAACAGATGCATTTGGTGTTACATCAGTAAATTCGAGGCGAAAGCTGCAATATTATGATCCTTTCATTCTTGCTTCTCAGGCCGATCAGGTAATTAAATGTTAATTATTCAGAATGATTCATCATCATGTGTATTAATTTATAATTTTTCTAAATGTTACAGGTTTGTTATATCAAGTACCCCCGGGTAAGAAACAGAGATGATCCATGGGTTACTGTTACAAGACTCAACCCGAGAGGCCGAGTTCAGGGAAGTTCTGAGCTGGAAGACCCACTACAACCAAGCACATCCGGCAACTTAAGTGCAGCAGAAGATTTAGCTGGAGTTGGCCTTGTAGTCGATTTAACCGACTTTGGAGAGGAAGCCGTCGTTCACGTAGAGGATGAACCAGTGATTGGAGAGTTTCACGAAGATCCAGATTCAGATTCATCTGGTGATGATGACTCGGAAACAGACTACCATTGAACTTATTTGTTTTTATTTTTAAAGAAATACCGAGGAAATTCCGAGGAACACTTGATATAACCTCTTTCCTCGAATAATAGTTATTTGGTTTATCTAGCAAGGCAAAGCTGAATACGAATTAAAAACTACTCAGAACACAACCAAATAAAACGAAGAAACCATGTAAAAGAAATACGAACTCATAATTAAGAAACCCAAAAAAAACTCAGTTCAAAATTAACAGAAAATAAGACCATAAAACGTTAGAATAGAAAAGAAAATAAAATAGATGGTGATAGCTCCTACTCCTCGTCTCTTGCTCCAGATGTTCCTGCATCGTTGGGTCTCTTGGACCTCTTTCTTACCCTGTGTGTACCACTCGAACCCGAACCAGAGGTGGATGGAGAGTTGTCCCGATGAACTACATCATCCTTTTGGCAACGACACGGCCTGATACGTGAAATGGCAGCCCAGATCTTGTGTAGCATGTCGTTGTTTGTCTTTATGCTCTGATCTCTCCAATGTTGTTGCTGGCGCGAAGTGGCGTTCGGTGGAAGCTCTTGCAGCTTGTACTGGCTGGAGTCTGATGGGAGTAGCTGATGGGGTTGTGAATCATCTGGAATGGCTTGTGCAGCCTCATCTTCTCCTTCTTCATCAACCACGCCCTTGCCTTTGGTCTGATATTTTGGCGTGAAGAAGGATGGCTTGTCTACTAGTGCGGTAGCAGGGGGTAGGAACTCAACTGCAGCCTCTGAAAGTAGAGAAGTGAGACCGATCTGAGGTAGGTGGCAGTAGAGTGTTTTCTTCGCTCGGTCCTGGAATACGTAGACGTAAGGACCATCCCGATGGATCCTCGAGTGGGGACCAGCTATGAACTCCTTACTTACTAGAGAAATGACATCCAGGTAGTTCCAAGCAATGTTGTTCGATCTGTCCAGTGCTACCTCCTGGTTCTTGCAGTCTACACCCACATGTCTAAGGATCCGAGTAATCACTGCACCAAATCCACATGCATTGCTCTTTTTTTTGGTTACTTTCCCCTTGTATCCTGCTAAGTTTGCGGCCAGCACCGCTCCCATGTTGAAGGCAGTAGCAGGTGGGAATGTAGAGTTTCCAAATGCCGGTAGCAAATGCCTCACACCTTGGTACAGGAGGCACAACTCCCATTGCGTGACTGATGCGGCTGTGGTTGTCCCGTATAGCAATGAGCCAATGAGGCGTGTGGCATATCTCAGTACTGGGCTCCGGATAAGTGACTCCTTTGCCTGAGAAGATCTATAAACCCCTGTGCCAATCGTTTCCCAGAAGTTCAACAGCTCTGAAGTCCAATAAAGACCAGATGTCCTCTCCCCTGCACTCAATCCAAATAGTCCGCAGAGGTCTGTGAAAGTTACCTCATAGTATACTTTCTGCACTACGAATGCCAGAAAACCTTCCTGATGCCTATCATCGGGACGGGTGACGTATGCGGATGCTATGAACTGGCGTACCAACTCCGGATAAGTGGGTTCGTTGAGGTTGCATAGTTGGCCTAGACCCATGTTCTGGAACAGTCCTTCAATGTCTGCTTGGATTCCCAATATTGTCATCGTCTCAGGACATGCTAGTTGTGTAGCCGGAACGGCTACCTTCTTCATGTTGTTGTAGTGGGTGGTATCAGACTTATCCCACTTCTTTGGCCTTTGCTTCTCCAGATGAGACGAACCCTCTTCTTGTGGGTTCTTCTTTGCTGACATTTTTGTGCGCTTCATTCTCTACAAAATAGAATCATTGCTCTCAACATGTTATAATCAATTAAGAACTCAAAGCAACATGAAAATGAAAAGCGAAATCGAGTTGTGATAAAAAAAAACCAAATTCAAAAAAATTGTCAATCCGTAAATCATCTCAAATCCTGTTACAAACTCGTTGATCACAGACAATTGTGTTCTATTCCATGTTTAAACATCTGTTTCATGCATATTTGATCAAGGAATCAACACGGAAATAAGAAATACACAAAACCCAAAAATTGCTCAAGAACACGATTTCAGAATGTGGAGATTCGCGGAGTATACCTGTCTTAGGGTGAAAACGAGTGTAGGAATCAGGTAGAGCTCAAAAAATCAAGGGGAATAGAGCCCAAAATTGTTCAAATCGGATGATTATAGAGAGAGAAAAAGGGGGGGGGGGCGAATTATAGGGGAAATCGGAGGGGATGAGAGTTCTGAGGTTTAGATCCAAAAAGGTCGGGTTTTGCCTTATAATTCTGTTCGCACACCCATCGATCGATGCGTTTTTCCACATAAACGCATCGATCGATGCGTTTATAAAAAAACATACAAGATTTTCCGAGGATATTCCGAGGAAGGCTTCAGATTTTGTTCCATCGATCGATTGTTCAATCCAATCGATCGATCACATTCTTACGGTTTTCGTCCATCTGGTGATCGATCGATGCGTTTTTCCACATAAACGCATCGATCGATGCGTTTATAAAAAAACATACAAGATTTTCCGAGGATATTCCGAGGAAGGCTTCAGATTTTGTTCCATCGATCGATTGTTCAATCCAATCGATCGATCACATTCTTACGGCTTTCGTCCATCTGGTGATCGATCGATGCGTTTTTCTAAACAAACGCATCGATCGATGCGTTTATAAAAAAACATACAAGATTTTCCGAGGATATTCCGAGGAAGGCTTCAGATTTGTTCCATCGATCGATTGTTCAATCCAATCGATCGATCACATTCTTACGGCTTTCGTCCATCTGGTGATCGATCGATGGGTTTTTCTAAACAAACGCATCGATCGATGCGTTTATAAAAAAACATACAAGATTGAAACCCCAAACACTAGTTCCTCGGAATTTCCTCGGAATATTCCGACGAAATTACGAGGAAGACAAGGGTTTCCTCGGAATAGTCTGAGGAAATTCCGAGGAAATAGGGGTTGTAAACCGAAAAAAACGTTTTGCGGTTTGAATAACACCTACATAACCCTTATTAAGTGTCTTACGTTACTTATGAAGTCTAAAATTTGTTCCTTACCCCTTAATTAACACTTTTCCGATTGTATGAACGAAATTCCACAACATAAGAGAAACACTTATACGTTTTAATGAATGGTATAGGGAATACTTTCAATTAGTTTTGAAATTTGTTATTTCATGGTTTATGCTAATCTATACAAAGAATCCTCAATGGTATACATTACAATTGTATAACAAATGAAAAACCCCAAAAAAATTGATGTTTTGAAACCCCAAACACGTGTTCCTCGGTATTTCCTCGGCATATATTTTCATTTTACCGGGCAAATATTTCGTGAAAATTGAAATTTAAATTCCGACGGAATTCCGACGGAAAATGTCCGTCGGACCCTAGGTTTTATAACCACGAGCCACTTCTTCTTCCCCATTTCTCTCTTCTTCCTCTGCGCGATTCCTCTCTTTTTTTCCGGCGATTTCCCCCTGAAATCCGACGATATCTCCGGCGATCTCCCCCTTTTCTTACACAAATCATGTAAGGACCCTATCCCACTCTCTTAGATTCTATTTGTTAGGTTTTTGTGGAGTTTTGATAGATTTTTGTTAAGGTGATTGGTTAGGATTGTGATTTTTGGTTGTATAATAGGTTTAGAATTGTGATTTAGTTGAATAATTTGTTTTGTTGAATTGATTTATAATTTTTTTATTATTTTTTTTTTTTTTTGTATTTAGAAAATCGATTTTAGTATATAAAATCGATTTTTGTATTTTACAAAACGATTTTTCTATATAAATTCGATTTTTTGGATTTTACAAAAAAATTTTGTATATAAATTCGATTTTTTGGATTTTACAAAACATTTTTTAATATCTATACAACTTTTTTTTTGATTAAAAACTATTATTTGGGATTTAAAAATATTTTTAATATATATATATATTATTAAAACTATTTTTTGTAATTATTGAACTATTTTTTATTTATTAAAACTATTTTTTTTATTAGAACTATTTTTATATATTTATTAAATATTTTTAATATCTATAAATATTTTTTTGTGATTAAATTATTTGAGACTTTTAAAAAAAATAATAATTTATATATTTCTGTATTTATTAAATATATTTTTTTTAATTTACAGGTCTCATGATGATCAGATCCGGCCTCGACAGCGTCGTGGTCGTGGTGGTACGGGGAGCCAGTCTCGGGATTCCACCCATTTTCAGGATTCCCCTTCGCCCCACAGCTCCTACCATACATCTCCCTCTGCTGCACCCGCTCCTGCTCCTCTCGCTCCCGCTGCTGCACCCGCTCCTCCTCCTCCGGGTCCTCCAGGAGTGATGAGTGTTGCGGATTTGGTTCAACAGCCCGGTCGTGACCATCTTCCGTATCTCACTCCGTATCCACATGGACATGGTCAAACATGGTAATTAAACATTTTTTTTTCTTTAAATTTTGATTCATTATTAACCGTTTGTTCTTTTTATTAGGTTCAACCGATCCGGGAACGGGATCAGCGCATGGATCAACCGTATGATGTACTCGGCCCTCGACAAGGGACATCCGACTTTCACTCACTTCCCTACCGAAAAGCAGGTTCTGTGGTTTCGTCAGTTTGCGGTAAGTATTCTAATTTTTTACTTATATTTTTAATCTTTAATATTAATTTTTTACTAATTGTGTTTTTTTTTCAGCAAGAGTTCAACTGGAATTCCGATGAGACGCTCTTTATCTATCACCACTTCGTCCATAAAGTTATGGACAACTATGGGAAGCAGATCCACGAGTGGAAGAAAAAGTGGGAAATCAATAAGGTTCGATTTAATTTATTAAACAATTTTTTAATTTATTAAACTATTTTTAAATTTAATAAACTATTTTTTTTTTATATTAAAAGGTACCAAAGTCGATGAACGACACGGTCTGGAAGGAGTTGTGTGCGCATTGGGATAAGGAAGAGACGAAAGAAACTTCTTCCACCAACTCCACCAACCGCAGGAGCGACCGTAAAGGGAAGGGCATCTACAAGCATAACTTGGGTGCTCAATCTATTGCCACTCTGGGAGATCGCATGGTAAGTTCAAATGTTTTTTCTTCAATTATTTGAGTTTCAGAATTTTAATTTATTGTGCATTTCTTCTAATTTCTAATGTTTCTTTAATTTATGTTTTTTTTCAAGGCGGAAGAAAATGATGGCGAGCCGGTTGATGATCTCGCCCTAATGAGGAGGGCGTATACCAACAAGAAGACCGGCCAGATTGATGACGGTCTTGTGAGGGACGTGGTCGACCTGGTCCAAACTCAGGTGGTAGACGAAGTGTCTCAGCTTCAAACCGAGGATGACGCTTCGACGGCTTCGACCAACTTGTCTCGGTGTCGAATCAACGAAATCGTTGAATCCGTAAGTTCTTTTTTTTTTAAGTTCAATTCATTTATTTTTTGGTTTAAATTTGTAAATTTGACTATTTTCTATTCAGTCGGTTCCAAAGAAAAAGGGACGTTTTGTCGGTTTGGGTCGTCGCACCCGGTCGGTTCCTCCTTCTTCTGCACCACCGCCCTTTGTTGATCCAGAAGTACTTACGGCTCAGTTGAAGGACAAAGATGATCGTATATCTTTGTTGGAGACCCAGATGGCGGCTCAACAGGCGGGCTATGAGGCACAGATGAGGCTGAACCAGCAAATGATGGAGATGATGCAGAGGATGTACCCGAACGAGGTGTTCCCGGATGTGCCAGACCCGTAGATTATTTTTTTTTTCCCAAAAACTCGGAATGTTTTATTTTTATTTGTGAAACTTTGAATATTAATTAATATGATTTTAATTTTAATTTTAATTTCATATTTTCGAATTTAAATTTCAGAAATTTTATTTTTTTAAAAAAATTAATATTTTTTACATTCCGAGGAAATTAATTATATTTTTCACGCGATCGATCGATGCATTTTTGGACATAAATCCATCGATCGATCTGTTTACAAAAAAAACGTTCGAAATATACCGAGGGACATGTTCCTCAGAATATACCGAGGAACTGTTCCCTCGGAATATTCCGAGGAACGTGTTCCTCGGAATATTCCGAGGAAGATGTCCCTCGGTATAATCCGAGGGAACAGTTCCGTCGGTATATTCCTATCGATCGATGTATATATGTCTAAAACGCATCGATCGATGAACGTCCGAGGAAATATTCCGACGAAGTTCTCCCTCGGTATATTCCGAGGACATTTCCGACAAAATAATGGTCCTCGGAATTTCCTCGAAAATTTGTTTCCTCGGAATTCCGTCGGAAAATTCCGAGGGATTTTCGACGAAAGAAGAAATTCCGAGGAATTATTTCCGACGACTTGTTTCGTCGGTATGTCGTCGGAATAACGGTATTCCGATGAAATTTCGACGATTTTTTCCCTCAGAATCTTTGCTGTTTTCTTGTAGTGTTGATGATGATAATTGTATGGATCTCATTTTTTATAACATGTGGGTGATCCGGATCATCATCGGACTATTAGACTAAAACATGGTCCAACCACAGTCATTTAAGTGCTCCAACTAGTTCTAGATGTGAATCAGGCTGACATCGTAAGCTTAGCTCGCTGGATTTTGAACTAGGTCATGGCACCGGGATTGGAAAGACATGGTTCAACGTGCTTTTGCAAGGACTATAACATCCCTTGCTTCGTAGAATATGCGTTTTTTTTGTTCTTAGTCGGAGTTAAACTCAAGGGAGATTGAGTTAAGCATGGATTATTAGAAGTTGGATGAACTATTTAAGAAGTTGAGTGTTCTCAACGGTTCAACGCGAAGAGCCATATTTCAATCCTACTGATTGTGTATACATCTGCTGCATCAAAGGATTTCAGAAAATTAAGATTAATTTCTAATATTGGCAAAAAAAAAAGATAAATTTCTTCAGAATTGTATCAGACCTAAATATTTTGCATAGCTGGATTTTACGAATGATATTGCCACATAATTCGATGGCTTAGTTAAGAGTTCGACCATATGTTGTAAAGATATTCTTATTCTATTAATGTGCCAGTAATAACAATAATAATAATAATAATAATAATAAAACTAATAATAATAATAATAATCAGGTGATTTCGTTATTAAGAGAATCACAATCTGAATGAAAAAATTAATTTCCATAACAATTTTTAAAAGTATCTTCATAAGAGGCTTTATTAGTATCACGAACAAAATGTAAAGGGGAAAATTCTCAACATATAGGATGAACAAGTGTGTACAATAAAGGTCATTTAATTTTTCAAGTGCTGACCAGGCCAAAGTTTTAGCAAAATTTATTCGAGGCGTTTATCTCTCCTTTTCTATTGTTAGGAGAAATGCTAAACAGAAAATTATAATTGAACAACAGTATAAAGGACCTACTTTGATGTGATTTGTTTATATCTCCTAAAACCTAATTTTTAAAGCTGTGATGCCACTATTGGAAATTAAGCATTTTAATTGTGGATTGTTAGCAACTTAATAAGTGACCTTCGTATTGAGTGGGGTTGTCACGCAAACGACCATCGTCATACGCATTGTGAGCATTATGGGCATCATGAACTTGATTACGCCATCAAATTAATGACATAAATATAAACATTTGCAAAGTTATTTTGTCTTTTATGTGTGTGTGTGGGCGTGCGTAAAATTAGTTATAATTTACGGATAAAAATTTACTCGTAAATATAAGTCTCGTATATGTATGATAAATCAAAGTATTGAACCCTTTCTCAAAAAAAAAGAAAAAGAATCAAAGTATTTAATAGCACAATAAGGTGTGCATATACAATGGTAAAATAGTCTACACTCTGATAATCAATAATGTTTAGACAAAAACACTAAAAAGCCAAATAATAATATATTAAGAAAGATATTGTATATTATTTAATTGAGAGCCAAGAAGATTACATAATGGTTATCTTTAACTAACTAAATGCACTAACCAAAATTCAAAGAATGATTCGCAACTTCCCACTTGACCCTTCCTCCTTCTCAAGGAACAAAACAAAAAAAGGATAAATATCTTAAGTAAATTTCAGTACAATTAGGACCAAGCATAATGTAAGTGGAAATCTAGAGAAAATCCACTTTGTCAATAGAGTAAAGGGTTTTGGAATTTCTGAATTCTATAATCAATGACATCAGCTATTATACATATCTATTTTTTTTTTAATATTATATATTGTGAGAATTTTCTGTTTTATTCGGAAATGAGAAATTAGGATATGATGTTATCAAATAGGAAAGAGCAACTAGATAAATAGAAGCCTCTGGGAGACGAATTATAAGCAAACAATTAAATACTGAAAATGTTGGTGAAACGAAATTTAGCTAGGATACCAGATACCATCCAATTGTGATGTTTTTAATCTTCTAATGTAATACACTATTTTTTATCATTATTTAATTAAAACAAGGTTAGGATGGCTTTCTCCTTGATGTAATTTCAGCCGCATGATATAAAGTTAAGCTTAGTTATTTTGTATAGTAATATATGGGATTAAAAAGTAATACTAATAAATTAGAGGAGTAAACGTAGAGGATAATGGGGAGATCTAGATTAGCTTTAATGGACAAAGAGAGATTTGGTTGGAGATTTGTAGGCGGCTGAAGCTCATGGGATAACATGCATACGTTAATTTTTCGCCGCTTATTAGCTCGAAATGTTGATTTTATATATAGTATACTAATAGAGTAGCTACTAATTTATCCGTTGCAGATGGTGTCTGCAAGATGCAAACATAATGAAAAAAGTAAAACAAGAGACAAACAACTACGACCAACCTTTGAGTTTTATTAGAAATCGCTTTGTACATTCTATTACAAATTCTGCTTAATCAGTTTTACACAGTCTGTTACACTCTAACAACTGCTACTGAAAGATTCCTAAGCTACCCGCTTGTGTCTCTCTTCCGTCGAGTATTTCAGCCACTGCTTCAGCACGATCCAGAACATTTCCAAGAGCTTCTCTCTCTTTCTATAAGATCAGTATCTGTGTCTCTGTCTCTATACAGACGACCCCATAGCTATCTTATATTATTCTCCACGTTCCTGAAACCCTAGTCTCCAAGGCAACATGTATGGACATCTTCCATAACAATAAGTGCAACTTTCCTTTTTTTGGAATGCACTTATTCCTCTTTCTTTAAGTCATAAACTTGCTCCTCAAGTTTATTCCTCTTTCCATATCTCCAAGATACTCCCCTGCTCTCCAAGTCTACACGACTCCAGTTCAACATCTTGACTCCACATGGTCTTCACCACTCACTACGACGTCTGCTTCAGTAACTACGTCAGCGACTACTTCAGAGCAGACATCTTACATCTTCAATCTCCCCCTTTTAGCTTTGTGTGCCGATCAAGTAAAACACTCTTCTGGTTCAGCAACCACGTTGCAACCACGTTACAACCACGTTCCTCACCTAAAAATTTTCATACCAAATGTGCTTTTCTCCCCCACGAGATGTGCACCACACCATGCTTTTCTCCCCCATGAGATATGCATTCTCTGTACCAGAAAATCACCATTCTCCCCCTGCTTGATTGCATACTAAGCTAAAACATAGATGCTTAGATGTCAAGCCTTACAGAACCACCGTCTGTTTCTTTATGTATAATCATGACACATCCCCTGCTGCAGCGGAATAACAAGTACTTGTTACTGGCTACCTTCATGTGCTTGATTGCTACCTTCATTGACCATGAGCCCCTGGCTACCTTCATGTGTCGTCTCCTTGACCATGAGCCCCTCCTCATCCACACCGAGTGCACTCTGCACTCGTTGCTACTGTCTTGGAGTGATTTTGCTATCACACCCCTGAAGATCATCTCGCATCACTTCCTGACGCACTTCGATCTCCTTCCCCTTTGTGTCACAGACAACTTTGTGTCCTGACTCCATGCTTGATGCTTCTTGATCTTCCTGAAGATCACTCCTAACAGAGCTGCATCCATTTTCTGATGTCTCATCCTTGATCTCATCAAGTAAGCCACTCTTGGCTAAGGACACCTCTTCAACCCTCTTCAACCCTCTTGGGCTTAGTGAACGTCTTGTTCACCTTCTTGGCCATGTTTCTGCTCTTCTCACGAGCAAAACAGTCCACCTTCTTGTGTCCAACCTTCCCACAGAACCAACATCACATCTGATGTTGTTTCTTGCTTGGCCTGACACAGTTGCTGATGCACCGATCAGTCTCCTTCCTTGTACCATCTGCACAACCATGCTTCAGAACCTCCTGTCTGACCTTCATGTTGTTGCACTGATGTACTACTTTCGGCTTGTTACTCACAGCTACGCGCTGTAGAAATTCCTGCCTTACTCCCTGTCGTACGTCCCGACGCACTTCCTGACAAGCTCCTTTGGCTCCACTTTTTGATGTGCTCCCATGCACGAAATGTGATAGCCCCTTCTATTGTACGCCAGTACTCTCAGCTCCTCGGTATCCCATCCCCATTTCGCCTTGGCTGGTTGTCCCATTGAGAGTATCTTATCCAAGTCCTTGAATCCACTGTTGAGCATCCTGATCTATTTGCGATTCTCAGCTAAATCACGGTCCAGCATCATTGCTCTCTCACATTCATTAATAGCAACATCCCTCAGTTTGCTAACCTCCTTCTCCAGAGACTCATTTTTCTCACTTACAGCAACAAGTTCTTCAGCAAGATCTTCATACTGCTCACGGCTCTGCACCAGATCGTGTTGCAACCTCAGATTCTCATTCTTGAGATTCAACCACTTGTTGTGCATCACTTGATAATCCTCAGAGTCTGTATTGACATCTGAATCAGAGGATTCACTGGATTTCTCCCTGCGTGCACCAAATGCAACCATGTTCTTCATCACCTTTTCATCTTCTTCAGACTTTGAATCTTCAGATGACTGCAATGGAACTCCTTTTCCCTTCTTTGAGTTTGGACATTCACGCCGTGTGTGTCTAACACCTCTGCACTCAGAACACTTAAGTTCTCTTTGATGTGCTACATGACAGTCAGCCCTTATATGACCAACGCCTCCACACTCATAGCACTTGAGATTTTCTCTCCTTCTGCCATTGTCACGATCACCTCCCTGGTGACCATACTGATTCCTCCCACCAGAAGAATTCATCTTACCAAAATACCTGACCAACATACCAATGTCATCTTCAATCTTCTGAAACCTATCAGTATCTTTGTCAACTACAAGCACCACACTCCTTGGCGCACTGCTTGATGTAGAGACTGAACTACTGTCTATCTCCATCTCTTGTGCCTTCAGTATACCCACAAGCTTGTCAAACTTGAGCTCATCCGTGTTTGTAGTCATATGTAAGACCGCCTTGTGAGCTCCAAACTTTGTTGGAAGACAGCATATTAACTTCTTTACCAGCTTCTTCTCCTTGTACTTCTTCCCATGTACAAATGCTTCATGCGCCATGGTACTGAGTTTGGCACTGAAGATCACCACAGAATCATTATCAGACCACCTGAGATTCTCAAACTGTGACCCAAGATGATCTAGACGTGTCCTCTTGACACGCTCATCTCCTTCAAACGAATTCAGCAGGATCTCCCATGCCTGTTTAGCCGAAGTACTCCCCTGAATCAGCTGAAACTGCTCTGCTTCAACAGCTCCAAAAATCACCGACAACGCCTTTGCATTAAATTTTGATGCATTGCGTTCTGCCTCTGACCAATCCTCTTTTGGCTTAGGCTTCTTCTCATCTCATGTGACTATGGTAGGCTCCTCCCAACCAATCTCCACAGTTGTCCACGCATCTTCATTGATTTCTCGAATCATCTGCTTCATGCGAGCCTTCCAATGACCATACTGGTCTGCATTCAACACGATCGCCTTCTGCACAGAAATAATCGTGTCCATCTTCACCTTCAGGATAACACCGATAACTTAGGTGCCCCGCTCTGATACCACTTGTAAGTGCAAGATGCAAACACAATAAGGTAATGCAGAAAGTAAAGCAAGAGACAAACAACTACAAGCAACCCTTGAGCTTTATTAGAAATTGCCTTGTACACTCTATTACAAGTTCTGCTTAATCAGCTTTACACAGTATGTTACACCCTAACAACTGCTACTGAAAGATTCCTAAGCTACCTGCTTGTGTCTCTCTTCCGTCGAGTACTTCAGTCACTGCTTCAGCACGACCCAGAACACTTCCAAGAGCTTCTCTCTCTTTCTATAAGATCAGCCTCTGTGTCTCTGTCTCTATACAGACGACCCCATAGCTATCTTATATTATTCTCCACGTTCCTGAAACCCTAGTCTCCAAGGCAACATGTATGGACATCTTCCATAACAATAAGTGCAACTTTTCTTTTCTTAGAATGCACTTATTCCTCTTTCTTTAAGTCATAAATTTGCTCCTCAAGTTTATTCCTCTTTCCATATCTCCAAGATACTCCCTTGCTCTCCAAGTCTACACGACTCCAGCTCAGCATCTTGACTCCACACGGTCTTCAACACTCACTACGACGTCTGCTTCAGCAACTACGTCAGCGACTACTTCAGGGCAGACATCTTACATCTCCATGTCTCTCTTCTTAGCAAAAAAAAAAAAAGTGTCTCTATTTAAGTAGTTTCGAACTAGAAAAGAAGTGGCTAACGTTAGGGTACTGAAAAGTCTCCAAGCCAAATGAGTCACTTAGACGAGTAGCGTATTCGTTATTATGTCTAAGGGTTGCTACCCTGCTACTTGCTGTAGAGTTTGGTTTAGCATATGATCAATAGATAACAGCTGTTACGTAAATGCTATACAGCAAAGATGTTAACAATAGTATAAAACATGTGGTTTGCATAGAGTGTGCAAATGCTCCTTTATAGTACTTTCTAAAAAAGTGTGTTTGAAACTTGTTGTGAAATAACAGCGGTACGGCTTTGAATAAGTAACTTTCTCCGCCATTGACCATCTTTCTCGGGAATTTCTAGTTTTATGTCTCCCTTTCTGCTGATTTCTTGATGCTTGGTTTTTATAGTTTTTTTTTGAGAAAATGTGTAAACGGCGGATACCTTACGTGAATTATTTTATTTTTTTGTAGGCACAGATGATATTTAATGTGAGAACGTATTTTAAAATGCAGGTACATTAGAAAACGAGGAGAAAAAAAAAAGAATTTACATTTCAATATGTATACACGTTCGATCGACACATTAGTACGAGTGTAAAAAATCTTTTATGTCTATCACATACAAAGTTGATTGATATGATATACTGATATACAATCCACTTGTCTGAACCAATTATCAGGGTTTTGGTGTCTTCCTAAAATATTTGCATGGAACTTTCGAGGACTCGAAATCATCACATGCAACATATAAATAGTATAGGTTTTGATCTTCAGTTTTATAGTGTTAAACCATTATACACAAATATTGTGTACGTGTGATCTTGTTTCTACATATTTGTCTCCGATCATTTTTTTTTTTTTTTTGCATTTTTATCATCGAAACCAATTTTCTTTTGTTCCAGAAATCATCAAACCAGTTTTTCTTATCATATATTTCCTAGTAATTGTATAGAAAAACTACAATTAACTTAATCAACGGAGCTCGGCTAGTAGTGATGCTCGAGGGATAATTATAATACCTGCGGTTCGGTTTTCGTTGACCATTCGGACTACTTTACATGGTAAGAATATGTAGTTGATGCGGATTTCGTGGGATTAATCGGTTGACCTCAGTCGCCGGATCCCGAAAAAAAACAACAATTAACTTTAGCTTTCTTGTGTCACCTACTCTCCTTGATTTAAAAAATATGGTATACTATTCAAAACTAAATTAACATGATATATAGTATATGAAATACGCTTGCCCGTTTATGGTACTGCAAATTAATGAGGTAGTTAAGAGAAGGCGGTTAAAAACAGTAATGATATGTGATAATTAAATGTAAGTTTATTTTTTTCCTCCTTTGGAATGTTTTATTGTGTATTAATCATATAAATTAATTTTGATTATGATTATGATATAGTTTAGTAGTTTGTATTAGTATAGCCACTTCACACAAAAAAAAATCCATAAAACTTATTAATACAAATATATATCTAAACATTTCCTTTATGAAATCTAAAATGTATAAAGTATATTATTCAAACTGAAAATTCATCAATTATACTAATTATTTTTTAACGCACAGCCATTTTATACAGCAGCTGTTTCTTACCTTCGTTACTCACCGTTGTTTCTTCACGAAACTCTCTTTACACCACTTAAGATTTGATCATCTAGCTCCCCTTTTAAAAGAACAAATCTTGACCTTTAAATTCACCTCTCCTTCTGACACCAATTAAAATGCCATATAGATAATTAACTAAAAAAATTTAACATTTATTTTAAAATAACTAAAAAAAAAATGATAACTTTAACAACACTGACGCCGCCAGCTATCATAAACCCGAAATCTTAAATTTTTAACCATAAATCTTAAACCCAAACCTAGACCCTAAACCCAAATCCTAGACATTAAACCCAAACCGTATACTATAAACCCAAACCGTAAACCTTAAATCTAAACTCTATACCCTAAACCAAAGCCAAAACTCTAAACCTAAACCGTATACCCTAAACCCAAATCTTAGATTTAAAACCCAAACCGTAAACCTTAAATTCAAACACTAAACCTAGACGCTATAAGGTTTTGGTTTAGGGTTTATGGTATACAGTTTGAGTTTAAGGTATACAATTTGAGTTTAAGGTCTAGAATTTGGGTTAATTAGGGTATAGGATTTGGATTTAAGATTTAAGTTTAGGGTTTAGAATTTAAGATTTAGGGTTTACCGCTTAATTAGTGGGTGATCATCGCTAGAATTGGGATTATTCTTTTTTTTAGTATTTTAAAATAAATTTAATATTTTTTAATTAATTATCTTCGTGGCACTTTGATTGATCCTAAAAGGAGAGGTGAATTTAAAAGTTTACCTAAGTTTTGTTCCTTTTAAAACCAAAGTGCCAAGCGGGCTAAGCACATGCTTCCAGCCGCTAAATATTAACTATTATTTCGGCCAATTTTTGTGTAAATTCTCATTAGCCAATTTGGTTACTCTACACATAGTAGCTTAGTGAAGTCATGAGTTCGAAGCTCAGTCTCTCTCTTTTGCAAGTCTTTTATATTTAATAGGCCCATTATTTTTTGGGGAATTTGGATTTATAACCATCAAACAAATTATAATTCATTCAATGTCTAAATACCCTAATATATCAATATACCATGCATCTTTTATATAATAATACTAATATGCACTCTTACACAACCGGTAAAATCTGTAAACAAAAAAAATCTAAATTAATAATACTTACCTAACACACATACATCGTGGCTTTTGGAAAATCACATACTTTGTAGAACGTGAGTGGCTTCTTCCCCATTTTTGTTCCCCTGTGTAATCACCAAAACCATTTTTGGGTAGCTTTTCCTAGGAGATGCCCATCTGCAACGGCTCGCTTGGCTACTGACGGGAAGCTTTACGCATCTGAAATCTATGGATTCGCCGACAACGTAAACGGCGCCGCCGCGAGATTTGTTAACTCTTCCTTCAATCGCTCTAATCTCTTCGGTTTACTAGGCGGTTACATGTAATATTCCCACGGATATCGCCAGTTACACATATCTTTGTCGCTGTGAATGTCCTAGAATTGATCGGAGAAGATGAACAGTTTTTGTAACATTGTGTTCTATTTTATTATATACGTATGGAATAGAAATGTAAAACAATATGTATTATGAATGTTCTATTCATGTTATGTAATGTGAAATAGTCTGTTACTATAATTATTTATCATGTATCGTTCCATTTGACGATTAATAAAAAAATATTATTTTGTTCACCAACATGTACTATACTATGTATTTTGTTCCTTTCTATTTGGGTTTAAGGTTTATACTTGAGTTTAGGGTTTAACGATTAAGATTTAGGATTTAGTATTTGGAAGGTAGGGTTGAGGTTTGAGTTTAGTGACCTATCCTTATCATTCCATTTGACGATTAATAAAGAGTGTTCTATTTTGTTCACCAATATGTACTATACTATGTATTTTGTTCCATTCTATTTGAGTTTTAAAGTTTACATTTGGGTTTAGGGTTTAGTGATTAGGATTTAGGGTTTAGTATTTGAAAAATAGAAGTTGAGGTTTGGGTTTAGTGATAGCAGTTTAAGGTTTAGTATTCAAAAGTTAGGTATTTGATTAGGATTTAGAAGTTGTGTTTTGGGTTAGAGCCCTATACTATTCAAAAGTTAGGCCTCGATTTAGTTTAATATTATACTATTTTCATATTTTGATAATTGGATTTAGGGTTGATAATTAAGATTTATATTTGAGTTTAATATTTTAAAGTTTGGTTTGAGTTTAGTATTTAAAAGTTGTGTATTGGGTTAATACAGAATGTATTCTTTATTGAAAAGTCTTATATTTTGTCTATTTATTTTACTGTCATTCAGTCACCTAATTATAGTTTATATTTGGATTATGATTTTATGATTCAGTATTTAGAAGTTGAGATAGTGTTTAGTATTTAAGGATTATGGATGTATTTTTAGTCCTTCTATACTACTTTGTGTGATGTAGAATATAACACTAAATGCATACATACGTGGTCAATAAATATGTAACGTGAATGTCTTTTTTTCTTCACTCTTGACCATATATTATTTGCTATATAATACTAGCCATTTTTTTTTGTCTACGTCATCTCACCTTTTTTCTTTTCACTCACTTGTACGAAAAATGATTAAAACCGGATCAAAAGAAAAATAAATGCTAGTTGCCTAATTATACCAAAATCAGTGACTTATACTTAATTATCTTCTCATATTTAGTTATTTTGCAAATTCACCTTTATTTTTTGTTTGCTTCCAGTCTCCATATATCTAGGACCGGCTCTGCCCTCGATCACATTAATATCAAAACTCCAATATTTTAAAACTCCAATCCTCATTAGATACGTAAACAAATAATTTTATATTTTTTTTGTTGAAAGCGTGATTTAAGACCGCTTTGGGTGTCAAATACTATAATATCGTAATCCTTTTTGAGCCGTTAGATCGGTAGAGACTAAGAACATAGAACACATAAATAGGCACAAAATATGATTAATAAAATATAGCCACTATGCCGTATCGATTAAAAGATGAAATTTTGATTTTTCATTACATAACAATCCATTAACTGTTGCTCAAAAAAAAAACAATCCATTAATTTTCTCACGTGGAACCCACTTGGTGTACTTCCACGTCCCCTAAGAGAGCACTGACCCACTCATCAAATGAATACATCTTTATAAACCCCTTCATCGTCACACACTTCTCTCTCAATTTATTCCATACTAGAACTTTTCCCGGGCTACGCCCGGGTTTATTTTCATAAATTCTTACTTTATTTTAAGATGTTATGTTATTTATATTTATATTTAAATATACAATATATTTTTTGACAATAAAAATTATTAAAATGGAGTTAAACTTATTAGAATGCAAAACGAAAATAATGAAAAAATACACATTTCCATTATTTGAATATTATCATAGTAGAAAAATAGGTTATAACTCTTATCATTTAATTTTTTTTTCCTAATTCTTTTGCTCATTATATATTTTCAAAATCTTTCATTTTTATGTGTATGTGAAAGTTGCATTTTATATTATATTTAATTTAAAATTTTAGTATACCTAATATGTTTTTTTGTTATTTTTCGATGTTGCTTGAATCATCTTAATTGAAAAAGCATATATGATATCATAGATAAATGATCAGAAAGAAAATATTCCTCTAATAACACTTCAATTATTATTAAAGATTATGTCGTTAATGTGAAATCGACTTTTGAATACCAGAATAGATCTCAAACCATTTTTAATATATTTTATGGTGTAATATAAAATTTAGTAAATAAAATTTATATTTGTAACATAATATGAATTAGAAATATATAAAATATAATACTGAATTTTATTAACACAATATCTGAATCATCTTTTTTACATTTCTTTGGTTTTTTATTAATTATTTTGAAATGTTAACTTATGAGTAGTTAATTTTTGATACCGGTACCATAGTCTTTCATATAATTTGACTATTGTTAGAAAAAAACAGTGATAATTTGATTAATTGTTGTTTCTTCTTTTAAAGGTATATTAACTTCTTCTTTTTTTGAGCAAAAAGGTATATCAACTACTTCTGGATATTCTCTGTTTATTAAAATGAGAATGTTGTTTTATATATTCTTCTTCAATTGTTATGTGATCATTTTTAGTGTTCTGGTCGCATGTAATACTCATTTTTCATGTTTATTTTGGTTTAAATTTTCAGTTTTTTTTTTATCTTTGCTTGTGTTTTGTTATATATATAATCTAATTAATAATATAGTTTTATTTGAACCATAAGTTTTTTTTAATGTTTTGTGGTTCATATACTTTAATCTAATTGATAATAGTGTTTTGTTATATCTCTTCCTATTTTAGATGCTTGATTTGTAAGAATAGCTGAGTGAACCATATTCATTATTTTCATCCCCATTTTTAAAGAATTTAGTTGTGAAGTGCATTTCAATGTTACAGTTGAAACTTTTATGTTTGATTAAAATGATAAAAGTACGATTAGTTTAATATTATAATAGTTTCAACTAAACAAAAGAAATCAGGTGATAGATACATGTGTACGACTGATAAGTGAGACGGTGGAACATGAAAAAGTATTTTTTTGCCAAAAACATGAAAAAGCATTTAGTAAAATAGTTTCATATCCACGACTGTTTTAATACAAATAATTAATTAGAAAAAATTACTTAAACAAACATTTTAAGTATCATTGTTGTTATGTTTCATAAAAATGAAAACATTAAAAGAGAAACACAATCATTCTTTTTGCTAAATACAGTTATGGAAGACTCATTCGAGATTTGAGATGATGACAAAGTAATCTAAAGTGGATTAGTTGAGAGCTATATGTCAAATCTGGACACAGACATATACTCAGAGGGGAGTGTGGTGAACTGGCCAGAGTAGATAGCATCAGGATCAAGATGACCAATGTTAAGCTAAAGGGAGCCATGGTCATTTAAGGTGATTAATTTTTTTGTGGCCGAGCTGCTAATTACAACCAGACAACAAAAGAATCAGATTAGAAAATAAGATAGCAAGCTAAAGATCAATCAAAACATTATGGGAAGAATTAAATTAGCCATATACCATTTCTTCTGAGTGTATTGCACTCTTACGACTCCTTCTTTTGCATGATTCTAGTTTTGAAAACTAATATGATCCGTAGAGCTGAAATATTCCAATTCTCAGTCTCGCTCTCATTTTCTCCACTGGTATTGGCACACCTTAGAATTCGTCCGGTGGTTAACTGGAGCTGACGTCGGCGGGACCGTTTCCTCCTGATCTATTTCTCTCTTCTATGTTCAAATGCGTCTGGTGAAAGCATACTCGACCATTCTCCTCCAGCCGGTGGTTCCCGCAGTGCAATGGTGTTCTTGTTGTTCTCACTCAAGCGAATTCCTCTTCACTTTTCGAGATTTGTGTTCATTCTCCATCGAAGGCTCCATAAGGCCTTTTCAACTAAAAACGCATTTCTTACCAACTTTATTTAAGTTGTAAAGCCATTGTTTATTTATTTATAAGCAATATTTTTCTCTTTTGAGTCCTTATACGTTGATTACAAAAAACACTCTTGATAGGACAAAACATATATTTGTACACAAATGAATATTGGTAATGGCAAGTACAATAGAACAGCTTTCAAACTTTTGTCTTTGATCGTCATAATATAGTTGTACTGGGAGATTTCCTATCTCTAGCGTGTTGAGAATACATACAAAGAATTAAGATAACTACAGAACCTGTCAGATTTGTTTTTGTTTCATTAACTCATGACATCTATTTTTAACATCATCAATCATCACTGCTTTTTGCCAGGGCACATCCAATAGTCCTCTCAGCATTAAGTAAGGCAGCTTATTTTGATTAAGTTATACGATTCAAAACCATCTTATCTTCTTTAACCTTCCCAACCTAGGCAAAAACAAAGCAGCTGATCAGTGACTTCATCAATTTTACATATTCCTATATGAAGTTAGAGAGCAAGAAATTGAACTTACAAAGAACATAAAATACCTCTTATCGTGCAAGCTTAAGCTCAGCTTCTAATGGAGCAAGGATGGCTTCAATTGGAGGCATAAAATCATCGTTTTGTAGAGCATGGACCCTTCTTAAGATGGCTTCCGCAGAATACTCAGCAACCATTGTCCATTGATGTTTTTTTCTCCTCATTGATTTTATTGATTTCTAGATTCTGCAACACGTTTACTAAGTGTTATTTAGCATAAAAATTAGTGTAACATTATCCAGCAAAGGAAGGATTCATCAAGCAATAATTTGTTTTAAAGATTGGATTCGGTCAAGTTGAGCTTCTATTCTATGAGCTACTGTAAGCTCACTACTTGCAACCAAGAAACAGAACTTAGTAATAAAAGGTCATGTCTACAAATGTTTGACAGTGTACGACATAAAAGTCAAAGACAAACATGATAAACGAAATGTACAAATGTTCAAATAATAAAAACTTAAGAACTTGAATTGTTGTGAAAGGAAGAGATAAACTCACTTATGGAATTTAGTGGAGGATGTTCATTGTACGAAGCTGATAAATAAACACTTCATGATTGTTTTCGTGAATGAATCATACTCCTACTTCTTAGTCTCACAGCCATCATTAAGCAGCAGAGCAGTTGATAATTATGAGATGGTTTAGTTCTTATTCCCAGTCTGCAATGTCATAATTAGAAGTCGGCGAAGAAACATCTTATTGTGGGAACATTCAAAATTTGCCAACTTACGCTATAAATTCTTCTTTGTCTACCAAAACCTTCAAAAGAGTAAGCAAAGAGTAGAAACCTTTAATGTGTCCATTTTCTAGGTAAAGATTTTTTTTTCTTTTATCCTCTCCTCTGCGCTCTCCTCCAGTCATGTAGTTTCAGTGTAGATAGGAGAAGGTCCCTCGAATGCGCTGCATCATACCATTGTGAGTTGCAAAATAAGTTAGATTTTTTGGGTAAAGTTTGTAAATGATATTTTGGATATTCTCATAGTTCTCACCATGAATTTTTCGTAAGAATCATTCAACTTTCCATAGACTCTGCCTTTCTGCACAAAGTTTAACAGTTTTAAATCATGCCATGCCACAAAGCTGACTGTGAAACTACGTTGAGGACCATGATGGAGAACATTACCTAGATATTCTGAGACTGAAGATCTCAGTGGTGTTTTCCACCTCAGATTTGAACTCCATGTGAAAAGCATAAGCTATATAGTACGAAGCATGTCTTTCCAATGTCATTAACTTCAAAAATATTGTAAATCATTTATGCATCAGCAAATCCTCCGCCTTTGAAAATTAACAAAAGTTACCATCAAACCTACTGAGTTCATAGATAGCTACTTCTTTTATCATGTGTTTAAATGTTGAGACAATGCACAATTACAGAGGGAAGCGATTTATAGAAATCTAAGCAAGCAACTAAAAAAAACTTCAGAACAGAAAACACAAATAGCATGAACCAAACCACAGATTAGTTGGACTTCTTGGTTTCAAATTAAATAAATAAATTCACACTCAATACAAAAGATCTAATTATAAACAAATGAAAGGCAGCTAAAGTACGCCTCTTCTGTTCAATTTTATGGCAGATGATAATAATCACAAATTGATATCAATTTAAAGAAACAATTTTGGGTTAAAGACACAAACCTGTTCGTCCATGATGACCATTTCAAGTCCAATAAAGTTCCATACTTTTTCTGCGTTTTTCGGGTGAGATGTGAAATACAAAGCGAGAGGAGAGGAGATTTCTGGTTGAATAGGTGACTATCGGTTGGGTTTTGCCATGGCTTGCGCTTATTGAGATGAGCTTTTCGGGTTTTGATTCTTAGCAAGCTAAAAAAGCTAAAAAGAAAGAGTTTATAAAGAATGAGAAAGAGAGGAGGCCAAAGGAAATCATTAAGAGGGAATTAAAGCAAACGATTGATTGCATAGAGGATGTGTAACGAAGATTGGAAGAAGATGAAAGAAGATGGTTTATTCTATGACGATTTTAGAAGATTAGGGTATGTCAACTGTTTTTAACCTGGGTCGGATATGAGGTCCGAAAAGTTGATTTCGGAAGATTTAAGAGCCCAAACGCAGGAGGCCCGTATTTTTTAAAAAATTGGCTAAGTAAAGATGATGTGGCATATTTAAATCTCCTGATTGGATGATTTTTTTAAGGACGTGGACATGCTAGAATCTCTCCATATCTTCCTTTTAGTATAGGATAGATTCTTCTAATTTCTTTTTGTTACTCCTCAAATCATTAGATTCTTACAAACAACAACGAACTAGCTCCCAAGCCTAAGCTTTTCTTTCCTTATAATTGTTTGGCTTTCTCTCTATAAATAATGCAAATGACTGAGAAAGGCCGAGCCATGTGGCGCACGTGTCTAGCCTCAGCGTTCCGTACAGCTCTAGCTTGCACAATCGTTGGAGCGGCTACACTCTACGGACCTGAATGGATCCTCCGCTACGTGGCATTCCCGGCGTTTTCTTACGTCACGATCATTCTAATCATCACCGATGCTACGCTCGGCGACACGCTACGTGGCTGCTGGCTAGCTCTTTACGCCACATGTCAGAGCGTTGCCCCCGCTATCATTACACTAAAGCTTATTGGACCAGCTCGGCTCACGGCGGGAACTACTGCTCTAGCCGCCGCTCTAGCAGCGTTTGTTGTGGTGCTACCAAATGGTTCGACCCATTTGGTGGCTAAGCGGATCGCACTTGGCCAGATTGTTCTTATTTATGTTATTGGTTATATAAATGGAGCTGAGACTGATCCAGTCATGCACCCTCTTCGAGTTGCAGCTAGCACCGCGCTTGGTGTTATTGCTTGCGTTCTTGCACTTCTCGTTCCACTTCCTCGTTTAGCTACTAGCGAGGTACCATCTCCCTCAATACATACACGTATAAAATACTCGAACTTTTTTCTTATTTATAAGTGCACATATTTATCTTTCTGCGTAGTAGTAGAACCATGTCCTTGATTATTGTTTCAGACACCCATAGTATATTTGTGTTTACACGCGAAAAATATAGAAACAAAAGTAAATGAAGAACCAAGATCTACATGAAAGTTTTCATAAAAAAAAAAAAAAGATCTACATGAAAGTTTCAATATCTTTGCATGGGAAGAAAAACTTATTTTACGGAATTAGCTTCAAAGTAGCTATATTTCGACCATTCACGATTGTAAAAAAAGTTACATAATTAATGTTCTCATATTAATTTTGTGAGATTTTAAATATGTTGTAGATATGTACGTCTCCGAATTAAATCGATGAAACAAACGAAGAAAGTAATCAACGAGCATAATAGTTAATAAGTGGACTTTGGTTATACAGTCACAAAACATGTTGACGTTAGTTTTTAAAGTGTGTTCCCAACTTTATTCCGTACCACATTATTGTTATTATATCCTTCTTATGTCATAAACCACCGCCTGAAATTTTGTCCTAATTCTTCCCAATATTGCGTACAAGCTGTGTCGCATCACAGAGAAATATGATTCCTTTTTTTATTAATTATCTAATATAATTCGTGGAATTATAACAAGCTTTTCTCACCGTTTAGTAATATTCTTTGTGGTATAGTACTAAATCCCAATTGGCAATGGTATATGATTCTCTGATGTCATTAAAAGAAATTATAAAAGAGAACAAAAATAATTAACTTTATTTACACATATGAGCAGGTGAAACAAAGCTGCAAAGGGATTGGTCAAAATGTAACAACGCGAGTGAAGTTGTACATGAAAGCTTTTTGTGCCGAGGATGCCATGACAGCAATGGCTTCTGTGTCACAGGCTCGAGAGCTGTCTCGTATTTCCTCCAAGCTTTATCAAACCATCAAACGCTACCAAGTAATTAATTAATTCTCATGTTCTTATTTTATCATAAATATTTTCGGTATAAAATGTAGGCAAAAAATATCTAATAATGAAATCTTTATATATATGTAGCCAAGCATGAAATGGGAGAGGCTTCCATTTAAGATATGGAGATGGCAAAACGTGAACGATAACAAAGGAGAGAAACTACAAAGCATGGAGATTGCTCTTAGAGGAATGGACATGGTACTAGCAAGCAAGTCTCCTATTCCTGCGAGATTGCTTGCGGGAGAAGTAAAAGACGATCTCAAGAACGTACAAGAACGTGTGATCCTCTCTATCAAACGAGTAAACAACATCCCCCAACCGTCAGTAACTCCAGAAACCGATCTACAAAAGCCCGATGAGTGCCTTCAAACACTTCAGGAAGTCCCGGAAACACCTCAAGATTTACCCTTCTACTTCTTCTTGTTCTGCCTCAGGCTCCTCGAAACCATCTCAACGGCTAAACCGGAGGAGACCAAAGTAAAACCGGAGGAGAACAACAAGGGCTCAGTCAAAACCAAGAGTAGGTCTTGGTTTAGTGATTGGGACAGCAAGAAGGTTCTGCCGGCTACGAAGCTATCACTTTCCCTAGGTTTAGCGATTTTTCTAGGGTCATTGTATAGTAAACCAAACGGTTATTGGGCTGGTTTACCGGTAGCGATTAGCTTCGCGGCAGCAAGAGAGGCGACTTTTAAAGTGGCGAACGTGAAGGCACAAGGGACAGTGATAGGGACAGTGTATGGAGTGATGGGCTGTTTTGTGTTTCAGAGGTTCTTGACGGTTAGGTTCCTTTCTTTACTTCCGTGGTTTATCTTCTCTAGCTTCTTGAGCAAGAGCCGGATGTACGGACAAGCCGGAGGGATATCGGCGGCGATCGGAGCCGTTTTGATTCTAGGAAGGAAGAATTTCGGACAGCCAAGGGACTTTGCTATCGACAGAATCATCGAGACTTTTATAGGGTTAGCTTGTTCCATCATGGTGGAGCTGATCTTGCAGCCCACGCGAGCCGCTAACGTCGCGAAACTTGAGCTCTCTCGAAGCTTCCACGCTTTGTACGGATGTGCAAGCTTGTTTGGAGCTAAAGCAAGCAAAGGAGAGATAATGGAGAGCCAAAAGAAGCTGAGAAACCATCTAAACTTGCTCAAGAAGTTTACGGAAGAAGCACAAGCAGAGCCGAGCTTCTGGTTTACGCCTTTTAACGCTTCTTGCTACGAGAAGCTGTTCAAATCGTTGTCTAAATTGGCTGATCTATTGCAATTCAGCGGTTACGCGATAGGGTTTCTTGACGAGCAAGGAAGGTGGAAATCACCGCAGTGCAAGGAGATTCTTAGCGACATAGACAACGATCTCAAGAGTCTAACGCAAAGTATAAGTCTTCTAGCAAAATCTTTCGAGGAAATCACTCTTCTCAAATCACTAGACGCCCTTGAAAAGGCGCTCACCAAGAACGGCAACACTTCGTGGGACATTGAGCTGGGGAAGACACCAAACCCTAGTTTCTCATGCCCCGAGAGCGAGCCAGGGAAGATTCTAAATACGTATCTCCAGCATTGCAGAGGAGTCTCGGATGGTATATTCCGTGCTGATGATGAAGAAGGAGAAGAGGTTAAAGTGGACAAAAGTGAGGTTGTGTTGAGTTTGAGTGCATTAGGGTTTTGTGTGGAGAAAATGGGGAAAGAAACAAGAGAGATTGAGGAGATGGTGAAAGAGGTTGTGCAATCAGAGAATCCTTCAAGCCACGTAAACTTGCATGAGATCTTTTGCAAAATACGTTCTTTATACAAATAAATGGAAATCTATTGATAACACAAATGGCGTGTGCGACAAGGAAACGTTGGTGTTTTTATGTTTACCTTGTTTTTCTTTTCTTCTCTTTTCTTGCTAATAAGGTTGTGTGGGGTTAACCGGTTATACCAATAACGATACCAATTGTGTGAAGACTAATTTAGAGTGCATACAAAGGATCAAAAGAACCGACAAGGCAGGCTATTCGTGTATTAGTAAAACTAAACAAAATTAAAGTGTGGCTGCTGGGATTCGAGCCCAGGTCTCCACGGCCACAACGTGGAATTCTTACCACTAAACTACAGCCACTTTTGGCATTTGTTTTGCTTTAATCTTAAATAACTACTTACTCGTTATCAACACCCAATTAGTTATCAGTTATCACTCTGTATTGCTTTATTCCAAACCATGTTTACTTCGAATCGAAAGTTTTATGTTTTCTCACAATCTCATGTAAATCTCGATGCTTATATTTTTGTATAAGATAACTATCGATGCTTATAAAGTCGATATCTCAATTCCTTTGGGTTGAAACACTTCGATCAGACAACCATTCTTTGTTCTCAACTAATGCATTCTAATATTCTTGTTTATTAATTAGAAATTAATTGGTAGAGTGGAAGTTTTGATTTATTCTTTAGAATGTAAAGTTTGGAGGTAAAAAAAAAGGCAAAATCACATATTTCATTTATACAACTACTCTTCCACAAATAGATGGAGCATGTCAGTGTTTTTAAAAAAAAAGTGGAGCATGTCAGTCTTGAATGCTTTACATTAATTTTCAAATGTCCGTTTTACAATGGTTTTGTTAAAATATTTGCTAGTTTTTCGACTTTCGAGGAAGGAATATGTGCATTCCGAACAACAAATTATAAACGTCAATGTGTTTGATATGTTTGGGAAAGACAAAATTTGCAACAATATGAAGAACGAATTGACTATCATATAACAAATACTGAAATGCATATAATTTATAGGCAATGTCAAATGCGGCAAAAAGAGCCTTCAGGAATTTTAATTCACATATGTTGATTGGCCTAAATCAATACTCTTGTTTTCACCAAGAGCAAGACACTATATGTGTTTTATGGGTCACTATAATGTTGTAAAAAATCTCATGTTGTGATCCAAATCAGTTTTGCACATACTTCACCATTTAATTCATGTCAAGAAAGCCGCCTCTGCCCCATCTTCCATCTACCCATCATGTTAGTGAAATATGTATTGCACAGAGAGTAAACAATTGTTCTATTGTCAATAGTAGTTGACTACGATAATTAGGAAACAAAGTTTAAAGGGACCTATTGGAAATGAAATTTGTGTGGAATCTGAAAATTTTTAAAGTTCAAAGATTTTTAAGAGTTAAGTAGATTTGATGAATTATTGCAATATGTATTGCATAAATTGTCATTGATTATGATTGAATAGCATGAATTTTCATATATGTTTTTCTTTCCAGATTTATCTTTCAATAAAAATACTTAATTTTTTTTATTTCAGAAATATAGTTATTTGATGTTAAAATAATTTTTTTTATTGTTTAATATTTGAATTTGTCTTGTTTGATTTTTGTTTAAAGTTTTCTAAGGTCAACCTATGATTTTTTCATGATTTTTGATTATGTTATCTTTAATAATTTTTTTATCTTAAAATTTTTTTTTACAATTATCTTTCATATGACAACAAAAATGTAATACACAACTTTTTGTGTTTGTATATTTGTGTTTTTTGTTACATAGATTCTAAGAATCTTATGAGTATAGATGATATTGTATAGATGATATTGTATAGATGATATTTATAAAGTTGAGTGTTATGAGTAAAAATAGAAAGAATTTATGTCCCAATAACAAGAGAGTTTACTAGAATTAAAAAACCAATAAAAACTAAACTTTTTGAATAACAAAAGATTTTATATAGAATTTAAAAGTCCATAAACCAATAACAAATGATTCTAACAAGATTGTAAGAATACATAAACCAATAACAATATAATCTCTAAATTTTATAACTCTTTCAAAATTTAACTACCAATAACCCCCCTAAGATTACATAGGAATTAGTTGATCAACTATCTCTTTGGATCTTTTTTTTTCCTCTTAAAAAAAATTATAAGCTTTTCATTCTTTTGGAGAACATAAGCTAAGAAAGAACAGAGATGTGCCTTTGAAAGTGTGCTTAGATAAAGACGCCTTTTAATCCAAATGGTTTCCCATCAATTGGTCCTTGTGATTTCTTGTGCACATATTTGATCTACTATACTATTTTTAATGTTAAATCTATTTCATTAGATCAATGTAATGATGTTAATACATAATTAGGTAATTTTAAACGACCACAACCACTAATCCAAGAAATAACACATGTCTTGGAGGTTACTCTTGTTGTTGGCTGATTTAGCAGCTTCAGGAATAGCATCTCCTCTTATAAGATTTAATCATGGTAAAATGTAAAGAGCTAGTAGTTAATTATCTTATCTCCTAATATGTCTCCTATGTATATGAAGCTGTAATCCGATAACGTCATATGTTTGTTTCGTCTAGTTAAACCCCAGAAGAAGTTGTATGCAAGTATAAATTTGAAAATGATGCGAAAGGTAGATTCGTTTAGCACAATACATGCATGGTTCGATTCATGTGGCGCATTTCTTACGTAAGATTCCGTCTATATTAATAAGTCAAACTCTTTGAGTCTTTGTTTTCTTATTTTTATCAACACTTTGTTTTTTTTATATAGAAAAAGAATTTTATTTTTATTTAAACTTGATTCGTAAGCTACGTTTGGTGAACCAAACTCATTTGATTATTCCTCTTACTTTCCGTCCTTCTAAAGCTTCAATTTTCTGGTAGGGAGTTTTCTTCTATTTTCCATGTTGTTTTTCTGGCGTAGTTAACAAATTTTGTGGGACTCATCTTCATGTTTCACATGATTTTATATTTTTATTAAATCTGCTTATAAATATGGATTTTATATTGATCTTGTAGATCAAAAGAGTAATTGGATACTGTCATCGTTTCACCTAGCGGCTAACTGCTAATCATCATCAGGTCTGATTAATCATCTAATCCTTGTGATTGTGGTGTATGTAAATTCTGTGTAAAGCATGTGCATGTTTTTTAAAATCTGTTTATCTTCTTTTTTTCTTCCTATTTTGCAGAAATGGCGACGAAGTCTTCCAATGGAACGACGATGAAATCACCACCGATGCCTTCCCCTCTGCGTAATTCCAAGTTTTTGCAGGTTTATTTAATTACTCTCACATTCGCTTAAATATCTAAACATTTTTTACAATTGAGTTTTTGAATGCTGTAAAGTTTTTAGTTTAACGTGTAGGTAGTTTTAAGGTCAAAGTCTTAAAAGTTTAAATTCATTTTGTATAGATCTCTCACCGAAATGGATTTGATATGTTGAATGTTTTTGAACTGCAGTCGAGTATGAGGATCTTAGTGACAGGAGGAGCTGGATTTATTGGTTCACATCTGGTTGACAGATTGATGCAAAACGAAAAGAATGAAGTTATTGTTGCAGATAATTACTTCACAGGATCAAAAGACAATCTCAAGAAATGGATTGGTCATCGAAGATTTGAGCTCATTCGTCATGGTAACCTTTTTCTTAACCATCTTAATTACTCAAATAACAATGCATTAACCAATTCCTTATTAATGACTCTTCAGATGTGACCGAACCTCTAATGGTAGAGGTGGATCGAATCTACCATTTAGCATGTCCTGCATCTCCAATTTTCTACAAATACAATCCTGTTAAGGTTTGTTACATTTCGATTGTCAAAGCTTGATTGGTCTTTATGGTAATAAATGGTATTGTTTTTGATGGCAGACGATAAAAACAAATGTGATTGGCACACTTAACATGTTGGGACTAGCCAAACGAGTTGGAGCAAGAATCTTACTTACTTCCACATCTGAAGTGTATGGTGATCCTCTTGTCCATCCTCAACCCGAGACCTATTGGGGAAACGTAAACCCGATCGGTAAGTAACTGTAAAGATTAATCGTAATAATCTTTAAGCTATTATTTAACTAAGATTAGTGGACATGATGTAGGTGTCAGAAGCTGTTACGATGAAGGAAAACGTGTTGCGGAGACTCTGATGTTTGATTACCATAGGCAACATGGGATTGGTAATTTAATTATGTCATCTTTTATATCTTTGAAAACTTTAATTTAAAATATGTTAAGCTAAATATTGTTACATGGCTTTTGTAGAAATACGCATAGCGAGGATATTCAACACATATGGTCCTCGTATGAACATTGATGATGGTCGTGTCGTGAGCAACTTCATTGCGCAGGCTCTCAGGTGAAAGTGAAATTAACATCAATCAATTTCTTGATTTTTTAATATTTTTTGTGAGAATACAATTTTTTTTTTTAGATTTAGCTTAAAATGTTATCGGTCATTGCAGGGGAGAAGCTCTGACTGTTCAGAAACCGGGAACACAAACCCGCAGTTTCTGTTATGTTTCAGACATGGTATGCATCTCCGTTCTATATAGCAACTCGTTCTCTTTAACTGGTAACAGTACAGAATGAAACTTAACTCTGGTTATGTAGGTGGATGGCCTAATGCGTCTGATGGAAGGAGACCAAACCGGACCAATCAATATAGGCAACCCCGGCGAATTCACGATGGTTGAGCTAGCTGAGACAGTTAAAGAGGTTAGCATTGTCTTTGTTGTTAGTTTTATTTTTGAGTAGATGTGATTATATCGAGAGCTGAGATTGATGCAGCTTATAAAACCGGACGTGGAGATAAAAATGGTGGAGAACACACCAGATGATCCGAGACAGAGGAAACCGGACATAAGCAAAGCTAAAGAAGTTCTTGGTTGGGAACCAAAGGTGAAGCTCCGCGAAGGACTTCCTCTTATGGAAGAAGATTTTCGTCTCAGGCTTGGTGTTTTCAAGAAGTGAAGTTTCAAGCAGTGAAAATGTGTTTTTGGTTTTCAATGAAAATGTGTGTTTAATCATTCTTTTTGCAATTTGAGTTTGTTGAGAATAAGTGTCCCAGCGAGGAACATTCTAAAAAATGATGTTTTACTACTTTGGGGTTTTATTATGAGGATGTGATCAATGAGATGCTTTGTGCTTATTTGACAATAGTGATCTTCCGAAACTGAAAAATTGCAAACTCATTTTCCTGGTACTGTAACTTAAATGATCAATATCAGAGTTCTTGAAATAATTCAAAAATGTTAAATCCGAAATTTTGTAAGTATTTCGGTGTAAAGAGCTACCAATAAATCAAGAACACACGTTTTTCAGAGTCCTCCGAGATCGATGAGATCTCAGGTATGTTTCTGCAAGAACAGCTCCAAAATAGAAAAAAAGAAGCTTATAGAGAGGAAAACGAATAAAATAAAAGATACACGAGAGCTTTAACCTCAACGACCTTGTAACACTTGAGAACTATAAGTATGTTGTATTCCCATGCTTAGGGCTGGGCAAAAAATCCGGATCCGAAAAACCGAACCGAACCCGATTCGAAAAAGTAGTATTAAACCCGAACCGAAATTGATTAAATATCCGAATGGGTTCAAAATTTTGGTATTTAGATAACCGAAACCGAACCCGATCCGAACCGAAGTATTTCGGGTACCCGATTATATCCGAAATTGATTTATATACCTATATATATTAATTATTTTTAGATTTAATATATATTAAGAACATCAAAATATATAAGATACTTTTAACTTATCCAAAATACTTATAAATATATACAAATAGTCAAAAGTAACATGTCTAAAATAGCTAAAGTATACTCAAAACACCAACAATACTTATTGATTCTCAATCCAAATATTCAAACCAAACCAATTTATATGTTAATTTTAGGTACTTTGACATATGCTATTCAAATTTATAAGTAATATATTGTTTTGTTTATAGATTTTGAGAAATTTAAAGTATATAATGAATTTTAAAAATTTTAAAATAATTTAAATGGGTTATCCGAACCCGAACCGAACCCGCAAAGATCCGAACCGAACCCGAACCGAAATTTAGAAATACCCGAATGGGGCTGAAATCTTTGAACCCGAAAACCCGAAACCCGAATAGACCCGAACCGAACCCGAATGGATACCCGAACGCCCACCCCTACCCATGCTCATATTTTTGGGTCAAACACTTAAAAGGTTTCCAATCAAATGTCATCAACATATATCTTTGTTGAGGACTGTAAACACATTCCAAGGTTCTCTACTATTATGTTCACAAGGTTGGGTGTGAACTTGGCGTTCAGAATAACAAAGCTACTTTTCATTCCACATGATAAATATATCTATAACCGGTCCAAACCAGAACACCACAACAAACGAAAAGCACAATCCTTTATTTACTTTGGAAGCAATTAACAACCGTCGATTCAATAGTAATCGACGATTCAGAGTCTTCCTTATACATTCACCCGGATCGCCATCCTAGCCGTACAATAAAAACACTAATCGAACGGCTGCGATTCACTTACTGAGATATTCGTCTTCCTATATAAAAAAAATCCCAATCTCCTTGGTCCAGTCAAATCATCATCTGAATCTAAAACTCAACCATCTAAATCTCGAGAAACTTTCCAGAAAAAAAATGTCGGGAAGAGGAAAGGGAGGAAAGGGACTGGGCAAAGGAGGAGCGAAGAGGCACAGGAAGGTTCTGAGAGACAACATCCAAGGAATCACCAAGCCTGCGATTAGGCGTCTCGCTCGTAGAGGAGGCGTGAAGAGAATCAGCGGGCTGATCTACGAGGAGACCAGAGGAGTTCTGAAGATCTTTCTCGAGAATGTAATTAGAGACGCCGTGACGTACACGGAGCACGCGAGGAGGAAGACGGTGACGGCGATGGATGTTGTTTATGCTTTGAAGAGGCAAGGGCGCACTCTCTATGGATTCGGTGGTTAAAACCGGTTTAAGATTTCGATTTGGTTTCTGGGTGCTACTTATTAAGTCTTGCTGTCAAGAAATCTAGTAGGTTTTAGGCTTTATCACTACTTTGCTGGTTTGTTTCTTTGTTTGTGTAATTTCTCTTTTGGGGATTTATAAAAAATCAATTATTCAGTTCTCAGTTTTACCATTGCATTTTTATTTATTTTACCACAAGCATTATCGAGTCTGCAACTGAGAGGCTTATTATTGGCTCTATCTTCATCAAGATATAATGCTTAGTAGGTTGACCAGAATAAATTGGCTGGAGTTCTGATATGAAAATCATCAATGTATGATTTCAATTGATATATGTGGTCTTAAACTTTGGTTTGTTAAAACTTTAAAAGGCAGAAACAAACTTTAGTTTGCTTCACTTAGGTTCCCATCCACATCGATGGATCAGATCAGATACGTGTAGCATTTGGTTACATTCAGGGGAGGATTGCCTCAGACTTACCATCTCCCACCATCCCCATTACGAGTAGCTCAATTTTGACAACTATGGGACGGTTTGTTTCACCATTTGTCATCTCCATCCAAATGATTTATTTGTATCCAAATGATTTATTTGTATGATCTAGTCAAATGATCCATTCAAATTTTTGTGATTGTTTGTTTGTCCATCCACATAGCTCATCTAGATGAATCATCTAAATGGATCTTATGTTTGTTTCATTATGTTTAATATTAATTTTAACTATATTACATTTAATTATTTAGTTTAATATATTTACATTAGAATTATTTCAAAATTAACGAGTTATCTTTTTGCGGTTTGGGCGGAAAAACAAGTTTTTTCGGTTTTAGCGAGAAAACACATTTTTTATGTTTTGGTGGAAAACAAGATTTTTCGGTTCTGGCGGGAAAACAATATTTTTCGATTTTCGCGGGAAAATACGAACTTTTGGTTTTGGCGAGAAAACAAGTTTTTGCAGTTTTGGCGGGAAAACACGTTTTTGGCGAGAAAACACGTTTTTGGCGAGAAAACACGTTTTTGCGGTTATAGAGGAAACCACGTTTTTGCGATTTTAGCGGGAAAACGCATTTTTGTGATTTTGGCGGGAAAACGCATTTTTGCGATTTTGGCGGGAAAACACATTTTTGCGATTTTGGCGGGAAAACACGTTTTTGCGGTTTTATCGGGAAAACACGTTTTTGGCGGGAAAACACATTTTTTGCGTTTTTGGAGGAAAACAAATTTTGCGATTTTGGCGGGAAAACATGCTTTTGCGGTTTTGGCGGGAAACCGCGTTTTTGCGGTTTTGGCGGGAAAACGCGTTTTTGCGGTTTTGGCGGGAAACCGCGTTTTTGCGGTTTTGGCGGAAAAACGCGTTTTTGCGGTTTTGGCGAGAAAACGCGTTTTTGCGGTTTCGGCGGGAAAATGCGTTTTGCGGTTTTGGCGGGAAAACACGTTTTTGGCGGGAACACATTTTTACAGTTTTCGCGGGAAAACGAGATTTTTCGGTTTTGGCGGGAAAATACAAATTTTCGGTTTTGGCAAGAAAACACGTTTTTTGGTTTTGACGGGAAAACACGTTTTTGCAATTTTGGCGGGGAAACACGGTTTGCGACTTTGGCGGGAAAACGTGTTTTTTTTTGTGTTTTGACGGAAAAATGTATTTTGGGGTGTTGGTGTGAAAACATTTTTTTGTGATTTTGGCATGAAAACATGTTTTCGTTTTTTGCAATTTTGACGGGAAAACATTTTTTTGCAATTTTCGCGGGAAAATGCGTTTTGGGGTTTTGGCGTGAAAAAGTAGTTTTTAGCACGGGAAAAAGTGTTTTTATAGTTTTGTCGGTTTTCGTTTGTGACAAAAATATTATGTTTAGGTTTGTAATTTGTGAATTACATTAGGGGTATAATAGACATTAAAATTAAGCCTTTAAAATGAATGAACCATCTCCATTCAAATGATCCAAATTGGTTCAGCTGAATGGACTTTAAAATTAAGCCTAAATTTCCAAAAGTCATCCGGATAATCCATCTGAATGAGTTGCACTTTTAGTGCCTAAACAAACAAAACTCTCATCTTCATCCAGATGGTCTATCCAAATGAAACAAACATGCCCTATCTAACCCACCCATGTGAAGAATTACTCCGTATCATCATTCTCGATTGAATTATATTTATTAAAAATTTGTTTCTTATAGCTAAATAATTGTATTTGGGAAATAAATTTATATATTGTCACTTTTGTGAAAATTGAACCGGGAAAGCTAAAAATTTCAGCTGTTTTGTTCGGCGCCAAAGCTCGGTTGACGATATTTTAATCGTATGCGAAGAAATCGTAGCTAAATAATTGAATTTGAAAAATAAATTTATGTCGTTTTTCAGTTTTGTGAAAATTGAACCGGGAAAGGCTAAAAAATTTCCGATGTTTTGTTTGGCGCCAAACATCGGTAAACAATTCTTTAATCGTATGCCACGTAATCAAACCCGGGTAAAACGTGCAAACCGCAGTCAGATCAGAATAGATCATCAACGGTGAGTATAACTTATTTTATAATAAAAAGGGAAAAAGAAAGGGCCCTACCGGATTCGAACCGGTGACCTATTGATCTGCAGTCAATTGCTCTACCACTGAGCTAAGGACCCCTGTTGTTCACTTCTAATACCAAAATATGTAAATAAGCCTACGAAATAACTGAAGAAGCTTAAAGAGTCGTACGTGTATCCATAACGCTTTAGATTCCAAAACATTAAAATTCATACATCATACACTGGATGTTAAGATATATATATAGCTAGAAGACTCTGTGTGAAGTTTTATACATTGGATGATTCGAGAACTAAACAGACATGTATCTATACGTCGCTTTCGATCTCAAAACACGATCGGATTAGAGAAACTGATGCAACCACCATAACTCCAGCGAAAATGGTCGGCACGAAAAGGTCAAGAGTTGATCGCTTCACCATTTCAGACGGCACGCACACCATCTCTCCCGGTAAATCCATCGGAATCCTTACTAACCCATCTCTTCCTCTCCCGCAGAGATTTGAGGACGATGATAATGTTGACACAAACGCCATCTCCGGAGCCAAAGACGCAAAACCCACCGTCAGCATTAGGAGCACTGTCCACGTTGCAGCTTGTACGAGGATCGGCCAAGGCGCAGCGATTTTCCTGAGAAACGGATCCATCGAAAACGCTTTAGCACATTAAATTTCGATTTGGTTTAAGGAGAAAGAAGAAGAGGAGCAGAACAAGGATGCGGTTTCTGCGTGTGATGAAGAAGAGTGGGAGGGAGGACGCTTGCACGTTTTAGCGAACTGCTCTTTTAAATTACGCTTTTGCCATCATGCTTAGCCAATTAATTAATATGATTAAGTTGTGGTCAGTATTTTATTAAAACTGTTGGGAAGGAGTTTTAATGGTTTATCACCTAATTAACCAACGACAGATATATGTCCACCGTAAAACTACTATATGTAGTTTAAGCCTGTTTTGACTAGAATGAATGGTTAAGAATTGTTTTGACTCATGTAATTTTACAATGATGATGAGAGTAACAAGCCTGTTTTTTTAGTTGTTTTTTTTATGTTTGTGGCTTTGACTATATCAAATATGAACGTGGCAGTAGTTTGTAGTTTTTCTAAACAAGCCAGTGCGGCACTAATTACTAATTCATATTGACACGCGAGGTTTGATTGTACTCACTAATGTACAAGCGGACCAATACAAACCTCCAACTCAAACTCTAGTCAGAACTCGATTGGTGTTAATATTAGTGTTAATTAGAATAAATGTTATAATTTGACGTAACTTGCAATAAAAATTATGTGATAAAAATTGTAGATTTATATGGTAAAATTCAAATCAGGCTTCGATTTGTCACACATAATATACGAGATTACGTATCTTCATATCAAAAACAAAAGAAGATGCCCCCCCCCCCCCCGCGAAGAAATTAACATCAAAGACATAAACCTAAACTAATATAAGGAAGTTTTATTCCTTATAAAACCGAATACATAAAACTTCTTAAACAAATATAGAATCATAAAAAATTGAAGCAAGCTGATGCAAAAATGAGCAAGAAAACAATGGTCATATTTTTGTTGGGGATGAGAGCAAGGCTCCATAACCAATTCCAACAAAGAATCACGAGCAAACGACACTCAAGGACCAGCTTCAACTTAACGAAACCACGAGAAAACGAGTCTCCATCCGAGCAACCGACGAAGTAGATGGTTGACAATCAAACTACTCAAAGACCTATCGCGATTGAGCTAAGACTCCAACAGTTCTTTAGCAGATAATTCGGAAAAACCCATCGGTTAAACATCAAGGAAAGCCACAACAAACACATCATCGAGACTTCACACTGAATGACTCAAAATTCATAACCAAGGGTCTAGTAAGGAGTCAACCCCAATAAGAAACTAGACGCCACCGAAGACAGACTATAGAATCAAACACCACAGTCGGGATACCCAAACCGAGAACTCTTTTTAGCCACCTCCATCACTGCCTCGAGACCAAATACCATGAGAAGTTCAAAGAATTCAGAATCTCAATCTAGAGACATGACAACAACCAAGACTTAGATAACGTTCGACAAAGACAACCAATGGCATAGAAGAGAAGGATGAGCACATAAAGCCACTGAATCGCTTGAGAAACCACCTCACCAATTTCGATGGAATAAGTAACCACTCGCATCAGAGCCGGTTTAGTCATGTACTACGCACCACACACCAGACAACAGACAATAATGATAAGTTGTCAAAAACAAACTCATTTGGTAAATCAGAAAAAGTGAAACATCAACACCATCTTCTTTCTATCCAACCCTATATACTATTAATATCGTCATATATATATATATAATTATCATAGTGTTCTATAAATACAAGTTTTGTACTATCCTAAAGAGTTATTATTAAAAAGACAATCTAAAACTAAATACCTCATTTCTCAAAATCTTAATACTATGATTTTTTAAGAGAAATTCTTGGGTTCACCCCCTAGGGTGAACCTCTAGGTTCACCAACCAATAGTGGTTGAGTATTTGATATTTGATATCTTTTAAAAAAGAAAATAAAATTGAATATCCAAATTAGATTATATTTTTAAAATAAAATAATAAAAATACATAAAAATAGTTACAAAAAATAAATAAATTAATATTGTTAAATCTTCAGCAAAATACTAAACTCTATACCTTAAATCCTAAACCCTAAACCCTAAACGTTAAACCTTAAACTTTGGATAAACTCTAAACCGTTGGAAAATCTTAAACCCTAAATCATACATTAAAAACTAAATTTTACTAACACTAAACCCTAAATCCTAATCACTAAACCCTAAACCCTTGGGTAAACCCTAAACCCTTGGGTAAACTCTGAACCCTTGGATAAATCATAAACTCTAGGGTTTAATTTTAAATATTTTTGATTTAGAGTTTATGATTTATCCAAGGGTTCAGGGTTTATCCAAGGGTTTAGGGTTTAGTGATTAGGGTTTAGGGTTTAGTGTTATTAAGATTTAGTTTTTAATGTATGATTTAGGGTTTAAAATTTTCTAATGGTTTACGGTTTATCCAAGATTTAAGGTTTATAATTTAGGGTTTGGAGTTTAGGATTTAGGGTATATGATTTAGTATTTTGCTAAAAGTTTATCAATATTTATTTATTTATTTTTTGTAACTATTTTTATGTATTTTTATTGTTTTATTTTTAAAATATAATTTTATTTGGAAATTCAATTTTGTTTCCTTTTTTAAAAGATATCAAATATCAAACACTCAAACACTATTGGTTGGTGAATCTAGAGGCCCAAGAATTTCCCTGATTTTTATATTCCATGTACTTAGTCGGGGCTTTCGGCAGTTGATATCTATGATTTTTTCTCAAAGTTATTTATAATATATATCAAGAAGACATACTTTTCATAGAGTATCAAAAGAGTAAAACTTTAATGGTAATAAACAAATAATAAAATTCTGCTTGCAGAAAATTATAATTAGGTAATACAATCTAAAATATATATTTCATTGCTAATCACACATATATATGTATTATTAAAATATGAAAATGAAATTATATAATAAATCACTGATTTTTGGAGAAGTAAAATGACAATGTATTAAAATAATGTATTTTAAAATTTCCGTAAAAACTGTGGATATTAACCTAAATCAATAATATATATCGTAATATATATTTATACGCTTGCATAAGATATAAATCTATACTATTAAAACATAAAATCCCTTTTTGAGGTATCTTTCTGTTTTGCAAGTATTTACAAATCCATACCATTGTCTTATTCTACACATATATTCTTAATTATCTTTATTATTCCACGAAATCCTTTCATTCCAACAAACGATATATTGTTATCATAGATGATGATTTCGGACAAGTGGTTGAGCACTGAAACACCACGTGAATGCCATCATAGATGATGATTTCTTGCAAGTGATTAAGCAAGAGAAGCTTCAAGGGAGCGACTTTGAAGTTGGGACCTCTATGAGTTTCGGCAGTTCGCACTGATGTCGATCAACACCAAGGGAGGAACATCGATCGATGGAATCAGACGAGCACCGACCGATACATCTTGTCCAGCATCGATCGGCACCTTCTATGGAATCAATTGCATCATGCAAGACAGTAAGAATCATGACTCACGAGGAGTTCACAGCTCGACACCTCATCCACCTCAGCCATACCGTGTCACCACGGAAGACATCGATCGACAACACCAATTGGTCATCGATTGACATCAGGAGTTAGGAAACAATCGACAGGAGTTCTCCAGCATCGATGTAGCCAGATTAAATGCACCCAGACACCCATCCAAACCTTCAGAGACATCAACTGGAAAACAACAGTCAGAAATCTGAAGATACATCAGAGCCTATGACGGTTGAACATGCTACTGAGGGACAAACCTTGAGGAAAAAAGAAAGAAAATGTTCCCAAGCATCTTAAGAGAGGAGCTAATGAAAAAGATATGGATAACTTCACTAAAAGGGTTCTCAGGATACCTATGGATAAGCCATTCAATGAGGCTTACTTTACCCACATATTGTGGATGTTCTTCAGAGAAACCAAGGAGACTGAACATGACATTGAGAGGATGTTCAATTAGGCCAGAGAGAAGATGAAACAGAGGATTACACTGAAGAAGAAGAGTGATCCTGAAAAGTTTGTATTACCATGCTGGAAAGTTTGTAGTACCATGCTCGAGAGGATGTTCAATTAGGCCAGAGAGAAGATGAAGCAGAGGATTACACTGAAGAAGAAGAGTGATCCTGGAAAGTTTGTAGTACCATGCTTGATAGGAGGCATTGACTAACCTACCCTAGACATTGACTACCCTAGGCATTGACTACCCATGCTTGATAGGACACTACAAGAAAACACGCCGAATTCCGACGGAGGTTCCGACGGACATCAAGGTCGTCGGACGTTTGTGACGGATTGCCGACCAATTTCCGACGAAAACCAAAAATCTGAAGTCGTCAGAATTCCGTCGGCCATTTCCATTAATTAACTTGCTAACTTGTATTTTTTTTAAAGGTTCACCAAGTCGAAAAATGGCATTAGCAGGAGCATCAACCAGATGATGTACTCCATGCTCTGTTTTGGATATTCAAAGTGGAGTGTGATCCCTTCCGACGAACGAGAGTTGTGGTTTCGTCAATTTGCGGTATAGTAACTCTTCATTTTTTTAAAGTTTTTACATTTTTTTAAATATATTTACTTATTAAATTATGTTTGTTTTGTAGCAAGAGTTCAACTGGCACTCCGATCTCACGGAAACAGTCCGTAAGAAATTCAACGAAAAGGCCATGAACTCTTATACAAAGCAGATAAACGCGTGGAAGACAGTTTGGCAGAAGAACAAGAGGCCACGGTTCATCAACGGGACGGTGTGGGAGCAGTTGATAGCTCATTGGGAGAAGGAAGAAACTGCATAGACGTCTTCTAGGAACTCCAAGAACTAGAAGAGCGATCGTGGCGGGAAAGGTATGTATGTGCACAACCTCGGCGCTTGCTCTATGTCTACTAAGGAGGATGAACTTGTAAGTTTTTTATTATTATTTATCTTTATTTTTTTTAATAAATATTTTATATATTCCTTGGCTAATAATGGCGGTTTTTTAGATCGAAGCAAATGACGGTAATCCCGTTGATCGTCTCCAACTCATTAAGGTGGCTCACACTAACAAGACGATGGGTCAAATTCAGGACCCCGTGATCAAAGGTGTCGTTGATTTGGTGGAAGCTGAAATAACATCTCAATCTCAGCCTCTCTCTGATGACGGCAATTCTACGGGAGCTTCAACCAACTTGTCTCTATTGCAAATAAATGAGATGGTTGAAAAGGTAATTTTTTTTATTAATATATTTTTTTTTATAATGTCAATTACTAACTTGTCCCTATTTACTAACTTTAAATATTTTTGTAGGCGGTTCCTAAAATTAAAGGAGGCCGTTTAGTTGGGTTGGCCCGCCGTGCTTCTTCGTATCCGGCATCTTCTTCGCAAGCTCCGTATGCCGATCTCATGATTCTCGAGGTGCTACATGACAAAGATGAACGGATTGGGGCATTGCCGGAGCAGAACATCACTATCCTTTCTGAGAATGCCACTATCCGTTCGGAGAATGCCACTATCCTTGCTGAGTTGGCATCCCAGAAGAAGTTCAACACCGAGATAATGCAGAAGCTAGATCGTTTGATGTCTTCGAGTTCTTAATTTTTTCTGCTTTTTAAAACTTTCTGAATGTTTTTTTTTCTATTTCAGTTTGTATGAATTTTAAACTTTCTGAATGTTTTTTTTTTATTTCGGTTTGTATGAATTTAAATTCTATAATATTATTAGTTTTAAATTTCAGATTTTATTTATTTATTAATTAATTTTTAATATAAAAAATATATAAAAATGCAAAATTAATTCGTTTTTAAAATTGGTATACTCCGACGAATTCTGGGCGTCGGAATATACCGACGGACAACGGTTCCTCGGAAAATACCGATGGAGAGGATTCCTCGGAATATACCGACGAACCAATGTCCGTCGGTATATTCCGACGCCCAGAATTCGTCGGAATATACCGAGGAATCCACTCCTTCGGAATTGTCCGAGGAACCGTTGTCCGTTGGTATATAGTTTTTCCGATGAACTCTGGTCTCGTGTGTCCGCATCGTAATATCGTCGGAATTTTGTCAGAATGACGTTTCTCGGTATTCGTCAGAAAGTCGTCGGAAGTTCTGACGAAATTCCGACAATTTTTTTTTTCCGACAAAAAGATACCGACGGATTGGTTCGTCAGAAATTCGTCGGAATCGGTATATTCCGACGAATTTTTGACGATTTGGGCCATCAGAATCTCCCTGTTTTCTTGTAGTGGGAGGCATTAACTACATGTTCTTCAGTCAAAATTTTACCAAGGTGATGGCAGAGCATCTAGGTCTGGAAATAGAACCTTCAGAGGATTCATTCACTTTTGTAGATTGTTCTAAGAGAAATTCAGAAGGAATCATCAGAAACTTTGAAGTGCAGATTGGTAACGCCCTAGTTCTTGTGGATTTCCATGTCCTGGATATCAAGCTTAACTGAAATTCTTCTCTACTACTTGGGATAGATTTCATAGCTATTGTAAGAACAGTTTGTAACATGCAGACTAACTAGTTATGTCTGACATTCATATACCCGAATGTCTATTATGATCCAGTGAGAGTTGTCAATCCACAAACGTCCTACATGAAGATGGGAGATGATCCATGATTCATAGCAGTCTGTTACTCCGATTCTGGAGCCAAACGCGAATTGGATGGTGAGATATCAATCGACACTCCACTTGAGCCATCGTTAGATTGTCGGTTTGAAGCCACGATCGACAGAGTTTTGGAAGCACTGATCAACAGTGACCCCACAAATGAAGTAGATGATTTTTCAGAAGGATCGATCGACAGTTGGGAGAACGATTACTACCAACCGAGCTTCGCGATTCACATTGTTATCCCTTAAAGAAGGAAGATCCGTGTAGTGCAAGTAGATGAGCATGGAGTATACAGAGATGAAGATGGCAATGCACATGCACCAGATGGAAGGATCATCAATGTTTCTAAGGAGGATATAGAAGCAATATTTAAGATGGCTGATAAATCAGGAGGTAAATATCTGACTTTATCACAATATGAGGGATGTTTTCAGATGCCTGGAATTCATCATATACCTACACCTTCACCATAAGAGGACATATACACTAGAGATGAGGTCATGGAGATAATGAATAAAGCCACGCCTGACCAATATACGATGTACGACAAGATGGAACAAACAGTGAATTGACTCTTCTACCCTTTCCACAACAGCATTGCTTGGATAAGCAAAACAATGGAAAAGCTGCAGCAGGAATTGAAATATACTAAATGGATTATTCAGAGGCAACAAGATCACAAAACCAGAAGTGAAGAAGCAATCAAAAGCTTTGTTGGTACCTGGTTCGAGATGATCAAAGAAGATGTAGACACTTGTTTCCCAACAAGTAGTCACCTACCCCCATACTAGTTAAACTACCTCCAAAAAGTCAAGCTAAATGACTATAACATACCGCTTAATGGGAGACAACCCATTGATAAATTTTATTTAAGTTTTCATTGTCAATTTTACTTACTTTTCGTGTTTACTTTGTTTCAGATAAAAATAAAAAAATAAATAAAAGATCCAAGGAGACTATTTCTCTAAGCATGGACCGATGTGACCCAGTCGATATCGATCGACAGTCCATCACCACCAACGATCGATTGCCACTTAATTGTGTCGATCAACATCAGCGAACATTTATATCGTTTTACATGTTACATTAAGTACTTTTGAGTTATGTTCTCACCAAACTTTGACTAGAAAAACCATTGGGGACAGTGTTGTTTAAGTCTGGGGGGAGGTTTACAGATATTAAGTTTATTATTGAGTCTTATTAAAAAAATGTTTTCAGTTATGTTTTATTGAGTCAAGAAGGGTATTATGATTTATTACAATTTAGTTACTATTCTAACCACTCTCTAGTACCATCTAGATTTATTGACTGTTTATCACATGTTACTCACATCCACACTTAGTGAGTACGTCTGGAGAAACCAAAGTGACTTCCAACCTTAATCTACTCTACTTGCTTGTTTTGGGGCTTGGTATACATTGGATCAGAGTCCTCATGCAAGTCTGGATGGTATTAGACTTCGTGTCTCTGGTTCTCCTTCCACCTCTCTTTGGCATCCATATTTACAAAAGATTGAAATGATTTCTTGCGGTTTAAAGGGGTAGGAATGTTTCCCGCGACCCCATTATTCTACTCTAATAGAATGATCACACATTGATTGGAAGCGAGGAGTAGATACATTATCGATGACCCCACTATTCGCCTACAACTTTGTCCACTAATATTATATATACTATATAAAAAAATTGGATTCAGAGAAGAGAAAAGAGAGAGGGAAAACCAATAAAGATTACATATAGGTCCAGATACTTGCTTGAGTTGATTCCATGTGTCCCCTGATCGATACTCCCAAGACATAGCCTACGCGTTTACTTTATGCAGAAATGAGGTCAGTATAGGGGTATTTGAGGTGCTATCAGTGGAGTTGTATGATGTGTGGTAATGGTGACTAAGCTAGAGTGTAGTACATTGAATCATCCAAGGTTAGTAAAAAAATCGTTTCCACCTATCATATTTGCAGAAGTGAGAGTAGTGATTTTAAATTATGTGAGTCCCTATTGTTGTCAAAAACCTCTTTCATTAAGACCACTCTTGTTTTCCTTGAGGACAAACAATAGAATAAGTCTGAGAGAGTTGATATACTATGGATTTTACCAGTTTTTAGCTATGGTATATAGGTGTTTTAGAAGTTATTTATTATGTTTTGGAGAACAAGTTTGAAACTATTAGTTGGTTCGTCCCGAACAAGGACCGATGTCGTATAGAAATCCAAACACTTTCAACGTCTACTATCATATAATAATACATTGAAATACATCAAACGATCCCCTAGATATTGTGTGAGAAGTGATTTATACATGTGTTATCACTACATTCATTCTCAAAAAAAAAAGATGGCATGGCTTAAAAGAGATAACATGACAATATGGCATCAATCTAATTGTGACATGTAAAAATTTTTATATTAAATTTTATGATTTTGGTAATATTTCTTAATTATGGTAGTGACTATTTTCTGTATATGAATTTGTATTTTTAACAAAGTTTCATATTACAGTAATGGCTAATAAATTTTATATCATAAATATTTTTCTCTATAAATATTAATTTTGGTAAGATTTTAGAAATATGGTAATACCGAATAACTTTTCTATACCTATTAAAATAATGTATTTATATTTAAAAATAATAATTACGAATATAAAATGTTTACATCAATTTATGAATCAAATTTTTTATTATTTATATAAATATATATTATCGAAATAAGTGTAGTTATAATTATATATGTTATAAACTTATATACGTTATTTATATTTATTGTATATTTATTAGAACTAATTTTATATTTACAAATACACATATTTAAAATAAAAGTAATTATATAAATTATAATATGAATAAAATATCTTTATAAAATGTAAATTATTTTTATTAAAATTTAAATAAAATAAAATTAAAAAGTTAAAGTAAACTTGAATAAACAAAACTAAAAATAATTACATTCTGGTTTTATTTTTTAACAAATACAATTAAAATACAAAAACTGAAAATTGAAAAATTATACATATAATAATATTTTTAATTTTTTTTATCTCTACATGGCACAAGAAAACCCATAATATCTATTGAATTCTGCGGGTAATTGTTAAACATCCCTCTATATATTAATTGAAAAGTCACTTTAGTGATTTATGCTGATGTGTCGCTCATAGAAGAGTTCTTAAATTAATTGTTATAATTTGATTGGTTGATGGTTTTTCATTTTTCATTTATTTAATTAGATTTTTTAAAAGGAAACATTCATAGAATTACATAATCTAATCTATGTTTCCAAACTTACAATTAAGCATCTTAAATATAGATGAATTAACATAATTTGTTTATAGAAATAATTAAATATCTAGATTACATTATATAAATTGATAAGATACATATAAATACATATGATACTTTTTATTATGTTTATATTAGTCGTGAATAAAATAAATCATAGATTTTAGAAAACTAATTAATCTAAACTTAATAATTTTAATTAAATTCACTCATTCACTATAAAAATGTGTCAAATGAATGCAAAACAGTCAAATATGTAATTCTAAAAAATTCCAATCATTTTCCAATGACAATGTGATATCATATATATGTTATCACTTTTAGAAATGATTAAAATATTTTTATATTTTAAAACATAAAAATTATATGGTAAGTTATTTAAACGTATATTAATCAAGAATTTTTTTATTTAATTCATCTATTAATATAAACAGATGAATTAAAATTATTATATGGTAAGTCATTTAAAATTATATTATTTGGTAATTCATTTAATTTATTATTTGGTAAGTCATTTAATTATATTAATCAAAGTATTTTTCACAGGATTTTTCTTGAGTTAATACTCTACTAATATAATTCATATAGCTTGGATTATAATAAAATTAGCATGCTTATTTTTAATAGGAAAAAAAAAGATGACATAAATAAAAGACCAAGAGAAAAGAATAATAAACTATGTTTGTTGTGTTCTTGGTATTTTTATATTCTTATGTATTTAATTTTTATTTGTTTGTCTTGGTACATGTACTTTTTTGTGTTACTATAAATGTGAACTAATTAGTTTTATGTTTTTTTTTAATATTATGATAAATTTAGTAAGGAAGTTCAATAAAAATGATCATCTCTACAATTGTTAAAGTCAAAGATGGAAAATATAATGTAAATTGAAAGTAAGAAAAAAAATATTTAAAAATTAATGAGATATGTTTTTTACGCTATAATAAATTTTTAAAATGTACAATAATAAAATTGTAACAAATTTATACAAATAAAAAAAATTCTATTTCATATAATATTAGATCTCACATTAATATTAAGTATATATGCCTAAAATAACGACATTTCGTTATTTAAAAATTGAAATAATATTTTTTTATTAGTTAATCAGATTTAATTAATATAGGTATGTTTTAATTTAATTTAGAATAAATTAAACAATAATTTTAAAAGATATGTAAACTATGATTAGTTTTTATTAAAAACATTTGGTTGAATGAGTTAGTGTTTGATAAAATAGTGTGATGATCAGAAATAATTTAAGGACGAATTTATTTGCTTACCCAATTTGAGTTTTATGTTAAACACTAAATTAAAAAAAATGAGTGAAAAAGTGTGACTTGGAACAAATTATGAAAAAAAATGCTTAAACTACTATTTTCCTAATACTTGTTTTTATGTTTACCTTAACCAAATTTATCCTTAGTTTTAAAGAGATAAATCCTACTATATATTAATTGAGAAGCCACTTAATTGACTTTTGATTATGTATCTTTAATAGGTTAAGTTTTAAAAAATAGTTATAATTTGATTGGTTGTTAACATTTATTAGTTATTATTTTAATCAGATCTAAAAATAAAAGGTAACTCTAGAACTAATTAATACAAATTACCAGATAACACAAATGATATTACAAATACTGATTTATGGTAACAAATTGTAGAATTAGAGAAAGAATATATATGTTTTATCAATTTCTTTATTTTAATCAATTAGTTATATATAATTAAATAAAATACTTTAGCATTTTTTATAGAAATAAATTTAATGGTTATATATTATTATATAAAAGAATTATATTTGTAGGTAAGGAATTATTATAAATTTTATGTTTTTAAAGCCCACACAAAACCGTTTACAAAAGATCATTCATGATAAAAGCCTTCGATCATTGTATCGGTCATATTGGAGTTACACAAAAAACACACATTCTTTTTTTTTCTCTTGAGAGCTAGAGTATTTTCGGTTTTTCATGTGTTAAACTAAAATATAAAGTAATTCTACAACCAATTGTCTGAATTATTTATAATATTATTTTTGTAAGAGAAAGATTTTTAATGACTAAGGTTTATGTTTTTGAACTATTTTAAATCTCACATATCTTCTAAAAATATATACCGAAATTTTTTTGATTATCAAAATATTTGAAATTAAAAATTAAAATTTTAAGTTTCTAATTATTATTCAAAAATTATAATAGTGTAAAGATAATATATATTTCTTTATATTATATAATTGCCCGCAAAATTGCGGGCAAACACCTATTACATATTACATAACGTTACGTCACCACATCTCCATGACATACATGTCTCGTTGTAACTTGTAATTGTCCTGGCCAAGCGCCCTTCATAAATGTCTCTTGGCCACCCTGGACTATGGAAGCCTTTGCTAATTATATTCTACTTAACTCTTTTTTTTTTAATTCATATTGCTAGAGGCAAATTAACTGGCCTCCAGATACACTTGATACGAATCATACGATGGTCGGTTTGTTATTTGGAAAGTATATAATATATTTTATTTTGAGGATTGAAAGTATATAATATACGTCAATGTCAAGTTTAATAAAAATGAGTGGTCATTCCCGCTCCACAAGAGCGTAGTAACGAGGAACTCCTGATCGTAAATCTGGATAATATCTACATGGTGTTTTGGGACAAATTGCAAAGATCTGATCGCCATGAAACACTGCGATGGACAATGGAGAAGATTCTACAATATTCGTCATGTCAGTATTTTAGAACAGACTGCAAAGATCTGATCGCGATGATAAAAGAGTTTCAAGCTTCAAGCTTGACCAAGTTTTGTAATAGAATTTGAGGTTATTAGAACGATGCAGATATGTTTTCAGACTTTGAGATATTTCATATCCCAAGAACACATAATGGAATTTCGGATTCTTTAGCAAAGATTGCGAGAGAGCTTTGTTATATTGGTTGTTATATTCCGGTCTAGTTAACCAAACTATTTCAAGTTTGAGTAATAAAATATTCGTTCGTAATAAAAAAGTGACGGGGAACTCGGAATGTTTTAAGTGATCTTTCCATTTTTACTATGTACAATAAATAAAATAATATGTCAAGTGGAACTCACGTGAAATACTGTTATAGATAATTAGCACAAAACATGACTGTCTGAAATATTATATTAGACTGCCGTCCGATTCGTATATTTTCATTCCATTTCCATCTCCAATCTTCAAAGTCAGATCTTACCAAGTCAACAAAAAGAAACGTCAGATCTTTCCAAATCATATCCGGATCATACTAAACGAACAACATTTTAATCGCTATCGCAAGTAGCTGTCGCTAGCGACTACGAAACGAACATGGCCAAAATTAAATAGATCACAGATGCACCCATAAAACGAGATATACTTTCAAAAGATTGTTACAGGAACATGTGTATAAAAAGATCAATCGTCGTCTGTACACCACACAAACACGTTCTATACAAATTACAAACAGAAGGAAATAGACTTGGAAAGCGAAGACAGTTTAAGTCCCTTGGTCGTTGAGAAGTCAGAAGTGGTTCTAGTGAAACCCTCAAAGCCAACACCTGATGTCTCTCTGTCTCTGTCCACCCTCGACAATGATCCTATGGTGGAAAGCATCGTCCAAACCATATGCGTATTTGCCCCTGAGCCCTACCTTGAAGATCAAGCCAACCACGATCTGGCTTATCTTCTACAGCATGCCCTCTCTCATGCCCTTGTCTATTACTACCCTTTTGCCGGAAAACTTCACCGGAAATCCGACGACAATAGACTTCAGCTTAATTGCAAACCCGGAGATGGAGTCCCCTTTATAAGGGCAACGGCTGCATGTACCCTCTCTTCTCTCAATTACTTGGATAGTGCTGGTGACGAAGCTTACCAACTTGTGCCTTGTTACGAACCTGTGAAAGGTTGTGAAGGATATGACCCTCTGGCTCTACAAGTCACCAAGTTTGCCTGTGGAGGAATCACTATTGGAATGGCTCACTCCCATTCCGTCGCTGACGGTGTTGGAGCGGCTCAGTTTTTCCGAGCGATGATCGAGCTTGCCTCTGGAAAGACTCAACCCAGCGTCATTCCCGTATGGGAGAGGGAAAGGCAATTTTAATGGTATGCATTCAACATATACACTTTTGTAGTATTACATGTTCAAAACCAATTTCTGAGTGTTTTCTTTTCATGTATTTTATTTTTCATCTTTTTAAAAATTAAACACTTTTTGTTATTCTCATCTTTTTTTTATTTAAAACAATCAATATTTGGAAAATATCTTTAGTTATATGTAATATTACTTAAAATGTCATTAATAATTAATCAAATGTTAAACTTTTATTAATAATTATGAAAAATAATATTACACTAATAAATATGTACCAAACAAACAAATTAAATATTTTTCAAATAATCTAAAAGAATCAGAACAACCTTTTTTGGTCAACTAGACCAACTTTTTTAAAAAATTGTTTTTATTAATAGGAGGCTAATTATGTTCCATGTTGACCAATTAATGAAAAAGTCATTCAAAATATCTCTATTTTGCCCATTTTGTGTTAAAAATTCTAATAATTTTTGAAGAAAACTGTGAAAATATATAACTAAATTATATGGATTAAATAATAAAAAAAAATAAATTAACGGGTTACTCAATCCTTATATTCATAAAAGTGAAATTACATTCATTCAAATTAAAAATTCATATAAAATAAAAATATTATATACAATAACAGGCTACAATCAATCAATTTAAATAAATAAGTTTCATAAATGACTTTTTCAAAAAACAATTACTCATTTTTAAAAGGAGAAATTGGCTAGTAAGGCCATATTTAGATCATGTTTGTCCTTTTATACCTTTTACTTTATAATTTTGTCCCATTATACCTTTGATTATCTTTAATATGAAATTAACCTTATAATCCTCTAATATAATATCTGATAATTATTTTCATTAAAATATTAATTACATTATACATAGCATCAAAATTTTAACAAAATAGCAACTATACAATTTTATAATAATTATATACTATTTTAAACAAAAATGCTAAGATAAGTTTAAATAAAATCAGTTACAATTATTTCCTAAATTTTCATATTTTTTAAAAAAAAATCAAAAATATAAAATATAAGGGTAATTGTGTCCATTAATAAACAAACGTATAATTTAGAGTTTGTTTTGTTTGTGTTTGGCTCTCATGATTATGAAATTACAAATAAATTTGATAATTTCCTGTGATATAGGAGATATAGGAGGCGTCGTCGATTTTCCGGAGGCTGGCTCTTTTATTGCAACTTCCGCGAATACATTGACTGGCGACATGGCCCGTGAGATCCTGAACATTACGTCCGAAGATATATCATGAAACTCAAGAAAACAATAGCAAATGACGAGCAAATTACAAATGAGAATGAGGAGAAGGTTGTGGTCACAACTTTAGAGATTATTGCGGCCCAAGTCTGGAGAGCACGATGCCGAGTCCTGAATATGAGTCCAGATGAGGCGGTTGTTTTGGGTATGGCCATTGGCATCCGCAGCTTTATAGAGCCTCCATTACTAGAAGGTTACTATGGCAATGCCTTGATCAGCGGCTCTGTAGGAATGACAGCAAACGAGCTGACCAAATCTTCGTTGTCTCGTGTCGTGAGGCTCATAAAAGACATGAAGAGAGCGGCGCTAGACAAGCGATACGTCTTTGGGAAACTTTGCGAGATTGAGAGAAGGCTGAAAGAGATGTCATCTACTATAGGCATCAGCAAAGGGGTTTTGACCGTCACGGATTGGCGGCAAATTAGTCTACAGTACAATGGTTGGGGAGGTTTAGTGAACATTATACCTTTGGTTCCGATGACAGTGGATCTCTGTGTTTTATTGCCGGCGTCAAAGGCGGACCCAGGGATGAGCGGTGGCGTTAGAGTGCTGGTAACGCTTCCTAGGGATGTGATGGCCGAGTTCAAGGAAGAGATCAAGCTTTCTACGAAATAAACGATGAGGTCTTGCTTAACTTGATAATTGTGTCCATGATTCTTGATTATCTGTCTTTATTTTGAACAACTATGTACTAAAATATATGTGTATTGCTTGAATTGTTTTTACCTTCGTTTTGGTGTCCTCAAATTTGAAAATTTTATGTTGAAATTATTTGGAATATTTAAATCAAACGAAATCCTCTTGGTTTGACTTCCACTTAGAAGAGATTCTCTATGAACCCAGACGTATGACCCCAAAACTCATCGACGGAAATTAATTTCAGGTTACATAAGGTCATTGATACCATCACTCATAGCCCAACTCACTCGTCTCCTCTTCCCCTCCAGCGGGGAAAACACCCATGGATTTCTGCCCTTGTAGGGAAATCTTCTCAATTCCGAACCTACAAAACAAACACCAAAATGATTAATGGAGTTGCTTTGGTGACTATCCCTGAAGAAGTTTTGAATCATTCTCACCCATTATGGATAAACTATGTTGTGGGATTCTGCATTGGAGACACACACCTTATATCGGTAAAGTCCATGCGACAATTAATCGAATTTGGACATCGAGAGGTCGCAACCGGCCCGATAGAGGTTCAAAGATTGATCCACAGTGACGGCTTCAACGGTACACCGTCGTCAAACCAGTATGCAACTGTATTTTGGACACCCCCAGTTGTAGGAAGACGGGGATAATTCGAGCTGCTTTCACTATTAGACACAAAGTGTCCCACATTGTTAGTTGGAAGGGATCCTAAGCAATATATAAGATAGATGGGTCACTCATCTTATCACCAATTGATTTTAGGTTGGAAGCCCGTAATATTCACCACTAATCAATTAGTGGAGGAGGTTCCGGCCGCCTTGTCTTTCTTTCCCACGCTCTTATACTCTATTTGCTTAGATCTGAAAGTCTCTCTTGTAATTTCCCTGTAACCTAGCCAACATCGTTTCTCTGGTATACCGGAGATTTGCCCTCTACGGAAGTTAATGAAATTTTTTTTTTTTTTAAAGATCCTAAAACGGTGCTATTTCGTAGTGAAGATGCAAGTGCTATGTCGAGAGTCTTGAAACGGCACTTCTGGCATTAGAGCCAGCCCTAGACCCAAGCGAATGAAGCATCGGCTTCTGACCACCATTTTAATAAGTAAAAACCAGCCACAACTTTTGCAAAACCCTGTGTGTGGTCTAGTGGCGTGTTGTTTACCATCACTGTTTAGGAAGCTGGGTTCGAAGCCAGTCAAGTGCATAATTAATTTTTATGTGAAAGTATCAGTTCGCGAAGTATTACATGAGGTAGTACAGACGTGTGTCATGAAGATGGAGTTGAATGATGAATGTGGTCTTGCTGAGCTTAGAAAAAGAAAGAGAATATGTGCTTAAAAAATATGGAAGTTTTCCCTAAAGCAAAAAAAAAAAAATTGTTTGAAGATGAAGTTTTCCAATAAAAAAAATGGAAAGTTGCATTAAGTATCTTTGGAAGACTTGAAGGAGACATCATCTCATATATCTTCGTACCAAAAAAACAAATCCACTATATCCTTCGGTAATTTCAATGTCCTTCATCATTTAATGAAAATATAGAAACCCTATTTTACCCTACTTACTTTTCGAATTATTATTTTGAAAAAATTTAAATTTCAAAATTCAAAATTTTACAAAATTTCAATTTTTTTTAATTTCAAATTTTAATTACCGACGTACAATTGGTCTGCTAGTTCTCTGAGGTAGTTATACTGAGTTCTACCAGTTCTACTGAGACAGTTGTACCAAGTTCTACCAATTCTACTGAGGTAGTTATACCGAGTTATACTAACTTTACTGAGGTAGTTGTACCGAGTTTTATTTAGTTAGTTGTACTGAGTTCTACTAATTTTACTGAGATAGTTATACTGAATTCTACTAATAATACTTACATAATTGTAATGAGTTCTACTAGTAATACCTACATAGTTCTACTGAATTCTACTGAATAAGTTATCCTTAGTTCTACTGATGTAGTTCTAACAAGTTAGTTTACTGAATTTAGATCTACAAATAAGATCAAAGGAACACAAAGTCAAATGCAAAAATTATAAACCCATGACTTAAATAGAATAAGAAATAGGCTTAAGTAAAGGAAAACCCAAAACTAAAAATAACAAAAAAAAACTAAATCAAAGAAAAAAACCCAGATTTCTTCATCATCATCGTTTCTGGTTCTGTCATCTTTGGTGTCAATTCAAGAATAAAAGATCCCAAAATAAAAACAACCCAAAATTCACTAAAAAAAGATAAAAAAAGGTAAAACCCTGATTAAAAAATACCAAGTATTTTTCTTAAGAACCCTAACTCAAAAATCCAGAACAAGCATGACCCTAAATCAAAGAAAATCCAAAATTATTTGCCAACACTGTGATTGCTCTTCTTGTTACCGTCGATTTGCATCTCGTTTATTCTCTATGAAGTTGAATGAAAAACCATAAAATTTTATGAATGAAGAAAGAGAGAAACGTAAAAGAAGGAAGGAAGAAGAAGAAAAGGATAAGAGCATCATTATCCCATATACCCATTTTAGGGGCTCTTAGTTATTCTTTAATACTTTTAAGTAGGAAAAATGAGTTTAAGAGACTTAGTTAAGAGACTTAGTTAAAAGCATCATTATCCCAAAAACTCTTTTAGGATCCCTTAACAACCTACATTGATAAGCTCTACCATGAAACAACACCTATCTAGTTCATGCTTGTCAAAAAAAAAATGAATATTAAGAAAGCTTCTTTGGTCTCATCAAGATGTGTTTGTCACTTACCAATTGACCTCTTTTTGGTTCTGAGTTTGTGAAAAGACCAACAAGATACAGCTGCTGGAAACCCGTCAGCCACGGCTCATATCTGCTTGTCCTGCACCCATTGAAGTTGTCATCCACAACTCGACCATTGCTCACTCTCTTACTGCAACATCCATGAGTGTTTACAAAGTATATTGGTTAAGTTACGCAAGAATACAGAACAAATAAAACAAGTATGTGAATTATCTGAGACAAAGCAGCACACACAAGTAAAAGCCAAATACTTTCAATCATGTTCATCATCTTATCAAACAATCCAAGAACCAAACCTATTACTAACTTCACTCATACTCAAAACAACATTTGCTCATTCTAAAGAAATCGATGAACATAGTAAAAAAAGGAAACTTCAAAGAATTCAAATCAACACAAAGGAAAATTCCTATTGATTTACAAAGCAGTATGAAACATCACTCAAACGCCGTACCTTGAATGGTATCTACAAGTTCCTTGACCTGAAAACACACACACACACTGAATGATGATTCCAAAGTCTCAAATTTTAACCAAAAAAAGACCTTTCTTACTGGGATTGATGGAAGTGAGAGCAGCGTTGTTGTTGAAACTACAAGCCTCGTCAGCGAGTCCGTTCTTCAAGTAGTTGTTGTTGAAAACATACGAGGCCATCTTCTGGATATCCGTCGGGAGTTACAAGCTCCACCGCTGAATCTGACTGGAGTGGGAAGCTGAAGCTAGAGAAGCGTTACCAAGACGTAGCATGTGGGCCTTAATTATAACGAAGAAGGAAGAGATCTTTTTGTTAGATCTCATCATTCAAAATTTGAGAATTAATCGCTGCAGAAGAGAATCAGATTCATCATTCAAAATCTGAGAATTACAGAGGAAGGAGAGACGAAATCAACTCACATGGTCTGGTTTGGGCTTGTGGTGAATGGTTCCGACGATGATCAACTTCTCTTGCGTTTCAAATCTATACCAAAAGGAACGCAAGCTCAGTATAGAGATAGTAAAACGAAATTGAGGATTGATGATACCGGCGATGATTCACACTGCCAAAAGAACAAAGGAGAGAGGAGAGAGAGAATGACGAGTGTCCCATAAGAGACAGTTTCTTCCTCATCTTAATTAAGCGACGGTTCTTCTACTAAAAGGTAATTTTCTTTTTTTTTTTAAATCACAATTAATTTAAGAAACCCCTTAAACAACCCCGATAATGATGCTCTAAGAAGTGAGGAGGCAGGGAGCGGGAGATAGAAAAAGAAATAAGTCTATAAGTATTAGGTTTAAGGGTATGTAAGTAATTATCTTAGTTTTTCGTATTAAATATAATTCAAAAAACAATTTTAAACGAAGGATATTTTAGAATGTGTTTTGAGATATAAGGACACTAGAGATGATTTCTCGACTTGAAGAGCAATTTGAAGACATGGAGATCAAATTCTGATCTTTTAAATAAGGAGGGACGTGCCTTATGAGAAAGCAAGATCTCTGAGAATAAAGAAAGAGGTTTCCCTTGTGTTTGTTACTGCTTGGTGTCGAAGCAGTGTCTGAAGTAGTTTGGGGTGGAGTCTGATGTTGACTTAGTTTGGTGGCGTCGATGTTGACGCTTTGTATGGTGAAGTTAGCCATTGTGTGGAGCTCTTGGTGAGCATGTTGTGTGTTGGAGTTGACGTACTCTTTTGGTGTCACTGGTGTGTGTTGGTGCTGATGTACTTGGTGAAGTACTTCCGAGATGTGGAAGATTGAAACCTAAAGTCAGAGGAAGTTTAGCACATGTGGTTTTATTGTGGTGTTCAGTGAAGATTGCAGCTGCAGAAGATAGTGAGCTCCGGTACGCTGGATGGTGATCTATGCATGCGTGCTTGATTCCTATTCTTCATAGAATAGTTAGAAAAGGGTGGTAGACACAAGTGTGTGTTGTAGCATATAGCAATTTTAGGTTATTTCTTATTCTAAGTCAATGAAATCTGGACGAGGTTCCTGGGACGTAGAAAACGAATCCCATTAACAAATTTTGTGTGTTGTACTTTATGCACTTGTTTTACATCGCCTCATCTGCACTAACAAAACCAGATTTATCATAAACTAGTATTGAGTCCATGCTTCACATGGTGACATTTTTCCTTAAATTTCAGCTTTGTATGACTAAAAATGTTATGTATAAAATAACATCAACTTATGAAGGAGATGTGTTTATCGAGAGCAAAAATTTCAGACATTAAGAATATATAAAATCATTGGTGAATTTGATTGTATCTCTTCCTATTATTCCTTTCAGTCATGAAAATGCAGTAAAGTTGAAAAGGTAGTTTTTTTTATCATTGTGTACTAATATATCAAACACCTAAAAGAAAACATTGTGTATTGCAAAAATTGCAATGATATAAATATTAACCTGTTAGTATATATCTCTGTTAATCCTTCTAGACTTTAATCAACTTTCCCATGGCATAGTCATTTTAGTGACTTGTGACCATCTCGCCCCTACAATCATACATTAACCACATATATTAAGCATTTGATTACTTAATATCTGAAGCATTAAAAAGTATCACCATTTACCATAGTGTATGAAAGGATGTTTTCAATCTATATTTTGATGTAAAACCTATTGTACAATAAGAAAACAACTTCAACAACAACATGATCGTTTGGTGGTGAATAAATGGAAGTGCATTTACCTTTTATCAAAGCCGTTTTTCTTTCTCTTTTTTCGTCCTAGACTCTTTTTCTTTGAGTCGAATCTCCACCAATTCGGATCCACCATACCACTCTTTCTCAAACCTTCTTAACCCTAAACCAGTTCGTGTGCTCCGCTAAAGCTAATGAAACTGTACGAAGAAGAGAGATAGCTCTGGGAAATATGGTTTATTGATATTTGTTTTTTTTTTTACAAATCAATTTTAGCACTAACTCAGGACACATTCCATACTACCACAGGTCCTTCATGTTCTGTTTTTGATCAATTAGGAGTCTATCTGATATTTGTTTATCCAATGGGAAATATATAAAAACATGGAAAAGAAAAAAATAGTGGGCAACAAAGAAGGATAGTGGGTTATAGATTGCGTTGAAATACTATTATACGGCTCAAGTTTTTTTTAAAGCATTATCTCTTATTTAATTGATTTTTTAAAAGAAAATTGTAAAGCATTTTCCATATGTCACTATTTGATTCGCCAGGTGACTTGCAATTTATTATATAAGGGATGCCAATGGGGAGCGGTCCCAGGTAAGAATAGGTGTGGCACAGGCCCCACACTGATTTTTTATTTTTTTTCTTTAGTAATTAATAAAAATTTATTTATGCATCCCTAATATATATACAAATTTAACTTTGCGTCCCATACTAAAAAAAGTTCTCGGTCCGCCCCTGATGCCAATATGGGTCGATCTAGAAGGACCGCCAGATCATCTATTTTCGGAACTTAGTCTGAGATTCTTGACCCTAACACTTTGTAATGTCTCAGGTTGGATATTGCCTGAATTCTTGTTGTTGCAAAACTGAAAAAGCCATTATCTAACACAATAGATCTACGAACATAGGAGGAAACTCTGATTCAAGTGTTTTACCCTTGGCTATTCTCACAATGCAATACTTTCAAACCCGAAAAATTGAATCATTTACAAGAATGAACCAGAAATGTTAGAGAGAACATTTCCTCGTACACTGTGCCAACTTAAACAACAATATGTTAAAACAAACTTCCTATGCTTCTTCCGGGATAGGAAATAAAGTGATTTCTATCCAAACAAGAATTATTCGTACAAATGTTATTTCATATGTTTTTTACGAGAAATACTAGAAATTGTACGAAACAATCCATAGAAAACCAATCCACCACGGTTAAATTAATAAAACCACGAACACATAGTAACAACTATCTTGATGAATGAATAAAGCTTCTTGAAGAAATCAAGGGCGAACAATATTACTAATGAAAGGGATAAGATATAATAACCAACGCGTTATATTGAGATTTTGCTTCCAAAAGAGACGATTTAACACCAGTCGATATGTTCTTCAACAATTACAAACCAAATTAGAAAAAAACAACCAGATCTAGACCCCTAAAACACACAACTTTCAATTCAAGAGCTAGTAAACTTAGTCACGGCCTTGGTTCCTTCGGAGACGGCGTGCTTAGCGAGCTCACCGGGGAGAACGAGCCTCACGGCGGTCTGGATCTCGCGGGAGGTAATCGTGGGCTTCTTGTTGTACCTAGCGAGCTTCGAGGCCTCCTGGGCGAGCTTCTCGAAGATGTCGTTGATGAAGCTGTTCATGATCCCCATGGCCTTGCTCGAGATCCCGATGTCCGGGTGGACCTGCTTCAGCACCTTGAAGATGTAGATCTTGTACGTCTCGATGCTCTTCTTGCTCCTCTTCTTCTTCTTGTCCGTCGCCCCGATGGCTTCCTTCGGCAGCTTCTTCCCCGCCTTGGGTTTCTTCTCCGCCGGGGCCTTCTCGGCTACCTCCTCCGCCGGCTTCTCTGCCGCGGGGGCTGCGGCGGCGGCGGGCTTCTTCTCTGCGGGTTTCTTTCCTGCCTTTGGTGCCATTTTTCTCGGGAAGCGAAGAGAGGGGATTTAGGTTTTTGCGATGGAGAGTTCTGAGGCGTCTGGAGATGTTAAGAAGGAAGAAGAAACGCGTTCTATTGGATAGAGATCAACTCGTGAGGATCGGTGACGTGGGACTGTTGTGTCCGTTTGATGGAAGGTGATAAAATATTATTAATCAACGGCTGTAAGGCGATGTTGGATAAGTGTTTTTCTTGGATTGCTGACGTGGAATCGCCGTTTTTTTTTTAATCTTTAAGTGATTCATAAAGAAAGTAAAACTTTGGGCGGTTATTCTAGTTGATGGTAAAAACCTAACGAGTAACAACATTAATAGCAATGTTCTTAACCGAAACGTTTCCGAGTGAACCGTGGATTAATTTATCAATGATCCATTCGTAACTAGTGTTTTTCTTGTTCTCGTAATCTCGTGTTCCAGAATTCTAAATATTAATTTTATTTGCTCAAATTTTTAACACAAATCTTCATATTTTAAGAAATTTGATTTTGAACCCAATTGAAAAAGAAATTTCTATCTATAAGGGATCCATATTGAATAACTATGTGGAGGAAAGAAGAGAAATAGGTTGCATAGGACATGTCACTTTCATTTTTAACTCGACTCCAAAATCTCAGTTTCTTCACTGCATTTGCTCCACCCGGATAAAGAAAACGAAAATATGCAACAAAGTAACATTAGGAAAGAATCAATTATCCTGATTTTGGATATATTTGTTATTCGATATGTTTCGTTTGAAACTACTTGGATATTCTGTGTTACAGAATCCAATTTTTTTTTTTTTCTAACCGGATATCCAATTTACTTCGTATAAATAAAATAAAAATAAAAATAAAAAATCTAATAAAATCCAGAAATAATATAAAATAGTAATATTTATATTTGTATCATCTTAATTTGTTTGACTTGTACATTTTAATATAGGAAATCTCCGGTCCTATCTCTTATTATTGTTTGATTAATCTTCAAATGGAGTTACCGGTTTTAGGTTTTAGCAGTTGACACAACTTCGGTTAGTTGCCGTTACGACGTCTTACTAAGTCTTAATCTTCGGTTATGACTTCGTTCGGAATCCAAGTACTCGACCAAGAAATGCATAAAGGATTGTTCGTCGCAAACCATACGACTAACTAATATAACAATTAATCGTCTATACGGTTGATTTTAGAGTATCCAAACTCGACCACGACATGCATAAAGGACTTCGACTTTTCTATTTTTGATAGAATATTACACGTTGAACATTAGTGGAGGCTGTTGTAAATTAATCTGAATCACCAATTCAACCAGCAGTTCATCTTACAAGCATGATTCCTTGTATGAACACTTTAGGCCGGGAAACTAAAGACAAACTTATACATCATTGTCATCTTCACAACAAAACAAACCAAATCATTTTTCTAAAACCAAATCACCGCTAAATATGATTCATTGCTTCCAACCATTAATTAGTTGCATAAGCCCCATCGTTGTTTCATAGTGACAATGGTGAAAATGATAGTTCTGAAAATCTGTTGAAGACTATTCAGTTTAAAATTATATATCGGAGTAATTTGATCAAAAAAATTATAGTTATTATAGATTGATTCTAAAACTTTTCTTGACAAACTTTAAAAGTCATTTTCTACTTTGGGCTTCTCTTATTAATTTGAATTGTTGTTACTTCGTCGATTCTGTTTGATGGTTTTTTTTTAAATGTCAAACAGCTAATTAATTCCATTATCCACATACCACATGTGGTTTTAAATATTTTGGTAAAGTTATATGTTGTAAATTAATCAAATTGATAGTCTCTAAACAGCTTTGTTTGATCACCAGGTAACTAATAGGAGATCGTAGCCTATATATTCCTGGCTAGCTAGGATGGTTGCCATCTTAATATTACTTATTAAGTACTTACCCTGAAACTTGGTTCTCTCTTAAAATGTACAAGAAAGTACTACACTTCTACAAAATTCCAATAGGTCCAATCATTGCAACAAAGTGGTATCGATGCATTTCATCCCATGAATATTCATCCCTGTATCCTACTAACTGGAATATGCAACCTCTATATAAATTATGCGTTGGATAGATAACAAGAAAAGCATGTCTAGCAAAAATCAATCTTCTACATGACTATTACCACTAAACTACAAACACTTGCTTATTCTTTATCATATCTTTCGTTCCACGCAAACATTTATCACCATCGACTCGTTTTAGTTGAGATTTATTTTATCTGGATACTTTGATTCTCCATGACAATGATATGAATTTTGAAATACTAATCAGTCAATTTCTTTAAACCAAAAAGTCATAGCGTTAACGAAAAAAATTATTGAAATTTCTAGTACTGTACATGACTTTTCTTTTGTTCCAATAGCTTTTAGCAGATTTTTGGTAAGTGGAGTACGATAAATACCAAGCGTTAAAACAGAACTAAATGTCCTATGTATAGACAAATAACAAAACTGAGATGTTCAATTTATAGACAAATAACAAAACCAAGATGCACTTCTGCTTATAGAAAAATCCTTTTTGATTTGTTTATAGAACCCACCTATTTATAATGATTTAGTGGTGACAAACTTATTCTGGAATTAGAGACTTGGATTTCAGTTTTTCCAGAGTCGATTTCAAAATTGGTTGATCACTGACAAAAATAGATCTTTGTCAGTGGAAGTTTAACTACTAACAAAACAATAAGACTATAACTCTATTATCTAACGATCTAAACCTGCCGTGTTTTCTTACAAAAACATCCTAACATATTTTCATTCCCACGTATTTGACGAGACCCCAAAATAATTCAACAAAAAGATTTAGTAGACCTATATATTAGTTCTTTATTGTAATAATTCGACAATATATAGATAAGATGTATATATGTCTATAAATAACAGTACCATGTGTTAAAAAAAAAAATAACAGTACCATAAAGTTCTTCATACAAAACTACTGGAGTCCTAAAATAAAATAAAATAACCTCTCTCTACACAAGTATAAACCCACAAAAGAAGAAAAAGTAAAAAGATCAGAAAATCACAACCTCCCAAGCTCCAGCTTCAAATCATCATTCTCTCCCGGCGTCAAGTTCAAATCCATACATAAGACCCTCTTTCCATTACCGCCGCCGGATTTCTTCATAGTCACCGGCGCTGGTGCCAAGCTTCGGCTACCTCCTCCTCCTCTATGCTTCCGCATGTGACCACCCAAGGCTTGCCCTACGGCGAACTCGGCACCGCATATAGGACACTCGTGTTTCACCGGTTTGACTCTCTTGGGAGAAGGAGTTGCATGGCCTTCAAGGGCAGCCGATCTGCGGTGGCTTGCTCGGTGGCCTCCCAAGGCTTGGAACGACGGGAACTCCTTGTTGCACGTCTTGCACGCGAAAACGCGGCTTTTGGTGTCGTGTTGGTGAGCCTTTGATAGATAAATCAAGCAGCTTGCCATCTTGTTGATCATCTCTATCTCTCTTTCCTTTTCCATTTGATTTGATTTGGTTTCTCGAAAAAAAAAACACTTTTTGTGTGTGTGCTTTGGTTGAGAAATGAAAAAACGAAACGAAGAGTTCGTTGAATTATAGATTTACGATCGTGTTTATATAAGCTGAAACTAAGCTTAGCTTCTTGCATTGACCTTTGTATCTGGTTTATTGAAATTATAGTTTTACCCTTTCCTATTGCTGAAAAAACATCGCCTCGTTGACTCTCACGGTTCAATAATAGTTTTGAGTTTGGTCTATATTAGGGGCAGGTATTACATCCCTGATATTTAATTTGATTTGTTGTATTTTTAGATTTGATCTAAGAAATCCTAATATAGGTAACTCTAATACCAAAACAAATTTTATTATCTAATATGTATATGTATGTGTGTGTATAAATAATTGTATAAATTTTATTACTGCAAGTTTTACAATAGTTTTATTCATTACATTAATTATTTAGGTATTAAATATTTAAAAGAAAAAATAATTTATAATGAAATATTAATTTTTACACTTATTGTAGCTTTTTATTTCCTGAGATTTATTTATAAGAAATATACAAGATATTCGGCTAAAACTACCAAAAATTCATCGAATATTTAAACACTAAATACCTACATAATGGTGGAGCAAATAAATTATAAAATTGAGATAACATATAACGGATTACAAATACCCAGATATCCGCTATACGTCTACTCTAATCAATGTACAAAATAGCAAAATACAATAATAACTGAGTATATTAATGTATGAAAACATGTCAACATGTTCAACGGCTTAGATATACATGCGAACAGAATCAATAAGGCCATGAGTTAGTTTATGACATTCACCAGTTGCTCATTTTGTTTCTTTAGCTAAACGCCAAAACGAGTAAAAAACTCAATCAGTCATCAAAGAACTAGCTAATACATAGCTGAATTCGAATTTTCATTAACCATTTTAATAAATATATCACTACAAGAAAACATTGGTATTCTGACGGACATTCCAACGGAAAATAAAATCCTCGGAATATCCCGAGGAATTTCTGAGGATATTCCGAAGAAACACAAAATTTGGTTTCCTCAGAATTTCCTCGGAATATACCGACGGAATTCCGAGGAAATATCAATCCGTCGGAATATTCTTATGGAATACCGAGGAAAAATGTATTCCTCGGAAAAAACCGATGGATTCCGAGGATATATTATAGCCGTTAGAGAGCCGTTGGAGAGCTGTTGGGGGATTTTAAAAATTCCGAAGAAATTCCAACGAACTAGCCGTTGGCGTCAGAATTCCGTCGGAATTTCTTCGGTTTGTCGGCAGGATTTCAACTATAAATACAAGCACCCCTCTTCCTCTTCATTCACTCCATATCTTCATCCTCCCTCTTACTCTCTTTACACACAAATTTGATTCATAAAAAACATGTCTTCTTCAAATTATTTTCGTTCTTGGATCGATCGACCTCATTTGGATCCGAACACGAGATTGCTTACGGAAGAATACCAACGAGGTATAACCGAATTCATGGGGTTAGTTCACCGACAACCAGAAGCAAAAACAAGTATGTTAAGATGTCCTTGCTCTAATTGTAAAAATAGAAAGATTATTAAAGAGTGAGATGTTTGGACTCATCTATATTTGAGTGGGTTTACACGAAGTTACAAAATTTGGTATCATCATGGGGAAACTGATTATGAACATGGTAGTACTAGCGAACCTCAGCCAGCGGTTAGATTAGAAGAACCAATTAGAACGGATGTAGATTATGGTGTAGGTACTGAGCAGATGGTAAATGATCATTTTAGAGGGGAAGATTTACCCAATGCAGAAGCTAGGAGATTTTATGATATCTTGGATGCTGGAAAGCAACCATTGTACGAAGGTTGCAGAGATGGTCATTCAACTTTATCATCTGCTACAAGATTGATGGGCATTAAAACAGATTATAATTTGGCTGAAGACTGTGTGGATGCGATTGCTGATTTTGTAAAAGGTATTCTACCCGAGGATAATATAGCTCCTGGTTCATACTACGAGGTTCAGAAACTCGTAGCTGGTCTTGGTTTATCGTATCAGGTAATAGATGTATGCAGCGACAACTGCATGATTTATTGGAGGGCGGATGAACAGCGGGTTACATGCAAATTTTGTGGGAAGCCTTGTTATAAAGACACGAGTGGAAGAGTTTCAGTGCCATATAAAAGGATGTGGTATTTGCCTTTGACGGAAAGGTTGCAGAGGTTGTATCTGTCTGAACGCACAGCGCAACTAATGAGATGGCATGCGGAGCACTCAACAGATGGTGAGATCAGACATCCTTCAGATGCAAAAGCGTGGAAGTATTTCCAATCAAAGTATCCCGACTTTGCGTATGAGAGAAGAAATCTCTACCTTGGATTATGTACTGATGGTTTCAGCCCGTTTGGCAAGAGTGGAAGACAATATTCTCTATGGCCAGTCATTCTTACACCATACAATCTACCCCCAAACTTGTGCTTGCGACGAGAGTTTTTGTTTCTCTCGATTCTCGTTCCCGGACCAGAGCATCCTAAGAGATCACTTGATGTGTTTCTTCAGCCACTAATATATGAGTTGCAACAACTATGGGCTCAAGGTGCTGAAACATACGATGTTTCGTGTAAAGAAAACTTTCAAATGCGGGCAGTACTAATGTGGACAATAAATGATTTTCCAGCATATGGTATGTTATCTGGATGGACAACGCATGGAAGGCTATCATGTCCATATTGTCAAGATAACACTGATGCTTTCCAACTAAAACACGGAAGGAAAACGTGTTGGTTTGAATGTCACAGGAGATTCCTACCACCTGATCATCCATATCGTAGGAGTAGGAATTTGTTTACGAAGAACAAGAGGGTGTTTGACAGTCCACCTCCGGAAATTTGTGGGAAAGATTTTAAGACACAACTAAGAGATTTTAGTGCAGAAAGGACGCCAGACGTCGGTGGACATGAGCGTTTTCCGGTAGATGCTGTTGGAGACCTACATAACTGGCACAAATAAAGTATTTTCTGGGATCTGCCATACTGGGAGGATCATCTGCTAAGGCATAATTTAGATGTCATGCATATCGAGAAGAACTTTTTTGACAATCTCATGAACACTATCCTTAATGTTCAAGGTAAAACAAAGGATAATTTGAAGTCAAGACTGGATTTAGTCGATATATGTGCTCGTTCAGAACTTCATGTTGATGATAATGGTATGGCTCATTTTTCCATATACCGACTTGATGCAGAGGGAAAAAATGCGTTATTTGATTGGATTTCAAACGATGTGGAATTTCCAGACGGTTACGCATCTAATTTGCGTAACTGTATCGACAGAAAGGAAGGAAAGTTTACTGGCTTGAAAAGCCACGATTGCCATGTAATGATGCAGCGCCTCCTTCCGTTTGCCTTCAAAGAACTATTACCACGAAATGTTCATGAAGCAATTGCAGGGATAAGTGGTTTCTTCCGCGATTTATGCACGAGATCAGTGACTCTTGAAGGTATTGAAAATTTGAAGACTAACATAGCCGTGATTCAGTGCAACCTTGAGAAGATATTTCCTCCCTCATTTTTTGATGTTATGGAGCATCTTGTTATTCACCTGGCAAAAGAATTGGAACTTGGTGGTCCTGTGCAGTATAGATGGATGTATCTGTATGAGCGGTATATGTTCCATTTGAAGAAGATGGTGAAAAATTTAAGTAGGGTGGAAGGTTCTATAGTCGCACAGATGATCAATGAAGAAACTTCAAACTTTGCCGAGTACTACTTTCCAGCAGAAGTTCAGACCAAAAACATAAGACCTGCTCGGCATGATGATAGAGGCGAACGGGCAACATATCATGTTACGGTTCCAGACATTTTCACAGACGTTGGACGACTTAGCGGAAAACCAAAGGACCGTCGACTTACTGAGTAGGAGCGCAGTAATTTGCAAACATATTTGCTCACCTACTGCGAAGATGTTCTTCAATATGAGAGGTAAATAAATTAGCTTACAAATTTTTATTTTAACAAGTTGAAATTTAAATCTTAATTATTTACATTATTGTCATCTTATGTATAGGATTTTCATTGCAGAAAAGCGGTTCGAATATAAATACGCCACAGAGGACGAACTAGAAGAAATGAAGCAAAGAGAATTTGCTAGATGGATGTTTACTTATGTGAGTGCTTTAAACAAATTAAAATATCATTTATCACATATTTATACTAATTCACATTTATTGATATAACATATATATGTGTTATTAATAGGTGTCTGCTGGTTTGGCCAGATGTGAAACATTTGACGATTGGATACGCGAGATGGTCGTTGGACCAAACTTTGTTGTGAAGTCATATTCGAGATTTTGTACTCGAGGATATGCATTCACAACTCAGAAGAGGAGACGTTCGAGTACGACTTATGATGCTGGCGTTTGTTCTGCATCAGGAGATGATGTATACTACGGACACATACATGAGATTTTGGAAATCAAGTATTTGAGCATGGTTGGATTGCGCTGTACTATTTTCTATTGTGATTGGCACGACAACACTCTAGATCGAGGTGTGAGAACATATGCATTTGGTGTTACATCAGTAAATTCGAGGCGAAAGCTGCAATATTATGATCCTTTCATTCTTGCTTCTCAGGCCGATCAGGTAATTAAATGTTAATTATTCAGAATGATTCATCATCATGTGTATTAATTTATAATTTTACTAATAATTTTTTAAATGTTACAGGTTTGTTATATCAAGTACCCCCGGGTAAGGAACAGAGATGATCCATGGGTTACTGTTACAAGACTCAACCCGAGAGGCCGAGTTCAGGGAAGTTCTGAGCTGGAAGACCCACTACATCCAAGCACATCCGGCAACTTAAGTGCAGCAGAAGATTTAGCTGGAGTTAGCCTTGTAGTCGATTTAACCGACTTCGGAGAGGAAGCCGTCGTTCACGTAGAGGATGAACCAGTGATTGGAGAGTTTCACCAAGATCCAGATTCAGATTCATCTGGTGATGATGACTCGGAAACAGACTAGCATCGACTTTTTTTTTTTTTAATAGAAATACCGAGGAAATTCCGAGAGAAGATAGGTTTTCCTCAGAATTTCCTCGGAATAGACCTTGTCGATTTAGGGATTTGATTATAGAGTCTTTTTCCTCGGAATATTCCGACGGAATTCCGAGGAAGATAAGGGTTTCCTCGGAATTTTCTCGGAATATTTCGAGGAAATTCTGAGGAACTAGGGGTTTTTAACCGAAAACAACGTTTTCCGGATTGAATAACACGTATATAACATTCATTAAGTGTCTTAACCAGATTATGAAGTCAAACTTTGGTGTTTTACCCAATAACAAACACTTTTACGATTGCATGAACGAAAACCACACAACATAAGAGAAACACTTATACACTTTAATAAACGGTAAACGGAATACTTACAATTATTTTTGAAATTTTGTTATTTCATGGTTTATGATCATCTATACATAGAATCCTCAACGGTATGCATTACAATTGTATAAGAAATGAAATACGGCAAAAAAATCGATGTTTTGAAACCCCAAACCCTTTTTCCTCGGAATTTTCTCGGAATACTTACAATTATTTTTGAAATTTTGTTATTTCATGGTTTATGATCAATGGTATGCATTACAATTGTATAAGAAATGAAATACGGTAAAAAAATTGATGTTTTGAAACCCCAAACCCTTTTTCCTCGGAATATTCCGACGGAATTCCGAGGAAGATAAGGGTTTCCTTGGAATTCACTCGGAATATTCCGAGGAAATTCCGAGGAACTAGGGGTTTTTAACCAAAAACAACGTTTTACGGATTGAATAACACGTATATAACCTTCATTAAGTGTTTTAACCAGATTATGAAGTCAAACTTTGGTGTTTTACCCAATAACAAACACTTTTACGATTGCATGAACGAAAACCACACAACATAAGAGAAACACTTATACACTTTAATAAACAGTAAAGGGAATACTTACAATTATTTTTGAAATTTTGTTATTTCATGGTTTATGATCATTTATACAAAGAATCCTCAATGGTATGCATTACAATTGTATAAGAAATGAAATACGGCAAAACAAATCGATGTTTTGAAACCCCAAACCCTGTTTCCTCGGAATATTTTCATTTAACCGGGTAAACCAAGCCGCCAAATATCTCGCGAAAATTGAATTAATGATTTCCGAGGAAATTCCGACGGAAATATTTAATCATTCCGAGGAAATTCCGACAGACATTTTCCGTCGGACGCCTCATTTTATTAGGTCGAACCAGATCTTCTTCCCCATTTCTCTCTTCATCTCCGCCGAAGCTCTCTTCCTCCCAGCCGTTTCCTCCCTTCTCTCTCGACGATTTCCGGCGAATCCGCCCTAATCCTCCTCAATTTCAGTCACTGCATCATGTATGAACCCTATCCCACTCTCTTAGGTTAGATTTGTTAGGTTTTTAAGTAGATTTGATGATTTGGAATGATATTTATAGATTTTTGTTAGGGTGAATGGTAGGATTGTGTAAAATCGAGTTTGATTATGGTATTCACTTGATTTGGAATTTTTTTTTTTTAGTTTTAATTAATTTTGTGGTTATAAAAATCTAATTGATAATTATGTATATATAATATGAAAACGTTTTTTGTAAATAAAATCTAATTTTTGCATTATAAAATCATTTATATATTTATTAAACATTTTTAATATCTATAAAACTTTTTTTGTGATTAAAAACTATTATTTGGGATTTAAAAATAAAATAAATATATATATATATATATATATATATAATATAAATTTATATATTTATTAAACATTTTTAATATTATTAAAACTATTTTTTGTAATTATTAAACTATTTTTTATTTATTAAAACTATTTTTTTGTAATTATTAAACTATTTTTTATTTATTAAAACTAATTTTTTGTAATTATTAAACTATTTATATTTTTGTGATTAAAAACTATTTTTTAAATATGTTTTTTTTATTTATTAAAATTATTAGAACTAATTTTTAAATATGTTTTTTCTAATTTACAGGTCTAATGATGATCAAACCCGGCCTCGACAGCGTCGTGGTCGTGGTGGTACGTGGAGCCAGTCTCGGGATTTCAGCCAGATTAAGGATTCCGCTTCGCCCCACAGCTCCTACCATACATCTCCCTCTCCATTTCCCGCTCATACTCCTCTCGCTCGCGCTGCTGCACCCGCTCCTGCTCCTCCGGGTCCTCCGGGAATGATGAGTGTTGCGGAGTTGGTTCGACAGCCCGGTCGTGACCATCTTCCCTATCTCACTCCGTATCCACATGGACGAGGTCAAACATGGTAATTAAACGTATTTTTTTTTCATTAAAATTTGATTCATTATTAATAATTTGTTCTTTTTATTAGGTTCAACCGATCCGGGAACGGGATCAGCGCATGGTTCAACCGTATGATGTACTCGGCCCTCGACAAGGGACATCCGACTTTCACTGACTTCCCTACCGACAAGCAGCATCTATGGTTTCGTCAGTTTGCGGTAAGTATTCTAATTTTTTACTTATAGTTTTAATCTTTAATATAAATTTTTTACTAATTGTGTTTTTTTTTCAGCAAGAATTCAAATGGAATCCGGATGATACGCTTTTTATCTATCACCACTTTGTCCATAAAGTTATGGACAACTATGGGAACCAGATGCACGAGTGGAAGAAGAAGTGAGAAATAAACAAGGTTGTTTTTAATTTATTAAACAATTTTTTAATTTATTAAACTATTTTTTATTTAGTTAACTAATTTTTTTTTTTTTTATTAAAAGGTCCCAAAGTCGATGAACAACACGGTCTGGACGGAGTTGTGTGTGCATTGGGATAAGGAAGAGACAAAAGAAACTTCTTCCACTAACTCCACCAACCGCAGGAGCGAGCGTAAAGGGAAGGGCGTCTTCAAGCATAACTTGGATGCTCAATCTATTGCCACTCTGGGGGATCGCATGGTAAGTTCAGCCGTTTTTTTTTCAATTATTTAAGTTTTGAAATTTTATTTTTTGTGCATTTCTTCTAATTTCTAATGTTTGTTTAATTTATGTTTTTTTCAAGGCGGAAGAAAATGATGGCGAGCCGGTTGATGATCTCGCCCTAGTGAAGAGGGCGTATACCAACAAGAAGACCGGCCAGATTGATGATGGTCTTGTGAGGGAAGTGGTCACCCTGGTCCAAACTCAGGTGCAAGACGAAGTGTCTCAGTTTCAAACCGAGGATGACGATTCGACGGCTTCGACCAACTTGTCCCGGGTTCGAATCAACGAAATCATTGAATCGGTAAATTTTTTTTTTTAAAAGTTCAATTCATTTATTTCTTGATTTTTATTTTATCATCTTTTTATGTTATTTAAATTTGGCTATTTTCTATTTCAGTCGGTTCCAAAGAAGAAGGGACGTTTGGTCGGTTTGGGTCGTCGCTCCCGGTCGGTTCCTCCTTTTTCTGCACCACCGTCCTTTGTTGATCCAGAAATACTTACGACTCAGTTGAAAGACAAGGATGATCGGATATCTTTGTTGGAGACCCAGATGGCGGCTCAACAGGCGGGCTATGAGGCACAGATGAGGCTGAACCAGCAAATGATGGAGATGATGAAGAGGATGTACCCGAACGAGGTGTTCCCGAACGTGCAAGACCCGTAGTTTTTTTTTTTTTCAAAAACTCGGAATGTTTTATTTTTATTTGTACAACTTTGAATATTATCTAATATGTTTTCAATTTTAATTTTAATTTTATATTTTCGAATTTAAATTTCAAAAAATTTATTTTTAAAAAAAAAATTAATTTTTTTTTGAGATTCCGAGGAAATGAACCCTCAGAAATTTCCGACGAACATTTCCTCGGAATAAGTCGTCGGAATATACCGAGAGACTCCTTCCTCGGAATTTTTCGAGGGTTCCGTTCCTCGGAAATTTCCGATGAAAATTCTGAGGAACCTTTCGTCGGAACTTCCGAGGATTGGACCATCGGAAAGTCCATCGAAATATCCCGTGGAAGTTCTCCCTCGGTATATTCCGAGGACCTTTCCGACGAACTGGTGGTCTTCGGAGTTTCCTCGGAAATTCATTTCCTCGGAATTCCGTCGGAAATTCATTTCCTCGGATTTCCGTCGGAAATTTCCGAAGGATTTCCGAGGAAAAATGAATTTCCGAGGAGTTATTTCCGAGGACTTGTTTCGTCGGCATGTCGTCGGAATAACGTTAGTCCGACGACATACCGACGATTTTTTCCCTCGGTATGCCGCTGTTTTCTTGTAGTGTATAGAGAATTAAGATTGTTAGGAATGTCAATGTCACATATATAAATAATAAAAAAAAAAATTATAGCCAACTGTTTAATAGTTGGAAATCTATAAAAGTAGATATCCAATTGATAGGTCTGAAGTTCACTGCTAAAACTTATGTTTTATAAAACAAAATATTACATCGTAGTAAAATACGGTTCAATATGCCTACAGAATTCAATACCTCTTATAAATTGAATATACACGACTAATTTTGATACCAACAAATGAGTTAAGTAATACCACTGCTCGTTATACTTATGAGCAATAAAATTGAAGAGTTTTTTCGTCAATAAGTATAGCAGAGATCTAAATCTCTCTAAAATTAAATGTATGATGTATAACCAACGATAAGTTGGTCTACTAGATACAATTTTAGGGTTATATAGAAAATAACTTAGAGGCCATATAAGAAAATATCTAAAGAAATTAAAATTATATAGTCTAAACCTTATTAGAGGAATTTACCAATGTAACATGTCCGGTCCCTAACATGTCCACAACTTTCTAGTTGTTCTATATAGGCCTGGGCATTTCGGGTATCGGTTCGGTTCGGTTCGGGTATTTCGGGTTTCGGGTAGTTCGGATAGGGGTTAGAGGATTCATTTAGTACTTGACCTATTTTCGGTTCGGTTCGGTTCAGATAGTTTCGGGTTCGGTTCGGTTCGGATAGTAAATGTAGGAACCGGAAAATATCCGAAAAAAGTTCGGTTCTCATTTGGATCCGGTTCGGGTTCGGATAGTTCGGGTAGTTCGGATAATTTGGATAAAATATCGGTTATTTAGGGTAAAATATCAAATAATTAAGATGATTTACATAAAAATTTGGATATTTTGGATTACTTTGGATATTTCGGATAAAACTATCCGGATACTTTCGGATACTTTCGGGTAGTTTGGATACTTTATAATAATTTAGTTATCATCAAGGATTTTCAGATACTTTTAATAGAATTTTAAATTTAAAATATATATTTAATGATGTTATATGTATATATAATTAATATTTTTATATATTCGGGTACCCGTTCGGTTCTCGGTTCGGTTCCGGTTCGGTTCGGTTATTTCGGATATAAAAATATAGGAACCGTTCGGGTATTTGAGGGTATTAGTCCGGTTCCGGTTTCGGGTATTTCGGTTCGGTTCCGGTTCGGTTCTTCGGTTCCGGTTATTTTGCCCAGGCCTAGTTCTATATATGCATATTATCATTATTAAAAGGATAAAATAAAGACAAAACGCAATTTAGGAAATAGGTATTTTGGTAAATTAAAGAGGAAGTACGGCAAGACTTTTTGTACGGCGAGTTGTGTTGAGTCATGGAAACGTCATCGATAAATAGTCGTGAGTCAGACGCTCTAGAGTGTTTTACTATTAATCATGCTCTCTTTTATTCGCGTGTGCATCTCAAACTCCAACGTTTCAAAAAAGGTTTCCATTATTATTGTCCTCGTCGTGGAAGATTGTTCATCTCTTCATTTAGCATCACGCATGAAAATTACGTAACGTGTTATCTTGGATGTTTTAGGTGTGGAAGTTAATTCTTAATGACTGCAGCCAATTTTTCATGAGTTCATACTTTAAGTTTTCTATAAATCGAAACTTAGATAAATCTATTAAAAAACATATTATATAGAATAAACTCTGTCCCATCATTGTTTTTAACATAATAATGTTAATTCAATTTATAATTATATAATTCATAAAATATTTAATTCAATATTTTAATATGCTTAGTAATATAAGATCATTTTATCATAATAAGTCTTATAAAAAGCTTACAAATCTATATTTTAACTAATTAGTTAAATTCATAAATAAAATAAAATTTATATTTAATAAATAAACTTTAATTTCAACTGAGACAAATAAAAATGTAATGCTATACGTACATATAGTCTATAAATATAATTAATTTATTAACTTAATAATAAATATAAGCAGACCTATAATTTAATAATTTAAGCCATGTTCGTTTGAGAGTTGCGAAGCCACTGTTGGAAACTATTAAAATGTCACTTTCTCCGTTTCAAAAAGATACATACTCTACCAATTTTTTTTTGTTTCAAAATGATACATTTATTTTAAAAAATTTCAGTGCACTTTTTATCAACTAATAATGACTAATTGTAAACTTTAAGAAAATTCTTATTGGTTTAAAATTATACGAAATAGATAATCACAGAAAATTATGCATTTAATATATTTTATTAATTTGTGTGAAAAATCTAAAACATGTATCATTTTGAAACGGATGGAGTATTTTGATTCTCAGTTGCTGAACCAGTGACTAATCACAGTGATCATAATTGAAAAATTAACGCAAATACCACATTCATAGTACCACTATTCTTTTTTTTTTTTTTGTCATCTCATAGTACCACTATTCATTTTTACACTAATCACTTTTACCCTCACTTTTAATGAAGGGTAAAAGACACTTATACCCACAAGATTAACTAATCTAGACTTAGGTTTAGAGTTGAGAGGTGAGACAAGATTTTTAGAAGATGAAATTTAAGATTCTAATAAATATATAAATAAATACTTAAAAAATATTAAAAAATTAAAAAAATAGATTCAAACATAATTTTCGATTTTCAAAATGAAATTTTGAAAAAAGAAAAAAAAAATTGAAAATAAAAATTAAAAAAAAAAAATTATAAAAAAGTTCGAATTTGAAAAAGTATAATTCGAAAACATAATTTTTTTTTATTTAAATAATGATTTATTATATATATATAACAAGGGTATAAGAGTCTTTTGCCACTTAATGAAGAATGTATTTTTGAAAATGTCTCTTTTAGTGGTGGTAAAGATGAAAAGTGGTTCCATGCAAGTGGTAAACTTAAAATTTCCTCATCATAATTTGTAAATTGAAAACATTTATTTACAACAATCTAATCTATTAATTTATTGTCCTATTTTTATCTACTTACAAATAGTCTTAGGTTGGTCCATTACATTTAACTATCTTTCCTATTATTTCTATTTATACATAACTTAATTATTATTAAATATATACCCTAACCTAAAATTAAGGAACTAAATAACTAATCCATTTTTAATAATGAATTCAATTTATGTTAACACTACTTTTAAGTAAATAATCAATTATATTTTATTTATTAATATAAAAAAATATATATATGCCTACTAATTCATATATACAGTTGTAATTTAATTCAAATGCAAAAAAAAAAAACAAATTCTATAAAATCCTCACCAAATACATAATAATATATTTTTTTATACATAAAGTATTAAAATTAGATATATATATATAATGATATGTTGGAACATGTTATCATTGATATTTTTTATGAGTATAGTTTTACGGGTTATTCCAACACATATAAAATATTTATCAAATATAAAATTAATTGAACAAAACATAAAACATACTTAAAGTTATGCTTGAGTGTTCAGGTACCTGTTGCAATACGGATTGGGTTTTTGGAATTTTGATTCTAATTTATTTCACATCTTAGGTCTCATTATGTTAAATTTGTAAGTACAGAAGAACAAGTTTGGATATAACACATAGGTTTTACTTCTAAATTGTATCACATCTAAAATCCATAAAGTAACACTATATTGTTCTCATTTAGGTTATATGGGTTCATATATATCCGAAGTTAAATCCAAAACTGAAAAGCAAAACATAAGAAATAGAATTGGATATTTAAGGTACTCATTGAAGATTTAAATAATTATTTGTATATATAATTTCAAAATAAATATAGAATTGAATATTTGAAGTACATATTTATGTTTCATATATTTATATTTGCGATTGATTTAGAATTTTGGTCGGTTTTTGGATTTTTTTTTGTTTTTTTGTGTTTTCCATTCGGGTTCGGCTAATAATACTTCGTGTTTGGATATTTGATGTACCACACTATAAGACCTATTATGGGATTTCTTATATTTTGGATTGGGTACTGATCACCTTTTTTTTGTTTGAGTTTGGTTGGACTTTGGGTTAAAGATTTTATGTCAAGACCTATTTTAAATGAAGAGAAAATGTGATTTATAAAAAAAATTACCAAAAAATTAAAGCGCGGATAAAAATCTAGTTTAACAATTAAATAGCGGTCACATGGGTAAAAATGGAAAAGTTGAAATGGGAAGTTTTTTTTTCCTTTTTTTGCGAAGTTCCCCATCATTTTCCTCTTATAAAATTGGACAACCAAGGTATTTACATATAGTATCTTGGCTTAGCGGTCAATGCCTCATACTGTAAATTAATATATATATGTGGCACATAATAACCATTTAAACCCGGCTCTAATTAAGTGTATGATCCAGTAACCTTAATTAGTACGATACAAAGGTTTTTAGCTTGAAAGTTTTACGTACAACTTGTTTTTTCTATACCTTTTTCGCAATTCAATGAACCTTCTACTCTGTAGTTCTTTAGCACCAGGTGTCCTTTTATTGTTATAAGTCTCATACACAATTAGAAAATGACTAATTCTTAACACTGAAGTTTTTTCCATGCCTTGATTTGTTTGCTTTTTCTTTTTTTTTTTCATTGAAAGGTAGGAGATGATTGTCAAGTTTTCTACAGTTCAATTCCAATACAATGTCCTAATTTCAGTTTTCAGCTTCTCGTATCAGCTTTTATTTTTCCCCTGCTCTTCATTTCTCTGCAGGTTCCAACTCCCAAAATCAATTTCAGCTCCAATTCGCTTCTATCTTTCAGGTAATTCAGTAAAACTCTCGTTTCAACAAATTTATCTTGTAAGTTGCAAAAAAAAAACAAATTTATCTTGTATACTTGGAGGTTTGATTATCATTTGAATGTTTTTATTAATCCTCAAAATAAAATTGGGTTTCGATCATATTTGACTTAAATGTGTTTGGTTGAATTTTTCTTCGATCCTTCAGTTCAACACAAAACTTTTTTTGCATGAATCACATGGGTTTTGAATTATCTAAATCCTGATAATCTAATTTCATAAAAGGGTGTTAAATCGTTTTTACTAAAAACTTTCTTGCTAAAACAGTAACTGCGAAAAATAGCTTTCAGTAAATCCGTACAAGACAAAGTACATTAGGAGCGCGTGAACTGAAGTGTTCATATATGTTTGGAAAAGGGTTGAAAATAATATAAGATTGAATAAAAAAGTAATACATATTAAGATTATTTTATGGTCCATGATTCACGCCGCCATTCACAGAAGAAGTTGACCATTAAATATTTGGAATTTACAAGATGTTTTAGTAATACAAGTTGCAAGATTCTAGACTCGAAAATTTACGGACTAGCCTACCATTTACCTAATTAATAAAATAGGTTATAAACCAAATAATGATCGACCATGGACCAGTCCGTACTGCAGGCTCAATCCGGGACATGATAAAGACAACCAGAGACTATGTATTTATCTAGTATATATTTCATGTATATCTGTAACATAGTGTTTATCCTTATCCTTATCTTGTTAGGATAAACATGACCTTATGACGGTCTAATACCTTGTATATATATGGACTTTCGACAGTAATGATAACATAAGTATTTTCCCAACACTTCATTTACAACACGTTATCAGCACGACGTTGCTCTCATAAACCCTAATCCTAAAAACCAGAAATAAATCCGAGCAGTAAAAACCATAATTCCCGACAAACTTCAAACAGCTCTATTCCTCAACTCCGGTGGATCCAGACGACGAGCCAGATACCAAATTAAAGCTCTTGACGAGACGAAGCCAACGCCGCTAACCCCGCATCAATCGGAGTTCGGACGCGCCCCCACGCTCAGCTACAATACAGGCGGAAAATTTGTTCCAGAAACCAAAATCTCTCTCAACCATATACCAGTCTCCTATTCCAACAAGCAGCAACAAAAACAATAATTCCTAGCAATCCATCAGCTAGCCAGGAAGATCTCTAACTGATAGACCGATCAACCCATCAAAAGTTTTCAGGTATCATCGAAAACTCATCTAAAACCCATAAAGTATTAAATACCCCAATCCGCAGCCATGTAGCTATATTTAGCAACATGTCTCTGCAAATAAAATAAAACCATAAACCATAAACTCTTTAAAATCTCGAACCTGAACTTGTTTTGAACATGTTCTTAATCTGAAACTGATTTTAAAATTGTTTAAAACTTTTCCTGATGATAGTTTCACATTAGAACTGTTTAGGATTGAAAGTTAAACAATTTTTTTTAAAAATCTGACTGCTATATGTTGAAAGAAACCGACTGTTACTTGCTTAAAATTATCATTATTGTCCTGTTTAATGTTCTTATCTGATCTGAATCAACTAGAACTGTTAAGGACTGCATGTTACATATTTTTTTTTTGAAAATCTGATCATGGTTTCATAAATTAATCCGAGGTTTTACCTCATGTTCTTGTCTGAGAAATTTGTTTTCTTGATGATTGATAACGACTAGAACTTGATTAGGATTGAAAAAAATATTTTTTTAATATTTAAAATCGAAATATCAGAGATATATCTGAGAAAATATATTTATTTTTAAATCGAAAAGTATATAATAAATTGCTTGAATAAATCAAATCTTCCTGATTTATTTTTTTAAGTCACAATAATTTCTGATTTGATTATTTTTCAAAAAAATAATAATAAATATATGGTATATTTTTCGAAAACCCTAACCTGATTTCATGATTGAATTGGTTTGCTTGATTGCATATTGTTTGCATACTAATATTGCATACTGAACATGAAATCTCGACTGTTAGGGATATAGATCATTCATAGTTTTCAAGCAATCTGATCTGAACTGAAAAAAAAAATCATTATACTAAATGATCCGATCCAATGGGATGAAGAAAATATGGAACATTTTCCTGATCATCTAAGATAGAATCCCTAAAGGCCTTGAAACCTTGTGTTTGAAATAAGAGGACCTTAAACCGTATGGTTTTAAGAAAATGCATCATTTAGAATTTTTTTCTCTTTTGGTCCGTGTGTGGCATTGATATGAAGCATGAAAATTTTCAAAAAGATTACTTGATTAAGACCTGTTTTGAATAATGATTTCAGATGTCGAGTTTCATACCCTCAGATTACAAAGCCCTTGATCTCTCTGGAGATAATTATCTTGATTGGGCTATAAACACTTCAGCCGTCTTGAAGTCTAGAGGACTTGGGAAGTGCATCAAGTATGGCAATGACACCCTTGCGTGTGAAAGACACAGAGCCATAATGATTACCATCTCTGTGAGGACCTAAGAGACGAGTTTGGATATGTTAATGATCCTCATAATCTCTGGTCATTTTTGAATTCTAGATTCTGTGAGCCATTGTTGCACGAATCCAAGAAAAAATGGGAAGCTCTAAGGTTCCAGGATTATGAATCCGTGGACAATTATCACTCTGATCTTATGAGAATCACCTATAGTCTTAGACTATGTGGTGAATTGGTAACAAACGAGGATTTGTTAAACAAAACTCGTGACACATTCCATTCAGAGGAAGTGTTGTTATCACATCAGGCCAAAGGTTTCACCACCTATTATTACCTGTTCTCATATTTATTAGACATTGAGCAAAAGAAGCAGAAAATGATGGATAACATCAGACGGTTTAATGACATCATGGAGATATATTATGAAGTACTAGACAATGAGATGAAAATCCTTGAAGCTAATAAAGCCACATTTGATAAGAAGAGATCTGAGGAGGATTCTGAGTGGACACTCATGGACCATGAGGTCGGATTATACATTGAATAATTTTCTGACATTCTGATTTTTTGTTTTCATATCTGATTTGATTTATTTGTTATTCATTTATGTTATTGAAATAATAAAAACAATTTTGTTTTTATATATTATCTTGCTTGGTCTTGCTTGATGATTCTTGATTAAATAACAAATAAAACCTTAATAAAAGGATAATCAGTCCACTGATAGTTGATTTCATGCATGGTTTAACTTTACCTTGATTGTATAGGTTTAATTTTACCTTCCTCCAATCACATAAAATCAATTGTTGGGTGTAGACTAATGAGTCAGTTCACTGATAGATTGATTTCTCGCATAGATTTAACTTCATCTTGATTGTATAAGTTCAACTTTACCTTCCTACAATCACTTGAAATCAATTAATTGGTACTGACAATGGCAAAAGACACGAAATTATTCAGACCCATTGAGTTATAAAGATTTATAACATTCTACATTGAACCAGTGAGCAAAGAAAATACGATTTCTTTCAGATTTTTGAAAAATCGCCTAAAAGCATTATGAATGCCTATACCCATATTTTCTACTGATTTATTCTATGCTAAGGATCAGTATGAAAGAGGCATAAAGCCATGGTAACCAGTATGGTTCACCACGAAATAAACACTTATGGCATGACCAGATTAGCCATCTTGATCCAAAATGATGAAAAATTAATTAAGGCACAAAATGATATAAAATCTCACAATGTGTTATAAGTACACAAAAGGCTCCACTGTCCTAAGCACTACCCTAAAACCCAAAATCTCCACAATGTGTTCATAAGTACACAAAAGGAATTATGTATAAAATCACTACAAATAATTAAGGCTCCACTGTCCTAACCACATATATGAAATTAAGATGAGTATGATAACCCACAGAAATCCATGATCATATCATAAATTCGGATTCCATGATCATATCATAAATTCGGATTCCATGGTTCACAACCATAATATACACGGCTGGAAAGCTTTAAAGCCCTCACTAATGGTACATCACCCACGTCCAGCCTAAAGCTTAAGGACATTATGTATATAAATATTGATTTACATCAGGCCATACATGTAAGCATAGACATTCCCACCTCTGAATGATTAAGGGTCATAAACCAGACATATACACAAACCATCTTAAGAAAATACGAATATTCCACCACATATATGTGTGCCATTTAAGATGGAACCTCAGATGAGGATTGAGAATATATATTAGATAAATAAGACTTCCTCCACGAAACTATAATGTATCTTGTGCCAAACATGGATGATTTAATCAAGTGGCCAAGAACACAGATTACAAAAGATAGTAATCTGATTATCCAACTTTGAAAGGAGAAAGTTATCAGGCTGATAAAGAGTAAAGAGTAAAAGAGAAATATAATGGTATCAACCATAGTTGTCTTGGCAAGATCCTCAGACCAAAGATTATGATCTAGACGTTCTAAAAGAATATGATCAAAAGATATAAAAGCTAGCAGAAATATATGCCAGACACACTGACCCGAAAAGAAAAAATGACTATGTCATACCAGCTTAAGAACCACGAATTAGATGTTTAAGAGACACAATCAAGTTGCTACAATGTATATTATAGATAGACAAATAAGTTCCAAATAATAAGGAACCTCAGAAAGTAATGAAAGGTGCTCAGAATCGTACAAATCCGAGTTCATAAGAGAAACCAGTTCAGATAGAGAAATAAGGTTGCGCAACCACACATCTAAGGTACCAGACCATGTAGTTTGGGACGCCAAACTGCAAGTTATAAAGGTCTTGGATAATAAGATCTCAAAATCTAATTAGATCATGTCTGGAACAGTATGAAACTAAAGATAAAAAGTGTTAACACCAAAGATGTATTTACATACATAAGAGCTCATAAAAGATTGTAGTACTTGGGATTTGAAGGATATAACCTGAGGATCATGAACCCACGGAGAGTACTCATAAAACCTATATAGGGACGTGGGGTGTTCAAAGAATTCAAAGTAATTATAAGACAGAAGGGCGTAGTAACCATGTACATACAGAAAAGCCATCTAAGAAAGAAACTAGTGAATGGATCTTGTGAGATAAGAAATTCCGTGAGATTAAAGGACATGACCACATGGTATAGTGTGTCCATGTTCCTTCTAAATAACGTTCAAGTATAGCTTGATTACACAAGGATACTCACAAGGACCAAGGAACAATTTATAAAGAGATATGCTCCTATATGGTGGATGCTACTACAGAAAATCAAGTTTGATTTTGTCTGGATATTTACTAAAGAAATAATGGTGTAGTAAGCAGCGAATGGATCACTGGATAAAGGTATCAACGTACCATAGAAATATGAGAAAGAAATTCTCATAGAACAAGCTTTGTTCCTAAGTTGTTTATGGATTGTAATATACAGCAGCTGTAAGTAATATGAAAGACTAAGTATTTACTTAGTGCAGTCAGTCCATACAAAAAATATTATAATTCCTTGTGATCATAATAAAGACCAACTGAGAGAAAAAGGTTTAATGGTTCAAAGGTTCAATAATACAAGTTATCGATTGATTAAACAGGCTATGTTTTACATATGGAAAGTCTGTAGAAAAATCATAGCCGTGTGTGTGTGTGTATGATTAAGTCAGCACGTCTAAGTGAGAACCATAAACCAGGATAGTGACCAGAAGGATGTCTGGTCGTGGCTTAATGATTATAAGCATTGCTAAAGCAAGAAAAGATCGATAACCATGTACAAAGGACATGAGTGTATGACTGCGAATTCATTGTGTGATGAGTTTCATTGCAGCAAATAATTATTGATGGTATGACCTTAGACACTCATGATTATGAACGAATATAGACAAGGTCTATAGCTCAACATGGATCGACAAAAGAAAATAAAGAATGATTGGTTAAAGTGGATAAAGCCATTGGCACATACGAAGATATATAAGTCCGAATGAACGAAAGATATGAAGTAAAGTTGTTCGTATGTGTTCTGGGTCTATGACTCAATATATATTGAATGTCCACGTTTTGGGAAAGCCATATAACCAAAGAGAATCCGTGGGACATGAAAAAGGACCTGCAAGTAAAGTTTTATTGCAGATTATAAAGTCCATCCGAGCACCGTTTGAAGCACCATCAGTTCAACCAAGACATGGAGTGATCAGCAGCAAAGATGTACATCCTGACCACATCTTAATGGAGTTCCAAAAGACATACCAACGTCCAAGACTTACAAGTTCATTAAAGGAGGATCCAGCTGATCATCTTCACCAAGTCATAGGCAACTTCAACGTTCAAGAAGACTCGGATACCAGATGGGAATGCGTATACTACAGTGATGCATTCATCTGGGGGAGTTCATGTGTTGTACTCTTTTTCCTGTCCTTGGTTTCCCATTTTGCCACATTGGTTTTGGGGTTTTTCAGGAGAGGTTTTAATGAGGCAACATTAAGCATGCAACGAACCTGTACCGGATGTGTCGATCAAGGGGGAGTGTTATAAACTAAATGATGATCGACCATGGACCAGCCCGTACTGCAGGCCCAATCCGGGACATGACATAGACAACCAGAGACTATGTGTTTATCTAGTATATATTCCATGTATATCTGTAACATAGTGTTTATCCTTATCCTTATCTTGTTAGGATAAACATGACCTTATAACGGTCTAATACCTTGTATATATATGGACCTTCTGGTCGACAGTAATGATAACAAAAGTATTTTCCCAACACTTCATTTACAACAAAATCATGATTCTTCACGCTTTACAACAACGTGGATAATTTTGTCCCACATTGTTAGATTTAAGAGTGTTTAAATGAAAAAAAAGAGTTGATCAAAAAAGAGTGTGTTTAGATGAACTAATTATCTTGACTCCAAATTCGTTGACACTTCACAGTCAAAGACTTGCAGTGCGGTGGGGTCTAAACATCTCATTATTGTTTTCGGATTAGTATGCTGTTACAATCAAATTTTGGGGGTTTAGGGTTTGACTGGTTCCATCCGCAAACGCAGCTTTTGCGGCTGGTAGCGGTTGTTAGCATTTTGCAATAATAATTCAAACCGTTCTAAACTGTTTTAAACCGCTATAAACCTTATAAATTCAAAAATTGTTTCCAGCTAACGTTTGCTGTTGCGAGCAATTGCAAGAAGATTTTTTTTTCTTTTTTTTTAAACAATATAAATATAAAAATAAAAATAATCAATAAAATTTTTAAATTGAAACTATAAATATTCTTAAATATATCTATTATATTTTAATTAATATTATAATCTTTTTTTATAAAATATTTTCTATAATTTTAAAATTTTAAAACTATAACTTTCTAAATATAATTTTTATATTTATTTTAATATCATGATTTTGATATTTTTATAATTATATAAAATGTAAATATTGTTAATTTATTATTTAACTGCTGCTGCATTTGGTAGTTAACCAGTCTTAAGTATTCCGCAAACGCACTAATTTCTAACCGCATAATCAGTCGTACAAATCTATTAAAACCGCTAGAAATCGCAACCACCCGCAACCGCAACCGCTACGGTTGAACCAGTAAGACCCTTAATTTAATAAAAAAATAACAATTTTTAACAATCCAAAAACCTATAATTATATATATATATATATATATATTAACTCTTAAAATTCGGTCTAAATACTTTCCTATACTATGCGGTAAGTTTGTTCGTCGATTCAATATGGTAAAATAATTGAAGGGGGGCAATTAATATTTTGGCCTTTGCTTATGTTGGTGTAAGAAAATTGACAACGAATCTCATTTGTATTAGGTAAAGTTATTACCTGGTGATAGCATAATCTATTACTCCAATCCCCTATGTATTATTTGAGAAGCATTACAACTTTTTTTTGTAGCCACATGTCATCACTAGAATGATTTTTAGAATCATTAGAGAAATATGTTGGTCCATCTAATTATATAATAAGTTTTTTATTAAACTAACAATAAATTCATCATTAATGTACTTTATTATTTCCTTAAATAAAATTTACGGAATTGCCTAATGTGGCTAAAGTATATATATGACAATTAATGATTTTGAATAATAAAGATTTGATAAAAAATAGTGTATCTTCTATCATATTTGTTTAATTTTAAACTATTAAATAAATTAAACAACCACAATAACCATATAATAAAATTTAGATTTTTATGTATATGTTATATTTTGAATTTTTACAAACGGCTATAAATTACTAAAACTGTTAAAAATCTCACATTCAAATTTTATGATCCATATTTTAAAATTTTTGTTATGACAAAATACAAATGATTACAAAAATTATATAAGTAAAAAGTCTAACTTAATCAATTATTAAGATTAATATATATATCGTTTTAAATTAAACTATAAGCCATATAAAATACAATATTTTAGTTTCAAAATTTACTTTGAACAGTTTTTTTGATAAAAGTTTTGAACGATCATTGACAACTTATTTTTTTGTAAATTATAAATTTTTAAAACTATTAATCCCACAATGAAAATTTTGTTATCAGTAATTTAATTTTTTTTCTATAAAAGATACAAATGATCAAAAAGCTATATGAGTAAAATCATCATTTAATAGACATTAATATTAAAAATATACTAAAATATATTATTTATGTTAGTATCATTTAAATTTAATAACATATCCTATCAAATATATAAAAAATATTTTTTGAAGTAATAAAATTGATTTATATGTTCGCACCAATTTAATTATATATTTAATAGTTACTGACTTTTAATTATTTAATATATATTTATTATTTCATAATATGTAAAAATATTTAATACATAAAATAATTTATATATATAATGTTGATCACGCGTAAGGCACAGATCTTAACCTAGTGATTAATATTTGTGGTAGTTAGGAGGGGGGGGGGGCAATTAACCAAATTGACCACACAAACCATAAAACCTCTTTCCTTATTGATTAAATATGTAACGCATGGCACTCGCCAAGTCAAATCAAACCAAACTAACTTGGGACTTGTCGCAAGTCCGACTTGGTTCCATCTCCTTTGATGTTTGTTATCAGTACTGACCGTCTTAATCCTCTCACAGACCAGATTGGGCATGAGTTCTCACAAAAATATATTATACATATTCAGATGTTATCAGATTATTTGTTTGGCTTAGAGTGGAGGACTGTTTTCTTGAAAAAGGATCTCCTTACAAAAGCAAGAAGGCGCCTATTGTTCAAAGCCTAGTAAAAATTTGTTTACAACCAACAAAAGCCAACAAGTTATTTTAATCAGATTCTCAGGTTTGTTTCGTTGTAAGAAGAATATCGATGTAATTAATTAAACAACAGTTTTTATTCACTTCAATTTATGATTAGGATTAATGTTTATCAATTGTTTTTGTTTTTCTGTTCGGCCCAATGAGCGAACCGGGTAGGCCATCAACACAATTCATTACGAAATTCAACTCTCGTTTTAAAAGGAAGATGTAAATTGTGCAAAGCCCAATAAGGCAATAAGTATGTTCTTAGTAACTATTTAGGTCGGATATGGGATATTTCATATGGTTTACTCGTTGCTTCACCTTGGCTTTTGCTACTGGTATGAATAGTTTGCAAGTGGGTAGAAGTTTTGTCCTATAAGGGGATAAAATACGTCCAATGAACGCAATTTTTCCCCACGTAATATCGCCATAATGAGCCACAGGAGGAGCAAAGTTTATTTATCGAAGACATTTCAACGAGTAATTAATAAACTCTTAAAGAGAGAGTGCTTAACAAGAAGTGAGTGGGATTTGACTGAGGAAACTTGTCTAGAGATGAGGTTTCTATATGTTATTTTGGTGGTAAAAATAATAATATGATCCTAAGGAGAGCGCATTAGAACTCTCTCTTGACGAGTCTAACTAGGAAGGCCTTCGATAACTTTAGTCATATATGTAGATCGTAAAATCTACACTAAGTATTTGATAGTGATCATGGTTTAATTTAGAAAAGATAAACTGATGTAGGCAACGATATCTTTAGAACACAATAATGTAATCAATTTCCAGTAGGCAAAGATGAACTTTATTGATGAATAAGGGTGAATACAATTGATGAATTAAGATCGAACGTTACAAGTGAGATCGATAAGATAAAAGACTTAAAACTAGATGAAAACGAGGTCGATGTATGGGTATAGCTCTCTCTAGGGTTTTCAACATGTCTTTCTTCTGCATCGATCTCTTCTTATAATGGGTTGCTTCCACGATCTCCGCAACTGCTCCGCGATCTCCAGTTCCCCGAATCGATCTCTTCCTGATTCGTCGAAGTTGGGCTTCTTCGTAGTCGCGGGGCCCAAGCCATTTAGGCCCATTATCTAATTGTCCGAAATTAGGTCCAACAATATGGATCATTTGACTCTTTTTATTAGGCAAAAAATAGATGTGAGCATCTCCTCTTGTGCAGAACTTTTTTTTGGTATGAATATTAAATTTTATACCATTTTTCTTTTTGATAGAAATTACATAGAACACAAGTAGCATAAAGAAACAAAAACTACTATAACACATGAAATTAAAAAAAAACGCAACTTCCCTGAATAGAAGAGCAAAATGAACAAATTCTAGCATGACAGAAATAAGCATTGCCACAAGAAAAGAGAGCCGTGATAATAAAAACATGCATGAGCTGAATAGTGAAACAATAGGTGATTTATCATGAAGGAATGTACTTCTTTGCTGGTGAAGTAAGCCATCCCTTTCCAAACCTTTCGAGGAGCGCCTACCTGCAAATGAGGATAAAATACAAAAAGATGTTATGTGATGATTATAAAGTTAGAGCATCCCCAATGTGTGACTCCAAAATGGTGCAACACCAAAATGAAGTTGAGTTTTACTCCAATGTATTATTTCATTTTTTACTCCAAAATTTTATAATCTAAAATAATTCTATTTTTATTTAATTAATAATTGTTAATAAGACCTCCTACTAATAAAATTTTACCAATTAACCCCAACTATCTTATGTTTACAAAAATCCCATAAAATATAATTTATTGAAATTAAATATTTATTATTAAAAAGTACAAGAAATCATAAAAAGAAGAAAATATATATTTTGGTTCAACAATAAGCATTATAATATTTTTTCCCACAAATGATCAACTAATGCATTTCATAATGAAAAATGAGCTTCTTTATCTTTGATATTCCTAAATCGAGCAAGAAAATTGTGAAATCAGACATTTTCATCTTATGCAATTTTGATATCTAGAGGTGGAGCTTCTCTTCCAAGTTCAATTGGTGCATCGAGTTCACGCTCATCCTCAATTATCATGTTATGTAAAATTATACGTGTAGTCATGATAATGTCATGTAACACATTTATTTTACGTTATATTTATTTATATTATTTATGTTTTAAAAAAAATAGTTTATGCATCTTTATGTAAAATTATTAAATAATCCTTTACCGCAGATGCCTCAACCTCCTCCTCCAGCGGCTGCACCTCAGCCTGCCCCAGCAGGTGTGTGCCTTCATATGCACCATACGCGAGATATACGGTGGAAGATTTGCTTGCCCAGCCTGGACGGGAGGGTTTGGAAGTTCTAGACCCCGATAGACCCCGAGGAACTTATTGGTAAGTTATTAATTTTTATTACATTAAAATTTAAATTATTTTTATTTTCTAACAATTCAATTGTTTTTTGTTTCAGGTTTGGGGCTAACAACCGTGTTAGCCGGAGCGTTTCGGCGGTGATTAAGGGTTACTACGATGGGGCATATCCGAACTGGAGCATGACACCAAATCACGTTAAGATCACTTGGTTTAAATGTTTTGCGGTAAGATTTTTAAATTTAATTAAATTATCACTTTTAAATATTACTTTTTATTTTAAAATATTTATTATTAATTGTAATTTCTTCAAAAATTTTATGTTTCAGCAAAGGTGGCATTGGTCTTTGGGAATTACCAAGAGGGTGAAGAGGGAATTCGTTGCAAAGGCAAAGACCCGCCTTTGCAACACAGTCTCCGATTGGAAGGACAAGTGAGAGATCTACGGGTATGAGGGAAAGCCCACTGAGCTCACGACGGATGTGTGGGATGGCCTCATCGCCTATTGGAAGCTACCCTCTTCGATCAAAAAGGCCAATTCGTGCTCTGCTTCTCGAAAAACGAAAGATAAAGATGGTCATTTGCCCATGGTTCACAGAACCGGACAAAAACTTTATGCAGGAGTCTGTCTAGAAGCTGTAAGTTTTGTTTTTAATATTTATTTTAAATTTTTCAATTAATTTAAATTTTAATATTTAATTTTTTTTTTTTGTAGTTAGAGAAGACGGGAGTCTTACCATCTTTGTCTGAGCTATTCAAGATGACTCACGCCACATCCGACGGAGTTTTTGTGGATCCTGCATCTGAGAAACTCTTCCATGCAGTGGCTGCTCGGATTGAAGAACGGGAGACGCAACTAACCCAGCAGTCTCCCAATGGATTACCCGTCACATTGACCATCGAAGAGGCCGACAGAATCTTCGAAGAGGTACAACTTAAAATTTTTGTTTACGTTATTTTTAATATTTTAACATAACTAACTATATAATACATATTTTAATTTTATAGGTGGCTCCTAAAAATAAGGGACGAATAGTCGGCATAGGCTCTGTTAACGAAGTTGAAAGGGCAACTTCGTCATACACTTCGAGACGGGATGAAGAGACTTCTCAGATGAAAGCTCGAATGGATAGCCAGCAGGTTCGTTTAGACTCTCTTGAGGATCTGCTAGACGTGAGAGACGAGCCACTCTTGGGTTGCCATCACAAAATCCCGAAGAGTCCGATCCAAACCGTCAACAGCAGAGCAACCCCACTGACTACTTCGACAATATGTAGTTTTTTTTTTATATTTCTGTTTGTATTATGAATTTAAATATTGACTTTTAAATGCTTTTTTAAAATATGTTTTTCATTTTCATATTTCGTTTTAAAATTTAAAATATTTTGAATTTCGAATATTAAATATAAATTCAAATTTATTATACACTAATAATAATATAATAAGAATCGATGTAAACTCCTCGTAAACATTACATGAAGTTTACATCGAATGTTTACGAGTGATTAACATCGAAAGATTTACGAGGGTTTTACATCGAAATGTTTACGTGTGCTTTACACCAAAATCATTACGTGGGCTTTACCACGAAGCCTTACGTGTCGTTTACGACGAATACTTTCCATGCGCTTTACGAGGAATATATTTCGTCGTAAACGTAACGAGTCGTTTACGACGAAACCTCCGTTACGACAGTCGTTTAACAACGAAACGTCTTTCGAGGTTAATTCGTCGTAACACCCCGTTTACGACGAATTTACAATGAATATTGCCCTCGTAAAAAATATGTTTTCTTGTAGTGTGATGTCATGTAACACATTTATTTTACGTTATCTTTATTTATATTATTTATGTTTTAAAAAAAATAGTTTATGCATCTTTATGTAAAATTATTAAATAATCCTTTGTGGAATATCCTATTATTTTTCATATTATTATACAATTTTTAAATATTATTTATGTAAGAAATAAAAACATTAAGAAAGTAAAAGATCATTTCATAAATAAAAAAAGTTTAACTTTAAAATGAAGTAATAGATAAGATTACTCTACAAATAGAGTAACCCTAGCCATTACTCCATTTTGGAGTTGGAAATAGAGTAGGGGTTGGAGTAGATTTTACTCCAAAATGGTGTTTGGAGTTAGAAAATGAAGTATGGTTGGAGATGCCCTTGGTAAACAAGTCTTTCAAGTCATCAACAAATTAAAACACCAGTTATTGCACGGATGAAGTTCACGAGCAAGGTGAGAGATTCTTTAAACCTTGGTGGTCGGAAGAGTTTTATATTCACTGAATAAATAGATTGTGGAGGAGATTGGTTGGACTGTACTGTAAAAAATTTACTGTAGAATTTGAACTGTAAATGTATTGGCTGTAGCTGTACATTTACTAAAGTATATTTTCTATAGAGATTTTTGCTGTAGTTATGATAACTGTAGCTGTAAATTATTGGCTGTACTTTTGTAAAATAAAACATGATTGGATAAAATGTGTTATAGCTGTAAAAAAAAACTTTTCTGTTAATTTAAAAATATAATAATTTATAAAATTTATCCAAAATAAAGAAAACCATCTAAAATAAAAAAAAATAGTCAAAGGAAAACCAACATCTAAATAATAATAAATTTTATCTACTAGAATTCCATAAATTCATTGCAATCTCATCTCGAAAGTCTTCCATGTATTGCCGAGAATCGACCATTTGTGCATCTTTATGGTCTTCAATCTCTTCATCTATTTGATGGCTTGCCCCCTTGCTCCCAATTTGCTTCAAAATCAGGATCTGGTATACTTGATTTTCGTACAAAGTTATGCAGTGTCATTGTTGCTGCCACAAGTTTTCTTGTCGTCTGAATGTCATATCTTGCTCGATCTTGCATTATCCTCCATTTTCCTTTCCACACTCCAAAAGTTCTTTCAATAACACATCGAATTGTAGAGTGGATGCGATTAAATTTTTCTTTGAAATTGCTGGGTGGTGCTTGATTTTGAAACTGACCGTGATGGTACCGAGATTGTCTATATGGTGCCAGATATCCACGACGTAAAGCATACCCTGAATCAACAAGATAGTATTTTCCTAAAGGTGGATGCGGGAAAATAGGATCTCCCATAGCCAATGCTAGAAACTTTGCATCATGAGCAGACCCAGGCACACCAACATATGCATATGTGAACAGCATGTCTAAGTTGCATATTCCTAGAATGTTCATGCTGCATTGATTTTTCCTATTTCAGTATCGTTGTTGATCTCGTCCTGAGACCATAACAGGAACATGTGTTCCATCCATTGCACCTATACAACCCTTGAAGTTTGATCCATAATGTCTATCTGACTGCAGCTTTCGATGGACTTGAGTGAGATTTGTTGGATCCGACTTGAACATATCTATTGCCATAAGTTCCATGACATCAAGAACTTCATGAAACTTTCTAAATATGCTCTCTTGTGAGTGTCCAAACATTCTCATGACGCTTCTCTGAGTGGCATTGTGACCACAGATGTACAAAAATATTGCAACACTCTCTTTCACCGACATATTTTGTGAAGATTTCATCTTGTATTGATTTTCTATCTTGTCACATAGATCAAGAAACACCTCTGGCTGCATTCTTAAGAGAAAGTGACATTGTAATGGATGTCCATGGATTAAATCGTGGACAAGTTGACGACCACGAGTAGGATGTGCACACAATGGTTGTCTAATCATTTTCTCTAGCTTGGTTTCGTCTGAGAGTTCAGAAATCAACCGAGACTCTTCATCTCTTTATTCTATCATACACCAAAATAGTTGTACAATCTGTAAATAACAATCTAAATATAAGTTAAATAACAATCATCTGTCCACGTAATCTATCAAGCAAAAGATAATTATATCAACTTTAATAGCAATTTTTTCCTACAAGATATCAAAAGTAATTGTGTTTTACCTCTCGCTGATGAGAAGATGTCCCCACGTTTGCCATATCTGCAACAAATATACATTGAATGGCATCATATATACACATAATAACACAAATATGAAACAAACAGAGTAATGTTTAGTCTTAGTCGGTTTTGAGAAGCGTGAACTCATAATTGTAACCACTATAGTATTGAATTTAGTTGCTTCTGTTTTACTATTAGATTTTAGAAATTGAAACGCAGGAAATAAGGATGCCAAATCTGAATAGTGGGTCTTTGACCTCTCGGGATCCACTAAAAGCATTAACTTAATCATATGTTTGGTTTTCTTACCGATGGACATGTTTAGCTCCAACAGGCAATAGCTGTTCTTCTTTCTCACGTGATTTGGAAAACGTATTTGAAAATTTAGTTTTCTAGACTTAATGTTTTGAAGAAGAAAAGCTAGTATTTATAAAACAAGTGTTACCTTAGGGTTTTCCTTGCTTAAGTTATCTATTGATTTTTTCCTTTTTGTTTTTAGTTGATAATGTCCGTTCTTAAGTTTATCTAACTTTAAATTATTAGTTTATGATCAAAGATTATCATGATTCGAATATACTAAGAATATATACACGTATCTCGTATGTTGATGAAAAATATAACGTGTTTTTTTTTTCAATTATGAGTTTATTTTTTCTACAACCCAAATAATAAGGATGTAGAATTTTTGTCTAAAACAAATAGAAAAGTTAAAGTTTTATTTTTTTTGTTGTATCTTGAAAAGATAAAGCTACAATGATTGGCAACAATTTATAAAATTTTGCTTTAGACTTTAACTAAGAAAATAAAGCTAAAGCATGATTGGTTAGGATTAGTGCTTTAGGAAAAATTAAAGCTAAAGTACTAAATTAAAGCCCAACCAATCATCACATGTGTTGTAATGAAAATTTTCTTAGGACATCAGCATAGCTAAAACTTTTACCAAATCTCCCAAAAGTATTAAAAATTAATGTCCACAAAAAGAGACAAATGTTTGATCTCTCACAATATCTCTATTTTTGCTTCTTTGCTTTTTTTATTTTGCTTAAACTGATATTTAATTCTTGAGAAATTCAGATGAAAAACCCATCAATGCAGATGGCCTTAATTACTAGCCCGAGATCTAATTAAATTGATTATTCCAGTCGAGGGGGTTGGTCCCATCCAACATGTTGCATAAAAGTCTTAAGGGAGTAACGGCATACTGACCACAAAGGGAGACACCAGAACTTAACACTACGGCCTAGAGATGAAGTGGTTACAATGCACCACTTTATATCAAAATATCTAAAACGTAGTAGTTCCATCATAACATAAATCTGAAAAATGTTTTAGATAGTGAAACTTAATTCTTAGCAAACTGTAGTAAAATCAACAACAAACGTAATTTCAAGACATGGCCAAAAATCGCAGTCTTTCGCAACTTCCCAATGGGCTTTATTTTTAAACGTACAAATATGAATTAAATGCTGCATTACCCGTAACTGATCGACTTTTTTGATATTTACTAGGAGTTTTTTGATATTTACTACGTATTGGTCATCTTGGGCTGAAAAACCCATCTGAAAACCTCTGTGGCCAGTACGAACCGAATCTGGAGCCGTAGTTGCAGCCGTAAACCGTATACCACCGAACTAACTCGTCCAAGTCGTAACTGATCGTTTTAATCTGAAGTACCTTTTTCGTAAATACTCCTTCCGTTTCAGATTATTTGTCGTTATAAGGTAAAATTTTTGTTTCAAAATAAGTGTCGTTTTATAATTTCAATGCAAAATTTATTGATTTTATATTTTAATCTACTTTTTTATTGGTTGAAATGTGGTTAGGTGTATTGGTAATGATGTTTTTATCTAATAAATATACAAAATTAAATATTTTCTTAATCTATGTGCCGAAGTCTAAAACGACAAGTAATCTGAAACGGAAGGAGTATTTCATTAGTAACATAAAACAAGTCGAAATAATAATAACTGTAGTATCATCCAATTACTATAATTAATATTTCAAGAAAGACCAACAAATTTATTATCAAAGCAAATAACACGATGATTCTTTGATAATATTAAAGTTTTAAAAATGCTGAAATGATTATTACTATGCGATGTGCAAAGTACAATATAATCTGTAATTTAAGGCAAACACATATAATGAATATTGATGAATTCAATTATTAATTGAATAGATAATTTCACTATGCGTAAGTTGCACGGATATTTTAAAAGATTGAACTTAGGTTTGTTAAATCTTAAAATTTCAGAAAACCATGTATTACAAATTAATAAAATTTTATTATTTGAATTGAAATGATTCACTACAAGAAAACAGCGGCATACCGAGAGAAAAAATCGTCGGTATGTCGTCGGAATAACGTTATTCCGACGACATACCGACGAAACAAGTCCTCGGAAATAACTCCTCGGAAATTCATTTTTTCTCGGAAATCTTTCGGAAATTTCCGACGGAATTCTGAGGAAATGAATTTCCGAGGAAACTCTGAGGACCACCAGTTCGTCGGAAAGGTCCTCGGAATATACCGAGGGAGAACTTCCTCGGGATATTTCGATGGACTTTCCGATGGTCCAATCCTCGGAAGTTCCGACGAAAGGTTCCTCGGAATTTTCATCGGGAATTTCCGAGGAACGGAGCCCTCGGAAAATTCCGAGGAAGGAGTCCCTCGTTATATTCCGACGACTTATTCCGAGGAAATGTTCATTTCCTCGGAATTTAAAAAAAAATTAATTTTTTTTTAAAAAATTATTTTTTTTTAAAAAAATAAATTTTTTGAAATTTAAATTCGAAAATATAAAATTAAAATTAAAATTAAAATTGAAAACATATTAGATAATATTCAAAGTTGTACAAATAAAAATAAAACATTCTGAGTTTTTGAAAAAAAAACAAAAACTACTGGTCTTGCACGTTCGGGAACACCTCGTTCGGGTACATCCTCTTCATCATCTCCATCATTTGTTGGTTCAGCCTCATCTGTGCCTCATAGCCCGCCTGTTGAGCCGCCATCTGAGTCTCCAACAAAGATATGCGATCATCCCTGTTCTTCAACTGAGCCGTAAGTACTTCTGGATCAACAAAGGGCGGTGGTGCAGAAAAAGGAGGAACCGACCGGGAGCGACGACCCAAACCGACCAAACGTCTCTTCTTCTTTGGAACCGACTGAAATAGAAAATAGCCAAATTTAAATAATATAAAAACATGATAAAATAAAAATCAAGAAATAAATGAATTGAACTTTAAAAAAAAAACTTACCGATTCAACGATTTCGTTGATTCGAACCCGGGACAAGTTGGTCGAAGCCGTCGAATCGTCATCCTCGGTTTGAAGCTGAGACACTTCGTCTTGCACCTGAGTTTGGACCAGAGTGACCACTTCCCTCACAAGACCATCATCAATCTGGCCGGTCTTCTCATTGGTATACGCCCTCTTCATTAGGGCGAGATCATCAACCGGCTCGCCATCATTTTCTTCCGCCTTGAAAAAAACATAAATTAAACAAACATTAGAAATTAGAAGAAATGCACAAAAAAATAAAATTTCAAAACTTAAATAATTGAAGAAAAAGCAGCTGAACTTACCATGCGATCTCCCAGAGTGGCAATAGATTGAGCACCCAAGTTATGCTTGAAGACGCCATTCCCTTTACACTCGCTCCTGCGGTTGGTGGAGTTGGTGGAAGAAGTTTCTTTCGTCTCTTTCTTATCCCAATGCACACACAACTCCGTCCAGACCGTGTTGTTCATCGACTTTGGGACCTTTTAATAAAAAAAAAGAAAATAGTTAAATAAATAAAAAAATAGTTTAATAAATAAAAAAATTGTTTAATAAATTAAAAACAACCTTGTTTATTTTCCACTTCTTCTTCCACTCGTGCATCTGCTTCCCATAGTTGTCCATAACTTTATGGACGAAGTGGTGATAGATAAAGAGCGTATCATCAGAATTCCAGTTGAATTCTTGCTGAAAAAAAAACACAATTAGTAGAAAATTTATATTAAAGATTAAAAATATAAGTAAAAAATTAGAATACTTACCGCAAACTGACGAAAACACAGATGCTGCTTGTCGGTAGGGAAGTCAGTGAAAGTCGGATGTCCCTTGTCGAGGGCCGAGTACATCATACGTTTGATCCATGCGCTGATCCCGTTCCCGGATCGGTTGAACCTAATAATAAGAACAAATTATTAATAATGAATCAAATTTTAATGAAAAAAAATACGTTTAATTACCATGTTTGACCCCGTCCATGTGGATACGGAGTGAGATAGGAAAGATGGTCATGACCGGGCTGTCGAACCAACTCCGCAACACTCATCACTCCCGGAGGACCCGGAGGAGCAGCAGCGGGTGCAGCAGCGGGAGCGAGAGGAGCAGGAGCGGAAAATGGAGAGGAAGATGTATGGTAGGAGCTGTGGGGCGAAGTGGAATCCTGAATCTGGCTGGAATCCCGAGACTGGCTCCCCGTACCACCACGACCACGACGCTGTCGAGGCCGGGTCTGATCATCATTAGACGTGTAAATTAAAAAAAACATATTTAAAAATTAGTTCTAATAATTTTAATAAATAAAAAAACATATTAAAAAAATAGTTTTTAATCACAAAAATATAAATAGTTTAATAATTACAAAAAATAGTTTTAATAAATAAAAAATATTTTAATAATTACAAAAAATAGTTTTAATAATATTAAAAATGTTTAATAAATATAGAAATTTATATTATATATATATATATATTTTTAAAAAAATCCCAAATAATAGTTTTTAATCACAAAAAAGTTTTATAGATATTAAAAATGTTTAATAAATATATAAATGATTTTATAATGCAAAAAATAGATTTTATTTACAAAAAACGTTTTCATATTATATATACATAATTATCAATTAGATTTTTATAACCACAAAATTAATAAAAACTAAAAAAAAAAATTCAAATCAAGTGAATACCATAATCAAACTCGATTTTAGACAATCCTACCATTCACCTTAACAAAAATTTATAAATATCATTCTAAAATCATCAAATCTTCTTAAAAACCTAACAAATCTAACCTAAGAGAGTGGGATAGAGTTCATACATGATGCAGTGACTGAAATTGAGGAGGATTAGGGCGGATTCGCCGGAAATCGTCGAGAGAGAAGGGAGGAAACGGCGGAGAGGAAGAGAGCTTCGGCGGAGAGGAAGAGAGAAATGGGGAAGAAGATCTGGTTTGACCTAATAAAATGAGGCGTCCGACGGAAAATTTCCGTCAGAATTTCCTCGGAATGATTAAATATTTCCGTCCGAATTTCCTCGGAAATCATTAATTCAATTTTCGCGAAATATTTGGCGGTTTGGTTGACCCGGTTAAATGAAAATTTTCCGAGGAACCATGTTTCCTCGGAATACCCTCGGTAATTACCGAGGAAATTCCGAGGAAACATGGTTTGGGGTTTCAAAACATCGATTTTTTTTGCCGTATTTCATTTCTTATACAATTGTAATGCATACCATTGAGGATTCTTTGTATAGATGATCATAAACCATGAAATAACAAAATTTCAAAAATAATTGTAAGTATTCCCTTTACCGTTTATTAAAGTGTATAAGTGTTTCTCTTATGTTATGTGGTTTTCGTTCATGCAATCGTAAAAGTGTTTGTTATTGGGTAAAACACCAAAGTTTGACTTCATAATCTGGTTAAGACACTTAATGAAGGTTATATACGTATTATTCAATCCGCAAAACGTTGTTTTCGATTAAAAACCCCTAGTTCCTCGGAATTTCCTCGGAATATTTCGACGGAATTCCGAGGAAATCCTTATCTTCCTCGGAATTCCGTCGGAATATTCCGAGGAAATTCCGAGGAAAAAGACTCTATAATCAAATCCCTAACTCGACAAGGTCTATTCCGAGGAAATTCTGAGGGAAACCTATCTTCCCTCGGAATTTCCTCGGTATTTTTATTAAAAAAAAAAAAAGTCGATGCTAGTCTGTTTCCGAGTCATCATCACAGATGAATCTGAATCTGGATCTTGGTGAAACTCTCCAATCACCGGTTCATCCTCTACGTGAACGACGGCTTCCTCTCCGAAGTCGGTTAAATCGACAACAAGGCCAACTCCAACTAAATCTTTTGCTGCACTTAAGTTGCCGGATGTGCTTGGTTGTAGTGGGTCTTCCAGCTCAGAACTTCCCTGAACTCGGCCTCTCGGGTTGAGACTTGTAACAGTAACCCATGGATCATCTCTGTTCTTTACCCGGGGGTACTTGATATAACAAACCTGTAACATTTATAAAATTATTAGTAAAATTATAAATTAATTCACATGATGATGAATCATTCTGAATAATTAACATTTAATTACCTGATCGGTCTGAGAAGCAAGAATGAAAGGATCATAATATTGCAGCTTTCGCCTCGAATTTACTGATGTAACACCAAATGCATCTGTTCTCACACCTCGATCTAGAGTGTTGTTGTGCCAATCACAATAGAAAACAGTACGACGCAATCCAACCATGCCCAAATACTTGATTTCCAAAATCTCATGTATGTGTCCGTAGTATACATTACCTCATGATGCAAAACAAACGCCAGCATCATAAGTCGTACTCGAACGTCTCCTCTTCTGAGTTGTGAATGCATATCCTCGAGTACAAAATCTCGGATATGACTTCACAACAAAGTTTGGTCAAACGACCATCTCGCGTATCCAATCGTCAAATATTTCACCTCTGGCCAAACCAGCAGACAACTATTAATAGCACATATATATGTTATATCAATAAATGTGAATTAGTATAAATATGTGATAAATGATATTTTAATTTGTTTAAAGCACTCACATAAGTAAACATCCATCCAGCAAATTCTCTCTGCTTCATTTCTTCTAGTTCGTCCTCTGTGGCGTATCTATATTCGAACCGCTTTTCTGCAATGAAAATCCTGTACATATGATGACAATAATGTAATTAATTAAGATTTAAATTTCAACTTGTTAAAATAAAATTTGTAAGCTAATTTATTTACCTCTCATATTGAAGAACATCTTCGCAGTTGGTGAGCAAATATGTTTGCAAATTACTGCGCTCCTGCTCAGTAAGTCGACGGTCCTTTGGTTTTCCGCTAAGTCGTCCAACGTCTGTGAAAATGTCTGGAACCGTAACATGATATGTTGCCCGTTCGCCTCTATCATCATGCCGAGCAGGTCTTCTGTTTTTGGTCTGAACTTCTGCTGGAAAGTAGTACTCGGCAAAGTTTGAAGTTTCTTCATTGATCATCTGTGCGACTATAGAACCTTCCACCCTACTTAAAATTTTCACCATCTTCTTCAAATGGAACATATACCGCTCATACAGATACATCCATCTATACTGCACATGACCACCAAGTTCCAATTCTCTTGCCAGGTGAATAACAAGATGCTCCATAACATCAAAAAATGAGGGAGGAAATATCTTCTCAAGGTTGCACTGAATCACGGCTATGTTAGTCTTCAAATTTTCAATACCTTCAAGAGTCACTGATCTCGTGCATAAATCGCGGAAGAAACCACTTATCCCTGCAATTGCTTCATGAACATTTCGTGGTAATAGTTCCTTGAAGGCAAACGGAAGGAGGCGCTGCATCATTACATGGCAATCGTGGCTTTTCAAGCCAGTAAACTTTCCTTCCTTTCTGTCGATACAGTTACGCAAATTAGATGCGTAACCGTCTGGAAATTCCACATCGTTTGAAATCCAATCAAAGAACGCATCTTTTCCCTCTGCATCAAGTCGGTATATGGGAAAAGGAGCCCTACCATTCTCATCAACATGAAGTTCTGAACGAGCACATATATCGACTAAATCCAGTCTTGACTTCAAATTATCCTTTGTTTTACCTTGAACATTAAGGATCGTGTTCATGAGATTGTCAAAAAAGTTCTTCTCAATATGCATGACATCTAAATTATGCCTTAGCAGATGATCCTCCCAGTATGGCAGATCCCAAAAATACTTTTTTTGCCAGTTATGTAGGTCTCCAACAGCATCTACCGGAAAACGCTCATGTCCACCGACGTCTGGCGTCCTTTCTGCACCAAAATCTCTTAGTTGTGTCTTCAAATCTTTCCCACAAATTTCCGGAGGTGGACTGTCAAACACCCTCTTGTTCTTCGTAAACAAATTCCTACTCCTACGATATGGATGATCAGGTGGTAGGAATCTCCTGTGACAGTCAAACCAACACGTTTTCCTTCCGTGTTTTAGTTGGAAAGCATCAGTGTTATCTTGACAATATGGACATGATAGCCTTCCATGCGTTGTCCATCCAGACAACATACCATATGCTGGAAAATCACTTATTGTCCACATTAGTACTGCCCGCATTTGAAAGTTTTCTTTACACGAAACATCGTATGTTTCAGCACCTTGAGCCCATAGTTGTTGCAACTCATATATTAGTGGCTGAAGAAACACATCAAGTGATCTCTTAGGATGCTCTGGTCCGGGAACGAGAATCGAGAGAAACAAAAACTCTCGTCGCAAGCACAAGTTTGGGGGTAGGTTGTATGGTGTAAGAATGACTGGCCATAGAGAATACTGTCTTCCACTCTTGCCAAACGGGCTGAAACCATCAGTACATAATCCAAGGTAGACATTTCTTCTCTCATACGCAAAGTCGGGATACTTTGATTGGAAATGCTTCCACGCTTTTGCATCTGAAGGATGTCTGATCTCACCATCTGTTGAGTGCTCCGCATGCCATCTCATTGGTTGCGCTGTGCGTTCAGACAGATACAACCTCTGCAACCTTTCCGTCAAAGGCAAATACCACATCCTTTTATATAGCACTGGAACTCTTCCACTCGTATCTTTATAACGAGGCTTCCCACAAAATTTGCATGTAACCCGCTGTTCATCCGCCCTCCAATAAATCATGCAGTTGTCGCTGCATACATCTATTACCTGATACGATAAACCAAGACCAGCTACGAGTTTCTGAACCTCGTAGTATGAACCAGGAGCTACATTATCCTCGGGTAGAATACCTTTTACAAAATCAGCAATCGCATCCACACAGTCTTCAGCCAAATTATAATCTGTTTTAATGCCCATCAATCTTGTAGCAGATGATAAAGCTGAATGACCATCTCTGCAACCTTCGTACAATTGTTGCTTTCCAGCATCCAACATATCATAAAATCTCCTAGCTTCAGCATTGGGTAAATCTTCCCCTCTAAAATGATCATTTACCATCTGCTCAGTACCTACACCATAATCTACATCCGTTCTAATTGGTTCTTCTAATCTAACCGCTGGCTGAGGTTCGCTAGTATTACCATGTTCATAATCAGTTTCCCCATGATGATACCAAATTTTGTAACTTCGTGTAAACCCACTCAAATATAGATGAGTCCAAACATCCCACTCTTTAATAACCTTTCTATTTTTACAATTAGAGCAAGGACATCTTAACATACCTTTTTTTGCTTCCGGTTGTCGGGGAACTAACCCCATGAATTCGGTTATACCTTGTTGGTATTCTCCCGTAAGCAATCTCGTGTTCGGATCCAAATGAAGTCGATCGATCCAAGAACGAAAATAATTTGAAGAAGACATGTTTTTTATGAATCAAATTCGTGTGTAAAGAGAGTAAGAGGGAGGATGAAGATATGGAGTGAATGAAGAGGAAGAGGGGTGCTTGTATTTAAAGTTGAAATCCTGCCGACAGACCGAGGAAATTCCGACAGAATTCCGACGCCAACGGCTAGTTCGTCGGAATTTCCTCAGAATTTTTAAAATCCCCCAACGGCTCTCCAACGGCTCTCTAACGGCTATAATATGTCCTCAGAATTCATCGGTTTTTTTCCGAGGAATACATTTTTACTCAGTATTCCATAAGAATATTCCGATGGATTGATATTTCCTCGGAATTCCGTCGGTATATTCCGAGGAAATTCCGAGGAAATCAAATTTTGTGTTTCCTCAGAATATCCTCGGAATATTCCAAGGATTTCATTTTCCGTCGGAATTTCAGTCAGAATACCGCTGTTTTCTTGTAGTGATTGTATCAACCAAATTTGGATAGATAAGAAGTACAAAAAGTTTCCAGATACTCAGAAGTAAAATTACAGGATCTCCATATATAAGAAGAAAATATTCTTTAATTAACATTACAATATTAAATTTTAATAAGAGATATATCATATACATATAATATAATATAATATCATATTTAAATTTATTATTTGTTGTGAAATTATATATAATAATTTTTAAACAGTTTCAGATAAGGTAGATAACTACTCACTACGAGAAAACAGCGGTATTCTGACGGACATTCCGACGGAAAATGAAATCCTCGGAATATCCCGAGGAATTTCCGGGGAAATTACGAGGAAATATCAATCCGTCGGAATATTCCGAGGAAATTCCGAGGAAAAATGTGTTCCTCGGAAAAAACCGATGAATTCCGAGGAAATATTATAGCCGTTGGAGAGCCGTTGGGGGATTTTACAAAATTCCGAGGAAATTCCGACGAACTAGCCTCCTCTTCCTCTTCATTCACTCCATATCTTCATCCTCCCTCTTACTCTATTTACACACGAATTTGATTCATTAAAAATATGTCTTCTTCAAATTATTTTCGTTCTTGGATCGATCGACCTCATTTGGATCCGAACACGAGATTGCTTACGGAAGAATACCAACGAGGTATAACCGAATTCATGGGGTTAGTTCACCGACAACCGGAAACAAAAACAGGTATGTTAAGATGTCCTTGCTCTAATTGTAAAAATAGAAAGGTTATTAAAGAGTGGGATGTTTGGACTCATCTATATTTGAGTGGGTTTACACGAAGTTACAAAATTTGGTATCATCATGGGGAAACTGATTATGAACATGGTAGTACTAGCGAACCTCAGCCAGCGGTTAGATTAGAAGAACCAATTAGAACGGATGTAGATTATGGTGTAGGTACTGAGCAGATGGTAAATGATCATTTTAGAGGGGAAGATTTACCCAATGCAGAAGCTAGGAGATTTTATGATATGTTGGATGCTGGAAAGCAACCATTGTACGAAGGTTGCAGAGATGGTCATTCAGCTTTATCATCTGCTACAAGATTGATGGGCATTAAAACAGATTATAATTTGGCTGAAGACTGTGTGGATGCGATTGCTGATTTTGTAAAAGGTATTCTACCCGAGGATAATGTAGCTCCTGGTTCATACTACGAGGTTCAAAAACTCGTAGCTGGTCTTGGTTTATCGTATCAGGTAATAGATATATGCAGCGACAACTGCATGATTTATTGGAGGGCGGATGAACATCGGGTTACATGAAAATTTTGTGGAAAGCCTCGTTATAAAGATACGAGTGGAAGAGTTCCAGTGCCATATAAAAGGATGTGGTATTTACCTTTGACGGAAAGGTTGCAGAGGTTGTATCTGTCTGAACGCACAGCGCAACCAATTAGATGGCATGCGGAGCACTCAACAGATGTTGAGATCAGACATCCTTCAGATGCAAAAGCGTGGAAGCATTTCCAATCAAAGTATCCCGACTTTGCGTATGAGAGAAAAAATGTCTACCTTGGATTATGTACTGATGGTTTCAGTCCGTTTGGCAAGAGTGGAAGACAGTATTCTCTATGGCCCGTCATTCTTGATATAACCTCTTTCCTCGGATATTAGTTATTTGGTTTATCTAGCAAGGCAAAGCTGAATACGAATTAAAAACTACTCAAAACACAACCAAATAAAACGAAGAAACCATGTAAAAGAAATACGAACTCATAATTAAGAAAAAAAGTAAAAAAAACAAAGTTCAAAATTAACAGAAAATAAGACCATAAAACGTTAGAATAGAAAAGAAAATAAAATAGCGCGGTCGGAAATCAAATGGCAATACAGGCCGGTGATAGCTCCTACTCCAGATGTTCCTGCATCTTTGGGTCTCTTGGACCTCTTTCTTACCCTGTGTGTACCACTCGAACCCGAACCAGAGCTGGATGGAGAGTTGTCCCGATGAACTACATCATCCTTTTGGCAACGACACGGCCTGATACGTGAAATGGCAGCCCAGATCTTGTGTAGCATGTCGTTGTTTGTCTTTATGCTCTGATCTCTCCAATGTTGTTGCTGGCGCGAAGTGGCATTCGGTGGAAGCTCTTGCAGCTTGTACTGGCTGGAGTCTGATGGGAGTAGCTGATGGGGTTGTGAATCATCTGGAATGGCTTGTGCAGCCTCATCTTCTCCTTCTTCATCAACCACGGCCTTGCCTTTGGTCTGATATTTTGGCGTGAAGAAGGAAGGGGGGGGGGGGGGAATTATAGGGGAAATCGGAGGGGATGAGAGTTCTGAGGTTTTGATCCAAAAAGTTCGGGTTTTGCCTTATAATTTTGTTTCCCGTACACGCATCGATCGATGCATTTTTGTACAAATACGGATCGATCGATGCGTTTAAAAAAAGGCTCCCGAGATTTTGTTCGATCCATCGATGGGATAATCTAATCGATCGATCACATTGTTACGCTTTGGTCCATCTTAGTGATCGATCGATGCGTTTTCGGATATATATCCATCGATTGATCCGTTTATAAAAAAACTTACACGATTTTCCGAGGACATTCCGAGGAACGTTTGAGATTCTCGATCGATCGATGGGATAATCCAATCGATCGATCACATTGTTACGCTTTTGTCCATCTTAGTGATCGATCGATGCGTTTTTGGATATATATACATCGATTGATCTGTTTATAAAAAAACGTACGAGATTTTCCGAGGACATTCCGAGGAACGCTTGAGATTCTCGATCGATCGATGGGATAGTCTAATCGATCGATCACATTGTTACGCTTTGGTCCATCTTATTGATCGATCTATTCGTTTTTGGATATATATACATCGATCGATCCGTTTATAACAAAACTTACACGATTTTCCGAGGACATTTCGAGGAACGTTTGAGATTCTCGATCGATCGATGGGATAGTCTAATCGATCGATCACATTGTTACGCTTTGGTCCATCTCAGTGATCGATCGATGCGTTTTTGGATATATATACATCGATCGATCTGTTTATAAAAAAAAATTGACGTATTGAAACCCCAAACACTAGTTCCTCGGAATTTCCTCGGAATATTGCGACGGAATTCCGAGGAAGAAGAGGGTTACCTCGGAATTCCCTCGGAATAATCCGAGGAAATTCTGAGGAAATAGGGTTTTTAAACCGAAAACAACGTTTTGCGGTTTGAATAACACCTATATAACCCTTATTAAGTGTCTTACGTTCATTATGAAGTCAAAAATTTGTTACTTACCGTATAATTAACACTTTTCCGATTGTATGAACGAAATCCCACAACATAAGAGAAACACTTATACCTTTTAATGAACGGTAAAGGGAATACTTTCAATTAGTTTTGAAATTTGTTATTTCATGGTTTATGCTCATCTATACAAAGAATCCTCAATGGTATGCATTACAATTGTATAAGAAATGAAATACGGCAAAAAAATTGATGTTTTGTAACCCCAAACACTAGTTCCTCGGTATTTCCTCGGAATATTGCGAGGAAATTCCGACGGATATTTTACTATCCGTCGGAATTTCCTCTGAATATTTTCATTTTACCGGGCAAATATTTCGCGAAAATTGAAATTAGAATTCTGACGGAATTCCGACGGACCCTAGGTTTTATAACCACGAGCCCCTTCTTCTTCCCCATTTCTCTCTTCTTCCTCTGTGCGACTCCTCTCTTCTCTCCGGCGATTTCCCCCTGAAATCCGACGATATCTCAGGCGATCTCCCCCTTCTCTTACACAAATCATGTAAGGACCCTATCCCACTCTCTTAGGTTCTATTTGTTAGGTTTTTGTGTAGTTTTGATAGATTTTTGTTAGGGTGATTGGTTAGGATTGTGATTTGGTTGTATAATAGGTTTAGAATTGTGATTTGGTTGAATAATTTGTTTTGTTGAATTGATTTAGAATTTTTTAATAATTTTTTTTATTTTTTTTGTATTTATAAAATCGATTTTGGTATATAAAATCGATTTTTGTATTTTACAAAACGATTTTTCTATATAAATTCGATTTTTTGGATTTTACAAAATCTTTTTTGTATATAAATTTGATTTTTTGGATTTTACAAAACATTTTTTAATATCTATAAAACTTTTTTTGTGATTAAAAACTATTATTTGGGATTTAAAAATATTTTTAATATATATATATATTATTAAAACTATTTTTGTAATTATTAAACTATTTTTTATTTATTAAAACTATTTTTTGTTTATTAGAACTATTTTTATATATTTATTAAATGTTTTTAATATATATAAATCTTTTTTTGTGATTAAATTTTTTGGGATTTTTTTTTAAAAAAAAAAAATTAATTTATATATTTCTGTATTTATTAAATATATTTTTTTAATTTACAGGTCTCATGATGATCAGACCCGGCCTCGACAGCGTCGTGGTCGTGGTGGTACGGAGAGCCAGTCTCGGGATTCCGGCCATTTTCAGGATTCCCCTTCGCCCCACAGCTCCAACCATACATCTCCCTCTGTTGCACCCGCTCCTGCTCCTCTCGCTCCCGCTGCTGCATCCGCTCCTGTTCCTCCGGGTCCTCCGGGAGTGATGAGTGTTGGGGAGTTGGTTCAACAGCCCGGTCGTGACCATCTTTCGTATCTCACTCCGTATCCACATGGACGGGGTCAAACATGGTAATTAAACATTTTTTTTTCTTTAAATTTGGATTCATTATTAACTGTTTGTTCTTTTTATTAGGTTCAACCGATCCGGGAACGGGATCAGCGCATGGATCAACCGTATGATGTACTCGGCCCTCGACAGGGGACATCCGACTTTCACTCACTTCCCTACCGACAAGCAGGTTCTGTGGTTTCGTCAGTTTGCGGTAAGTATTCTAATTTTTTACTTATATTTTTAATCTTTAATATAAATTTTCTACTAATTGTGTTTTTTTTTCAGCAAGAGTTCAACTGGAATTCCGATGAGACGCTCTTTATCTATCACCACTTCGTCCATAAAGTTATGGACAACTATGGGAAGCAGATCCACGAGTGGAAGAAGAAGTGGGAAATCAATAAGGTTCGATTTAATTTATTAAACAATTTTTTAATTTATTAAACTATTTTTTAATTTATTAAACTATTTTCCCTTTTTTTTATTAAAAGGTCCCAAAGTCGATGAACGACACGGTCTGGAAGGAGTTGTGTGCGCATTGGGATAAGGAAGAGACGAAAGAAACTTCTTCCACCAACTCCACCAACCGCAGGAGCGACCGTAAAGGGAAGGGCATCTACAAGCATAACTTGGGTGCTCAATCTATTGCCACTCTGGAAGATCGCATGGTAAGTTCAACCGCATTTTCTTCAATTATTTGAGTTTCAGAATTTTAATTTATTGTGCATTTCTTCTAATTTCTAATGTTTCTTTAATTTATGTTTTTTTTCAAGGCGGAAGAAAATGATGGCGAGCCGGTTGATGATCTCGCCCTAATGAGGAGGGCGTATACCAACAAGAAGACCGACCAGATTGATGACGGTCTTGTGAGGGACGTGGTCGACCTGGTCCAAACTCAGGTGGTAGACGAAGTGTCTCAGCTTCAAACCGAGGATGACGCTTCGACGGCTTCGACCAACTTGTCCCGGTTTCGAATCAACGAAATCGTTGAATCCGTAAGTTCTTTTTTTTTTTAAAGTTCAATTCATTTATTTCTTGGTTTAAATTTGTAAATTTGGCTATTTTCTATTCAGTCGGTTTCAAAGAAGAAGGGACGTTTGGTCGGTTTGGGTCGTCGCACCCGGTCGGTTCCTCCTTCTTCTGCACCACCGCCCTTTGTTGATCCAGAAGTACTTACGGCTCAGTTGAAGGACAAGGATGATCGCATATCTTTGTTGGAGACCCAGATGGCGGCTCAACAGGCGGGCTATGAGGCACAGAGGAGGCTGAACCAGCAAATGATGGAGATGATGCAGAGGATGTACCCGAACGAGGTGTTCCCGGACGTGCCAGACCCGTAGTTTTTTTTTTTTCCAAAAACTCGGAATGTTTTATTTTTATTTGTGAAACTTTGAATATTAATTAATATGATTTCAATTTTAATTTTATATTTTCGAATTTAAATTTCAAAAATTTAATTTTTTTTAAAAAATAATATTTTTTACATTCCGAGGAAATTAATATATTTTTTACTTGATCGATCGATGCGTTTTTGGACATAAATCCACCGATCGATCTGTTTATAAAAAATCGTTCGGAATATACCGAGGGACATCTTCCTCGGAATATACCGAGGGACACCTTTCCTCGGAATATACCGAGGGACCGGTTCCTCTGAATATACCGAGGGATATGTTCCTCGGAATATACCGAGGGACATGTTCCTCGGAATATACCGAGGGACATGTTCCTCGGAATATTCCGAGGAACATGTCCCTCGGTATATTCCGATCGATCGATGGATATATGTCCAAAAACGCATCGATCGATGAACTTCCGAGGAAATATCCCGACGAAGTTCTCCCTCGGCATATTCCGAGGAGATTTCCGACAAACGAGTGATCCTCGGAATTTCCTCGGAAATTTGTTTCGTCGGTATGTCGTCGGAATATCGATATTCCGACTATTTTTTCTCTCACTATCCTTGTTGTTTTCTTGTAGTGACTCCCTCCTTTTCATTTTAATTGTCGTTCTAGGTTTATGGACACGGATTAAGAAAACATATGATTTTGTATATTTTCAAAACAAAAACACAATTACCTATACACACCTAACAATATTTCAACCAATAGAAAAATATAATGAAAAATCTTTTTAATAAATTTTGCATTGAAACTTTAAAACGACACTTATTTTGAAACGAAATTTTTTTCCAACAACGACAATTAAATCGAAACGGAGGGAGTATTAAAGAATAGTATCCAAACTATATGACTTGAAGTGTTGTATTATCCATATAATTATCCAAACCTTTTTTGAAAAGAGATAATTATCCGACGTTTCATAATAGTATCGAAATACTATCAATTCAGTATTATCCATAATTATCCAAACGTTGCCGAGTGTAATTATCCTGAGTCAAAGATCAGTTTCCAAAGACTCTCAATTTGTAACCGAATGGATATTCTCAGCCCATATAAATACGTATACTCTCTATCAAAATATCAATCACTTCTCACATCTAAAGTCTCTCTTTCTTCAATTATTTTCTCACCAATTTACTTTAGCGTTTAACAATGGAGTTGGATCTTTCACCGAGACTACCAAAGAAAGTGTACGGAGTAGACGGTGGTTCGTACTTTGCATGGTGTCCTGAAGAGTTACCCATGCTACGTGATGGTAACATTGGAGCCGCTAAGCTCGCTCTAGAGAAGTATGGCTTAGCTCTTCCTCGCTACTCTGATTCCTCCAAGGTCGCTTATGTTCTTCAAGGTCCGTTTTTATTGTTTTTTTTTAATAATAAGGTTTTACGTTTTAATTGTTTATTTGAGGATTATATTATTATGATTTAACCATTTTCCGTGAATGGTATTATAAGAATGTTTCTTGAAACAATTGTCAGGATCTGGAACAGCAGGAATTGTTCTCCCTGAGAAAGAGGAGAAAGTGATTGAGATCAAGAAAGGAGACTCCATAGCTTTGCCTTTCGGTGTAGTAACATGGTGGTTCAACAATGCAGACACTGAGCTTGTTATTCTCTTCCTCGGTGAGACGCACAAGGGTCACAAAGCAGGACAGTTCACCGATTTTTACCTAACCGGATCCAATGGGATCTTCACCGGTTTCTCAACCGAGTTTGTAGGCAGAGCCTGGGATCTCGACGAGACCATCGTGAAGAAGCTTGTCGGATCTCAGACTGGTAATGGGATCGTGAAGGTTGATGCGAGTTTGAAGATGCCTTCACCGAGGAAAGGTGACAGAGAAGGGTTTGTTCTAAACTGTTTGGAGGCTCCTCTTGATGTTGATATCAAGGATGGAGGAAGAGTTGTTGTGTTGAACACAAAGAATCTTCCCTTGGTTGGTGAAGTTGGGTTTGGTGCTGATCTGGTGAGGATCGATGGACACTCGATGTGTTCTCCTGGATTCTCTTGTGACTCTGCTCTTCAGGTTACATACATTGTTGGTGGTAGCGGTCGTGTTCAGGTGGTTGGTGCGGATGGGAAGAGAGTTCTTGAGACACATGTGAAAGCTGGAGCTTTGTTTATTGTTCCTAGGTTCTTTGTTGTGTCCAAGATTGCTGATTCTGATGGCTTGTCTTGGTTCTCCATCGTGACTACTCCTGAGTAAGTTACTTTTTAAAATTTATTATATTTTTGGATAGATTTGAAGATTATGTTAATTTTTTTTTAATGTTTTTGCAGTCCCATTTTCACGCATTTGGCGGGGAAGACGTCGGTGTGGAAGGCATTGTCGCCGGAGGTTTTGCAGGCGGCTTTTAATGTTTCTCCGGAGGTGGAGAAGGCTTTCCGATCTAAGAGGACTTCTGATGCCATCTTCTTCCGTCCTTCCAACTAAAATATGGAAGATGATTTGGTGGTTTAGTTTGGTTTGTGCTTTAATCAAGTGTTTTCTAAGCGGTCTTGGTTTTTATTTCTTTTGGTTTGTGCTATGGTGCATTGTTCTCGTTGTTACGATTTGAATAAATAAAGAGAATAAATTACCCAAAGATGAAAACCTTCTTTTACTTGGTTCCCGGCTCAGTTTTTGAGGATAGTGCAATTTCTTGACAACTTCAGATATCTAATATAATTAGACGATAACCTGATTCTATTAAATTAAATTCGTTAATTAAATATACCAAATGAGAACTTAATCAATTACTTTGCACATATTTTATCAGAAACAAAAAAAACTAATTGCAAAACCAAAGTACGTAAAGAGTTTTCATTGGTGAAACTAAAACCGTATATCTCGTTAATATTTTTTTCCGCTTATATATCGATTATCCACGCAAGATATACGGACCAGATTTTAACTAATATCAAATCAATCTAAAATAACTGTTGCTGTAAATGCGGACCAGAATTTTAGTCATTAACTCATACACTAAAGGCAGTCAAAGTTAATCCATACATGCGGTAACTGTTGAGATTGACAATATAATGACACCTAGAAAGCGCGGATATGAATTTTCAGTTTCTAATTATTTATTTTATTAAATGATGTATTTGTAATATTCGTTCATATTATATTCATTAAGTAAATATTTTTTTTTGCATCTTAAACTATCTATTTTTTACGAATGTGTGATATCATATAAAAATATAAAAAAATGAGTATAGAGTTAATTAGATAATTTTAAAAACACAAATTTTTCTTTCGTGTGCGATATCATATAAATAATGATCCGCCCAGTTAACAAAAATCATGATTATTTTATGTGTAATTTTTTTTTATTTTGACAATTTCCTTAAAACTATATTAAATTTTACATATTTTAATTAGAATATTTCTAATATCTTTACCTTTTTATTTGAAATGAAACTCAATATTTTTTAACAATTATAACAAAATATTTAAAAAATATTTTTAGAATTTGTTTGAAAAAAATGAAAATTACATTTTAAATTAAAATTATCCTAAAATATGATAAGTTTTGATGTAAACGAAAACTTAAATTATTTCAAAAATAATGATATTCAATGATAATAACAATTTTAATTGATTAGTTTTAAAAAAATACATTTACAAAAATATTGTTTGAAAGAAAATTCTTTTATCTTTCAAATATAAAATAAAAATATTATAATTAAATAATTAAAAATATAAATAAAAACCATAAATTTAGCAAATGACAACTAAGTTATATTATGCTAAAATTTTCTTTTTAACAATTTATCAAATGACAAATGAGTTATGAGCAAATAATACCATATAATTTTTAAAAACATAGTCATTCTTAAATATTTTTTGAATAAATAATTATTTTTAAATTTAATCAACTGAAAATAATATCCGTACAATTGTGTGAGTCAAATTCTAGTTTTATTGATGCATGTTATATATTAGTGCTGCATGTTTTATGTAACATTTTAATGATGCACGTTTTTAAAAATCTTCATTATTAAAATTATGCACGTAAGGATAACTCATGAGTTTTTTTGGTTGATTAAATGATATTATGTCCAAATTTATTTAACGATATTTCATTAAGGTAACTGAAAAAGACAAACAATAAAATAGGAAGTTTAAATTCATTTAAGCATATTTCATTAATGTAACTGAAAAGACAAGTAATAAATTAGGCAGTTTATTCATTTTAGGGTATTTCATAAATGCAACTGAAAAAGACAAGCAAAAAAAAAAAATTTAATTAATGAAGTAAGAACATTTTCAAATAGGTACTTCTCTTTTAATAATATAGATGTAATCCACTAATGAGAATTGATGAGATAAATTACCGAAATATTCGAATTCTTATCCTGTTTTGAGACAAATCCACGTAGGAGTCGGTAAGAGAATCAAAGCAAAAAAGATGCGCAAAATTGTACCACCCCTTGGCAGACCGACCGTTTCGGTTACGGTCTCTCTTATTGCACTCGTTTTAAGCACATTATCTTAACCGGAACTAATATTCGAATCTTGGGGAGAAGTTAGCTTAGTTTTAATGTGGTTGTGTATATTTCTTCTCCAAAACCAAACCACCAGATAATAGAAAAAGCTGTATCACCTGCTCCATTTCATCCACTCCATCTTTTTCTACTAACAAATTTTCTTCATATGTATATATATATACCCTTGGGATCATTTAGCTGAAACAACAATCTTAGCTTCTCTGATCATCTTTCTTGTCCAATGGCAGGTCAAAAGATACTCTCCTTCCTGGTTCTAACTCTCCTTGTTAGTTTCACAGCTGCGGCTCGACTTCTTGATGAAAAAGATACGTTCCCAGCCACAACCACCCCTGGCTCAGGTCCCTTCCCTGGTCCTTTACCAGCGTCTGGCTCAGGTTCTGTAGGAACTGGCTCGGGTTCTGCGGGTACCGGTTTCAGTTCAGGAACAGGATCAATACCATCAAGTGGTTCAGCAGGTGCTGCTGCAACTGGTCTCGGTGCCGGAACAGGGCCAGGCTCATCAAGTGGTTCAGGTCCTTTGACTACTACTGGTTCTGGTCCTCTACCAATCGCTGGCTCTGTTCCTGGTCCTTTACCGGTCAATGGTGGTCCAGGTTCCTTGCCTGCCACTGGTCCCAGTCCTTTACTTCCTCTACCGGCTGGTGGTTCATCCACTGGTCCCGGTCAAGCTCTTGGAGGTGGTGCAGGTGCCGGTACAGCTCTTGGTGGTGGTGGTGTAGGTCCTGACCACACACTGGTATTCTTCATACACGATATACTCGGCGGCTCAAACCCCACGGCTAGAGCCGTAACTGGAGTCGTTGCGAACCCGGCTTTAAGTGGCCAGCTCCCATTCGCTAAACCCAACGGCGCAAACCTTCCTATAACCAACGGAGTTGCAGCTAACAACAACAACAACGGTATCGTCAACAACAACAACGTCCCTCTTCTCGTTGGACTTGGTGGGACCACGGCTAACATCCTCCAGAACAACGGAAATAACGGTAACAACAACCTTTTAAACGGTCTACCGGTTGCTAACGGCGGTCAGCTCCCGAGCGGTTCCGCTCTACAGATGCTTATGTTCGGGACAATGACAGTGATTGACGACGAACTAACTGAAGGCCACGAGCTCGGGTCTGGTTTGCTCGGGAAAGCGCAGGGGTACTATGTGGCGAGTGCGGTTGATGGAACTAGCCAGACGATGGCGTTTACTGCCATGTTTGAGAGCGGCGGTTATGAAGATAGTATAAGCTTCTTTGGTGTTCATAGAACAGCGGCTTCGGAGTCGCATTTAGGAGTTATGGGAGGGACCGGGAAGTATGTGAACGCGAGAGGATTTGCGATTGTGAAGACGTTTACAGGATCTAGCGGGACGCAACAGCAGCAGCCGCATCAGTTCACTGATGGACTTGAGACTGTTCTTCAGTGTACTGTCTATCTTTCTTACTAGTTTTTATTTAATGTTATGTTTGGAGTTTGTGAATGTTTGGTGTGGAATGTATGTGATATGTCATTTGTAATATAAATGTGAAAGAGTTGTGTAAGAAGATATACATATTTGTTTAATAACAATACAGTATTATTTAAGTTTTTTTTTTTGTCACATTTCTTAAATTTTAAGTTAATTGTTTCAAAATTCACTACTAAGAAGGGCATCAAATCCCCGATTTGTTTTTTTTTTTTGTTAGGATACACATTTTCATTTTTTTTTTCTGTTTACAAAGTATATAAAATATTAAAATCACAAGAAAACCATATACAATGGCAAGGGTAGGCAAAACCCCAACTCGAAAATCTGAACCGGAATGGATCCTTTCTCTTTAGCATTTTGGGTTTTGAATTTTACTCAAACTAAATCTGTATCCGAACAGATATTAATAAAAACTCCGAAATTTCAAAACATCAACAAAACATACCAAACTCGAACTCAATATCGAATAAATATCCAAATATTCAAAGATTCTAATAAATATCTTAAAATAAGTATTTATTACATAAATAACTAACTCAAATACTATGCTTAATGTAAATTTTAGTGTTTGGTCAAATGTTGAGATTTTTTTAGTGTTTTAGAATTGTATTGAAGTTTAATTATAAATAAGTTTGCTTTGGAGTTTAAACAATATTGTTTTATTTTTAAAATATAAATAACATTTCATATATATATAGAGTTGTTATTGCTACTTTAGTTTTTTTTTCCTCTTCCTCTTTACAATTATTTCTAAATAATGTCACCATCTTATGGTAGTGCAAATTGTTCAAATTTGCCAAATTTGTGAACTAAAGTGTTGATTTTCTAATAATAAACAAGTTTTTAAATAATGTAAACCCGAATTAGAACTGAACCTATATTTAAAACGGATTCAACTTGGTTTGAGATGTGTTATTATATCTGAATTGTCTGAGGAAATCCGAACCAAATTAGAACCAAAATTTTAAAATATTCAAATGAGGCTAAATTTCATCTCTCTAACAAAACGAAAAACTGATTGAATTCAAACTAAACCCAATTGGCCACCCAAATGTCTATGAATAATGTGTGTTTTCGATTTATAAGCAGTTTAAATTTTTTGAAGAAGATTTAATTTTTAATCGATTACTAGGACTTCACTTGCATGTCCGTGCGGGTACTTATTTTTACTTTTATGTACATGAATATTATTTAAATGTTTATTAGTTAATATTTTAAATATTTATCTTATTTTAAAATTTTTATAAACACAATAATTAAATAGTTAACATGCTGTAAAAAATATTGACTTTTGCGCTATACTAAATCTTCGACAAATATTGACCCATTAATATGTTTGAGTAACTTTTCTCTTAACACCAAATTATTTCCCTAATTTAATAATATTTTAAATATTTTGATTAAATATGGAGCATATGGCAAGATTTAATTAAAATTTAATATAGATATATTTTATTGTTGAAAATAATTAATGGTAACTGAAAAGGTTATAAATATATTTTAGAAATATTTGATATATATATATATGTATATTAAGCGAGATTTAGATTGATTAAAAATGAATATTCGTTTATAAACAATCTATATTATTCTACAAATAATTCAAGAATATTTAATCTTAGAATATATAGATTTTATTGTTGAAAATAGTTAACGGTAACCGTAATGGTTAAACAAGTATTTTTTTAATATTCAAATTACATATATTTTAGGCCTTACAAGTTAAATGTGTGAAAATTATATGATACTTGAAAAATATTACATAATATTATTAAAAGTCGTTTTGAACTTGAATTTTTCTAAAATTTAGGTAAGTCATTTTAGGGAGTATCTTGAACACAAAAATTTAGCTAAACTTGATTTAGGAAATAATTTAATAAAACAAGAAAAGACAATGATTATTTAAAATTATGATTATTTAATACTTCAGTGGAATGGAAATGTAAATATTAGAAAAAAATTAAGGTCAATTCAATTTTGTACTCTTATTTTAATAGATTACTAGATTTCGATCTGCGCAACCGTGCAGGTTTTTGTTTTCATTTATTTTTATATAATTGTTTTTCAATTCTAAATTGGTATATATTATAATATATGTGTCTATCAATTTTTAAAACATAATAATTTTACGGTATATTTTTTATTGAATATATTGTTTTAAACTTTCACATGTATTTGTATCTTCTTCTATATATATATTTTCAGATTATTATTTGATTATTAAAATCATAACTATATATATAAAGATTAGTAAAATATTGTTTTATTGTCATACTCAAAGATATTGTACATTCACAAATTTAGAAAGTTTTTTAAAAATTAAACATTTCGCTTCATAGATTTATATTATCGAGTAAATAATTAAATATTTAGTTTTTTTTTTTAATTTTAAAAATAAAATATATAGTTTAAAATTTGTTTTCATTGGTTTAAGGTAGTAAAGATTAATAATTGTTAGATAACATGATTTTTGTTATTTTAAAAAAAATCTTTATAATTTTAAAAGTTAACATTGACAAATATTTAAATATTTAACATATGGAAGTATAGTATTACAATATTAAATTATATCTATTTAATTCATGATATCTATATAAATCTAATGTATCATCTATTCTTTAAATCCAATTATTGATAGCTCAATAAAAATTTTTGGTATACCCAAAATTTAAATGATAAGATTAGAGATTAAATGTAACATGAATTTAAAAGAATATGTCCATTAGGTTTATTTTTAAAAAAAAACACACATCAATCAAGATTGTGACTTCTGTTTTAATATATAAGATATTTTTGTTTTTTTGTTTTGATTCGGTTTAAAATTAACAGTGAAGGTCTAAGCAAAGGTATTGTGGGCTAGCAAAACTTATATTATATGGGCCTAAAGGGACTACAAGGCCTATAACTATCATTGTGCGAGGGAAAAATACTAAAGATGCTACTACTGTGAGATAGTCAAATTCTAAAACCGTTTGCACATTTTTTTGGAAATGAAAGTCATTCTGACAAAGTTCGTTTAAAAGTCAATTATTAAATAATAACTTTATTTAACAAATTGGATGTTGAGAAGTAGTTAAGAAAAATTCATAAAAAGTTCTCCAGGTTCACTTTGTTTTGGTGTCGTAGTTCGTTTAAAATTTGCCAATTATTAAATTAATAAGAATAATAACAATAAACGTTTGAACTATGGAATGATAAAAAGATTGAGACAATGTCAAACAGATTTCATTTGTATGGCTCAAATGAAGCAAAGCATGTCATGTTATAAAAGTGACATAATGATACTCTATCATGAGTTGCCGTCATTGGAGATTTGCTTGGTGGGAAACGTGAAAGAAGAGTATTTGACATAATGATGAGATTTGCATGGTGGAAATTGTGAAAAAAAAGTTTTCTAGAGAAATATCCAAAATTATACGAATTCACCCAAAATATTACTAGAAAATTACTAAATAGAAATGTCTAATTATCAGTTGATGATAACTAAAGAAATTCGAATATCTTCAAACAGTATATTAGTTTATACTCTATTTTCAGGTTACACATGCATTTAACTATATACTAGATCTTGATCCGCGCAACCTCGCGGATTTTTGTTTTCATTTATTTTTATATAAACATTTTGTTTTCAATTCTAAATTGGTATATATTATAATATATATGTGTCTATCAATTTTCAAAACATAATAAGTTTACGGTATATTTTTTTAATTGAATAGATTGTTTCAAACTTTCACATGTATTTGTATCTTCTTCTATATATATATTTTCGGATTATTATTTCATTATTAAAATCGTAACTATATATATAAAGATTAGTAAAATATTGTTTTATTGTCATATTCAAAAATATTGTAACATTTCACAAATTTAGAAAGTTGTTTAGAAATTAAACTTTTCGCTTCATAGATTTATATTATCGAGTAAATAATTAAACATTTAGTTTCTGTTTAATTTTTAAAATAAACTATATAGTTTAAAATGTGTTTTCATTAGTTTAAGCTAGTAAAGATTAATCATTGTTAGGTAATATGATTTTTGTTATTTAAAAGAAAAATCTTTATAATTTTAAAAGTTAACATCGACAAATATTTAAATTATTAAATATGGAGGTATAGTATTACAACATTAAATAATATCTATTTAATTTATACTATCTATAAATCCAATGGAGTCCAATAAAAATTTTGGGTAGGCCCACAATTTAAACGATAAGATTAGTGATTATGTAACATGACTTTTTAAAAATATGTCAACTAGGTCTATTTTTAAAAAAATCACACATGAATCAAGGGTGTGACTTCTGTTTTAATATATAAGATGTCTTCACTTCCTCACCGATTTTGATTATTTTTATTTTAGGGTAAAAATTGTAGATTTGTTAGTAAATATTATAAGATGTCTCGTAAAAATTCTAAAGCAAGATTCAAAGTTGGAAGGCGAAAAATAGCTGTAAGAATTTTTTTTCTTAAATTAATTCAAAATTAAGATTGTATTTTCATAATAAATACTAATACTCCCTCTGTTCCATATTGTAGAGTAGTTTTAGTTAAAAGCACTAATAATAAAAAATTGTTGCTTTTGTAAAAAAAATTATTTTAATTAATAAATTCAACCTATTATAAAAAAGTTAGCATTATTTGATTGGTTACACAATATCCAATAAAGAGAAAATGTACATTAAATATGAAAACTACTTATATTATGAAACAAACATTTTTTGCTAAAACTACTTATAATATAAAACAGAGGGAGTAATTGTTATTATATAAATATTAATGTTTGGTTATAAATTTGTATATTCAATTTTTATGCCTTAGGCCATCAGCATAAAGAAATTTCTGTATATTCTTAATTAAAATAAATCAACTAAAAGAAAGAAAAAAATTAGAAACTTTAATAAATACATGAAAAATGTCATGTTATAAACAGATATCAATATGTAACTTTTAATATATTTTTAAAATACAATTGTCTTCTTTAATATAAATAAATATTTCAAAATCGATTGAATTTTTAAACAATAAATATTCTATAAAAATCTTCAACTAAAAACATATTCAATGTAAAATTCCAATTTTAATTTTAAAATGGAATAATTTTATAATGAAGTTAGATTTTGCTCTAACTTTATTCTATTATAAAATAAAAATAGAGTAATAAACAAAATTTTAAATCACTATTATATTTATTGAATAAATCTATTTTTTACTCCATTAAAAATGAAAAATAGAGTAAGTTTAGAACATTTACTATTCCAAATTTCATTTTAGAATAAAAAAGGGAATGAAGTTAGAGATTTTATAAGACAATTTGGTTTATTGATCAGGGGCGGTCATGGGATTACGAGGACCATAAACAATCATAATATGAATTTTATTTGACTATATGTTTGAAAAATCTGCCTACAACAGCGTACCAAATTTCTCTAGAAAATCGTATAAGATGACTTTTATTTTTCGTACCTTTTGGCTTTTAAATCTTTCCGGCCGCCTAAAGAGTTTTGGTCTAAAGTTATGCAAAACTTCCACAAAACAAATTTAAACAATACTTTTTGATCGATAAATTTATAAAATGATATTCATGTGTATTCGTTGATGTCTACTCCTGAAATTTCCCCCCTCCGTCCTATCAATGACCCTGTTTTAAGAGCGGCCGTATACTCTTACACCATCTAAACATAAAACATGAGATTTATAAAACAATTTCATACGTTGGGATTAGTAACTTTTGATTACTTACACTAAGCAAGCTATCATTAACTAAAAACATGTCACTTCAAAATGTTGTTATGTTTGGAGAACCAAGTTCGACCACCGTGAATGTGATTGAAAGAGGCAAGGCACATGTCCCTACGACACTACAGCAAAGATAACTTTGATCATAATTTGTATTTTAAATGTTTACTTTTCACTATTTATGAAACTATAGAATATCGGTAGCACGCCAGACATTCAATGGTCCTCATGTTTCGCATCACATTATTCACCCTTTTTCTCATTTTCTCCGATCCCCACAAATATGCAGGGCACGTGTCTATAGATGTCTTCATATTATTATATGCCCCATATAAGTTATAATGTCAAGCAAACAATAAAGTTAAAAGTAATAATCCAAACGAAAACATCCTAGAATTTCGTATGGCCGGTTTATAAACAAACTTTATATGGTGCGTAGGTCGTATTTGGTAATTATAGCTAGCATTAGGATCAATCATATGCCTCAACAACGTCAAACTATTACTCGCTACGTTTCAAATTATAGAATGTTTTAGAAGGTTTATATTGTTTCTATTTTGAGATTTTAAAATTAACTTTAATTATAACTTTATTGAAAACTGTTTTACTAATAAAATTTATGATTTTTTTATAATTGGGTGAATGAATTTAAAATTATATATTTAAAAGTGATTTTTAGAAAAATGTAAATTTCTTAATCTTGCATCAAACCAAAACATCAAATATTATAAAACAGAGAGTACAAGTTATTGACGCCAAAAAAACTAACTAGTTAAAATTTAATTGTTATTCGTAAGATAATATATTAGAAATTTGGTTTTAACATTTAAAAACATTAAAACCAAAAATAAATTAGTCAAAGATATGCCAAATCAAGAATTTATCATTCCATAGACACGTAATTTAGCGAATAAGGTTTTTTTTAGCAACAGCGAATAAGGTTTATAGTATGTAAATATTGTATAGTTTTAAATTAAAAAATTTGTATAGTTTCGTTTATGCTAAATGCTCTTTGTAAACATAGAAAAGAAACGCGGATGATTCAACATTTCTTATATATTAAACAGAAGTCACAATCTTGATTCATGTGTGATATTTTTAAAAATGGACCTAATGGACATATTCCTAAAAAGTCATGTTACATTTAATCTCTAATTTTATCATTTAAATTTTGGGTCTAGAAATTTTTATTGGGCTATTAATAATTAGATTTAAACAATAAATGATCTGATTCATTGGATTTATAGACAGTATAAATTAAATAGATATAAATTAATTTTGTATTAATATATAGTTACGATTTTAATAATGAAATAATAATCTGAAAATATATATATAGAAGAAGATACAAATTCATGTGAAAGTTTGAAACAATCTATTCAATGAAAAAATATACCGTGAACTTATTATGTTTTAAAAATTGATAGACACATATATATTATAATATATACCAATTTAAAATTGAAAACAATATGTTTATATAAAAATAAATGAAAAAAAAACGCGCGGTTACGCGGATCGAGATCTAGTGTTATATTAAAATACATCACCTTAATATTACATTGGTACCAAGCACAACATGGTCGATGACTAATAACAATATCATTTCGATAAGATTACAAGAAGATAAATCTAAGATTTGATTAGGGGGGAATGATTAGGAACGTGAGGAAATGGAGGAGACGAAGAAGAAGGCCAAAGCTGAGCGAATTTGACCTTGGAGATGCTTTCTACTACTCCAGAAGGTGTTACCTTTCCGACCACCGTCACCTTCTTTGTTGCTATATCAATGGTGTATGATGTCACCCCTGTTAAATTTTATTTAACAACTATATAGTTAGTTTATCCATTGTTTTTTTTAGGGGTCAAAAGTTTATCCATTGTTTTTCATTTAAATTTTCTATAGAAATGGAAAAAAGTTGTCTCTCAGAAGTATCCGATGATCAGGTAAAGTCAAATCACTAAACTTCAACGCTCCTAGCCAATATCCATTTTTATAATTATCTTTGACAAAAATTAGACAATATCTCACATACGGTCATCTATCCGTTGAATGTTTTAATTTGAATTATATATATAAATGTTCTGGTTGGGTTTAGCAAGATTAATTAAATGTTGTAGAATGAAGAAGAGACTCTTTAGTACCTTCCATTTTGGAGATATGCTTTCTAACCTTCCCTTCACATCCCTTGCAATGGATCGATACCCTCAAAACCACAACCTACCAAAAAAAAAATAACAATAAATAAATTCAATAGTTTGTTACTAAATTCAAGAACACATAAATGATAACATAAACAACATCAAATAAAGAGCCACATGTTAAATTTATGTACGCCTCATGTTATGTGCAGATATTATACATAGGTATTACCGTATTAGTCACCCTTTGGATACAGTAGGATATTTGAATAAATTGAATTACTATTGATTCACAACTGCATGAAACTGTTTAGGGTGAAAAAGATGGACGTGCTAATAAAATTAAAAAAAAAAAAAGGACAAATCTCCAAAATAGTACATTTCTAAGTTTATATCACAAAAATAGCACTCAAAAACTAAAATGACCAAAATAGCACCTTTCTAAGTTTATCCTTTGAAAATTTTAATTTTTTTATTTTTCAAAATTTGAAATCTTATCCCTAAAACCTCATTTCTCAATTCTAAACCCTAAACCCTAAACCGTAAACCGTAAACTCTAAACTCTAAACCGTAAACCGTAAACCGTAAACTCTAAACTCTAAACCCTAAACCCTAAACCCTAAACCCTAAACCCTAAACCCTAAACCCTAAACCCTAAACCCTAAACCCTAAACCCTAAACCCTAAATCCTAAATCCTAAACCCTAAACCCTAAACCCTAAACCCTAAACCCTAAACCCTAAATCCTAAATCCTAAATCCTAAATCCTAAATCCTAAACCCTAAACCCTAAATCCTAAATCCTAAACCCCACCCTTTAACTCTAAACCCTAAGTTTGTGACTTTTGATAAAACATTAAGTGCTATTTTTGTGACTTTTGACCTTGAGTGCTAGTTTGGGAACATAAACTTGATTTAGTGCTATTTTTGTCTTTTTCTCAAAAAAAACTCAATTTCATTAAGCATACGGAATATACAGGAAATTACTTGAACAAACCAATTCATCAAATGAAAATTTAAACCATAAAATATTTTGGTTAAAAGAAGATTAATCAAACCTGATCATCATCAGTGGATGGAGAAGGCGATGAACCATTGGTTACAGAAGACGAGGAAGATGAGGAAGTAGACGATGAAGATATTGTGACGTTGCGGGCACGGAAAGGAATCAAATCCTTAGAACGATCCGATGATGATAACCAAAAGTCCTTATCATCTTCTTTATAAGACTTATAATCCTTTAGAAGATACCTCGACGACGATGAGCCTTGTAGAGAACTCTTCGTTCTCCTCAGGACATCGCTTACGTCAGCTGAGCTTTTCCGGCGAGTCTGAACCTCTCCGCCGTGAGCCGTAGTGATCTTCCGACCTCTTGAAGACTCAAAAGAGTTTCTACAGCTCATGACTGGACGAGGAATTGGGATGAAAGGCATCTCGGAAGCGAAGCATGGGGCGGTTTTGTCCCTATTGTTATTAGGGTTTTGACTCCGGCGGAGGCTATCCACAGATCTGCGGCCTCCGGTGATTTCTCCGTCGTGGGGAAGTGTACTTCGTCGTACGGCTGTTGATGCCGGAGAAGAGCAGAAAATATCACTTATCCTCATTCTCTTTCTATCTCTTTGTCACTATAACACTCACACTTTCTGTCTGTTTTATGACAAGAATAGTCGTGTGATCGATACTAATATGGGTTTTAAAGAGGAGAGTTATGAATCATTTTATTATAATCTTTTCAAAGACGAAGAGATAATATTTTTGTAGAATGGGTCCCATCTCATAAGAAGGAGTGTGTGGAACGCATACTTTGGAGCAATATGGATCTTGCAACTTCATTACCTTTTTACTTTTGTTTGATTTCTAATGTTCAAAAAGAGATGTTGATACATTTATTCCACATTTTCACTCATACTTTCTACAATTGCATTTATAAACCAAAGGTTCCCACAAAGCTTAAGAATTGTTCTCTATGATTGATTTCATCCCCTTCCATATATGTTTGGGAATAGTTCTCAAATTTGTTTGTGATTTTTTTTCTTACTTTGCTAATTTAAAAATTAAATTGAGAAGGGTAAATATTAAAAACGTTATTTTGACCCCAACCACAACAACAAAGACATTTTGGCCTCTAAAAACAGAAATTGTCAAAAGTTGGACAAAATAGTTTATATATTTTTGTAGCAGCAGAATGACATTGAAGCTTTGTTCATTGACTCCTAATAGACGAGATGAAGATACACCTAAGAATTTTGTATAAACATTCCTTTATGTTAATCCCAATATGATAATTAATCCAGATTAGAGTTTGATTAAGTAAGGGTATGTAAGCTCGTTAAATACAAGCACACTATGTGAAACATTCTTCTTGAAACCTGAAATCAATGGGTCCAACATATGTGTACGTATGACTTACCACTGGACCACATCTGCTGGATTTCATTAACACAACATCAAATTCAGTTATATAGAATCTGATATATAAGATAATGCTATTTTCTTAATCTCTCTATAATATGTCTCCCTTGCATTTAATTGAGTTACTTATCAGTGATCACTGATCACCTTTATATGCATGCCATCACTCGAAATGTTATATATGCAAAACCATCTGAAACCCATTTGAAATATAATGGAACCAAACTGTAAAACTACATGATGAGTTTGTAAATTATGTGTAAACACGCATAAATAGCTTTTATGTTTGAAGCTAAAGTATTTACCGACCACGATTGAGACAGTATAATTGACAATTTGTAGCGTCATTTGCTTTATTATGTTATCCAAACTAATGTAGTTCATCTAAATCATTCAATAAGAATGCCCGAAACTATATTTCACAAAAGTGTTGCAAAATCAAATTAAAGATTAACAACTGGCATTGAATATACTGTAAAAATGTTTAATATTAATTATGTTTATAGAAGTGAGTTGTGATTAATTAAAACAGGAATAATAAGTAAATATTTTTTACTAGTCCTATATTTATATATAGTGTAAAAAAGAAGAACATGATTGTACATCGTATATACCCACTAAGTAATGTGTCAAAGTGGGGACAAACATTGAAAAAGCTGGGATTCAACTTTTGCTAGAATGATTACCATCACTAACATATATACAACTTTGAACCTGGCCACTAATCTCATAATTGAAATATAACTACTGCCTAAAAATATACTAAATTAAGTTACTTATATATTTAATTATATATGCTAAGTCCTTCTCTGTATCTAATTTTGCAAAAATATTGCCGTGACCTCTTCTTTATAGATTGTAATCTTCGTTTTGTTTGTTTGAATATCATATATTCAAAAGAATACGTCTGTGTATCAAGATAGTTAAAAATTATCTTCTTTCAACAAATTTATAATTTAAATTATTAATACTAATTATTTCAGGAGGTTCTATGATTTTTTATAGTTCGGGCCTAGGGGAATGGAAATATAATTACAATTTTAATGTGCCAAAACAATTAATCTCAAGCATTTACTTTTGTTTTTAGTTAGAGACCATTTAAATGCGCGAAGGGTGGAAATTAACCCATTTCTAAAGGATGAAAATAAATTAAAATTTTATGATTTTAAAGATTTTTGTGAACGAACAGTAGCTTGAAAAATCTCCACATAATTAAAAAGAGAAGAACCGTATATGAATAAATAAAAGACGTTTTTTTAAACACAAATAAAAGACGTTTCGAAATTAATTTCATTATTTTGGTTTGGGAAAATATATGAACTTGCCGAAAATAAAATAAAAATCACAACTAGTGACCAAAAGTCCATAATTCACAACGTGCTCTTTTGCGAGCTTTATTTCGGAGACCAGTATCAATAACCCAATGGGCCTTCACGTGCTCTGAAATAGGTAGGTGGTGGATTGGAGCAGTGTAGCTCTCTTTTCTTTCAGCCGAAGCGTGGGCAGTGCATTTTGCTGTTAGGCTGCGGCTTGAAGATTTAGTGAGCTTCATGTCCGATCGGATTATAAATCCATGATCAATGTGATTGATGAGTATAACTCTAATCATGAGTTCCATGGGGTTTCTATAATAATAGGTTTTCTAATTATTTGTTAAAAAATAAAGATTTAAGAATTTTATTTTTAGACCTTTTTTCAAATGGCATGATCTATATTTTAGGGAGGATCTCAATTTTACATTCTCCGTTAATTAGGCAGACAAAACTCTACACATGAAGTTTTAGTAAACATATCAGAATTACAAATAGAGTATCATATCCAAACCCATTTTCTTACTCCGTTTTGTTATGTAGAAGTGGAATAGTCTAAAAGTCTAATAAAATAGTAAACCAATTGTCTTTTCTAAGAAAATGAAAAGAGAACCACATGCTTATATAGACTCGAATCAAAGACCTCAAACGTAAAATAGTCATTGAAAACTTTACTTCCTTAGAACCTCCAAAACCAACATTTTCTTTAACTTGAAACATCTTCACTTTCCAATCTGATTTACAAACCTAAAAACTTGATACCAAAAAGCAAAAACAAAAACAAAATGATGCTTCTATTCAAACCGTCTACGGCCCATGCAAAAAGGTCAAAACCACGTCCATACCAAAGCTTCTCCGAATCTCTATTGTTGGATAGTATTGAAGCAACAGAATCTTTCACCAAGAAATGGATATCTCAAGATCACCTCTCCGCTTGCTCCTCGTGCACACTCTCCTCCATTTTCTCCACCGAAAACCGCGTCGAAGGAAGAAAATTCGTGGACGTTATAAACAGCTTACAATACGCTATCCAAGGAGTAACGCTGGTGAACCCCGAGTCACACAAGCTCACGAGAGCGCATAATCTCCTCAGCACCGCGATGAAACACTTGGAGAAAGAGTTCTACCGAGTCCTAAAATCGAACCGACGAAACCTCGATCCAGAATCAGTCTCCATTAGATCCATCCCATCGTTCAACCCTAGGAAAAAAGTTTCTATTTATTCAAACGTTCCGAAATCCGAAGAGGCGGATATCATGACCGATCTCCAAATGATCGCTGACTGTATGATATCTTCTGGTTTCGAGAACGAGTGCGTTAGAACCTACAAGAAGATAAGAAGGTCGATCATCGTTGACTCCTTGAGCAAGTTAGGGTTTGAGAATCTTAGTTTTGGAAAGATTCAGAAACTAGATTGGGAGAGCATGGAGAAAAACATAAAAAAATGGTTAGAAGCTACCAAGATTGTGATAAATAATCTCTTCGACGGAGAACGCATCTTATGCGACCATGTTTTCTCCACGTCACCCTCCGTTGCCGAGTCTTGCTTCTCCGAGATCACGCTCGATAGTGCGTTGACTCTCTTCATATTCCCCGTGAGCGTCGCGAGGTGCCGCAAGACCGCCGAGAAGATCTTCTTGACTCTCGACGTTTACCAAACAATCTCTAACCTTCTTCCACGTATAGAAGAGATCTTCAGCTACGACTCGACTTCTGCCGTTAGGTTCCAAGCCGCCGACTCGTTGAGGAGCCTCGGCGAAACTATTAACTACATGGTGGCCGAGTTCGAAGCCTCCATCGCCAAAGAGGCTTCGAAGTCAGTGATACCTGGCGGCGGAGTTCATCCGCTGACCAGGTACGTGATGAACTTTGTTGTGTTCTTGGCTGACTACAACGAGTCTCTCGCCGGAGTTCTCACGGAGTCGGACCTACCTTTACCGGAAGATTACTTCGGCGGCGACAAGAGCGACGTCGGAGAGACTGCTTCCACGGTGACGACCAGGCTCGGGTGGCTGATCCTCGTCTTGCTTTGTAAGATCGACACGAAGTCTCGCATATACGAGAATGTGGCTCTATCATATCTTTTCTTAGCGAACAATCTTCATTACGTGATCTCCAAGGTGCGCAAGTCGAATCTGAGAGTCGTCTTGGGAGACGAGTGGGTGGCGAATCACCAAGCGAAGGTGTGTCAGTACCTGGAGAAGTACGAGAAGGTGGCTTGGGGAGAAGTGCTGACGTCGCTCTCCGATGATGGGACGGTGGTGCTTGAAGATAACGTGGCGAAAGAGCGGTTGAAGCGGTTCAACGAGGCGTTTGAGGAAGCGTTTCGGAAGCAGAGCGGTTGGGTCGTGCCGGATTCGAAAATGAGAGAGGGTTTGAAAGATTCCGTGGCGAAGAAGCTAACTTATGTTGCTTCGTTGTTTTATGAAAAGTACAACGTGGAGACTTGGGAGGATATTGTTAGATACGTCCCTAAGGATTTGGGTAATTACCTTTCAGACCTTTATTTAGGTACGGGAAAGACTTGTACTAATGTTCCTTCATTCAAACCTACCGAATCGGGACGTTCACAGCTTTTCGAATCGGGGCATTGAAAAGTATTGGAGGAAGTGGTGTTTGTGTAAATATTATACATTTAAGGTTATAGTGATGAAAGATTGATCGATCGTCGTTGGACACGTGAAGCCCTGTGATTGCTTAGCAAAGAATGTTTTATCGTTTCTACCTCGTTGTAAGTATGTGATTGACCGATATTTGTATAGTGTGACTTTTGGAAACGTTTTATAGCCCTCAAAAACGTAAAAGCCCAGCTTAATTAGAAGAGATATTCTTCATGTAAGCCTATTAGATTTGTGGCTATAACTCATTGTTTTTTGTTATCAACATTCTGTCTGTGTAATGAACGAAGATCTGTGAAAAGGATCATATTACAATTATCATTGACTTTCAAGCTAGTATTTTACTTTTACTATTACTAGCAAAAGTTAAAGAGAAGGAAAAAGAGGACATGGTCAAGAGTCCAAGTGAATCATTGAGAATACCGTCATTTCTTCATATATACCCCCGTTCTAAAACGCGGCCGCCGCGACCGGATTTGCGGCGTTTACACGCTCGGCGGGGAACCACCGCGTCGATTTGGTCCAAATCGGACAATTAGGAGTTTTTTTTTAAAAAGCTTCGTTTTGGTCATTCTAAAGTTCCAAATCGTTTAAGATATGATTAATCTGCTTGTACAAAGTGTAAATCGTGGTTGAAACGTCAAAACAAGTGAAGAAAATGTATATGAAATCATTGGCGGCCGCACAAAACATTTGCAGAAACCCTAAGAAATAAGAATGAAGAAGACGAAGGCTTATTACAAAAATGCCCTTCAATAAATAAATAGTGAAAATAAACAAAAATGAGCCAAGGGGCACTCGAAGTCAAGACCTGATGGAGTGTAATATCAAGGAAACTGCCACCAGACAACGCTACTATCACTGATAACCATTACAAAACTTTTTATATATATAAATATATAAATTTTTATTAAAAACTAGACCCCGCGTACTCCCCGATTACTCCCCGATTTTTTTGCAACTCGCTAGGCGTAGACTAACCGTCCGACTAACGCCTAGCGTAATTCCGAACAGGGATATATACTGATAAAGAAAACGGATAAACAAATGTATTGTATTCTATCTTTAATTAACTCAGACAAAAGAAAGAATATGTTTTAAAGAAAACGCAGGTTAATCTGTTTAATGAAATTTTCATTCCGAAGAATTTTCCTAACAAAGGGTTTCAAGGCTTGCTAGTGTGATCACTTGCCTGTGATATACATATAACATAACATAACACTACTAGAAAATAAACGTTGAATAAAATATCTAATCTTTTTTTTGACCATACAAAAATAATTTTAGAGCATGATTAATGGAAGAGATCCATTTGGAATTTTTAGAGCATGATTTGACGCTTTTCTGCTAAGAGACGTTTCTTATATCTCTTATTCAGAAGACGTTTCTTAGTATTTCTTAGTTAAAAGGTAAGAGAACGTATTTTATATTACACCGAGAACCCTGCCATAAGAACATAAGAACATGCATTGATCAATATGGTCTTAGCATTTTACTTTGTAGTATACTATAATAGAGACAATAATTTATACAGTATATGAATAGCAATTGAAAATATGTGCTAGACGCTATTACTTTAGGCTATAATTTATTAGTACTGAATTTAAATGTGTTCAGTCAAGTTGACTTGTTTATAAACCGCTAAATACAAATATATTTTAAAGAAGATTTAAGATATAAATTATTCATGCCTGTTATATCTTTAATTCTAATGGGTTACGAAAATGATTGAACAACGTACCTGCTACCAGAACGGATTAAGACAGTTTTAACACAAATGTGATAGTTAACATACTCGATCCCTTCCACAAAGATAAATTTTATAGTATTTCCGTACATATTAAAAAAAATATTTTAAATCACTATAATAAATGTATCGTTTTCTGTAATTTTCAAGTTTTAATAACTTTTAACCAATAGTAATTCAATAAATTTAATAAATTTTATTGAAGTTTACAATTTTTTTTTATAATTCTATCTTTGTAAAACAATTTTTTTTTATAAAACATCTATCTTAGTGAAACGGAGGAAGTAGTCGACTAATCTAATGTCTTCCCGTGACATATATCGTATGTTAAGAGTTAATATATGCGGAATATGCTTACCTCTCTCTCTCTAGTGATGAAATAAACAAGAGTAAGAATGATTGCATCCGACACAATGCCGCGATATTCTCAATTTTTCTTGATGCTCTATGCTAACTTAAAAATTTGTGCTTTTGTTATTTATGTTTTTAATACCCTATATACAACGGAAATTTTCGCTTAAAATTATGATACCGTAAACGTTCGATTTCTTTGCTTATGCTCCAAAATCCGACATCTTGTTATTAGGTTGGTCAATATTCAATAATAAAATACCGAACCTTGTATATTGCGGAAAGCTGATGAACGTTTGGATATGAAATAAAGAGTTGCTAAAATTATTAATAATCAAGAATTAGAACAAAACTATATTACTATATTTTTGTGAAACAGTTAAAGCCTGTCCCTGCCGGTTGCCGTAGAGCTGTTTTACAAATTGGAACAGTTTTATGATTTATTGATACGATACTCCCTCCGTCTCAAAAAGATACGTAAGTTTTAGGTTTTTCACATTTATTAAAAAAAGATATCAGATTTTAGTTACTATAATGCATCTTTATCAACTGTTCCCCATACTTTTAACCAATAAAATCTTTATAAACACCATTATGTTTTTTAAGTTTACAATTTACAATTAATTTATGTATTGAAATGTAATATATATATTTTTTTGAAACAATTTTTTTTCTAAAATATAGATTTTTTTGAAACGGAGGGTGTAATAAACTTTCAACTGTGGCAAATCTTTCGCGTATGATTAGCACTAAATTTTGCAGTAAATATGACGAATAACATATGGTCTCTTTAGGTGCTACCAAACAGGTATTTAGTATGATTGGCACTAAATTTAGCAGTAAATATTACGAATATGGTATCTTCAGCTGCTACTAAACAGATAGTTAGCAGACGTTATTAGAGAATCATTCATAAAAAATAGTTACCCCAGAGTGTATTAACAATTCACGTCGCAGTAGTTAATGTCAAATCGTGACACAATTTCTCGCTTGTGACCGGTCCCGCATTGACACCATTCGAATGTACTTCCTTTAAACTCTGGCAATTATAAACTATAAAAACTTAATTTTTGAGCATATAATGAAATCTTTGTAACAAATACATTTGCGTTCTTGCAAAACAGTTAAATTCATTATTTTTTATCATGGAAAACTACTCTTGTACCAACAACAAAGTACTCCAAGAACATCAATGACATTCCAACCATAACTCTGGGCCAAACATATTGTCTTGCTACTCAAGATTAGGCCTCAGCCATGTTGCATCAGGACTTGGTGAGCTTATGCAAACGCACAAACCTCGCCTTGATCCGACTTGTTTGGGAGAAGCAAAGCTGCTGGTTGGAGTAGAACTTGATAAGCCCTTCCCAAAGCAAATTGCTTTAGATGACAAACAAGGTAATATATTTTTGGTGGATGTTGAGTACACTTGGATCCCGAATATTTGCGGCAGATGTGGGCAATTAGGACATAAGGAAAGAAGGTGTCTTATCCCAGCTGTTCAAGAAACAAGTCACACTGAAGATTTGTCTAATGAATCACCAAAGAGTCAAACCGATAAAGAATAAGGTCAGTTCACTGTTGTCTCAGATCATGAGATGGTACAAGTTGAAAATTCAGAAATGGAAACCCAAGCTGGTGTTGAGCAGGTTCTTTCAACGCCACCACACTTCCCTGCTCACTCTCCGATAGCTACTACTCAGAAGGATAGCTCTACTGTCTCTCACTCATCTTTGGAAGCCAAATCTATTCTAGTAGCTACATTAGCAGGTTCATCATCTTCTCCCACTTTCCACCAAATTATGGACAATGTTCCATCAGATATTATCATCAGTGAGGGTATTCTCAGGAAATGATCCTTTAACCATGACCCTTCTTTCAACTGAATCCAACCAAGAGCTTGGTGATATAGAGAGTGATCTCTGTATTACCGAACAAATGGATGAATTTGGAAGTATGACAAGAAGCGGTAGGTTGGTTAAGCCTACACAAAAATATCAAGGAAACGAATGGTTCACAGTTCGTGGAAAAGGGAAACGAGACCGTAGGGGTCGTAGTTCCTAAATCAAGCGGACAAGTATCATTCTTATCTTGGTCAAACTAAAGAGTTGTACTAATCTTTTGGGTTTATTAGCTCTTTATTTTCTACTTTATGTATCAAACTTTTCCAAACTATGTGATCTAATACTTTGTCTTTTTAAATAGAATGCCCTTTAAAAAAAAAAAAAAAACATATTGTCTTGCTTTTTCTGTAGATATGAATAATTTTACATGTTATATACACATTGTCATGTTTGATCTATAAAACCTGATCACATGCAGCATGTTGGACCAAAATTAGAAATTTGGTTTTAATATTCTTTGTTTATAAAGAGACAGATGGGGGTGCCTCGTTTAAGTTAGAACTCATTTATTGATTGTTATATATTATCATGTAGAGAAAATTTATATGATAACAGAGAATCGGATTAAATAAACGAGAGAGTAGACTCAAGTCACTCGACATAGCTCCCCATGTGCATGTATACATGTAAATGTACAAACAACGGCATGTATATAGTAAGTACTTAAAGTCATAACCAGAAACCCCCAAAACAATAAAAGATTAATAATATTATTTTTGTTTTGATACGTATATTTACTCGAATACGATGGTATGGACAAGTATTGTATATATGGCGACGGCACACCAAGGAGTGGTAGGTATCTTTGAATAATTACTATACGTAATGTATAATGCATATGGTCAAGCATCCAAATGAGAAAAAGACCTAAGACTTACAACGTAACTCTATCAAGTATCTTTTCATTATAGATATAGCACGAAATTTCAATATAATTTTAATTATATATCATATATATATTTCACCTTTATGCCGCCAAAGGAAAGTTTCAATAATTCTTCCATCATTTGGAAATTCTTCTAAACTACTACTGTATTGCATTCAATAATACAGTTGCGCCCTTTATTACATGTAGCTACTAGCTAGTATTATTTTGCTATCCAATATAGATTATTATTCAATGTTTATGGTTAAATGACTTTTTTTTTGTCTGATGATAACCCAAGCTTGATCGAACCCGAAGACTCGATTAATTCTTTGGAGGCTGGCCTACCAGTGACAGATAAACCAGATTGCTTCTACATGGAAGTTAGACATCCACACTATATGACCACACAAATTGGTAAATTTAAGTGATAAGTTTTAAATCTAAATTTAAGTGATAAGTTTCAAATCTGGGACATTTAGAACCTTTCCAAACCTGATGTATCACTCGACTACGTCCGTGTGGTTTTAAAGGACTATTTTAGTGAGACTTTAAAGACTTCATCAAAGCTGAAATCACCGTTCTTGCTGGTAGCAATGATCATGTTCAAAATATTTTGTCGATGATCTTTATCGTTGCTGTCATTGGCCTTGGTGTCTCTATGTGTCTACCATTGTTCCTTTCTTATCGCACTTACATTATAGGACCAAGTAAGTGTGATAATATACAGAGTTGACCAGGCAGATAATGGATAGTAAGTGGAGAATGTTAATGTGTTTGGTATCAATCTTTGTCACTGTTTATTTTGCACATCCAACTTCGTGCATTTAAAAAAAATACACCTCATGCATTTGATTGATTCTTGTATTGTTATGAATGTGTATTTATTGGGATTATAACGGCGATTGCAGCTTTGTTATATCCATTTTCTAAAGAAAATTAATATATAAGAAAATCGGACGAAGTCGTCTTGCTTGACTACTAATGTCGTCTCCTCATTTATAATCTCAGTCTCCAAGACTCTTTAAGTACAATCTTTGCTTTCACTGGTATAAATAGATTTTGACACAATTTCTAGCAGCCTTGTTGACTGCATTTATATACATTTCGTCGTCAATCTATCAAACAACCAACTTTTCAATCATCTTATTCTTACCATGATTCTATCTAAACCATAATGTGAAAGTCAAACTAGAATTGACAACTGATTATAACTTCACACCAAAAGTGTTTACTTAGTTAAAAAATGTTATTTGTCCAAAAAGTTAAAAATGTTTATTTGTTAAAAATATGTTTATTTTGTTCATTTTTTAATAAAGAGGATTACTAATTAATTGCTAATGTAAACGCTATGAAATACATTTCAGATTATTTTATTTTGACAAAGGAAATACATTTCAGATTACTAAGTCTTCTACAGTTTGGATCTTTTACAAACAAAAGAAAAAGTATTATTCACTATACGTCTTTCAGAAAAAAAAAACTATTATTCAACTATGAAGATATAGTATTTACAGTACTCAATGCTAATTATTTGTTTTCATTTTCTGTTCGTATTATTCTAATTTGCCGACTACAAAATTACTAATAGTCGTTATTCAACTAGCTTGTCACACTAATGCATATCACATATGGTTAATAAAGAAAATTAGTTAAGTTAAAAGCAAAGTACATAATGAGTAATTTTTTGCTGTGATACTGGGGTTAGTGCTCATAGAAAATTATGCTCTTTAATTAAATAACTGTCAAATTTTGATTAGGTATAACAAAAAAAAATATATATATATATATATATATTAGTAATTTTTTTGCTGTGATACTGGGCTTAGTGCTCATAGAAAATTATGCTCTTTAATTAAATAACTGTCAAATTCTGATTAGAAATAACAAAAAACAAATATATATATTTATTCCTTTTTTACATGATAATTTGTAAATAACTTATCCATCAACTTTGAACACCAGTTGTGTATAATATTTTGCCAGGGAGAATGTTATTTACTGTATTTATAAATCTAAAATAATATATGTTATTTTAATATTATTGGACTCTAAACTGGACTCCAGGACCGTTGTATTGTTGGAGAAAAAAGTCGGTAACTGAATCTGTCTTAAAAATGTAAAATTATATTCCGACCCGCCCTTTTAAGGGCGGTATATTTTTTGTTTTACATTTTTTGAGAAATTTAATTTTTATATTTGTGTGTGTTTTAGTTATATTTGTTTTTTGTATAATATTTATCTTAAATGATTAATAAGAAGTTTTAATAATTGTACTAAAATAGTTGGACCACAACTATATCAATAGGTCATGTTGCTGTTTTAATAGAATAGATATCAAAATACATTTCAAATCCAAATTTTGCCACTGCAATTAAAACGGCAGAACTAGGCAGTCTAAAAGTTCCTATTTACAGAAACGAGTATATTGAAATTACTCCACATTGTCATTGATACTTTGATAGTAGTAAGTTTCGGGAGACGTAATACACATTAAGGTTATACATGTACACCTAACTTTGTTGGAGTGGGAGATGAATTAAATACATACTAGGAGAGAGAGAGAGAAAGATTAAGTAAAGACATACTAGGTGTTTAGAACAACAGACGGAAGAGAAGGTGAAGAAATACGAAGAAACGCACGCAGAAGGTGTGAGACAAAGGGTTTGCTAATGAAAGATTAATACGTAATCCTCTACTCAAACCACATTCGGTTGGTGGACGTTGAGATGACTCAAGATAACTTCACTCTCTTGCATGTATTTAATTTAATTTTTGGGTTACTTGTCTCCTCCCTTGCTTTGCTCAGACTCACATTTTAAAGTTCTCTTTAATTATAATTCATAGAACCAAACTACGAAATTAAAATTGAGTGCTAGACATCAAAAGAAATGTGGTATAGGGAATATCTCTTAGCATCTATATATAGGTAATAGTCGATCTAGATATTATGAATGATTTATAGCATATGTGGTAATCACTTTGCATAGCCAAACAAAGAAAATGAGCTCAATTCTGTTTTAGCCTCTTCTTTTGCTATACTTATATTTTTCTTTTTAAAAATTAGCATATATCAGTAATCAACGACTTTTGATCCCAAATCGAAGCTTTAAAACATAATTTAAACCAAGCAAAGTATATCAATATTTATAGTAAAGCATGTCTAATTTTTAATCATGATATATTTGTGACTGGTCATATTTTTGATTTTTTTTACTATCTGTGATAATTTAATGATTTTTTAAAAATTAGTCACAAACGCATCGTGACTATTTCGTAGTTATACGATAAATTTCTACAAGCGAACTCACAAATACGTTGTACTAAAGAGAGAAACAAAAACTCCAAAAAGGAGGAGGATAGGTTATGTGTCCAGCCGATATGAAAACACAACATGTTCATGTTCGCGAGATAAGATTCGACAACTCAACAATAGACGAAAATAAAGTATCGACAGTGCTATAAATACTACAATTACATAATGGTAAACCGTAGCCTTGTTGTAAGAAAGCTTCTTTGTGTTTTAATAAAGGAGCAAGTTAAGACTTCTTCTACATTGCATATCCATTTACATCAACATCAACGCGTCCCCACTTATCTCCTAAATCCTAAGTCACAAAATTCACCGCAAACTTGGGCTGTAGAAATAAGTATATTTAGTTTTGTTTATTCTAAAATATTAAAGTTCTCACCAAACAAAAAAAAATCAACGGAGATGTAGAACCCACTGAAACGTTCAGAGCTGTCGTTTCCTCATCCATTCTAATGATTTATCTTATATAATCCCCTTCACAATCTCCACCATATTCTCATGCAGCTTACTCACTTCATCATCTCTTCTTAACCCCAAAAAACAAACACACAAACAAAAAAATAAAGAAAAAGAATAATAATATGGATCTTCTCCTTCTCTTCTTCTCCCTTCTTCTCTCGTATCTCTTCTTCAAGATCTGTAAACTCATAGACTCAAAGAAAGACAAAGACTGCTACATCTTAGACTACCAATGTCATAAACCATCGGACGACCGAATGGTGAGCACTCAGTTCAGCGGAGAAATCATTCACCGAAACAAGAACCTCGGTTTAAACGAATACAAGTTCCTTCTCAAAGCCATCGTAAGCTCAGGGATCGGAGAACAAACCTACGCTCCAAGACTCGTCTTCGAGGGCCGAGAAGAGCGTCCGTCTTTACAAGATGGGATCTCGGAGATGGAAGAGTTCTACGTAGACAGCATCGGGAAACTCCTGGAGAGACAACAAATCTCACCTAAAGAAGTCGACATCCTCGTGGTCAACGTCTCCATGCTCTCCACAATGCCTTCTTTAGCTTCGAGAATCATTAACCATTACAAGATGAGGGAAGACGTCAAGGTCTTCAACTTAACCGGGATGGGATGTAGCGCGAGTCTAATCTCCGTAGACATTGTGAAGAACATTTTCAAGAGCTACGCAAACAAGTTAGCTCTTATTGCTACATCCGAGTCTTTAGGCCCTAATTGGTACAGCGGAAACAACCGTTCGATGATTCTAGCTAACTGCTTGTTCCGGTCCGGTGGCTGTGCTATTCTCTTGACTAACAAACGTAGCTTGAGAAAGAAAGCTATGTTTAGGCTCAAGTGTATGGTAAGGACTCACCATGGAGCTAGAGAGGATTCTTACAACTGTTGTATCCAGTCCGAGGACGAACAAAGCCGTGTAGGGTTTTACTTGGGGAAGAATCTACCAAAAGCGGCGACTCGAGCTTTTGTAGACAATCTCAAGGTCATAACACCCAAGATTCTTCCAGTAACCGAGCTCTTGAGGTTCATGCTAAAGCTACTCATCAAGAAAATCAAGATGCATCAAAACCCTAGCAAGGGCTCCATGAATCTCCCACCGGGGACTCCTGTAAAGGCAGGGATCAACTTCAAAACCGGGATCGAACATTTTTGCATTCATACCGGAGGAAAAGCTGTGATTGATGGGATTGGACATAGCTTGGATTTAAGCGAGTATGATATTGAACCGGCGAGGATGACTCTTCACCGGTTTGGGAATACATCGGCTAGTAGTTTGTGGTATGTTTTGGCTTATATGGAGGCTAAGAAGAGACTGAAGAGAGGAGATAGAGTGTTTATGATAAGCTTTGGAGCTGGTTTTAAGTGCAACAGCTGTGTTTGGGAAGTTGTGAGAGATCTCACCGTTGGAGGATCAAAAGGGAATGTGTGGAATCATTGCATTGATGATTATCCACCTAAATCGATTTCGAATCCTTATTTGGAGAAGTTTGGTTGGATTCAAGATGAAGAACTTGATACTTTCAAGATCCCTGATGGGTTTATGTAAAACGTTTCCGCACAAAAACGCAAACTCGGAAACAACACAAAAGGTGACACTATTTTCTTCTTCTTCTTTTTTCCTTTTCCCCTTAGTTAAAATTTTACGTGTTTTATTATTTAAAAGAATGGGATTGGAACAGGGATATGAATGCATGTAAAAGAAACTTCGATTTCATTTTGCTTGATATAATTTTTTTGTGTGTAATAATTTGTTAATTTTACACTTTTATAATTAGGGCAAGCACTTCCAGTAAGATGAGGAATTTTACTAATTTGCCATCATATTGGAATGCTGGCTTCTTTTTCGTATGTTATGAATTTAATATTTTTGTATTAATGTCAAGTTTTAATTCATTCAATACCTCTTTTCAATTGTTTGGTTGAAAACTAGTACATAGAAATTAAAGAGTCTGCACTTGACTTATGAATTATGATGTTCAGATTCGGAACATGTCTTAATCTACGTTTCGTTGTTACTGAAATCACATTCACATGTACATGGGAGACATGATTGGTTTTTCTATTTTATTCTTGGAACAATTGTTGATATCCACCCTTTTCAGTTAAAAATGAAAACGCAAGAAAAATGGAAAATAAATTGAAGACGAGTTTGTTTGGTGAGAAAACATTCAATGAGCATTTCATTCCACCGCCAGATCCCGGGCCCTATTTTTCTCCACAGAAAATGACAAAAATTGATAGGCATGAGGGCATCTCTATCCCCGCTCCATTTTTTCTTCTAAAATAGAATAAAAATAACTATGAAGTAAATAATATTTCAATCTAACTTCATATTTCATTCTATAATGAAATTTACTCCCTAAATTGAGTAATTTATTTTTTGTTTGTTCATCACTCCATTATGGAATGAGAAATAGAATAGGGTTAAAATAATTTTACTCAATTTTCACTTTTAATCTATTTTGAAAAAAAAAATGAAATTTTACATTGGAGATGCTCTTAGTAATAAATTAGTACTATTTAATTAAGTAGGCACATAGTATAACAAAGTTTACTCATGCCTCACGACAAACAATAAAGTTAACAAATTTCCCAATTTGGACTGATTTAATTGACTTATTTAGTAATCGGGGAAGAAAGAATATTTACTAAACATCATTATCTCAGACTCTCAAATGACTTTTTGATGCCATAATTACAGAAATATAAGCCGTTATAGCTTCACACTTTGCGAATAAAGGAAATGAGAATGATATTTTTCCAGGTTAGAGACGACTCATACTATTACTAGGTCACTTGACTCTGTGACTTATTTTATGAACCAGACGTCTTTATTCTATGTAGTGAATTCAATATAGTTGGATTTCTTATTACAAAAGGAAAACCGACGACCCAAAAAAAAAAAAAAACCGACGACCCATTGTGTCCAACGACAAATGCCACCCCTTGTTCTATGGATGAAAACCAGGAAATTAAATTAGTAGGAATTTGAATTAGTACATTGATTCTTAATCAGGATATGTTTTCTATGGTTGACAAAAAAAAGGATATGTTTTCTATGGTAGTATTTTTTCGAACACATTTGAGTGTGTTATTGGTTAGTCTGTAGAAGCCTTCTTTACTTTTAAAATTTTCTATATCATTTAGAATTATCAATCATATTTTAAATTAAAATTTAGAGTTACAATAAAAATTATCTATTTATTAAAGTAATATTTTCTATGATATAGGAACATATATAATTGTAAAATAATTATTTTTTTATCTTTTAATCTAGTTTTAACGGTTAAAACATATATATTTATGGCAAAAAAATTATAGATTAAATTTTACAATATAAATTTCAAAATTATGTTTCAATCAATCAGCTCCAAATAGTAGTATCTTGAACCATCTTTTATCATATACTGAGATTTAGGATTTCTCAAATTTGATTGTTTGTTATATATATTGTAAATATATATATATATAGAAAAATGTCTCTTTATCAAAATATTTTTTTTTTGAAACTAAAAACTTTGACTATTTCTAATTTCTTCGTATCGTACTTACATATGGATCATGCTAATCTATTATGTATCTGCCAATTTTATCGGATGTTTCCAAAAAAACTTTTTTGTCAAAATATTGTTTACATTTGGTTCGAGATGAGTTATTTTGCATGGCATTATAAAAAAGGGAAAACTATTTTTTAGAGCAAAAAAATAGTAACTATGTCCCATCCCTTTAGACTAATCTATATTTTGTGTCATATTTTCCTATAATACCCTTTAATATTTATGAAAATAATTTTAATAAATAGTTTTACGAACAAAAAAAATTTGGAAAAATAGTAACATTTGTTAAAATATCTATATGAACTTAATGGTATATTTTCCAGTTATAAAAAAGTTAAAATTATAAATTTCAGATTATGTTCTAAAAAAAAGTAGAAATGACATTCTACGAAGTAGAAAACGAAATCTACTTTTTTCATTGAATCTACAATGTTTAGAATATATGATCTACGTAAATAGGAGTATTCTACAAATATGTAGAATACACATTCCGCGCTTAACCTACCATTCTAAAATTCTTAGAAATCAAAATCTACACATTAATCTAATTCTAAAACATGTAGAAACCGACTTCTACAGATTTACTATAAATCTAAAACATGTAGAAATCAAATTCTAAACATTACTATAATTCTAAAAAACTGTAGAAACTGATTTCTACATATTAGTTGTATTCTACGGATAAGAAATCAGTTCCTAAAAATATGGAAACAAAATATTTGAGAATATTCACTTTTATATTTTTTTAAAAAATCGATTTTTTTTTAAAAAAAAAAAAAAAAGGAACAAAAAAAAGCGACAAATCGATTTGAGAATATTCACTTTCATCCCAGAGAAAAATATCATATTTTTAGAAATTCAAATTCAAAGGGGTGCTACTGGTTGTTGTCGATGGAACATTCTTGAAGAGGCGTGTCCTATTTTTAGAAATTCAAATTCCTATTTTTAGAAATTCAAATATTTGAGAACATTTGAGAATATTCACTTTCATCCCAGAGAAATCGAGTTTAAAGAGTTGAAATCATGCTTGGTCGGTTCAAATCAAGTGGGAATCAATCCAGATATAATCATACAAAACCAAAAAAATCGATTTGAGATTCTTTCCTCGGCACGGGATCGATCGATCTATTCTTACAGATCGGTCGATCTGTGTAAATCGACCTTCGCCGATCGAGTGAAATGGACCAGGTCGATCAGTATATATTTCGCGTTTTTTTTTGTTCTGAATAATGATCGGGATCGATCGATCCACTATAACTTGTAAAGTGGGATCGATCGATCCCCCTTGTCGAACTCAATATATATCTTTTTTTAAAAATTATAATTTTAAGGGCATTACTGTCATTTTGGAAAAAATTAGTCTAATAGGACATAAAGTAGTATAATTTAGTCTAAAGGGACATAGTTACCATTTTTTTGCTCTAAAAAAACAGATTTCCCTATAAAAAATTTGTGTGGGATAGTTATATATTTTGACGACTTATGTTTCTAATATAATACAAAAACTGTAGGGAGATTTTAGTATTAATAATATATTTAATTTATAGCTTTTTATATTTAATTTAATTTATAGCTATTCGACCGTATAATAATAAGAAAAAAGAAGGAACAAGCTAAAAGGGTAATAAATAGGGACAGGTACATGACAGAAGAAAGAAAGCGGTCCAAAATCGAATAAAACTACTTTTGCTACTCTTTCTTTAAATTCGCCACTCAAGACAGATAAACGTTTATTTCTCCCACATACACGTGGGAATATTAGGTGCCGTTGATCCTCTAAGATCTATTATCAATAAATAGGGATCTGTATCATTGTAACGACACAACGTGATTATATTTTCCGAGAAATTCTTGGATTTCACCCTTTAGGGTGAACCACCAACCAATAGTGTTTGACTATTTGATATTTGATATCTTTTAAAAAAAGAAATAAAATTGAATATCTAAATTAGATTATATTTTTAAAATAAAATAATAAAAATACATAAAAATAGTTACAAAAAATAAATAAATTAATATTGTTAAATCTTAAAATACTAAACCCTATACCCTAAATCCTAAACCCTAAACACTAAACGTTAAACCTTAAACTTTGGATAAACTCTAAACCGTTGGAAAATCTTAAACCCTAAATCATACATTAAAACTAAATTTTACTAACACTAAACCCTAAATCCTAATCACTAAACCCTAAATCCTTGGGTAAACCCTAAACCCTTGGGTAAACTCTGAACCTTTGGATAAATCATAAACTCAAGGGTTTAATTTTAAATATTTTTGATTTAGAGTTTATGATTTATCCAAGGGTTCAGAGTTTATCCAAAGGTTTAGGGTTTAGTGATTAGGGTATAGGATTTAGTATTTTGCTAAAAGTTTATCAATATTTATTTATTTATTTTTTGTAACTATTTTTATGTATTTTTATTGTTTTATTTTAAAAATATAATCTTATTTGGAAATTCAATTTTTTTCCTTTTTTAAAAAATATCAAATATCAAATACTCAAACACTATTGTTCGGTGAATCTAGAGGTTCACCCAAGAATTTCTCATATTTTCCTTTGGTTGAATATCAATCCAACAGAAGAAGAAGTAGTCGTGTTTTTACTGCCTGATTTCGTAATGTTCAAACCTAATTTATTACTGAATCATCCACCTTTCTTTTTCTAGTTACAATACATTTTAAATAATATGATTTTATTTCAGAATTCATATACAACATTTCTTTTAGCTAACTTCTACTTAATAATACGAGAAAATATAGTACTCTCTGAGAACATGTTCCTACATTTAGGATGAAAAATGGCAGTAAAAATGAGTTTTACAAACGATCCCAAACGAGTGAGGGTCAAAGCGGTGATAAACGTTTCTTTCGTAAGTACTTGTTTTAGAGGCCTTCAAATTCTTTCCAGTCCTTATTAACAAGCGAATATATTGTTCCTCAACAATGCTTACAAACAATATATGTGTGGCCATGTGGGTTTGTTAATTATAGTTCAACACTATGTACAACTGATGTTTTCAATATATATAGTTGTTCTATAAGGGCATTTTTATCGGGTCTCTAACCCCTGTCTCTTACCTTAATTGCAATTTAAAAAAATGAAAAATAGAAAAGGAGGAAGACACGTCTCTTAAACAAGCCCCGCAAAGGACGTTGCTTAGAGACAGGTGTCGAAACAAGACTGGGTGAAGGAGAGGTGGTGTTTCAGCCTTCTCGGCTTCTCTCTCTCGAATCCTTTCCTCGACGAAATCGTCTCTCTCTCTCTCTCTCTCTCTCTCTCTCTCTCTCTCTCTCTCTCTCTCTCTCTCTCTCTCTCTCTCTCTCTCTCTCTCTCTCTCGAATCCTCTCCTCGGTGGATCGTATCTTCTCCGGCTCGTCTTGATCTCGCCGGCGATCTAGGTCTCCTCGGCATTCTCCCTCTCTCGATTCCTCTTGTTGAGGAACCCTTTGGCCTTCTCTCTCTCGATTCCTTTGGTCGATGGGTCGTCTTTTCTCCGCGTCGTCTCTCTCAGTGGCTCTCGTCGGCGTTCTCTCTCTTCTCGGCGCTGTATCCCTCTCGATTCCTCTCCTAGGGGTCACCCTTTCGCCTTCTCTCTCTCGATTCCTCTTGTCGGTGGCTCTGCTCTTCGACATGACATATCCCTCGGAGGCTCTCATTGGCGACCTCTCTGTCGTCGGCGATCTATCTCATGGTGGCTCTCCTCGACGGACCTCTCTCTCTGCGGCTCTCCGAAAATCAAAAGGTAAAGCGGTTGTTTTGTTGTTTATGCATGTCTCAGATTATGATTCAACTTGGTCTGATTGCAGGTTTCATTTGTTTGTTATGTTGATTTTGTCTCTTGGTGGCTCTCCTCGACGGTGACGGAGCACTCTCTCGGTGGTTCTCCTGAAATCGAAAGGTAAAGTTTCTGGTTTCTTCTTCTTCAAGGTTTTTCCATGTTTCTTTCTTTGTTGAGTTCGATCCTGTGTCATGAATGAATCTGTATCTTGTTTGTTTACATGGATGGATCAAAATTGATTTTTTTACTGCATCGATTGTTACAAATTTTATTGTTTGTTGTGTTGGTTTGTGTCTATTGATGCTCAGTTATGTTTATGTCTTTGTGTCATCTGATGGTTAGATGAAATACATTTTATATGTTCAGTCTTTGTGTGTTTAGGATCAAATACATTTTGATATGTTCGGTCTTTGTGTATTCAGGTGGATGGATCAAGAGACTTGAGGAAGGGTCATCGGAGAGAGGAGTACGCAGCAATACATGTTAAAGTTTCTCTCTTTCATCTGGTCTGTAATGAAATGGTGTAGCTTCTGTATGAATTGAATTTAGGGTAATTAATTGTTGTCTCACATTAATAAATTGAAGTGATTGTCTGGCTCTAGTTAGTTGAAACTGAAAAAGCATTGTTTGTTGTTAGATATAGGTCAAGTCATTACGCATAAGTTTATTACTTTACAAAGATGATTAAGCTAGATAGTCTTGTTGGTTGGGTGTGTTGAATGCGCTATCTCTTTCCTTCTCTTTCTTGAATAATTTATAAGCTCTGTCTTTCTCTTCCATCTCCAACAACGGAATGCGCTTGAACGTTCCTTCTCCTCTTTCTCCACTTTCTCCTCTTTCTCCTCCTTCTCCTCTTTCTCCACTCTCTTTGACTTCGGAAATGGATTTCAATCCATTTCAAGAATCTGCAAGTTTTGTTGAACTACTAAATAGTCAACAAAAAGTAGTCTTTGGCAGTCAAAGAAGTGTTTCACTCTCTTCATCGCAAGTTCCTTTCTTCAGTCAAGGTACCGAAGATCCAAACATTGGTGTCGAGCTTCCAGCAGAGCGTAAGGAGTGAAGAACGTGGACTCCAACAGATGATATAGTGCTTATTAGCTCGTGGTTGAACACGAGCATGGATCCAGTTGTTGGGAATGAGCAGAAGTCAGTCGCTTTCTGGACAAGAGTTGCAACATACTTACCGGCTTCTCCTAAGCTTGCTGGCTGATTATGAAGAAGCTCTCAAGAAGAAGCTGATAAATGAGTTGATGTAACTCACGGTCATGTTCTTGTTGTTTCATGTTATGTCTTGGTCATCTTCTAGTTGTTTGATATTTGTTGTATTAGGAGTAATCGTTCTCGTTATGTTGATGTAACTCATTGTCATGTTCTCTGCTTCTTATGTTTAATTAAAATTATGCTTATGTTCATTGTTTTTCTTCTCTTGTGTTATTGTATCCAAAATGTTCTTGTGTTAAAAATGTTGTGCTCATTGTTTTACATGTCAAGAAGATTGAACTTCAAGACATGTACTTCTTTGTCTCCGCTTGTTAACTTATCACATGTATTTGTCTCTGTTTCTTATGGTTGTCACATGTTTATGTATTGTAGTGGGAGCATTGAGAAGTTCTAATGTCACGGACATAAAGACATTGGTCTTGTTTGTCGTTGGTTCTCACATGTTTATGTACTCTTGTGTGCACTTTGTATTCTCATGTATCACGGACTTGTAAAGAACACTTGTACCAAACTGAAAAGCTTGTGTCTATATGACTTGTATTCTCATGTATGTCGGACATGTAAAGAACACTTCCATCACTTTATATGACTTGTACTCTATATTTTCTTACATATATCTTCTCTCTCGACTTCTCTCTATATGACTTGAACAACACCAAACTCATCTCTCTCGACTTCTCTCTATTTTCTCTCTTTAATAACAAGTTTTATAAAAAAAAACTCTCAACTCTCTCTATTTTCTCTCTTTAATCACAAGTTTATAAACAAACTCTCAAGTCTTTCTATTTTCTCTCTTTGATCACGACTCATATTCTCTCTAATTTCTCTCTTTGATCACAACTCATATTCTCTCTAATTTCTCTCTTTGATCACAAGTTTATAAAATTCTTTAATCACCATATATGACTTCTTCTTCTCAAAACACTTTAGATGAATCATTTGATGATGCATTTGATGAGGTCTTTGACCAACATTTTGATCAAACCTTTGAGAATTTTACCCTACATGGTGATCAAGAAGAACGAAGAAAAAAGAGAGAAAAAAATGAGCTTATATCGAAAGAAATCGTGAAGAAGGCCATATTCGTTTATGGAATGATTATTTCAGTGAAACTCCAACGTATCCTGATAATTTTTTCCGACGACGTTTTAGAATGAACAAGCCATTGTTCATGCACATTGTTGATCGACTCTCCAACGAAATTCAATATTTTCGGAGAAAGATAGATGGTCTCAGAAGGATTAGTCTCTCTCCCCTTCAAAAATGTACTGCAGCCATTCGTGTCTTGGCGTATGGTTCTCCAGCTGATACGGTCGACGAATATCTCCGGCTCGGTGAAACAACAACTCGGTTGTGTGTAGAAATTTTTTTGGAAGGAATAATATATTTGTTCGGCGATGAGTACTTAAGAAGACCAACACCGGCTGATCTTCAACGTCTACTTGATGTTGGAGAGCAACGTGAATTTCCCGGGATGATAGGAAACATTGATTGTATGCATTGGGAGTGGAAGAATTGTCCCACTGCTTGGAAAGGCAATATTCTCATGGTTCGGGTAAACCAACAATCGTTTTAGAGACGGTTGCTTCATACGATCTCTGGATATGGCATGCATTTTTGGACCTCCAGGTACATTAAATGATATCAATGTTCTTGATCGTTCACTTGTTTTTGATAACATAATAAAAGGTCAAGCTCCGAATGTCACTTTCTCTGTCAATGGAAGAGAATATCATATGACTTACTACCTCACCGTTGGTATTTATCCGAAATGGGAAACTTTTATCCAATATATTCCTATACCACAAGGTCCGCAAGCAGTTTTATTTGTTCAACGTCAAGAAGCTGTCCCAAAAAATGTCGATCGTGCTTTTGGAGTCTTGCAAGCTCGCTTTGCCATTGTTAAAAATCCAGCGGTATTTTGGGATAAAGTTAAAATTGAGAATATTATGAGAGCATGTATCATACTCCCTAATATGATAGTACAAGACGAACGAGATGGATACACTCAATTTGATGTTTCAGAGTTCCAACAAGGAGAAGATTACGGAAGTTCACATGTCGATCTCACGTAATCTACAGATATTCCTTCAAATATCGCAAATATGATCGGTGTTCGAAAAAGAATTCGTGATAGAAAAATGAATCAACAACTGAAACATGATTTGGTTGAACATATTTGGCGTAGATATGGACGTGATGAAGACAACAACTGATTTCAGATGCTTCTTTCAAATAATTCTCGTTTATTTTAATAATCTTTGTTTTCATGTTTTTAAAAAAAAAATGTATGTTTAAAATGTTATCTTTTACTATGTTTTATTTAATAATTTTTTTTTTAATTTTAATAAAAAATGTTTAATATTATTTTATTTTTAAGAAACCTTAAATAAGAGTTTTGCAGTGGAAACACAAAAATCTCAAGTTTCTTAACTAAATCTTTTTTTTCTACGCTGGATTCAATCAATGGTTCAGTAATACAAAGCCCCCCCCCCCCCCCCCCCCCAAAAAAAAAAAAAAAAAAACAACACACACCTCCAAACAGAGGATTGAGGAGTAAATAAAAGGAAAAAAATAAGAAGAAGAAAAACACCAGTAGGTGCTGTAAATAATGTCCGAAGAACGATCAGGTAAGGGAACAAGGGTCCACCGCAGCTAAGTTCCAACGATTCTACGCACGAGCCACCGAGTTCAACTCCTCCTCTCGTAATAGGGAACTCAGCCATGTAGGACCACCTGTAGCTACATAGGATTGGTAACGATGATCCCTTGTCACACTTAGTGCAATAGCATTGGCAATCCTGTTTCTGCCAGCAACTACATGTTCCAAACTCACTCCATCAAATTCATTCAATAAGACACTAATGGTATCAATCAGATGTCGCCATTCCGGGTACTCATCAGGTTTAAGAAGCGCCTCTCTAACTTGAGTGAGTGAGGACTCAATGACTACCCATTTGATTCTTAAGTCAATAAGCGCGCGGATGCTCCACAAAAGAGACTGAAGTTCTGCTTCTATACACGAAGTATGGCCAGAGAATGCTCGTCTACTATGTGAGAGAGGGAGACCACCATGGTCTCGAACGATCCATGCTGCACCTCCCATACGATTATTCATTAAATACTATTAAAAATTAATTAAGAGATCCTTGGGTATATAGGATAAAGGTGTTCTAAGTATTGCATGTAGTTATAGAACCACTGTTTTAGGTTCGATTAGGTTCGATTACATTTAATGCTTTAAATGAAGCCATTATTGGTACATTCTCTGTTATAATCACAGTCCCAAACGAACACAGAGGAGAGTAGGATTATTCTCCGTTCATGACAAAGCAAGCCAAATTAGTCATTTTGGAGGTGAAATGATTCGTCCTGATTAACGCGTTAGCATTAACTTAGGGCCAAAATGATATACAATAATACAAAAGAACATGATTCTGTTTTGGTTTTAACCAATTTATGTAAGGAATACTATTTTGAATTGTAGTTTCACTCATTATAGCTCTCATAACTGATGTACGATCAATTAGCAGTCATTCAATTAAATCAGCATTTTTCACAATTTTTGAAATTCATTTTTTTGGGTTTATTTGTCATGTTTAACTTAAAAATATAAGAGAAAACAAGTGATATTTTATAAACTCCCTTACAGTGTTCCTCATGAGGGAGCGCCACTGTGGATTTTTCTCGGCTGCAGAGGTTTGCCGGTTTGGGGAGGTGAGGAAGGCTGGTGAGAAGAGGTGGTGGATTAGCGTCTGATCCTTTTACCAGAGGCGGTGACCCATTGGTGGATGGCCCTGTCTATAGACGTGGGAATTACAAAATCTAAATACAAAAGGAAGAGGCAAAGCGGCAGGGGTTTGACTCAAGAATGTTAGCATATTATCTTGAACATGTCTCAAATGAGTGATATGAAAATATAATAAACTGTGGAAAAGTAGAGCGGACCTCGTGACTTAAGATCAACTACAGAAAATGTCTCTTTTACGTGCAAAAACATATTTGATTTGATAAAATTTAAAGCAAAAATCCATTAATCCTAGTATATCTATGATGCAAATCAGATTGGGGTTGGTTTTGGTTCTCACAATCGCTGATTAGTGGTCCATCATTTTCAATGGTAAATCAATACTTTGCCAATACCTTACTCAAACTACACTTTGTTCCAAAGAGAGAGAAAAAAAACAAGATTCCAATATCAAAGATTGGGTTAAGAATTGGTTACAGCTAACTTTCCTATGCCAAGTGAATCCGGATTGGACCTTGACCTTCCATATTGCAACAGTTTTAATTCACAACATAAAACTACAATTCAATTAAATTGCCTGTAAACTGTGTTTTAGTGGTTTTAGCTTTAATATACGCTTTCATTTCATTCAAATTGCAATATGACATAAGAAGAGATTGAAAAGAGTAGAATAAGTCCTACAATGATGGTATCATATTAAGCCAGAGGTATTAAGAGTGGCAAAAGAAAGGCTAACAGAAACAGCCACAACACCTCTGCAGAATCCACTGGAAGCTGCAAGAAACCATGAAACAAAAATATTTAAGAACAAAATTAGTTATATCAACGCGAGAAGTGAAGGGAGAGAGTGAAGCTTTACCCAAGATGGACACAAGAACATGTTCTATCTCTAGATAAGATGGGGAGACTGTCGTCATGGTCCAACGAGAAAACAGAGGAAAGATTATTTTCCAGAACACAGCTCTTGCTGCTTGATCCTTCCGGAGAAAACGGTCGAGAAAGAGAAGAAACAGAAGAAGAGAAGTTGTATTTTTCGTAGTCAACTCCGTAGCTCACAGGAAGAGAAGACGAAGAAGAAGAATCGGATGATGAACCATGTCTCTCTTCTTCCTTCATTTTGCCATTGATCTTTTATCCTTCTCTTGTTTTCTCTCTATTCCTCTGTTTTTTAATCTCTCTCCCGGGGAAAAATTGAAACGTAGGTGTTAAACCTAACGGTCATCAACTAACTGTTTACAGCTCCAACTAACTTATTCCTACATGCTTATTATACCTACAAAGAAGATTTTACCACCAACTGTTATAATCTTGCTCAAATTTACCAAGGTCCTTAATATATGGGGGAGACCCACGGAAGAAAATGAAAAAACAATATGTTGTTATTATTATAATGTCTTTTGAAATGATATTGTTTGCCAAAAGATTAAACGGTTGTTTTGTCTTTTGTCATATCATCTTATGGCTGAAGATACTAGAGTAATTGTCTAGTGCAAGGAAATTTACCTAAAGATAATACCATCTCGATACTTTCTTATTATTTTGGAAAACTTAGAGAAAAGTAATCATCATGCGTTCCAAACATACAACCCAGTCGAATTTTAAAAAAATTAAGGAGATACAAAATGTAAATTTTTTTTTTCAAAATGTAAATACTTACTATATTTTTGGTAAAAAATACTTACTATATTATATTATATTATATAAGAGTTAGGAACTCATTGATAGCTAAGTTAAATAATCGATTAAGAGTGGTGATTCGGAAAGTATATATATGGTTTTAGGTGAGAAATTCCATCTGTATATCGATTTTCTTAAATGCATATACCTGTTTAAATGGTTCATGCTTATATACTAGATGAGTGAGATTGGAACTCTATTCACAGTCATCCTTTATATGATATTTTAGATGTAAAAACACCTTCCTCTGAGACTATTCGTCTTTTATATTAGAAGAAGTTTGAAGGAGTGTCTTTACTACCTTACCTCTGCATCTACTATTTCCGAATTTTTTAGCGGTTATATTCGAGCTAACTGTGAACTCTCTCACATTGTAGCTCAGTGGAATTACCAATGACAGTAATATTTTTAGAGGGTATGGGCCTGAAACAGAAAGCATGTACATCATCTAAGACGAGTACCAAACTATTTTTTGTTTTGAAATTTTCATTTGGCCTATTCTTTCACGAGCTCTGTTTATTCACAAAAACATTTTTTTTTTTAATTTCTAAGAATATTGTTTTATTCTATCATCTTTATCATCAATACACCAGCGATACGAATCCTGATTTGTAATGGGTTGGAAGCAAAACAACAATATTAGGCCGGTATGTGTAACTTTAATAAAAAAGTAAGACTTTTTCACTTTAATGGTGAAAAAGGATGAGCCGTTTCCAGCAGACCTAAAGTAAACATTCGTCATTGGAATGGCCGAAATTATTTAATGGCCGGAAGGCTATGCTTTCCCCGCTTTCGATCAGGACCGGTACTATAGACCAACCATCATGAATAACTAATTTCAACCTCTAAATACACCTAATTCGATGTGCTATGTTTTATATTTGATTAGCTTTTAGTTAATTCACAAAATAATATATATTAGTTTTATAAACTTATGATTTGATGATTATAAATTATATATACAGTTATCATTCCAAAAACAAAACAAAAATCCATAAAATATTATTTCTTTAATATGTCACAAATTCTATTTTTCTCTTATTATAAAAGGGGAGACAATATAGAAGCTTTTTTTGGTATGACACAAACTTTATTTATTTATGATATGATATATAACTTTTATTTCTGAAAATCTCAGATACCATTTTTGAAACAAATAAAACAAATAGAACGTTGATCATTCTTAACCATTTTTTTGGCTACCTCACACATTTAGATTAAAATTAAACTCCATGATCGGCTATCCAAACAATCAACTCCGAACAATATCCTTAACTCTCGTTTCGACTAAACAAGCTGAAAATATCAGTCCTACACTTTAAAATACCTGAACTAAAGAAAAATATAATAAATTTACCAGCAATCATACACAAATTCAAAAAGGCTAGAGAATGGGTCACTCAGCAGGGAACATGTTGAGAAGAGGTGATAAAACTCAGAAGTATGGAGGAGTTTGGGTCTGGTGTAAAGATAGGGCAAGTCTTATAGAGATTGTCTATCAAGAGTCCTGAAGTGTCTGAAGGTCTCCAGAAGTGTCCTAAGAGCTGTGCAAAGATAGGGCCAAGTCCAGGAGGGACTTAGAAGATGGTTTAGGAGCAAATGGGCGAGTGTGCAAATATAGGGCGAGACCGGGACGAGGCCGTACGGGCTTGTACGGACCGGGATCGACCCGAGAAGCATAACTCACTCATTTGAGACATTTTAGGTCTTGTGCAAAATTAGGGCGTTGGTACGGTCAGGAAAGCATTCCGTACACACCCAGATGTTTGTAACAAGACCTAACTTGCATCCCAAGGAAGAAGCAACTCGTGAGCTAAGTGTGTGAAGAAGCAAAGAGGTGATTCTGATCATAAGGGGCGCCATTGTCTTTCTCTAAGTTATGGGACTGCTTGTGGATAAGTGACAGGCTGTGCAAGCTGTCCATGAGCTGTGTATTGACCATGTATCTGGACAGATACATGGGAACATTCAGGAGCCTAAAAGAAGCCAATAAGAGGTTGGTCTCTACTTGACCAGATTCAAATAAACCAATCAGACAACAAAGAGAGTTTAACCAATCAGATGAAGCCCATACCAAATCTCCATCTGAACCGTCCATCCTTCAAGTCTATTATGAGCCATTAGATATAGGTTTATGAGTTCGCAGATTGTAAAAGCATATATAAACCTATTGGTGACGTTTTGTAAAGCTTTAAGTGAGTAAGGGGGATTTCCCCTCTCCACTTCATGGAAATGAAAACTTGTTCTTGAATCTGAAACCATAATCTCTAATCTCTTATTCTCCTAATCTCTCAGTCTCTTAATCTCTGTTCCTAAGTCTCTTATTCTCTCATAAACACTCTCATCAATCTCTCTTTCTAAATCACCTAGAGCAAGCTTTCATCTTTCCCCATTGGAGTTTATACACACACAAACACAACCAGAGAAGAGAACTCTATAAATCTCACATGGTATCAGAGCCAGGTTCATCAGAATCTGGTTGAAACTTCCGCACATCCCACACACATCCCTCAGCTCAAATCCAAGCCATGAAGAAGACAGCTCCATCCGGTTCAGCTTCTCCATGAAGACTGAAGCTTGGCGTGTCATTCTGGTTCCTCAAACCTTTCTCATACCTGCCTTGATGAAGAGCCACGTTGGAAGCAAAGGAGGATGGAGAGGCGTCATGAACCTCAAGCCAAAACTCCTTGTCCATGAGCTGCTTGCATCCGGCTACAAGAAGAGTATATGTCATGAAGATGGCGACTTGATGTATGAAGAAAGGAGGGGTGTTTGAGCTGTAGAAACAAGAAGGTGGCCATGAGTAGAAGGAGGAGAGGCTGGGTGACGATACATACTCTCATGTCCAACAAAACCGTGAGCCATAAGCCATTGGAGGTTCAAGGAACCAAACCGGTTCCTTGGCTGTAAGCTATTACTATCCCTTCTTGATAATGTGTGTGTTGTTGACTGGTTGTGATGTTGTGATGTGATTGAAAACCTGAGGATTGTTTAAAGATTGCTAAACGAAATGAAATGAATTTAGAATCTGTCCCAGGATGCTTAAAGAGTCTTGTTTGGTGATTGAGATTGTTTAATATGCTTAACTCCAGTTCATAGTGATGCTTGTTTTGATTGATTGAATCTGCTTGCATACATGTATTGAAACTGATTGGAAGTTGTTGCATATAGTCTTGTGGCTGTCTTACATTGAAGCATTAGATTCATGTCTAAATTGCTGAGTAAAAAATCTTTAAAATTGCCTAAGTAGCTTGCATAAATCAGGAAAAGAAAGTCCTTGTGCTTAGAGAGTTTGCATGCAAAGATTAGAACTTGAAAATGTCTTGTTTAATCTGTTGCAATGCTTGTGATATTGGGAATCAAACTTGATAATTAATCAAGGATTGATCCCAATACTATTGTGTCTCATCTTTGCTGGAGTTTGAGTGATGTTTCAGGTTCACAAGATGTGTTCTTGGTTCAACATCCATCCGAGTTGAAAGTAGGAGACGTTTGCCCATTGTGTGTGCAATGGAGAGTTGATACAGAAGTGGTGATGCGCCACTGGTGTTAAGTCTCACAAAAGCTCACTTGCAAGCTTGGACTTATACTCAATCCAAGCTTGAGGAGGGGATTTTAGTGAGCTATCAGTCGGATCAAGAAGGTTCAGAAGGTCCATTGCAAGCAACTGAAGAAGAAGGAGCCATCCGGATCTAGGCAGTGGCGTGTCTAGGCAAAAGAGTGTTCAGAGCACTCTTGGCTGTGAGAAGATGAAGACTCTATCAGTGCGGCTTCTAGTGTGAGGTGGCTGAAGAGGTAGTTGAAGCTTCCACAAGCACTCCATGAAGATGGCGAGTTCAGAAGGTGTTGCAATGGAGTAATGGTGCAGATCATGAAGCTATCCATCCAAGCTTGTTCCTGTGAGAGTCTCAAGCTTGAGGGGGAGTGTTGAAGCTTACATGATCTGAGAGTACTTGGTGGTTATTCAAGAAGAGGAGCAGGCCGGTTATGAAGCATGATGAAGAAGGGTGAAGCGATCTCCAAGGCGGCCTCAAGAGAAGAGCAGTCTTGGTACTACAGCTGAAGCATTCTCATGAAGGTTTTAGTAACATGGTGGTGACTCATGAAGAAGAAGCAGCCAAGACTCAGGGTGTATCTATCAAGGAAGATCTGGTAGTTCGAGCACTTGTTCACAACAAGAAGGTTGTGAGAAAGGAGGAGAGACCAAGATCTGTCTGAAGAAGAGTACAAGAAGTGTTGATGATGAGCAAGAGGAGTGGGTTCTATCTTGCATCACATGAGGGCCATGATCCAGAGTCTTTGTTCCCCTTACATTGTTGGTAAGGCACAAAGACTCACTGGCCAATCCCTAGGTCTTGGAGACTTTACTATTTTTCCCTCATCAAAGTTTTGTCCCAAAGGGTTTTCCTTGGTGAGGTTTTTAATGAGGAAGTTCTTCAAGGTTCCAAGCTTGACTTAGGATCAGCTAGAGTCAAGCTTGAGGGGGAGTGTTAATTTGAAGAAAAGAAATGGAGTCAAAGGAGAAGTATAGAGGAGTTTGGGTTTGGTGCAAAGATAGGACAAGTCTTATAGAGATTGTCTATCAAGAGTCCTGAAGTGTCTGAAGGTCTCCAGAAGTGTCCTAAGGGTTGTGCAAAGATAGGGCCAAGTCCAGGAGGGACTTAGAAGATGGTTTAGGAGCAAATGGGCGAGTGTGCAAATATAGGGCGAGACCGGGACGAGGCCGTACGGACCTGTACGGACTGGGATCGACCCGAGAAGCATAACTCACTCATTTGAGACATTTTAGGTCTTGTGCAAAATTAGGGCGTTGGTACGGTCAGGAAAACATTTCGTACACACCCTGATGTTTGTAACAAGACCTAACTTGCATCCCAAGGAAGAAGCAACTCGTGAGCTAAGTGTGTGAAGAAGCAAAGAGGTGATTCTGATCATAAGGGGTGTCATTGTCTTTCTCTAAGTCATGGGACTGTTTGTGGATAAGTGACAGGCTGTGCAAGCTGTCCATGAGCTGTGTATTGACCATGTATCTGGACAGATACATGGGAACATTCAGGAGCCTAAAAGGAGCCAATAAGAGGCTGGTCTCTACTTGACCAGATTCAAATAAACCAATCAGACAGCAAAGAGAGTTTAACCAATCAGATGAAGCCATACCAACTCTCCATCTGAACCGTCCATCCTTCAAATCTATTATGAGCCATTAGATATAGGTTTATGAGTTTGCAGATTGTAAAAGCATATATAAACCTATTGGTGACGTTTTGTAAAGCTTTAAGGGAGTAAGGGGGATTTCTCCTCTCCACTTCATGGAAATGAAAACTTGTTCTTGAATCTGAAACCCTAATCTCTAATCTCTTATTCTCCTAATCTCTCAGTCTCTTAATCTCTGTTCCTAAGTCTCTTATTCTCTCGTAAACACTCTCATCAATCTCTCTTTCTAAATCACCTAGAGCAAGCTCTCATCTTTCTCCATTGGAGTTTATACACACACAAACACAACCAGAGAAGAGAACTCTATAAATCTCACAGTATACATAGGTGGAGATACAAGATTTTTGATCAACTCGGAACAATCTGTATCAAAGTCAAAATTCTATCTCCTATGAAATCATTTTTAACTTATTAAAGCTTTCAACTCTTAATGGGGGATGTAATTTACATTATATTATATATATTAGTTAAGGATAAAAATACAAAAAAAAAAACTATCAATAAAATTTGGAGATGAAAATTATATATTAAATATTCATCCAAAACGAACACAAAGAACCAACAAAAACAGGAAAAGAAAATGAAACAAACTGAAACAAATCTCTTATGGATAGATAATTATTAAAACAGACAACACAAGCAAAAAGCTAAGTTTAAACATGATGAATGCGATGAAAACCATGATTGGGATTATGTTGATTGATGCTATGAGGTTTCTTCTTGCCTCTTCCTTCGTCCCTCCGATCTTGGTCCTAGTAGGGACCGTGCTTATATTCAGGCCAATTCATATTGTATATCGGATCAAACACCTCAAACTTAATGTTGTTATATCCTAACATTGGTCCTTGATTAGGAATCATCATGTTGGGATTGTAGTTGAACGCATTCACATCGAACATGCTTCTTTCGTCGAGAGGATCGGTATTACCGCCACCAACAATGTTGTTATTACTTCCACCACAGTAATTCTGAGGAACCATTGCTTGTTGGAAGCGTGGACTTCCCAAATTCATCCTCAGATTTTCCAAAACACTTATTAGACAAGCGTTTTGACGCAAGTTAAGTTCACTGGGAGGTTTCTCCCACCATTTATCTGTTTCTTCTCTCTGAATTCTAATCTTCTCCAAAATTTTCCTCCTTGCTTTCTCCTTTTCAAGCTTTACCAGCTCCTGCAATAATAATATATCGTGTGTAAGCAATCAATGCTTCTACATGTAATTAAGAAATAAACATATTTTAGTCATGGAAACAAACGGCGCTTATATAAATATGATTATAGCTTTTGAAACAACACGATCTAACTATAAAAATGAACATACAACCTTTTTAAAATTAAATATATTTTCCATTATATCCTATATAATGAGTTAGAAAACTTTGCACATTTACTTAATAATCAATTCTCCATTGTTCATGCCATAGCGTAAATTACACACACACACACACACACACATATATATATATATATATATATATATATATATATAAAGATCGATTTTTTATAAAGTATGGTTTGGAGTATATACATTTAAATAACTTATTTATATTCTTAGAAAACAACAAAAATTTGATGTTTACCTGACTGAGTATGCTGTTAAGATCTCGGATAGTTGCGCTTGGACCAAATTCAGTAAGCTGAAAAGGATTCTGGTGATAAATTTTGAAACGGTTAAATACATATCTAACATCTGGATTACCAAAGGAAAATACTTTCCGACCAGGTGAAAACACAAGTATTCCAATTTCTACACCACATAAGGTGCAAAGCTCGCTAGCTTTTTTAAAAAGACCTTGTCTTCTTTTTGAATACGTAACTTGAAGGTCACTATCTTTCTCCATTTTTACGATCTGTATCTTTCGACGACCTTTTCTGCTTCTCGCCATTTTCCAAGTTTCGTTTTAACATATAAGCTACAAAACATGATATTATAAAGTAGAATAGATCTTATATTTATAAGGATGTGTTACCTTCATGATATAATATGTAAAGTCATTTTAAGTAAATTATCTTTAAAGATTCTAACATATATAGAATTTGTATATTAATTACCAGTTCAAGCTTACAATAGTTATCCTATATAGTACATATTAGGATGAAAATTATGATATTTGGGAATCATTTTATATGTTACAGTGCACAATGATCTGTCAAATGTATCTATTCATTTTCAGGAAATACAAATTACACTATTTACTATATTTTGAATCTTACAATTAGTATTTATGCTATAAGAAAATTTTAAATGTCATTGCTTATAATTACTACTAGGGGTGGGCGTTCGGTTACATTTTCGGGTTCGGATCGGGTATTTCGGTATAGAAGTGCAGAACCCATTTGGATATTTCTGTACTTCGAGTCGGGTTCGAGTATTTTTAGTTCGGATTCGGTTATTTCGGATCGGGTTCGAATATTTAGATTTTGAAAAAAAAAAAATTAAAATTTTCATTTCTCAAATTTATTGTATTTAAAAATATAACTTTCACTTAACTAATTTTTTTAATAGATTAAATAGTTAATAGATTTGGACATAACATTTTGAAACTAAAAATACATTAATTTGGTTATTATTTTTAAATTTTGGATGTAACTTTTTGTTAATTCTTGAAATAAAAAGTTTGACATGCATTTTAAGTGAGTAGCAAATAATTTCTCCATAATTGTATGTATATCATATGAACTTAAAGTATGTGTAGTATCAATATAAATATTTTATATAAAATGAGACATGTAAACTAGAAATATAATGTTAATTATACATAGCTTCGGATATCCATTCGGGTTCGGATATTACCCGTTCGGGTTCGGATATCCAATATCTCCTAATTCAATACCCGTTCGGATATTTTGCTACTTCGGTTCGGATTTCGGTTCAGGTTTTTCAGATCGGGTTCGGATGCGGCTTCAAATATCGTGTAAAGTGTCCACCCCTAATTACTACTATGTATTTGCATTGGATGTTAATGCTTAAAAACCTTGTTTTATAAAAGTACTTTAAATATATCCTCATCCCTCGCAAGTTCTATATATTTTAGAGATTCATGAAATATAATATTTTGTAAAATTTACTTATACATAATTACAAATCGTACCACATTCTTTACATATAGTGTGTCTACAGCACATGATTCATAATAGTATTTGACAAATGATTCATAAAATAGTTTTTTGTATAAAAATAAAATATACTTAATTATTAGAATAAGGGTTGGACTATAGGCCTTATCACCATATGTCCATCTCCCCTAGTAAGCTGGCCCTGCTCGCCGAGCTAGTACCATGGTGACCATACACGTTGTATTGGCACACATGAGAGTTCTTGATTAGGTCCATATATTCTACTTTTTAAAATACACAATGGGCAAACGATACTTTGCAAGACCAGTTAATCATTGGTTCACGTGAAGAGTTCCAAATCATTCCATCATATGCTCTGTTATCATATCTAGCAAGATAGGTTGATTATTATTATTTTTTTGAAACTAAGATAGGTTGATTAGTTGGGGAATGCAAATTCCTCCAAACTGCTGTTAATTCTATACAATGCTTCAAACAAGTGCAGGCCGGCTTGATAGGGGAGGAAAAACAGTGCGCCCGTCTCAGAACCCACCAAAAGTCCATTAAATTTTAATAATATAAAGGATCTATATATATATATATATTTTTTTTTTATAATAAAGACCCATATTCTTTGGGTATTATAGTGTTAATTTAGACGATATTTAATGATGTACTAAACTAAGTTCTTATAAAAAATTAAAATACAAACGAAAATAATAAATTTTGCTAATTTGTTTTAAAAATTTAGTATTTTTAATAATATTTTAATTATAAATTAAAATTATTAGGTATAGGGCCCAAAATATTGTTTTGTTCAAGGGACCCTTCAGAATGTTAAACCGGCCCTGACAAGTGACGGAACCATCTGTTCATTGTGCCTACATTCGAATGGCTCCAATTTTCGTCATCTAATGGATTTTGATTATATGGATTATATATGCCATTTACATGTTTTAAGTGAGGACTGGCCCAAAAATACTTATGGGCTAATGAAAACCAAACAAAAAATATTTCTCACTTTTTATTTTTTGACAGCATATTTCAAACTTATTAAAGAATACAAATTTGCGATTTTCAGTTCGTTACGGGGAAAAGTGTAGAATTTCGTAGTGAATGTATTTATCTTTTTCATGTTATAATCATCTAGGACTTGGGTTTTCAAAAAGCCTTTGGCATGTTATTGATTACTTGATGTTTGTTACATCTTAGACATCTAGTATCTACTGTCCTAAGATCATCTCCTATGGAATATTATTTTTTTTTCTCTAGAGAGAAAAATAGTATTCATTAGAAATGCTTTAAAATTATCCATAATTTAGTTTCTTTTATTTTTAACATTTAAAATAAAATTAGAAATTTTAAAGATATTTTTTTTGATTTGGGAGATTTTTTAAATTTTGTTTAAAACTTAACAATATTTTGATTAAAATAAACATAGTTCAAATATTAAAATAAACACAGTTTTAAAGCTAGTGTATTAAAATGAAAGATATAATTAGTTAAAATATTAGATTGGGTAATAGAGATATTAAAGTGATTAATGAAAGTTAGCTGGGATATTTTTATGAAATTTTCATATTATTTTTAATAAAAACATGATGATTTACAAGTATCTCTAACAAAATTTATTAATATTACATACACAACTACAAATTGTACATAGATTTTGACAAACTGCCTACTTAACTAGATATTGAAATTGAGTATCCTATTAACTGATACATTCATATCTATCTGACTAAAATGATGTAGATAGATATTTGAAAATATTCTTAATATCTTATCATTTATTTTATTAATTATTTTAGATAATTAATTTTATTATTTTAGGGTTTTATGGTTTTCTTATATATAGCCGTTTAGGCTTTAAGTTTGTATTCAGATTATTGAAATTGATATTTTTATAAAGAGTTTTTGTTAAGCACTGAGAAGAGTATCTCAACTTTGTTTTCGTAGATGTGTAGATCTCAACGAGTTCAAGAAGGCACCGTCTCCTTGGTATTCTTAGAATCAATAGGTTACTTGCGTTATCGTAACTTCCGCTACATCATAAAATATGTTAAAACCTAAAAGTAAAAAAAAAAGAGCAGCTAGGGCGGGTCAAACCAGATGTTAGCTAAACATAGACCATGGGCATGACCTGCAATAGACATGTGACAATCCGTCCCGTGGACCCAGACTCACAGCTTTGCAGGACACCGACCCTAACCCTTCACATGTGAACATGTGAGCCTTCACTGACTGTTCCATGTAGGCTATTGGTGCGCTTCGCGTTCCTTGAACCCAAAACTTCACCTTTTGACAATATTCTCACAGGATAAGTTATCACCAATTGACCCGATTTTTTTGTGACAACCTGTCCCTCACAGGACAAGTTATCACCAATTGACCTGACTTTTTTGTGACAACCCGTCCCGAAAGACATAACTGAACATTTATCTATGAGGGATGAAGTAATGTATCTTACAACACGGAAGGAGTTAAGGATAGCCCATCATCTAATCTTTGGTTCCTCTCACACCAGATTTCATAAATGGCAGCCTGCCAAGCTTGTAGAACCGCCAGTTTCACTTTATAGTTTCCATGGACATTAGGCACTCATAAGAGAATATCACTCCAAGCGTAAGGAGAAGTTAGGAGATGAAACCTGTTCTTGACATCACACCAAATAATATAGAGAAGTAGGAACATTCAAAGAATAAGTCGTTTCGGGATTCATCCTGAACACCACATAGCAGACAGATAGGCTCCATGTCCTCATCCCAAGTAGCGAGTTGATCAAAAGTAGGGTTCTTATTCCGGATGAAAAGCCAAGTTGCTGTTGCGTGCCAAGAAATAATATCCTTGTGGTACCAAGGCAGCCCAAGGTTTGGGAGGCCTAGCAATACAAATAGAATTCCAAACCAACTTGGAAAAAAATGGTTTATTCTTTGATTTGCCGACGGACCAGGTTGCCATGCCTGACCTAAATCAAGTAGGATGAGTTTTTTTTTTGAGAAATAAGGATTTTTCAGCCGTTCACCAATTCGCGACTAGCTACAGCTCTATATTACAACTAGACAAGACCAGATGCAACCAAGACCACAATGTAATGAGGATGACATTCCTCCTTTTTAGCCTTTAAGAATTTTTCTACAAAGAATCAATGCGTATTTTAGATTTCAGGCAAACCACTATAGAAATCAGAAAACTAAAACCATTTCCCAAAGCCTTATCTTGGTATAACCAAGTGAATTAAAAACTATAATACACATTGAAAAACTATTGACGAAGTCTTTTCCGGGCTACCTAGTGAAATCAAGTCACGTGAGTTATTCCGTCGACGTGAGGCCAACTTTTTTATTTTCCGTTGACATACAATTTCTCGAACTGATTCAGATTTTTGTAGTTGCACAAAAAAAGATTAAGATTTTTGTAATAATTGTTTTTTTGAAACGTGTACTTTTTTTTGTGAAACATGCTATTTTGATGATGAAACATACTTTTGGGGGTGGGAGGTTGTGTTATGACATTATTGACTTTCATATAGGAAGTTTATCATACATATGAAAATGGATCCCATACTGAGAACTTTGTTACAACTTTATATAAACATTTGATCGAACATATGCGCACTTGGAGTGTCTCTCTGTACTTTGCTAGTAGCCATATCCTACAATTCTAGTATTGTAAAAGATCTAAAGATTTTTCAACTTATTTAAAGCTATCAGTCTACAGATTAACTTTTGTAAACATTACTAGGCACTAACTTAATGAATTAGTTACTGGAGAAAAAACAAATAATTAGGATGTCATAATAGAAATGAACATTTTACCAATGTAATAATATTCTTGCGTTTGTTGAACTTTGGTAAAATTGTAGGTTTGAAAAAAAAAACACACAAATGACGATGTATTAATTAACAAAGAAAACATTATGGGCAAACCACTTATTTCTAAGAAGAATCAGGAGTCAATAATAAGATAAAATTTATAAAGATTTTTTGCAACTTATTTAACTGCATGTATTTCTTTTGAAGAGTTGAGTATGATCTATATAACGATCACTAACTTATTGAATTGATTATTGCAAAAATCAAATCTTTAGAATGGCATTTAAAAACGAACATTTTATCACGGTTGCTGAGGTTTTAATAAGGAAAAAAAAACAGAAATGACAATGTTTTAATATAACAAAGTAAACATTATGGGCAAACCACTAATTCTAAGAATAATTAGGGTCAAAACAAAAAAAAATTTCAAAAAAAAACTAAATATTCGAAAGTTTTCAAATTGGGGCCAGGCTTTTCTTTATATTTTCCGTGTTGTCCTTTTTCACAACGGTTGGATCACGGATTTTTACAACATAACGGCTAAAAACTTAACGCCGTCAGCTCCATTGGCGTGTAACAAGTCAAACGCCCGAGCGCCTGCCGTAACGTTCTTGTTTAAAAAAAAAAAAATAATAATAATCTCTTTTAATTCAAGCGTCTCTCTCTCTCTCTCTCTCTATATTCCTCTCTCACCAATCCATCGCCACAATATTTTCGAAAAACGATTTGTGAGTCTCCGAGATTGCTTCGAAGAAATCAGAAACAAAAATCTCCATCGTTTCATCGGTATATCTTTTTTCTGGTGATTCCAGAGACGCATTTTAAGCATTTCAATCTCCCATTCTCGTTTTCTAATCGCAGTTTCACGATTCAACGCATGATTCGTCGGTAGAAACTTCGATTTAATCGATAATGCGGATTCGTTTTTTCGTTTGTTTATGTTTCTAGGTCACGATTCGTTGGCTCCTTTTGAGTTTTTAGATAGCATTGCGTTTAGGGCGTGATTAGTTGACTCATTGCTACTATTGATCGATTCGTTAGGTCAGTGGAGCTTTTTGAGCTCTCTTGATTGCGATTTTTAAATCTTATTTGTGTGGGATCCTTGACTTACTTACCATTGATGCAGTGATACGGAGCTATAGAAACAAGAAGGCGGATCTATGGATGCTAACAATGGTAAAAGAGGAGGAGGTTCCGTGAAGTCTCCATGTCAAACGCCACGTTCTACTGATAAGTCGAATCGAGATCTCAGATCAGCTGACGGAAACTCAAACTCGTTTAACAAGAGTGAGAAAGAGAAGGGTGTGAATATACAGGTTATTGTTCGTTGCAGGTACGTTGTTTCAAACTATCCTTTTTTTAAAAGGCAGGACGATTAATTAATAACAACACCTTGTGTGTGTGTATTCTTGAGCTTAATAATCTTCACTACGGTTTGTTGGTTTTGTGATGATTTCAGACCATTTAACTCGGAGGAGACGAGGTTACAAACGCCTGCGGTGCTCACCTGCAATGACCGGAAAAAAGAAGTGGCGGTGGCTCAGAATATTGCTGGGAAGCAGATTGATAAGACCTTCTTGTTTGACAAGGTTTAATATTTAAAGGCTTTTTAGATTGCCTATGCTGCTATGCTTGTATTAGTTGCTTACAGTTTCTTGGATTTTTGAATCTGTTAGGTTTTTGGCCCAACGTCCCAACAGAAGGACTTGTATCATCAAGCAGTTTCTCCCATTGTTTTTGAGGTTCTTGATGGGTATAACTGCACCATCTTTGCATACGGGCAGACAGGGACTGGGAAGACATACACAATGGAAGGTGGAGCTAGAAAAAAGGTAAGCCAACCACCATTTCAAGTACATGAATAGCATCTTCACTGATGTCCTCATTTTGGTTTTCTTGCTAGAACGGTGAAATCCCGAGTGATGCAGGTGTTATCCCTAGAGCGGTTAAGCAGATATTTGATATTCTGGAAGCACAAAGCGCTGCTGAATACAGTTTGAAAGTTTCGTTTCTTGAGCTCTACAATGAAGAACTTACGGACCTTTTAGCTCCGGAAGAAACAAAATTCGCAGATGACAAATCAAAGAAGCCTCTGGCCCTCATGGAAGATGGGAAAGGTGGCGTTTTTGTGCGAGGGTTGGAAGAAGAAATCGTGTCTACTGCTGATGAGATTTACAAAGTCTTGGAGAAAGGGTCAGCCAAGAGACGCACTGCAGAGACTCTTCTCAACAAGCAAAGTAGTAGATCTCATTCAATATTTTCTGTTACAATCCACATTAAGGAATGTACACCAGAGGGGGAAGAGATTGTCAAAAGTGGAAAGCTAAATCTGGTTGATCTTGCTGGTTCGGAGAATATTTCACGATCTGGTGCTCGAGAGGTATATAACCCATACATAATTTCTCCTCTTATATACTGATGCTGCGAATTAGACATGTACAGAAATGCCTGGATGATTTTACTAAATAACATGAGTCTCTACATTGCAGGGCAGAGCCAGGGAAGCTGGAGAGATCAACAAAAGTTTGCTCACACTCGGACGTGTCATAAATGCGTTGGTTGAACACTCTGGTCATATTCCATATAGGTAAGATTTGTTGCCCAAGTATCTTATCTCTCTATAACATTCAAGACATGCTCGATAGTTCTCTAATCAATTAATTATATGCATCAAATTTCAGAGAAAGCAAGTTGACAAGATTATTGAGAGACTCTTTGGGAGGAAAAACAAAAACATGCGTGATTGCTACAGTATCACCCTCTGTTCACTGTCTCGAAGAAACACTCAGCACCCTTGATTATGCACACCGTGCGAAACACATCAAAAATAAACCAGAGGTCCGTAACACACATCTCGATCTGTTGACTCTGCCAGTTTAGTTATGTAATACTGCTCCTTCTGCATTCAGGTTAACCAGAAGATGATGAAATCAGCTATTATGAAAGATTTGTATGGAGAGATTGAACGTTTGAAGCAAGGTATCTATTGGTAACAACATAGTTTGGATCCTCCTTCAGTTACCGAATACTGATGCGTTTGTTCTTGGCTTGTTCAGAGGTCTATGCTGCAAGGGAGAAAAATGGAATTTATATTCCAAAGGAGAGGTACACTCAAGAAGAAGCCGAGAAAAAGGTACAGTTTTTATTATGCAATAAATACCTCTTGTCTATTAAAATTTTTAGAAGAAGATAGACTCAGACTTCATTCTTTATTGGTTGCTGCAGGCTATGGCTGAAAAGATAGAGCAAATGGAAGTAGAGGGTGAAGCTAAAGACAAGGTAAGCTGTTCAATTTGAAAGGATTATATTGTAGTTCATGCTACCCAAGTATTGCTTACTATTGTGACTGTTAAATGTAGCAAATAATTGAGCTTCAAGAGCTGTACAATGCGGAACAGCTTGTAACTGCTGGACTAAGGGAGAAGCTTGATAAGACTGAGGTATCTATCACAAGTTCTTGCTCTGGCTTGTCCACTGACCTGCTTCTTGTACTTATTCCTGCAAGGATTAACTTCTTGTATTTAGAAAAAGCTCCGGGAAACGGAACAAGCATTGTTAGATCTCGAAGAAAAACATAGACAGGCAGTTGCAACAATCAAGGAAAAAGAGTACTTGATATCCAATCTCCTTAAATCAGGTAAATTGGTTTTCATCTGTCTAATGGTGTGGTTACGAGATGAATTAATTTCTTCAATTCATTATATGTTTAATGAAACATAGGTTTAACCTTGTCACATTTTCTCAGAGAAAACACTTGTTGACCGTGCTGTCGAGCTTCAGGCAGAGTTGGAAAATGCCGCATCTGATGTTTCTAACTTGTTCGCCAAAATTGGTTTGTGGCTCTCTTTCTTCTCTCCCATTATTGTCATCACTCTCTGAAAACTAAACTAAGCTTATTGATGGATGATGATTCCAGAGAGAAAGGACAAGATTGAAGACAGCAATAGATCGCTCATCCAGGAGTTTCAATCACAATTGCTAACGCAACTTGAAGTCTTGAACAGCAGTGTGGCAGGTTCAGTGACTCAGCAGGAAAAACAATTGCAAGACATGGAGAAAGTTATGGCATCTTTCGTGTCTGCAAAGACAGAGGTAAAACATGAAAAGAAATTATTTTCCCGTACCTCTCTGTCTGTTATATCTATCTTGAAATAATGTTTACACATGGTCTTCTTTGCAGGCAACTGAAACTTTACGGGGAAGTTTAGCACAGTTGAAGGAAAGGTACAACTCAGGCATCAAGTCTTTAGATGATATAGCAGTGACTCTGGATAAAGACAGCCAAACGACTTTGAATGACTTGAACTCGGACGTGACAAAACATTCTTGTGCACTAGAAGATGTAAGAAGAGAATCTCTCAATCATGTAGTCAATTTCGTTGATATTGATTTTTTTGACCTTATCAACATGTGTTGAATCAGATGTTCAAAGGGTTTACATCAGAGGCTCACTCCCTACTCGAAGGGCTTCAAAGTAGCCTTCACAATCAAGAGGAGAAGCTCTCTGCATTCACACAGCAACAGCGCAATTTGCATTCCCGATCAATTGAGTCTGCTAAGTCCGTCTCCGAGGTGATGTTGGACTTCTTCAAGACTCTAGACACGCACGCATGTAAGCTAACAAAGCTAGCAGAAGACGCCCAAAACGTGAACGAGCAGAAACTATCAGCATTCACAAAGAAATTCGAGGTTGGTTTTTGCTATTTCTCCTTATCTAATTCTACAACACAAGCCTTTTATAACGAATTATGCTTTTTGCCCTTCAGGAATCAATTGCAAATGAAGAGAAACAAATGCTTGAGAAAGTTGCAGAGTTACTAGCAAGCTCACACGCAAGGAAGAAAGAGTTGGTTCAGATAGCTGTGCAAGATATCCGCGAAGGATCATCTTCACAAACCGGTGCGTTGCAGCAAGAAATGTCTGCAATGCAAGAATCAGCTTCCTCCGTCAAAGTCCAGTGGAACGCTCACATGGTCCAAGCAGAGTCTCATCATCTCGATAACATCTCTGCAGTTGAGGTTGCAAAGGAAGATATGCAGAAAATACTTCTAAAATGGTAAATCACACTTTTATTTCATAAGTTTATTACTTCTAATGTGGTTTATTAATTATCTGAGCCATTATTGATTTTTCCCTCAGCCTTGAAGATTCAAGAACTGGAACTCAACAATGGAAGACTGCACAAGAATCATTGGTCGATCTAGAAAAGAGGAATGTTGGAAACGCAGATTCTCTTGTTCGGTAATGAACCATACTATATATACTTTTACATCCTCCTTCCATACACATTCAATCTTAATCTTCTCCATGTATAAACCAGAAGAGCCAAAGAAAACAATGAGAAACTACGAGCTCAGTTATCGTCTGCAGTTTCGAACACTCTAAGCGAAGCTGATTCTGCAAACAGAGATATCCTCTCATCCATTGACAGTAAGTGATTCGATTTGCCTCATACATTTATTATAGTTTCTTGATTCTATCAGTTGATTTAAATCTTTTTGGTTTTGCAGACTCGTTACAGCTTGATAAAGACGCTTCGGCTGATATTAATTCCACCATAGCTCCTACTTATGGAAGCTTGAAAGAATTAAGAACTCACCATGACAACAATGTTGTCGAAATCAAAGAGAACACAGGGAAATGTCTTGGTCGCGAATACAAGGTAATGGTTAAATTTTGAAAAGGATTATTTAAATTGCGTTTATATATTTACTTTGGTAGTCATTCTTATTTAATCATGTTAGGGATATACATGACTGAATTTGGACGGATTATTTAAAATTTAATCATATGTATACATGACTGAATTTGGAAATGGATTTATTTAAATTATGTTTTATGTTTACTTAGGTGGATGAAGCAACAAGCTCAACGCCGAGGAAGAGACAGTACAACATACCAACGGCTGACTCGATTGAGGAACTTAAAACGCCATCGTTTGAGGAATTGTTGAAGGCTTTTCATGATTCTTCCAAGTCGCCCAAACAAATGCAGCAATCTAACGGAGAAGCGAAACACGTTAGTAACGGTGGTCGACCTCCGTTAACAGCCATCAACTGAAAAAAAAAACGAAGGATATGTCGGCTACCGTGAGATTAATAGGAACACGAGAAAGAGTTTGTATAGCGACAAACAAATCTCTCCATTTGTTTCTTTTTTTTGAACCCGCACTTTAGTTATATTTTACGTTTTTTTTTGTTCAACCGTTTTTATTATTATAACAGGTAAGTACCTAAATTTGATTTCATCTATGATTCAAAATAACAAGTAATAATACTATTTTGAACGTTTCCATGAACACTTTGCAAACCAAAAAGCTGCAAGCAAGTATATTGTTCAACCCTCGAGTCTAAATATACAGTATAAATTCTTTAAATTAATACTCTATAAATTAACATACACTACAAAATTTCTATAAAATAATATAATTTCATAGTTTCAAATTAAATTTTTGGTTCAATTAATATATCGATAAATTAATATCTCTATAAATTGATAAAAAATTTATAGTTTTGGTGTAATCCCAACATTATTAATTTATAGAGGTTTCAGTGTAGCTTCTTTACACGATATGAACAAAGCAAGGAAGGAAACATTTTTCTTAGCTCTATTTCATATGTTCTAACAACATGATTCATATGGATTCAGGAGTCTTTTTCTGATGTAGTAAGAGCGTAAACTATCCCACTATTATATATTACACCTTGTACGTTTGTGTTGCTGGCTTAAATATCACTTTCTTGTAATTTCCATGGCAATATGACGACCTACCAAACTTACAAGACCACGACCACTCATAAACCAGCTAGCCGTTAGCCATATAGAGTATTTTGAAGGAAGGTTCTAGAAGAATATATCGTATGCTAGTTTATTGGGCTTATTTGTGTAATAGCCATGTTTAAGAGATAAATTAGGTGAGTAACATTGATTTTGAAATACAATGTGAGACATTTGTATTCCATTTTATCTGGTTTTGCCATGTCGATTAAAAGGTTTCCAGTTGCAAGTGAAAAAGTAGGTGCTGTATTTTTCTTGGAGAAATCATCCAGATATATATTTATTAACCACATAGATATGCATCGAATATTCTATTCCATATCACCGAAATAATATAAGATTATAACTTCATCTACAACCTTTAAATACTAAACATATTCCAACTCTAGTTATCCCTAATCCCACCACAAACCCTAAATATTACACCCTAAGCTCTAATCAATAAATCCTAAATCCAAGTATAAACTCTAAACCCAAATGTAAACTCTAAACCCAAATATAATGGAACAAAATAAATAACATAGTACATATTGGTGAAATTATGAAATGTATGTGATTGCATGTAAGAAATTAATGTTGACCCCAATCATACCCCTCCATCTTCTAAATACTAAACCCAAATATAAACCCTAAACCCAAATATCAAAATCTTAAATGTGCATAATATTATGTAATATTAAATTACATTATGTAATATTAAACTATACAATATTGATCACAATACAATTTTTACATATAAATGTAAAAATAGTTAGAATTTAAGAAAATTACAAATCATATTTCTAAACAAAATAGAGCATTTTTTATTAACCAACAATTGGAATGGAACGATAAAATAGTATAGTAACAGAATATAACGTATAACAAAATATATATATTTATATTTTATATGCATAGAATAGAATACAATCACAAAAGTTGTTCATCGTCTCCCACATACAACAGAGATTTCGTGTTCTTGCTACTGTCGCTTTTGGAATCTGAGAAGCATCTCCTTTCCGTCATTGACAAAGCCTCCTAAACTGGTTTTTTCCTCCACAAAACTTTCCGGGAACGTAGTCCGTAACATCTTCTTTGCTCAAATCTATTTTGAAAAAATCTATTCAATTTTCCAAATATCAGCAATAAAAAAATTATTTTGTGAGAGTGTCTGAGTAACAAAGAGCCACGTTTTATCTTTCACGATCAATAACCATTAATTAATTTTTTTTGTGCCGGTGAAAAGGAAGGCTAATACAATATTATTATGTAAATGTAATAGTGTATATAGGAATATTTAAAAAAAATTGGTTACTCCGTGAATTAAGCCTTTTTCATGTTATACAGCCCAATTTCTCTTTATTCAAAGTATCCCAACAGTCGACTTATTGTTATGAAAAGAGAATATGAACTTGTTTAAAAACTTGTTATCGACTCTAATGCTACATGTGATTTCATATATAGTTGGTTAAGTTTTGTTTATTTAGCTATATAAATTAATTATCTTAAAGTTATTGGCATTAGATTGATGAGATATCTATAGAGTATTTTTAGGGGTGGGCCTTCGGGTACTCATTCGGGTTCAGTTCGGATCTATTCGGGTTTTCGGGTTTAAAGATTTCAGCCCCATTCAGATATTTCTAAATTTCGGTTCGGGTTCGGTTTCAGATCTTTGCGGATTCGGTTCGGGTTCGGATAACTCATTTAAATTATTTTAAAAATTTTAATATTCATTATATGCTTACAATTTCTCAAAATCTATAAAACAAAATAATATATTACATATAAATTTGTATAATATATGTCAAAATAGCTAAAATTAACATATAAATTGTTTTGATTTGAATATTTGGATAGAAAATCAATAGATATTTTAAGGATTTTGGTGTTTTGAATATATTTTAGCTATTTTAGACATTTGCTTTTGACTATTTTTATATATTTTCAAGCATTTTAGACAACTTAAAAGTATCTTATATATTTTGGATGTTTTAATATATATTAAAGCTAAAAATAAGTAATATATTTAGGTATATAAATCTATTTTGGTTACATTCGGATACCCGAAATACTTCGGTTCGAATCGGGTTCGGTTTCGGTTCTTTAGATACCAAAATTTTGAATCCGTTCAGATATTTAATCAATTTCGGTTCGGATTTGGTACTACTTTTTCGGATCGGGTCCGGTTCGGTTCTTCAGATCCGGGTTTTTTGCCTATTTTAATCGCTGGAGTTGCTTTTATACACATAATCGGACATAATCACTAAATTGTTTTTATTCAATAAAATACACATATTTATCAATTCATTAGAGTTTCATCGGATTATATATATTCATCATGTTTCATAATTTTTCTTAGACTATTTTCCTTTCTTGTTTTTCTTTAAAATATTTCTTATTTGATCCTTCAAATACTATCTCTTTTTGAAAAAAATAATATCATCTAATAATAAAACCGAAACATGTGTTTACATTTACGGCGGATATATATATACGAAAGTATTCTAACATGATGTGAAGTTTGGCATCAATTAGTTTATCAAAATCAAGAAAGTTTGTAATCACTATTCAATTATTATTATCATGGGAAAGTAAAATAAAAACAAAAAGGGAAGAATCATGGTACACATCAAAGGAAAGGTGACCACATCAAAGGAAAGGTGACCACATCAAAATAAAGAGTGATGTTACACATTAGACAAAGGGGAACTTTCTCATTGTCTAGTCCTAAAGACAATAGCCTACACATGCATGCAATTGCAGAAACCAAGATACCCAATTTTACAACTCATAAGCTCTCAAGTCCCAACTCCATCAAGCAACTTGTAAAAGACATCTTTCTATAAATTATTAAAACTTCCCATTAATTATACTGCTGAGATAGAGACATAAGAGAGAGAGAAAGATGTCATGTAAATTTGTCCAACGGCTATTACTTTACCCCCAAATACACGTGTCCTCGTATTAGCCATTGACGCATCATACATGAATGAAACACCTGCAGAATCTCTATTGTTGTTGTCTTTTCTTTAAAGTTTGGAACTGTCATGTTTGGAATTGATGGATGAGATTGGGAAGAGTTCGAGGGTTTTTAGTGGTATCTTTGGACTGTTCATCATCATGTTGCAATATGGAACGGGCACTGATGATGATGAGGGATATGATGGTCGTGGGCCCATATCCATCATCATCATCCAATCTCGGCCGTACGAAGTGTTCTGACCCGTGATTGGTTTTTGCATCAACATCTCGTCACCTCCACTTTTGTTGCAGTAATGTTCACTCGCCACTTTGCTTTGAGCTTCTACTCCAATGCCCTATATTTTCCATGAAAGCATTCTAAAACTTAGCATCATTTGTTGCAAAAAAAACTCAACATTTGTAAGAAACTAGGGCAAACAAAATACCTTGTTACATTCTCATTTTCAGCTTTCTATGTAAACTATTTAAGTAGCAAAAATATATGATATACTAAAGCTTTGAGCTTATTTATCGGTTTATAACTATATACGTTAATAAACCAGAGTTAGGCTCAGATTGGTAGTTGTTTATTTCCATATACACAAGGCTGATTCTGGTCAGAAACATTTGCATCCAATTAAATTGTATAACGAAACATCTACCCAAAAAAAAAGAGTAGACAATTAAGAATATTACACACCTGATGAGAAAGACAAATGGGAGAAGGCTGAGAGCAGCAAGCGAAAGACATATGATCATAAGGACGATGATGATTATAATGATGGTGGTAATGGTTATGATGATCAATGATGTTACTAAGTGGTTGAGACATCATCGATATTGGTTTGGGCTGGATTTGTTGGAGCTGGAGTTGGAGATGATGTTGTTGTTGGTGAAGTTGCTTAGCGAGTTTCTTCCTCAGCTTCTGTCTATCTCTCGCCTTATGGTTCTGAAACCAGTAAAAGACGTTTTTGCCTTCGATACGTCCATAAAAAGCTAAGTGAGCTGTGATTTGTTGTATCTGCACCGCATTAGGAGTCCGTATGCCGCTCCGGTACATCTCTTCCAAGAGCATCAGTTGCTCCGGCGTCGGGCACCACCTCGTTGCAGCCACTGGACTCATTCTCTGTTTAACAAAATATTGTTGCTTTGTGTATGTTCTCTAATTGTTATGATACCTCTCCAACTATTGGTACTTTGTGTATGGATAAGGGTATTTATACCCGAAATGAGATTATATGTTTAGCAAGAAAATGGGAAAACTTCATTTAATTTTAAAGTGCATTGGAAAGGGACGCAAGAGAGCAAAGGGTTAGACAAAAAATAAACATAATAAAGAACACTGTACTATATTGTTTCTTATGTTATGATGCATTTTGCATTGACACTGTCCCATTCCATATGCTCCAAATTATAACAAACGTACTTTGTGAATTTGAATATAGTACTTATATATATACATATGGGGATATTTCGTTTTTGATAACAAATAATTTTTACTTTCAATTTTCTTTTCTGTCGGGAGCTTTTACTTTAAATATACTAATATATTAATGATGTCAAGAAATAATAATACATTTACAAAAAAAGAGACAATAATACAATAGTATATTATACCGGCAAGATCTGCCATCTATAATCTAATGGCACATAACTGTGAACAATTCTATATCGAAATGATTTGCAAATAATTGAACATCATTGGTTTCAAATAAAGAATAATCGTTAGATAACTTTCCGTAAAAAAAATTATGTAAAACAATATATTCACTCTATTATAAATAGGTCTTTTTTTGTCAACAAATCGGTCTAGGCATATACTCTGAACTGAAAAATTAAACCGAATTAAAAGGTATCGAACCAAACCAAATAACCATAAATAGCTGAATATTTTTTTTATGTTTCCATATATGAAATATTCAAAAATGATATGAAACTAGAACCGAATGAGCAAGTAAATATTCAAAATCGATTTATACACTTAAAATAGTAGCTATATATAAATTAATTAAATATCTAATATATGATTTATAATAACAATAGTTATGTTTATACTGAAATTATCAAATAATCAAACTCAACTGAATATTTCCCAAAAAAATTGAATTACTCAAATATTTTTATTTGAAATACCTAAAATTATTCGATATTTTGTTTAAACGAATTGATTATTTTTATTAAAATTACGTGATCTATATTAAATACATGAATGATTCTTATATTTTATATAAATAAATAATTAAAAGAATGAAACCGAACCAAATATTCAAAAGCCTATGCCTAATTATGAATATCAGGCCTGATGAATATCCATCTTAGTTGAATATCTTATGGTGGACGTCTTAAGAGCACCATTAGTGATAGTACCTTTAGGAGTTTCTAACAATTAAAAAAATTAAAAAGCGAAAAGAGAGAACAATAAATAGTAAGAGACGATCATTTCTGTATGTACTCCAAACGCAACGAGAAACATTTCTACATGTGTAAATCATTTACTAGGTAAGTTGTTAAAAGTAATTAAATATAATTATAAAAGTAAACATCATTATTTTACTATTGTTAAAAAACGTACACCATTTCTCCTCGTGGCACCATTAGTGGTGATTTGTAGATAAAATCTTTAACACAAACAATAATAAAATATAATAAAGTTGGAAAGAGAGTGTGACAAAGATGAGAATTGGATGTTCTTAAAGAGACTTTACACATATGGGAAGAAATCAATTCTACATGTGTCGTTTTTCTATTTGTGTAATACATTTTAGCTATTAAAATTAAATTAGATTAATTTAGTGTGTCAAAATATTAATATATATGCCTAAAGAACCGTGATAGAGAAACTTATACGATGCTCTGATGCTCTAACATATAGTAATATAAGAAGAGAGAGAGGCAGAAAAGAACAAGAACAAAAATCAGAGAGGAACAATGAGGTGCATGGATTCTCGAGATGGATCATTCAATACGTTAAAAATATGTAAAGCCCTTTGTCAAAAAAAAAAAACGCTAAAAGTATGTACTATTCAGAGCCGTGCGAAGGTTTAATGGGGCCTGAGGCGAATATAAAAATGGGGCCCTTTTATAAATTTTTTTTCATCATAGTACAATATATATTTGAAAAAAAAATATTAAGACAATAACTTTAAAAAACTAAGACAAAATTTTTCTTCCCTCTTTTTCAATAAACTCTTTAATCAAATTATCATAATCTAGATTCCTAACTAATTCTCTCTCGATCGATATAATTGCTAGACCATTTAACTTTTCTTGTGACATGGTTGATCGAAGATAAGACTTTATTAGCTTTAACTTGGAAAAGCTTCTTTCAGCAGTGGCGACAGAAAATGGAATCGTCAATAATATTTGATAAGCAATCCATGAGTTTGGATAACACTCTTCCCTTCCTTTCAAGAAGTTCAAAACTTCAAGAGGTCTCTTGTAATCTTATGGCAATGCCTCTTTTAGAACCATCAGTTCAAAACACAAATCATCCCCAATAACATCAGAATGATTTACATGCTTTAAAGCTGCTTCAAGATTGGTACAAGATGCCATCAAACTATCTTCACTCGCTGATTTCAGTTTCTCCAAATCAAAGAGAAAACCAAATGTTTGTTCATACTTCTGAAATTGCTCAAACCTTGTTTCAAGAGAATAAAGAGCTTGATCCATGACTTGGAGGAAATAAGAAGTTCTGAAGCTCTCTTCCGGAGATAGATCTACATACTCATCAACTAACTCTGGTTCCTCATCAAAGAACCTTTTCCTTTTGATGACACGCTTTTTCTGTGTTGGGAATGTGGCTTCAATCTCCATAGCTTCTGCAATTTTTTTAACATCTGTTTTTACAACTTTTCAATCTCCATAGCTTCTGCAATTTCTTTAACAAAACTGATGATAATATAAGAGACACCTGTAGCACAGGATTGAGAACCAAGAAAGAAGACGTGTGTGCTTGCTTGAGAAAGATTGATGTCAACATTGCACGTAGAATACTTAGGAATATATACGAACCAAATATATTAAGTATAACTGCACTTTTTCCTTTTTATTTAGGAGTTTGACATATAAAACATATATTTCTTTTTTCAATTTGGAAAATTGACAATAAAATAAAATACTCATTTTTTTAAAAAGCAATGTAGATAATTGAACTTGTATTGAATAATAAATGGCAAACTTAAACCAATATACTACTAATAATTTTTGGAAATTTGGGGCCCTAAAAAAACTATATATTTTGGGGGCCCTAGGCGAAAGCCTTTTTGGATACACTTGAAGCACGGCTCTGGTACTATTCCCTCGTATAATCAATTAAGACATTGACTGATCCGTCTCTGTGCGAACATGAAAACACATTAACTAATCAGTCGTAATTGTTTTTCTCCTATATAAAGCTTCGAACTGTATAAAAAAAGAAGAGATTAGAACTGTACAAGAAAAAAAAGAGAGTTTTCATAAACAAATAATAAAATAATTTTCATAGGTTATAAAACTTTTCTTTTTGAAAAAGTATAGTTTAAAAACTACCATAAAAGATAATAAACGATAAAGATCCACAGAATGTGATCAATCATATCAAGACCTAGAATCGATAAATATGTATATCTGTGAATGAATATATATATATATATACGCATGTTTATAGAGAGAGGATGGAAGGAGAACGAGGAGAAACTTAAATGATTATGTCATAATTGCTGTATTAATTTACTTCTCTCAACAGAATGACGTTGACTCATCATATTAAAAGAAAAAATGGGTAAACTTTCTCCAATCTTTACATGGACAGACAAGTAAGTAAATCTGTACAACCATGTGAAATGAAGCATACACGTTCTATGTAGCCAGTAGCCAGGCCATATATGTATTAAATGGTTCTCATGATCTACGCACATTATAATTTATAACCTAGCAAAAACTAATTGTTTATTTAGACATGACGAGTATACTTAATTATCTGTTACTGACTCCACATCTATATTATTTATGCGTTGACATGTATTAAGTTTACAACTTCTTATAAATTATAACATACAAACGGACTTCAAATATCACATAACTATATAATTGTCCTTTTAGAATCTCCAGAACCTGAGCATTTTGACTTTATAACGTCTGCATGCAAAAAGATTGCATGCATTAGCACTCGCACCTACTAGTTGTCTGCAGGCTCTAAAGCCTTGTCTACCTCTCTCTGTCTATGCTCACTGTCAACATTCTTGATTCTGGATTTTCATTTTCCGGGCTAAAGGATATTTGTTTGGTAAAAAAGTTCAATTTTATCAACAATCTTTTTTTTTTTTTTGAGAGAACATTATAAAGATAATAGTTGCGGAAAACAAGAAAAAATTACAACAGTTACAAAAAAAACTAGGGCTAATTGGATTATGAGTTTAAATTATTTTGGTGGTTTCTAGATTTGATGAAATTTGTAAGGATCTTGAGAAAATTTCATTAAATTTTGTGGGACTTAAAAAACTTTTAATGAAAATTTTCCTCTAAATTTTAAAATACTCTGAATGATTTACTTAACTTTTAATGAAAATTTTCCTTTAAATTTTAAAATACTCTGAATGATTTAATAATGACTAATAAATAAAGTGATTAAAAATCTGATAATTTTAAGTGGTTTATATCTTATTTTCTAAGTAATCTGACATATTAATATTTCAAAATCAAATGGATGTATTATCATAACCTTCCTATTAAATTTATAGTTCATTTTGTTCCGTTTGTTTTCTAATAGGGTAATGATCCATCAACATGGTAGCTCGTTTTATGAGAATTTATCTTGGAAGCAGAAAAAATTACTAAAACTTCAAAATATCAAAAGGTGAGGAGTTGGAATCTCATTACAGCTAAAGATTCTTGTGGATCCAACTACAAGAGAACTTTGAACGTTTTTGAGAATTTGTTTTCAATCTGTAGAAATTATTTAAAATGATATTTAATATTGTTGTCAATTGTTTTCAATAGAATTGAAAAGATGATCTTGAGAAGTTTAAACTTTGATTTCCAAATGAAAGAATTTTGATATATTTTTAATACTGAAAGTAAAAATAAAATTAAAGAGTTTTTTTTAATAAAAAAGCTCTTTCAAATATCATCATAAGAAGTGGTAATAATTGATCTTAATTATAAATTATTTTCCAAATCCTATTAAATTTTATTTGATTGATTTTATTGATGAAATACTAATTTTTAATAAGATGGAATTTCATTTATTTTTTTGTACAAGTGACTAATTTAATAGCTATTGATTTGATATGATTTTTAGAAATGCTAAATCTAATAACTCAAATTTGATAAGAAAAATGGAATCATTCCAAACTCCTAATCGAATAAGATCTCCTTAAACACAATAGCCAGAGGAAAAAAGAGATCAATAGCAACTAAAAGTAATAACTAGATCATAAGCAAAGAAGCATTGTCCAATCCTTTTCTTTAACTCGCACTTTAGAACCATGGTATTAACTAGGTATAATTTGGCTTGCCTAAAGCCTGATTCAATTTGATTGGTTTAACATACACAAACCTGCGAAAACAACCCAAATTCAATAGAAATTGCAGAACTAACACCACCGATGTCAGCCCATGAACACCACCGATTGCATCAACACCCGTCAGATTAGCATAACACCACCTCAGAATTATGGAAACCTTCCATGCGTTTGGATAGAACTCTTACTTCGAAAGGAAGAAGCCGTTGGAAAATACCACACCACCGACTTGCACCGAAGAAGACAGTAGAAAACCGGTACCACCCCAAATCAAAGAGTGATCAATTAATGATTCATCTACAAATAATAACATGTCAACTAAAAACCTCTATAGCTAACCCTAACAACTTAGATCCAGAAAATGGATGCTTTTTTGGTAGAAAATGTTTCTATGATCTATCTCATATAAATAAATTTCATTTTTTTTTTTTTTTTTTTTGATAACCGTAGTGTGATCCCAAAGGCTTTCTAGACCCAAGGACTAATCACTACGAGGCCCGCAGGATCCGCGTTTTCTTACCACTTAAGGCGCCCCGGGTGGCCAAGGGAAATCGAACCCAGGGCGGTACTCACAGCTGTGAGCCCTTTCCCACTAGGCCAAAACCACTTGGTTTAAATTTCATTTTATTGGTCGGCTTTGCTAATGAAAACATAATATTATGTATCTAAATTTCGACTGATTACTCAACAAAATCCAGTTTCATGACGAATTAATTTTAAAAACACAACTCTCAGTTATTATATATACGAGTTTAGATTAACAAATTTTTCAAACATTCAAAACAACCACAAGGTTTTGATCTGATCATTGTATGTAGTTAATTGACCATGTGATACAAACCTAATTAAACGATATCTTTAGTTCAATTAAGTTAACCTAATATTTAGATGCAAATGTGTACACTATACTTTTTAGATCTTTTTCTCTTTTCCTTCTTTGTAGAATGTAGAGGATAAAACAAACTAAGAGACTTTGAAAAACCTTTGGCAAAAAGCAGACCAACAAAGAGACAAGACTATAAATGCATGCATGCAGACAAATTGCAATTTGCCTCTGCATTTCTTTTTAACAGTCTCTTTTTCAGGTTTTCATTTCAGAAATAAATTTTATAATTTGTATCCATACACATAAATGTGTAGTGTTCTGTCAACATTCTTATTAAATCATGAACTGTTGGTAAATTACCAAACAGCTCTTTTGCTGTTTGACATTTCCTCTCTTTTGTCCCCACCCATCTATTTTCAAACTAAAGTTCTATGAAAACACTTCATTGCACAATGCAAGATTTAATTTCATTGACGTACACGTACGAATATATATACTAATATTAAACTAATTAAGATTCGTAAGCGTACAACAGCGACGTACCAATAGATGAAGTAATTGCAAAGATGGACCATATGAACTGTAATCTTAAAAAGAATGTCAAATTCATGCACAATGTTTTAGTCCAAGTTACAAGTTTTTTTTTAAGTTACAAGTTTTGCCACCATATGTTTCTCAGATCTCAGATGCAGCTTCTTATATGAATAGACGTTGAAAAATAATTATATTAGAATTTTGTTTTCATAAAAAAAGAGAAATAAATATATATAGTTACATGGTAAAATTTTCTTTCATAAAGATAGAGCTAACATGTTCTAGTCTCGGCAGCTGTAGAAGGGGATTTAGTAATCGATTTTTGTCTATGATCTAAAGAGATTATGTGCTACAGAAATGTATGACAAGAAACAAAAAGAGAAATTTACAAACGAACAAATAAAAAACATGATTTGACGAGTGACTGATCACATTATGGCAGACTGTCCGTACCTTTCTTTTCTAATTCTGAATTGCTGACTTTTCTGCTCTTCTTTCTTTTCTTCGCACAAAGAAAGTTAATTACCAATCTTAAAGAGTCAATGCACTTATCCTTTTCAAATCTCAAATTCCATACCAATACACTTGTTTGATCGTGAAACGGTAATAAATAAGATGTGGGCTTAAACAAAGACGTCTTATTGATGGTCGGAGAGAAAACGTTCGATCGGTTACAAGGAAATAAGAGGAGAGTGCGACAGAAAGGAAACCGGTGGCTCGACAAGCTACCGGAGAAGTATAATTAACGGCGAGACGAAGTAAAGGTGAAAAACCCTAATCTAGCCGTCAAGTCTTGGTCAGTCTTTTCCTCTCCTTTCTCGTTGCCTCTTCTTTCCCTTATATAGACGTCCCGATGCTTCGCTCTTGACCTAATTTTACGCCATCTTGGTGGGCCTCCTTTGCTGGGCCGAGAGGCCCGTAGGTGTTCGAGCAACCGCTGAGCCGAACGCTCTTCAGTCGACGATGGTCAGCTAGAAGTACTCAAGAGTCAAGCCGAGAGACCTGACTCTCGAGCCGACAGATCGAGCCGTCGCTCTTTCTAACTCGGGCCAGGCCTTCCTATTCCTCGGGCCCTGTGGGATGGTCGAATCCATCCTCTACAGTAAGTCCCCCCCTAGTCCATCAGTGAGCGGGTGATTTCCAGCTCGTGATGGATTCTAAGGTTTGAAGGTTTGAGAGAATAGGAGGTCTGTCGGAAGATTTGAACGATCGGTCGGCGAGTCACACAACGTTGCCCTCTCGGAAGCGAGCAGCAGAGGCTTTTATCTCTCCTTTTGGTCGTCGTGTCGTAAAAAGGGTTCGTCGCGAAGGTTCGCTGGATATTTGGGAGAGTTTCGAGGCCCATTAAGGCCCGTTTAGGCTTTAATGACGATACCTCGAATTCTAGATGAATCGAGAAGTTGAAACGCCGCGAGGGTCCGCTGGGTTTTTAGGGCGGATTTCGAGGCCTGTTTAGGCCCGAATAGACCTAATGATGGCGCCTCGAGTTTCTCCCCTCTCTTTTCCTTATAAATACGCGGATCCCCTTCCATTCCTTCAAGTTTTTTTCCGCGACCAAAGGTACTTTCTCTCTCTTTCCCTTATCTCTCTAAGCGTTGTTAGATTTGTTCGAAACGTTCTTCGCTGTTTCGCTCTGCGATGTCGTCGGGTCAGAGGTTATCGGAACAATCGAAAGGAAAGGCAGCCGCAGCGACGTCGAATCCGACGAGGAATCCCGACGGGAGTCGTGTCGTAGATTCGGAGGCGATTCATCGCGAGGCGATGATGGACACGGCAAATCTATCTCGCTCTCATCGACTTCTGGTTGCGGATGCTGCGAGACTCGCGAGAGAAGGATGTCAGAACGTCGTTGCGAGGGATGCAGTGGAAAGTTCGAGAGACGGTCAGAGCGGGGCGATGCCCGTTGACTCGATCACCCTGAGAGCTCGGCCTGCGGAGGTTGGTCTCTCGGATGGCGATGATTCTGAGGTTGAGTTCTTCCCGACCACTTTTTACCCCGATGGAATTTTCGAGGAGCTTCCTCAACTTCATCCCGACTTATTGCGTCCTGCCTTCTTGGCCGGTCAGGACTGGGAAGGCGTAGAGGAGACGAGGTCGACTCTTGGAAGCGTGAAGAGGGTTCTTCGGGCTGCGGGTGCCGTAGGCGTGACCTTCCTTGTGCCCACGGGAGCGCAGAGACCCTGGTCTCCTCCGATGGGGTACCAGACGGTGTACGAATCCTATTTTCAGGAGGACACTCGTTGCTGGTTCCCCATCCCGCGACTGATCACAGCATACGCCAGACGTCGGGATCTCGCGATCAGTCAGCTGCTGAATGGCTCGCTGCGTCTAGCGGTTACTTTGTCGGTTTTGGCGGAGCAGATCGACATGCCGATGAGCGTTAGGTCGTTCGAGGAGATGACCTCGATAACCGATATGAAAGATGGCACCTACTCGGTGAAGATGCGACCAAACTGCAACATATGTGCCGGTCATCCGAACAAGACGCAGAATTGGCAGCGCTCCTACTTCTTCCTTAAGTCCGACAGCTCGGCCTTCGAGGAGCCTCCCCAAGACGATTACCGAGTTCTTTGGAACCGTTCTTGCGGTAGAATACTCTATTGCGAACCGTAAGCGATTTGTCGATTCTGACCAACCCCTTTTTTTTTGTATGCAGTCGGCCATCCTACCTCCCCAGCTTATCCCGAAGATTTCTTGAGGAGTGTTCGCGCCGTCGCTCTGCTTCGAGTCTATCGCTGGTCTGAGATATCCGTGGAAAGGATCTGTGGGCTTAAAGATCGAATCGCTCGAAGTACGTTCTCTCGCACCTCTAGACTGTGCTCTTTTAGTCGCAAAATTTTTTTTTACGTCCTGACTCTTCTGCCTTATGTTTTCAGGAAGGTGGAGATCCGACCTCCCGACCGTTCTTCCCATTCGTGCTAAGCGACTGGACATCTTCCCGAGGGATATCCAAAAACAAATTACCGAGGCGAAGAAGATGGGCACTCTCCCTGACTTGAGCGTAATAATAGCGGCCCAGCTGGGGCTGGCTAGCGGGGAAGGACCCCCAGCAGCGGTTCCTTGTTCTGGCGAGGCTCTCCCTTCCGGTGCCAGAACTGCGGGGAAGGGCAAGAAAAGAAAAAGAGACGATGGTTCGAGAGCCGGGAGGGGCGCCGAGGGGACGAGCGAGGCCCCTCCTTCTATTGAGCCCCGGAAGAAGAGCAAGCCCAAAAAGACAAAGAAGAAGTTCGCCGGCGAGCAGTTGGGAGATGCCGATGAGCAGGTGGAAAACGCCAACGAGCAAATCGAGCAAGAGGAAGAAGATGCTCGAGGAGAAGAAATCCAACCCGAAGAAGGGGGTTCTGAGGTCGAAGCCTCGGAGGGACGGAATAACGAGGAAAGAGTGAGTGAAGGGGGGGAGCGCGAGACTTCTCTTAATGTCGCTTGCTCGGATGATTCCGAAGGGGATAGCGAGGGGTCGCCACTCCTGATAAGGAGAGGAAATAATGAAGGCGACGATGAGAGGCAGTCCCCTGTCCCGACGCTTCCTTGCGAGAGAACTCCGATTCCCGTCGGAGGAGGGGCCGTCCAGATCGGCACTTCTTCCGGTGGCTCTGCTATTCTAAGGAGGGCTCCTGGATTCAACTTTCCCGACAAGGTCGCCTTTCACTACGAGGGACCGGCTCCCTTAGTATATGTTCCGGAGAAATGTGGGGAGTTTCTCCGTCAACTAAGAGGGAGGGCGAAACCTCTTCCTGCTGTGAAGGACCTGATCTTCGGGGGTGAATACGAAGAAGCTGCAAGGGTCAAACTGCTGGTAAACGGCTTGGTCCTAACTTCTTACGATTTTTCTGAATCCTTTGACTCCTAACTTCTCACGATTTCTGTTGTGTCGCGCGTTCAGGGTGATAGCACGATGAATGTCGTGATTGATAAATACGACACGGCCCTCAAAGGAGCCTTGGAGGAGCTCGAGCGGGCCAAAAAAGAGTTCGCTGAGAAGGAAGAGGTGTCTGCTCGTCAACTGAACGAGTTGAGGGCTGATCTGCAGAGGCTCGACGGGGTGATGACCCGCACCGCTGCTCGACGCGACGAGTTTAAAGCTGCGCTGGATTCGTCTCGACGAACCGTCCGCGAGCTTGAACAGAAAAACACCGATCTCGAGAGTGAGAGGGCTTCACTCGCCGCCACGCACGAGCGAGAGATGAAACGTCTGAGAGACTCCAGAATCTTGGAGGTGACGAGAGAAAGGGGGAGAGTAGAGGCGGAAATGGCCGCCAAGGCTAATCGTTGCTTTGCCAGGATTCGTTCTCGAGAGGAGCGTCGGGGTCCTTACGACGAGGCTCGGTTACTCTACAGCCAAGCCTTTGGGACTAGGAAGTGCCTCGAGGCCTTGAAGGGAGCCGGGAACGACATACCGCAAGCCTCCATTGATATGTTCGTCGAGTATGAGAGGAAGTACGAACAAGAGGCCGAGCAGCTGAAGGTTGGCGAGATCCCTGAGGGAGACTTTAGACTCTCTCCTCTTGCGTTGGAGTCTCAGTTCGTGGATGCCCGGATTCTGGCGGGCCTTGATCCGTTTGGTTCCAACGCCGGCTTAATTGACTCGGAGACCGCGGCGAATCTTCATGTCTCGTTTACTCGCCCGGTTGGAGAAGGATGCGAGGAAACGACGCTTCGTATCGAAAATCCTTTGACTGTTCGAGGAGGCGAAGAAGACACCGGCAAGGTGTCGGTGCAAGTCCTTCCGATTGCCCGAGGATCGAGCGTCGGAGCTTCGGAGCTTTCCGCGCTTAATGATCGCGAGAGTGATCGGGAAGCTTAGTTTTCCTTGTTTGTTGTTTTCTTTTGAGTCATAGATGACTCAATGTTGTAGTTTTTCGAACCTTCGCCTTCGAGGCTTTTATTTTGTTATTTTCTTGTCATCTCGAACTCTTTTAGTGACCGAACTGAATCTCTCAACTTAGATTTGTCTATCAAAAATCGTGATTTCTCAAGATTTGAAATGATTCTGTTCGTTCGGTGTGAAATGCTGACTCGAGATGTCGAATTGTTATAGTTTTAAGCTCATTATGACTTTGTCTCGGTCGATCTCTTTGAGTCGCGACCGTTTGCCATTTTGAGTTTTAATTGTTAATCAAGAGTTTTCGACTTTGACGGTTCCCAGTCGATCCTAACGTAATTTCCAAGTGTTTGGTCGGTCGGACCTTACTTAGTCAATTATAGGATGAATTGGAGTCATTGTCTCGGCCGCGTTGATTTTGGTCGCAACGCGGTCGATTTCCGTGAATATGTGTCTGATCGGGACGTATTCAACGTGGGATGCGAGTGCCGATACATTTGTTCGAGGAGCCGGGGCGTGCTCGTGTAGGCATCGCTTAAGTGATCGTCTGCTTCTGAGATCGATTCCTCGGGGAGGAATTTTGTTTTTTTTTTTATTTCGGCTGGACCCTTTTTCTTTGGGCTGCCTACGTATCCCTTTGCGGGAATCAAGCCATTCGTAGTTCTTTTTTTTTTTTTTTTTTTTTTTTTTTTGGCGAGTAAAAGTGGCCTTTTGGGCGCATTTACTCGTTTTTTTTTTTTTTTTTTTTTTTTTTTTTTTGGCGAGTAAAAGTGGCCTTTTGGGCGCATTTACTCGGGTTGGTGTTTGCTTTGACTAAGGATGGAAGAGGCGGAGATGTTTGGCGTTCCAGGCTCTCGGTACTGCTTCGCCTGTTGAAGTCTCGAGGCGGTATACTCCTGGCTTGATGACTTCGACTATCTTGTATGGTCCTTCCCAATTGGCTCCGAGCTTGCCGGCTTTCCACTCCTTAGTGTTTTCGAAGACCTTTCTTAAGATAAGGTTGCCCATTTCGAGAGGACGTGACTTGACCTTTTTGTTGTAATAGCTTTCGATTTGATGCTGGTAATTCTGGATACGGAGTAACGCTTGGTCGCGCTTTTCCTCGATGTCGTCGAGTGCGTCGAGGAGCATGTTGCGGTTGAGTTCGGTGTTCTGTGGCATTCGTGATCGGCGCAGACTCGTCACATTCACTTCTGCGGGAGCCATTGCCTCGACGCCGTATGCCATTGAGAAGGGTGTAGTCTTCGTCGCCCCGCGAGGAGTGGTTCTGTGGGACCACAGGACACCATCTAATTCGTCTGCCCAGCAACCTTTCTTTAAGTCGAGTCGTTTCTTCAGACCGTCTATGATGGTCTTGTTCGTTGATTCGGCTTGACCATTACTTTGCGGGTTTCTTGGTGTCGACATGTTGAGTCGAATGCGCCATCTGTCGCAGAAGCCCTTAAAATGATGCGAGATGAATTGCGAACCGTTGTCCGTGATTATCTCGTAAGGTAGTCCGTATCGGCAGATTATGTTCTTCCAGACGAAGCGTTGTACCTCCTTGTCGGTTATGTTGGCGTAGGCTTCGGCTTCAACCCACTTGGTGAAGTAATCGGTGAGGACCAGTATGAACTTCTTTTGTCGAGATGCCGGCATCGGACCTATGATGTCCATTCCCCATCGCATAAATGGGTATGGAGCAGTCAATGTATGGAGAAACTCCGTTGGGCTGTGTATGGTTTTGGCGTGACGCTGGCATTTATCGCATTTGCGCGCGTATGTCTCGCAGTCGGCGTTCATGGTTGGCCAGTAGAATCCGAGGTTTTTAACTTTTAATGCGAGAGCTCGCCCGCCCGAGTGGTTGCCTGCTGCTCCTTCGTGTGTTTCGGCCATGACGAGTCTCGTTTCTTCACCGGCGATACATTTGAGTAGTACCTTTGTTGCAGTCCATCGGTGTAGTTCCCCGTCCATGACGACGTAGTGTGCGCTGCGTCGTTTCAATCGCCGGGCGTCCCATTTCCCGATGGGCAGTAAACCTTCCGCGAGGTAATCGATGAGTTCTTTGCGCCAATCTGTTGGGTGGTCATCTGGCGAGCGAGATTCCACTTCGTCAATGTCCATTGCGTCGTCGATTGCTGCTATAATCGCGGCCTGTTCTGCCTTCGTGTCGATGCTTGGTTTCTCGATTTTGTGGATCGGGATTATCCTCTTGACTTGGTCGTGTAGCTTGCTTCCCAGAGCGGCGAGGGCGTCGGCACAAACATTTTCTCCGCGAGGAACCTTCGTGAGTTCGAAGAACTCAAAGTCTCGCGTAAGATCCTGGACTAGTTTGAGGTAGGCGTCCATCCTTTCGTTGCGGACGTCGTAATCGCCGAGGTATTGGCTTACGACGAGTTGAGAGTCGCAGTAGGCGCTGATTCTTTTGGCTTTCACCGCCTTTGCGAGACGGAGCCCCGCGATGAGGGATTCGTACTCAGCTTCGTTGTTTGATGCCGCGAAACCAAAACTGAATGATTGCCGAATGAGTTCCCCTGTTGGCGATTGCAATTGCACTCCTGCTCCTGACCCTTTACTCGTTGAAGAACCGTCGACGTGGAGGATCCAGTTTACACTTGGTAAGATGAGGTCTTGCTCCAGCTCTGGCGTCAACTCGATCAAGAAATCGGCAAGGACTTGTGACTTTGCTGCTGTGCGATTCTTGTATACTATGTCATGTTCGCTCAGTTCCATCGCCCATTTGGTCAGCCGTCCCGATTGATTAGTATTTTGCATCACCGTTCTGAGTGGTTGGTTGGATAGTACTTCAATCGTGTGCGATTGGAAGTAGGGTCGCAATTTTCTCGCCGAGGTGACGACGGCTAGGGCCATCTTTTCGAGTGTTGGATATCTCGTTTCAGGCTCTGTCATTCTTTTACTTGTGTAAAAGATTGGTTTCTGTTCTCCCCTATCTTCTCGAATCAATACGCTGCTGACGGCGGAGGATGTGACGGCGATGTAGAGAGATAGTGTGTCGCCGGCTTCTGGCTTCGATAGCACTGGTGGGGTCGTAAGATAATGCTTGAGTTGATTGAACGCCTCTTCGCATTTTTCGTCCCAGACGAACCTCTTGTTCCCTCTTAGCAGCTCGTAGAAGGGAAGACACTTGTCGGTCGATCGCGAGATGAACCTGTTGAGAGCTGCTATGCGTCCCGTTAGTCGCTGCACTTCGCGGCTGTTTTTCGGGCTTGGAAGGTCGAGAATCGCCGAGATCTGCTTGGGGTTGGCTTCTATTCCTCGCTGAGTGACGATGTAGCCGAGGAATTCCCCGGAGGTGACACCGAAGGTACATTTGGCCGGGTTGAGCTTCATCCCATAGTCGTTCAAGATTTTGAAGCACTCGCGCAAGTTATTTAGGTGGTCGTCGGCCTTGAGCGATTTGACTAGCATATCGTCGATGTACACTTCCATGGTGTTACCAAGCTGATCAGCAAACATTTGGTTAACGAGTCGCTGATAAGTCGCGCCGGCGTTTTTTAGCCCGAAGGGCATCACTTTGTAGCAATAAGTTCCTCTGTCGGTGATGAATGCCGTCTTCTCGCGATCATCGGGATGCATCAGGATCTGGTTGTATCCCGAGAAAGCGTCCATGAAGGTTAGGAGTTCGTTACCGGCGGTTGATTCGACGAGACGATCGATGTGAGGGAGCGGGTAACTATCCTTTGGGCATGCTTTGTTGAGGTCCGTGAAGTCGACGCATATGCGCCATTTGCCGTTTTTCTTTTTGACGACGACCGGGTTGGCTAACCATTCGGGGTATCGAACTTCGGTAATAAAACCCGCGTCGAGGAGCCTGTCGACTTCGTCGTTCACTGCCTTAGATCTTTCTGGACCGAGTTTCCGTCGCTTCTGTCGGATGGGTTTGAACGTCGGGTCGACATGCAGTTCATGGGAGGTAACTGCGGGGTCGATCCCCCTCATGTCGGAGGTCTTCCAGGCGAATGTTGAAGCGTTATCTTTGATGAAAGAGATGATCCTTGAACATATGTCGTCGGATAGGTAGACGCCCACTCGGATGATTTTCGTTGGGTCGGATTCGTCAATTGCGACTTCGCGAACTTCTTCCTTCTGGGGGTATATCTTGTGAAGTAGTTTGCCGACGGAGTTGACGAGGGAAGTCTGTTGCTGCATCTTTACAGTTGCAATTAGCAGTTCTCTCGCGGCTTGTTGATCTCCCCGAATCGTCTGTGTTTTACCGTCTTTGCCGGGAAACTTGATGCATTGATGGTACGTCGAGGGAACGGCTTTCATGGAATGCAACCATGGTGTTCCGAGGATGGCATTATATGGTGCTTTGGCTCGGATGACGGAGAACTTGACGGTACGGGTTATACCACCTGCGTATACTGGAAGACGAATTGTTCCGATCATTTGCTCCGAGGCTCCGTTGAAGCCAGTGAGCGTACGAGAAGAAGGCTTCATATCCCTTAAATCGACTCCCATTTTGTCGAGTGTGTCGCGGAAGATGAGATCGACTGAGCTGCCGGTATCGATAAGGACTTTCGCGACTAGGCATTCTCCGATGTCGAGGTCGACGAGGAGAGGATCGTTGTGCGGCATGTGGACACCCTTGGTATCTAGTGCCGAAAAAGTGATCTGGTGATCATTTTCGACCGGAGGTGGCCACTTCTTGGAGGCGGTGGCTTGTCGCTTGTAGTCTTTGACAGCTCGAACTGAGTCGCCGCAAGGAGGTGATCCTCCCATTATGACGCTAATGCGCGGGGTGTGGGCAGCTCGCATTGACTCGAGTTGCTTCCTTAAATCATCGGTTGTGTTCTCGAACTGAGGAGTTTCTGCGGGCTTTTTCTTTTTTGATTCGAGACGTCGTCGCAGATCGGATCCTTTCGAACGGTTGAGTTGGATTCGCAGGTCGTTGGCCTTTGAATTGAGCTGGTCGCGAAGGTCGCCGTTTTGACCTATACTCCTGGCGCTGGATTTGGAGATGGTCGCGCCGAGATTGGCGCTTCCTACGTGCTCGTTCGTAGCACTCTTTCGCTTCAGTAAGGTGCGCAGGTCTTTGTCTGCTGTCGGGGGAGTGAGAGACTGCTCGACCGTGCTGTTCAGTTTGTCGCGTACATCTGGTTGCATTATCGAGGAGTCGTCGTCAGAGGAGTCGCAAGGGCGAGAGAGTATGACTTCCACTCGTCGCCGGCGACGCGGATGTTCGTCTTCTGACGAATCGTTGGCGGGGCCAACGTTGTTGACAGGAGTGCGCTCAGGGCTTGCTCTTTCCTCGCTCGGGGCCGTGTTCTGTTGAGACTTCTGTGCCTTCTTCTCCTTGTTCTTACTCCAACTTTTGGTGTTTTTCGGTGTCGTTGGAGAAGTGGGCATTTGAATCGTCCCGTTAGTGATCCCGTCGAAGAATTGCCCGATGAGGACTTTGCATTCTTTTGTATCGTGGGAATCCCTTTTGTGGTAGAGGCACCATTTCCTTGGCTCCTCGGAGTTTGAACTCGTTGGTTCGGTCGACTTTGATTGCTTCGAGGCGGGGTCTCGATCCCAGTGATTCCAGCCTTTCTCTCGCGTGATGGCTGCTGATTTTGGAGACTCCTCATCATCGACCGAACTTACGTAGCCTCGCTTCTGAGTGATATTTCCACCGGAGGAATGCTGGCGAGGCTCGGAGCGGGTATCGTTCGTTCGGGGGGCTCGCTGCCTGGCCGCTGCTTCTTTTGCGAACTTTGCTCTGGTGTCTTCTTCCATGCGGATAAAGTTGTGCGAGCGAGCGATGGCGTCGGAGACAGATTTGGTCGGGTATCGGTAAAGATCCTGGCGGAATGTGGAATCGACGTGCAAGGTGTTCATCAAAGATTCGACGGCGATATGGTCGGGGATATCGATCTTCGAGACAATAGCTTTGAATTTTTCCATGAAGTCGCGGAGACTTTGGTCGCTGGCGTGAGTGAGGTTCCACAAATCTGACACTGTTGCTTCCTGGTTGGTGAACATGATATAGTTCTTAAGGAAGGCCGTTGAGAGGTCGTGGAAACAGTCCACGGAGTTCTCTCTGAGGCCGGTGAACCAAGTAAGGGCCGGGCCTTCTAGGGTTTCGACGAAGAGTTGGCAAAAGCCGGCGTCTTTGTCTTCGTCGGTCAGGTTTGCGCGTCGCATCGCTATGTTGAAAGATGTGACGTGGGTGGAAGGGTCGGAGAGGCCTTTGAAGGTTGGAAGACGGAGTTTGTCCATCTTCTGTAGCCGTACGCCGGTAACTTTTCGCGTGAAGGGTGTACGAAGAGAATCCGCGAGTACATGCTCGATCTGGGGGGCGGACGTCGTCACCTGGTGGATCTTAGAATTGATATCGAGGACCGACTGTTTTAACGCGGCTAGTTCGCTTGCGGTGTGCGCACCGGTGTCGTTACCGTGACTTTGGTTATCGTTATCCTGCGTAGGCGCCAAGTCGGTGGTTCGTTCTGTGGCGAACAGGTGTCGACGATACTGCGCTGTTGACGCTTCGGCGTTTGCAGCGAGGGGAGCGAGGATCTTTGCTATCGCCGTGATTTGGTCAACTGCCGCCTTCTGTGCCGCTTCTTGTAGGGCTAGGCGCGCCAGGATAGTTTCCATGGTTGCGGGATGGGGAAGTGGAGTTGCTGGTGTAGGTGTAGGCGTTGCCTCGAGAGCTTCGCGCTCCTCGCCTGAACTATCATTGCTAACGACCATCGTTCTGACGTTACTTTGCTAGAGGGGCCCCACGGTGGGCGCCAACTGTTTGATCGTGAAACGGTAATAAATAAGATGTGGGCTTAAACAAAGACGTCTTATTGATGGTCGGAGAGAAAACGTTCGATCGGTTACAAGGAAATAAGAGGAGAGTGCGACAGAAAGGAAACCGGTGGCTCGACAAGCTACCGGAGAAGTATAATTAACGGCGAGACGAAGTAAAGGTGAAAAACCCTAATCTAGCCGTCAAGTCTTGGTCAGTCTTTTCCTCTCCTTTCTCGTTGCCTCTTCTTTCCCTTATATAGACGTCCCGATGCTTCGCTCTTGACCTAATTTTACGCCATCTTGGTGGGCCTCCTTTGCTGGGCCGAGAGGCCCGTAGGTGTTCGAGCAACCGCTGAGCCGAACGCTCTTCAGTCGACGATGGTCAGCTAGAAGTACTCAAGAGTCAAGCCGAGAGACCTGACTCTCGAGCCGACAGATCGAGCCGTCGCTCTTTCTAACTCGGGCCAGGCCTTCCTATTCCTCGGGCCCTGTGGGATGGTCGAATCCATCCTCTACAACACTGATTACTCTTCTCCACACATTCTTTGTTACAATTTTTTTTTTTTTTTTTAAATCTTTGTTCAAATTTACAATGAATTAGTTACCAATCTTGTGGAGTATTTTCTTGAATAGTATTGTCTGGTCTTTTTTTTTTAACACAAAATGAGTAAATGGCCTATACAGGTCATTATAACGTATAGTATTAGAGCATGTTTAATGAGGGTTTCTCAAGGTGGGGTTCTTAGCGGAATATAAGAACTCATCTCTTAATTTTTAACTAAAAAAACTAAGAAGCGGTTCTTAAATAAGATATTTAAAAACCGGTTCTTAGCTTTTTTAGTTAAAAATTAAGAGACAGATTCTTATATTCCGCTAAGAACCCCACTTCAAAGTGGAATGAGAGCACTTCTATGGAAGACCAAGACTACTCTCAGCGTCCTTTGGAGCAAAAGCATCAGAGACCCGAGCTCTATTCCAAACACCAGACCGCTGCTCTATCAAATCCTCCACTTTCAGAGTGAGATCAATCACAGATCCTTGTCTATACTCTGGAACTCGTGGGACATCATCCAAAATCCAGCGATCCCACCATACCTTAGTATCAGCCCCATTACCAATTCTGGACATCAGCCCCTGCTGTAATAGTTCACATCCATATAAAATACTCCTCCAAGCAAATGATGGCCGAGAACCCAAACCACATTTAAGAAAAGAATTGTTTTTGAAGTATCGTTGCTTCAGCATTTGGGACAAAAGAGAATCTGGATTGTTCAAAACTCTAGCCGCTTGCTTGGCTAGTAAGGATTGATTGAACTTCTCCAAATCCTTAAATCCCAAGCCCCCGAGCTCCTTAGATTTACAAAGTCTTTCCAATGCCACCCACGCTATTTTCTTCCTTTGCTTCCACTGCTCCACCAAAATTCAATCATTGCACTCCTGACACGAGCACATGTGTCTTTTTGGAAGCCGGAAGCAAAAACGCAAATGTTAAAATTACCTCTTGGTTAGTTGACATTTGATCAAAACCGCACTAACACCTATTGTGTAGCGTATTTGACAAATACGCACTTACGTTCAAGAAAAAAAAATTGTTCGTTTTATATCGTTTTGTTGCGTTTATTTCTTTTAATAATTTAAAAACCTGTAATTTTTTTTTGTAACACAAGAACTTAGTAACTACCCTTATATAAAAGTAACTATTATGGTAATTAAACTTTGGAAACTAACACGTAATTGTAAAGTTAGTAGATTTAATTTTTCATAAATAATAATGCAAGAGACATAAATAAAAATAAATATTTTGAACTTGACTTGGTCACTTAATACATGAATAAATATGACATAAATAAGAAGAAGACAAAAAAAGCACAAATAAGGGATATATTGGAAGTATGTTATATGAAAAAAAATCAAAATAATTAATAGTCTTCTTGTTGCGTAGTATTATTTTTTATTTTAAACTTTATTCAAAATTTATTTATATAAATTTTTTATTTTAAAAAATAAAATTTAGTAGCTAAATTTGTAAAAGGAAATAAAAGATATATAAATGATTTTTTTTTTTATTTCAATAAATTTTAAATTACAAAAATACAGAAAAATTATGAAATTATCAATAAAAGATAAATTTAATTACTAATTGTATTAATCTAATTATTATATAATATCATCTCTATAAAAATCACACTATTTTTTAATTAAAACCACACTACTTTTTAGTCAAAACCGTACTACTTTTTAATCAAAATTGCCCTACATTTTTTATCAAAACTACAATTATCCCATAAACTGCATGAACCGCAGTTGACCGTACCGCACCTTAATATCGTCCCACGATTCGGAGCCTAAAAATAAGACAAACAAATCAATACAAGTGGAGAAAAATGTTCTATCCGACAAAGAACGATAAGTGAGCCAACGCAATGAAATTCCAACTTGTTGGGTTTAATAGATTGAAACATAAGCCAATCATCCAAAAAATAAGCCCATAAACAGCGAATGGGCTTTACAAGAAAGGTGGTTATGTGAGAAGTAAAGCATCAAAGGAGTGAAGAACTTGTTCCAGCAACAACCTCGTACTATAATCCAATGGATTCTCTGGATTGTCTGAATGAACAACGTTCAATAGATAAAGCTTCTTAGAGCTCACAAAAGCAGCCGAGAAAACCCTTTTGATACCTCCTCTCGTGCTATCAATTTTGTATTCAAACTCATACACGTGTCCTTGTCCTGACCTTTCTCCTACTGATACAACTTCTGCTTCCTTTGTGCTTTCCTGATTACAACACCAAAACAAAGCAAGTCACAAAAAGCTTCTATTGCGATCTTTTTAATTTATTTTAATTACCTTTCGCTTTTCTGCATTGATGAGTTTATCAGCTACAAACTGAGGAGAGCCAAAGTCTTGAAGACTCTTTATACGGACAGGACTGACCACAACTCCTATGTTGTTGCTTCGTTTCTCTGGTTCTTCAAACAGAACATTGGCTCCTGCTTTCTCCACCTTTGAACAGAACATTCGTTCATGAGCCACAAGTGTGTTATCACTTATCAGCATTTTTGGAATATGTAATTTGAATTACCTTAATCCAAGAAGAGGGTACGAGAAGAGTGAAGCCATCCTTTGAATCAGTGTATCTTTGAAGATGATCTCCTGATTCTGAGATGGACTTTGCCTTATCCAGCAAGAACCCACCATTGAACAAGAGCGTGAGAATCGAGATGTTTAAGTGTCTCTTGCTGACATTGATCCCAACAGTGGACGAAGGATTTTGAGTAAAGCAGAGGAGAGTTTGGATCTTTGGATGTGCAGGGGAAGAAGAAGAAGAAGAAGATGATGGCAATAGAGTAAGTTTGGGAGAAGCTAAGAAGCTTGACGACCACATTTTTGCTTCTCTTACCCTTATCACATGTTTGCCGTTGAAGTCAATATTTTCTTTTTGAGGAAAAATATTTTAAGAGATTATTTTCTTAAAAAGAAGTTAAATTTCGGTTCGGTTTGCATATATTATTTTTCCGAATTCGGTTCAGCTTGGTTTATTAACTGGAAACACTAATAAATCATATATTTTAATAGCACCTTTTTCTTTAAGTTGATGTTCTTATTTCTCTTCTGAATATCATAAGGAACTTGGAATATGCCTTAATATATACTCACATTTGTTCTCATCCTCCAAATTTTAGTTCTTTTTCATATAAAGTGGGTTTATTCAACAACTAACTTTTGTTGTGATTTTCCTTACGTTTCAACAGCTAAATTTATTTGATATGAGTCTTTTAATTATCTACATATTGCAAATGTTTGATCATATTTTAGTTTACCAAAAAAAAACTATGTTGAGTTTTTCAACATAATCACTCAGAGAGATGATAATTGTGTTTTTTTGGGCATTGGGGTATGTCTACATATTGATCATATGTTTTGTGTCCAAGTGTTATTTTCATAACATATTTTGATGCACATTAGTATACTAATAATTAAATAGCAACACATACATACTGATAGGTGTGGGACGGATTCGGATCCGTAGATTTAATATCTGGAATCGTGGTTTCTGAATATTCGGATTTTAGATATCCGTCTCGATATTCTATTACCAGCGGATATCCGGAACTGGATCTGGATCCGTAAAAATAATTAAAAATAATATTTTTTTTAAAAAAAAATATTAATTTTTTAATATAATACATAAATTATATATTTATACAAGATTTATAAATATATTTATATATGTCTATAATATTGTAAAAACTAAAATATAATACTATAAGATTTATTCATGTGTTTTAAAATTACGGATCCGGATATCCGGACCTAAAAATTAAGATATCCGGATCCGAATTCGGTTTGGACGGATCCAAGATTTTACTATCCAGATTCGGATCCGGACACTCCGGATATCCTATTTTCGGAGCGGATCTCGGATCGAATCTGGATTTCGGATAATAAGTCTCAGGCCTACATACTGAGACGAATTTGAGTTATTAGAAAAGAAAGAAAGAATTATGATTTAGCTAATCCTTAACAGGCTATCTTGTATTAAAGTCTGTCTTGTGTTCTTTTCAATTTCAGAAGCATATTCATACTGAGAAAACGAAAGATACTAATAGAATAGAGAAAAAGTGAAGGTGGCTGGCTTGGCAATCGTACTTTTAGCCTAACTTATTAAACTAGGTCCCATCACTAGCACTCACCAACAAAATTAAACAAATAAAAACTAAGAAAAACAAAAAGACAGATTTACTAAACATAAGTTTTGTTTTTCATGACGATCTTTACTTTTGAAGTAAGTTTTACTAGCATGGATTTATTTCTTCTGAACATCAATAATTCAATACATCATGTTTATACTATTTTATTTTAAGTTTAAAAAGCAAAATAATACAAAACACGCTTAATTATACATTGCATTTAGAGATTAAAAAAAGCAAATAATACAAGGTGATCAAACCAAAACAAACCAAAAACAAACAAAACAAAAATATCTCCCAGAGGACATCATTACTCCACTTAAAAAAACACGTAGAAACAACAGATTCGGGAGATATTTTTGTTTAACAAAGCAAATTAACCACACCCATAAACGTATACCCAGTTTAACCCACCAAAAACCCAAGTTAAACCGGGAGTACCACACCAAATTAAAACAAACCACAAAACAAATTAAACCGAACCGGATCTGGAGAAAGTAGTGTTCTGTTTTCAAAAAACGAACAGAACCGCATAGTAGTGTCATGCCATGGTGGTTAAATAAACCAGTGGCACCTTCGTAAATATATCTTTATATGTTTTCTTGCTTTAAGTGGTTTCGCTGTTCTGGTCGGAGGTGTATCCGCTCGGAGGGGTGGCGGTGGAGGAAGAAGAGACACCACCGTCACCTTCAGCGTTCTTCCCGAACACTCCACCGGCCCTCACGGCGGCGGAAACGATGGAGCTGGCCAAAACGCCGAAGATCTCTCTCTTCACTCTTCCCCGACGAGGCGGAAATTCTACCTTCTTCACGGTGGAGGATTTGTTTGCTGGAGATTCCATGGACGAGTTTCTCTGCAAGGAAAAAACATAAGCGTGTGTAAGAATCAAAACTACAAGAATATGTAAATTACGAAAAATTAATAGCGAATTCAAGAAAATCTCAAACAGAAAATCAGAAAAAATAAGAATCTATGGAAGAAAAAATGGAGGGCTTTTAATGGCAAAGAGAAAGGTACAGATAAGGCCAGTCTCGCTTCTTGCTAAAGCAATAAAACAAAAACTTCAACCAGAAAAAAAAAATAAAAAGTTTTGCTGAAGAAAGGAAGAAGATAATTAAAGTAGAAAGATATGAAGAGAGAGAGAGTTGAACTTATAGCCGAAGAAAGAGTGTGACAATGCTTATCTTCAAATCTGAGTTGATTAGTATAATTAAGAAAGTGATTATGAATTGGTCTTTTGTATGTAATTTATTCAAAAAGTGTTACGGTTCGGTGGTTTTTCATAATGCATGGTGGGTCAATGGTTTCGAGCGTCTCTTATTATATATTTCAATTTGTTTGTCAATACATTGTACTACAACTTTTGTCATGGTTTGTGTAATACGTTAAAAAGCGTTTTCGAGACTATTTTAATGTTTGATTGAATAATATGTTGCGTCTAAGTCTAGGTGGGAAATGTTCTTGTAGTATAAACGTGTGGAATCATATATGTTTTAGATGAACATAAAAGGGGAGATGAAATAAAATAATCTTATTTGTAGTATATATTTGTTATTTACTGAATTTGTGATTTGATTCATCCTTTGCTAGCATAAATTGTAGAGGATATCTGTAAAATAATTCCAAAGATTTTATGTATTTTGAAAGCTGACTTCCTAGAAACTTAATTCATGTATACATCAAAAGTTGGTAAATAAGCATCGAATGAGTCTATATTGGCGCTGGAAAAAACTCACTTAATGAGTAATGACGTTAATGGTAGTTTGAGCTCAATCGAATGAATGCTTCGACATCAACTTTCTTGTCTAAAAGATTGTATTGAGTGAGAACTGAAAATAAATCATCTACCAAAATACTTTTCTAGAAAGTGAAAATTGAAAACAAATACAATATGGGATGTCATTTTGGATATAATCTTCGTAGGAGCGGTAGATTTCGGCTAGACTGTGAAGAGAAAGGCTCTGTGATGTCTCTATAAAATATGGAAATTCTCACAAGTACGTTTATCCATCCCAAAACATCCCCACTACAGCAGCAATGCAAATGACACGAGTTATATGACTACTGAAAGTAAAGAGAATAACATAATACTTAAATGTTTTTTTTTTGTCATCATCGTAAAACAACAGATTCTTACTAATTCTATATACAAAACTGGACGCTCCCCATCCATGTGAACGACGAAAGACGGTTGTTTCTTGACACTGCGTGCTAGGGTAACATAAAACTTAAATGAATAGATAGAAAACAAACTTCACCATGCTTAGAAGGATAAGAGTAGTTGATAAAAACTGGAAGTTTCTGTTGCTTAGGTAACACAATCTTGACATTTTTAACGTTGTTATAAGTATGCTGAATCTCCATTAAAATCTCAATTTTATAAGAATGTTATAGATTTATGATTTATAGAGATTTAAAATACATAGATTAGCTTTCAAACTAGAAAAAGTTCAGATAATTAAGAAAAGTCTCTTAAAATTGTATATGCCTCTAAATTTAATCTACTCAGCTTCTACATAAGATAAAAAAAGAAGGAAAGTGTTGAACAAGTTATGACGTTGACTTTGCTCGAGGGGAAGATTTCTTTCGTTTTCTCTTATTACTATGAAACCAAACGTTAAAATTATGTAGGACTAACTAATTCTACACGTTTAGATATTTAATTGCAATTGTTGAGAGGCAATATACATGTGTGGAGCATCAAATGGTGTTCGTTTAAGTGTGACGACACTGTGTTTCGACATTGAATTTTGTAATTTTAGTTAGTTTTCTTTAATTTTTTTTTATGTCGATATCTTGCCTAGTGGTTTTCGTTAGTGCACTCTAGCACATCACATGCATTTGGATTTTGCAGGGATAACTATTTTGTTTTTCTAACCACATTTCATTAAAACAACTAAATAATCCCCATGACTAGATTTTCAGCACAAAATTGTATTAATATATATATTTATATTTTTTTTTTGAATACACTACAAGAAAACAGCAAGGATTCTGAGGGAAAAAATCGTCGGAATTTCGTCGGAATATCGTTATTCCGACGACATACCGACGAAACAAGTCGTCGGAAATAATTCCTCGGAATTTCTTCTTTCCTCGGAAATCCCTCGGAATTTTCCGAGGAAACAAACTTCCGAGGAAATTCCGAGGATCACTAATTTGTCGGAAATGTCCTCGGAATATACCGAGGGAGAACTTCGTCGGGATATTTCCTCGGACGTTCATCGATCGATGCGTTTTTGGACATATATACATCGATCGATAGGAATATACTGACGGACATATTCTTCGGAATATTCCAAGGAACATGTCCCTCGGTATATTCCGAGGAACCGGTATATTCCGAGGAACCGGTCCCTCGGTATATTCCGAACGTTTTTTTGTAAACAGATCGATCGATGGATTTATGTCCAAAAACGCATCGATCGACCGAGTAAAAAATATAATTAATTTCCTCGGAATGTAAAAAATATTAATTTTTTTAAAAAAATAAAATTTCTGAAATTTATATTCGAAAATATGAAATTAAAATTAAAATTGAAATCATATTAATTAATATTCAAAGTTTCACAAATAAAAATAAAACATTCCGAGTTTTTGGAAAAAAAAAAAACTACGGGTCTGGCACGTCCGAGAACACCTCGTTCGGGTACATCCTCTGCATCATCTCCATCATTTGCTGGTTCAGCCTCCTCTATGCCTCATAGCCCGCCTGTTGAGCCGCCATCTGGGACCCCAACAAAGATATACGATCATCTTTGTCCTTCAACTGAGCCGTAAGTACTTCTGGATCAACAAAGGGCGGTGGTGCAGAAGAAGGAGGAACCGACCGGGTGCGACGACCCAAACCGACCAAACGTCCCTTCTTCTTTGGAACCGACTGAATAGAAAATAGCCAAATTTACAAATTTAAACCAAGAAATAAATGAATTGAACTTTAAAAAAAAAGAACTTACGGATTCAACGATTTCGTTGATTCGAAACCGGGACAAGTTGGTCGAAGCTGTCGAAGCGTCATCCTCGGTTTGAAGCTGAGACACTTCGTCTACCACCTGAGTTTGGACCAAGTCGACCACGTCCCTCACAAGACCGTCATCAATCTGGCCGGTCTTCTTGTTGGTATACACCCTCCTCATTAGGGCGAGATCATCAACCGGTTCGCCATCATTTTCTTCTGCCTTGAAAAAAAACATAAATTAAAGAAACATTAGAAATTAGAAGAAATGCACAATGAATTAAAATTCTGAAACTCAAATAATTGAAGAAAAAGCGGTTGAACTTACCATGCGATCTCTCAGAGTGGCAATAGATTGAGCACCCAAGTTATGCTTGTAGATGCCCTTCCCTTTACAGTCGCTCCTGCGGTTGGTGGAGTTGGTGGAAGAAGTTTCTTTCGTCTCTTCCTTGTCCCAATGCGCACACAACTCCTTCCAGACCGTGTCGTTCATCGACTTTGGGACCTTTTTAATAAAAAAAAAAGAAAATAGTTTAATAAATTAAAAAATAGTTTAATAAATTAAAAAATTGTTTAATAAATTAAATCGAACCTTATTGATTTCCCACTCCTTCTTCCACTCGTGGATCTGCTTCCCATAGTTGTCCATAACTTTATGGACGAAGTGGTGATAGATAAAGAGCGTCTCATCGGAATTCCAGTTGAACTCTTGCTGAAAGAAAAACACAATTAGTAGAAAATTTATATTAAAGATTAAAAACATAAGTAAAAAATTAGTATACTTACCGCAAACTGACGAAACCACAGAACCTGCTTGTCGGTAGGGAAGTGAGTGAAAGTCGGATGTCCACTGTCGAGGGCCGAGTACATCATACGGTTGATCCATGCGTTGATCCCGTTCCCGGATCGATTGAACCTAATAAAAAGAATAAACGGTTAATAATGAATCCAAATTTAAAGAAAAAAAATGTTTAATTACCATGTTTGACCATGTCCATGTGGATACGGAGTGAGATACGGAAGATGGTCACGACCGGGCTGTTGAACCAACTCCGCAACACGCATCACTCCCGGAGGACCCGGAGGAACAGGAGCGGATGCAGCAGCGGGAGCGAGAGGAGCAGGAGCGGGTGCAGCAGAGGGAGAGGTATGGTTGGAGCTGTGGGGCGAAGGGGAATCCTGAAAATGGCTGGAATCCCGAGACTGGCTCCCCGTACCACCACGACCACGACGCTGTCGAGGCCGGGTCTGATCATCATGAGACCTGTAAATTAAAAAAATATATTTAATAAATACAAAAATATATAAGTTAATTTTTTTTTAAAAAAAATCCCAAATAATTTAATCACAAAAAAAGATTTATATTTATTAAAAATATGTAATAAATATATAAAAATAGTTCTAATAAACAAAAAATAGTTTTAATAAATAAAAATAGTTTAATAATTACAAAAAAATAGTTTTAATAATATACATATATATATTAAAAATATTTTTAAATCCCAAATAATAGTTTTTAATCATAAAAAAAGTTTTATAGATATTTAAAATGTTTTGTAAAATCTAAAAAATCGAATTTATATACAAATTTTTTTTTGTAAAATCTAAAAAATCGAATTAATATAGAAAAATCGATTTGTAAAATACAAAATTCGATTTTATAAATACAAAAAAATAAAAAAATTATAAAAAAATTCTAAATCAATTCAACAAAAAAAATTATTCAACCAAATCATAATTCTAAACCTATTATACAACCAAATCACAATCCTAACCAATCACCCTAACAAAAATCTATCAAAACTACACAAAAACCTAACAAATAGAACCTAAGAGAGTGGGATAGGGTCCTTACATGATTTGTGTAAGAGAAGGGGGAGATCGCAGGAGATATCGTCGGATTTCAGGGGGAAATCGCCGGAGAGAAGAGAGGAGTCGCGCAGAGGAAGAAGAGAGAAATGGGGAAGAAGAAGGGGCTCGTGGTTATAAAACCTAGGGTTCGACGGACATTATCCGTCGGAATTCCGTCGGAATTCTAGTTTCAATTTTCGAGAAATATTTGCCCGGTAAAATGAAAATATTCCGAGGAAATACCGAGGAACTAGTGTTTGGGGTTTCAAAACATCAATTTTTTTTGCCGTATTTCACTTCTTATACAATTGTAATGCATACCATTGAGGATTCTTTGTATAGATGAGCATAAACCATGAAATAACAAATTTCAAAACAAATTGAAAGTATTCCCTTTATCGTTCATTAAATGGTATAAGTGTTTCTCTTATGTTGTGGGATTTCGTTCATACAATCGGAAAAGTGTTAATTATACGGTAAGGAACAAATATTTGACTTCATAATGAACGTAAGACACTTAATAAGGGTTATATAGGTGTTATTCAAACCTCAAAACGTTGTTTTCGGCTTAAAAACCCTATTTCCTCGGGATTTCCTCGGATTATTCCGAGTGAACTCCGAGGAAACCCTCTTCTTCCTCGGAATTGCCTCGGAATATTCCGAGGAAATTCCGAGGAACCAGTGTTTGGGGTTTCAATACGTCATTTTTTTTTATAAACGGATCGATCGATGGATATATGTCCAAAAACGGATCGATCAATCACTAAGATGCACCGGACCGTAAGAATGTGATCGATCGATGAGATTATCCCATCGATCGATCGAGAATCTCAAATGTTCCTCGGAATGTCGTCGGAAAATCTTGTAAGTTTTTTTATAAACGGATCGATCGATGGATATATGTCCAAAAACGCATCGATCGATCACTAAGATGGACCGGACCGTAAGAATGTGATCGATCGATGAGATTATCCCATCGATCGATCGGGAATCTCAAATGTTCCTCGGAATGTCGTTGGAAAATCTTGTAAGTTTTTTTATAAACGGATCGATCGATGGATATATGTCCAAAAACGGATCGATCGATCACTAATATATTTTAATTTGTTTAAAGCACTCACATAAGTAAACATCCATCCAGTAAATTCTCTCTGCTTCATTTCTTCTAGTTCGTCCTCTGTGGCGTATCTATACTCGAACTGCTTTTCTGCCATGAAAATCCTGTATATGATGACAATAATGTAATTAATTAAGATTTAAATTTTAACTTGTTAAAATAAAAATTTGTAAGCTCATTTATTTACCTCTCATATTGTAGAACGTCTTCGCAGTTGGTGAGCAAATATGTTTGCAAATGACTGCGCTCCTGCTCAGTAAGTCGACGGTCCTTTGGTTTTCCGCTAAGTCGTCCAACGTCTGTGAAAATGTCTGGAACCGTAACATGATATGTTGCCCGTTCGCCTCTATCATCATGCCGAGCAGGTCTTCTGTTTTTGGTCTGAACTTCTGCTGGAAAGTAATACTCGGCAAAGTTTGAAGTTTCTTCATTGATCATCTGTGCGACTATAGAACCTTCCACCCTACTTAAATTGTTCACCATCTTCTTCAAATGGAACATATACCGCTCATACAGATACATCCATCTATACTGCACATGACCACCAAGTTCCAATTCTCTTGCCAGGTGAATAACAAGATGCTCCATAACATCAAAAAATGAGGGAGGAAATATCTTCTCAAGGTTGCACTGAATCACGGCTATGTTAGTCTTCAAATTTTCAATACCTTCAAGAGTCACTGATCTCGTGCATAAATCGCGGAAGAAACCACTTATCCCTACAATTACTTCATGAACATTTCGTGGTAATAGTTCCTTGAAGGCGAACGGAAGGAGGCGCTGCATCATTACATGGCAATCGTGGCTTTTCAAGCCAGTAAACTTTCCTTCCGTTCTGTCGATACAGTTACGCAAATTTGATGCGTAACCGTATGGAAATTCCACATCGTTTGAAATCCAATCAAAGAACGCATCTTTTCCCGCTGCATCAAGTCGGTATATGGGAAAAGGAGCCCTACCATTCTCATCAACATGAAGTTCTGAACGAGCACATATATCGACTAAATCCAGTCTTGACCTCAAATTATCCTTTGTTTTACCTTGAACATTAAGGATCGTGTTCATGAAATTGTCTAAAAATTCTTCTCAATATGCATGACATCTAAATTATGCCTTAGCAGATGATCCTCCCAGTATGGCAGATCCCAGAAAATACTTTTTTTGTGCCAGTTATGTAGTTCTCCAACAGCATCTACCGGAAAACGCTCATGTCCACCGACGTCTGGCGTCCTTTCTGCACCAAAATCTCTTAGTTGTATCTTCAAATCTTTCCCACAAATTTCCAGAGGTGGACTGTCAAACACCCTCTTGTTCTTCGTAAACAAATTTCTACTCCTACGATATGGATGATCAGGTGGTAGGAATCTCCTGTGACAGTCAAACCAACACGTTTTCCTTCCGTGTTTTAGTTGGAAAGCATCAGTGTTATCTTGACAATATGGACATGATAGCCTTTCATGCGTTGTCCATCCAGACAACATACCATATGCTGGAAAATCACTTATTGTCCACATTAGTACTGCCCGCATTTGATAGTTTTCTTTACACGAAACATCATATGTTTCAGCACCTTGAGCCCATAGTTGTTGCAACTCATATATTAGTGGCTGAAGAAACACATCAAGTGATCTCTTAGGATGTTCTGGTCCGGGAACGAGAATCGAGAGAAACAAAAACTCTCGACGCAAGCACAAGTTTGGGGGTAGGTTGTATGGTGTGAGAATGACGGGCCATAGAGAATACTGTCTTCCACTCTTGCCAAACGGACTGAAACCATCAGTACATAATCCAAGGTAGACATTTCTTCTCTCATACGCAAAATCGGGATACTTTGATTGGAAATGCTTCCACGCTTTTGCATCTGAAGGATGTCTGATCTCACCATCTGTTGAGTGCTCTGCATGCCATCTCATTGGTTGCGCTGTGCGTTCAGACAGATACAACCTCTGCAACCTTTCCGTCAAAGGTAAATACCACATCCTTTTATATGGCACTGGAACTCTTCCACTCGTATGTTTATAACGAAGCTTTCCACAAAATTTGCATGTAACCCGCTGTTCATCCGCCCTCCAATAAATCATGCAGTTGTCGCTGCATACATCCATTACCTGATACGATAAACCAAGACCAGCTACGAGTTTCTGAACCTCGTAGTATGAACCAGGAGCTACATTATCCTCGGGTAGAATACCTTTTACAAAATCAGCAATCGCATCCACACAGTCTTCAGCCAAATTATAATCTGTTTTAATGCCCATCAATCTTGTAGCAGATGATAAAGCTGAATGACCATCTCTGCAACCTTCGTACAATGGTTGCTTTCCAGCATCCAACATATCATAAAATCTCCTAGCTTCTACATTGGGTAAATCTTCCTCTCTAAAATGATCATTTACCATCTGCTCAGTACCTACACCATAATCTACATCCGTTCTAATTGGTTCTTCTAATCTAACCGCTGGCTGAGTTTCGCTAGTACTACCATGTTCATAATCAGTTTCCCCATGATGATACCAAATTTTGTAACTTCGTGTAAACTCACTCAAATATAGATGAGTCCAAACATCCCACTCTTTAATAACCCTTCTATTTTTACAATTAGAGCAAGGACATCTTAACATACCTGCTTTTTCTTCCGGTTGTCGGTGAACTAACCCCATGAATTCGGTTATACCTCGTTGGTATTCTTCCGTAAGCAATCTCGTGTTTGGATCCAAATGAGGTCAATCGATCCAAGAACGAAAATAATTTGAAGAAGACATATTTTTTATGAATCAAATTCGTGTGTAAATAGAGTAAGAGGGAGGATGAAGATATAGATGTGAATGAAGAGGAAGAGGAGTGCTTGTATTTATAGTTTAAATCCTGCCGACAGACCGAGAAAATTCCAGCGGAATTCCGACGGAAAAGGCTAGTTCGTCGGAATTTCCTCGGAATTTTGTAAAATCCCCCAACGACTACAATATTTCCTCGGAATTCATCGGTTTTTTCCGAGGAACACATTTTTCCTCGGAATTTCCTCGGAATATTCCGACGGATAGATATTTCCTCGGAATTCCGTCGGTATATTCCGGGGAAATTCACAGGAAACCCAATTTTGTGCTTCCTTGAAATTTCCTCGGAAATTCCTCGGTATATTTCGAGGATTTCATTTTCCGTCGGAATGTCCGTCAGAATACTGCTGTTTTCTTGTAGTGATAGAAACATAAAATTACACATGTATGTTATTGGTGAATATCTTGAAAAATTTAACTGAAAAACTTTAGTGTATTTTTATATTTACATTTAATATAAAATATTAATATAATTTTATGTTAACAGACATTTGGAAAAATACTAATAATATTGTTCTAACAAGTTCATCTCATAATAATTATAATCCCTCTCGAACAACGTCAATTTTAGGGTTAAACCAAAGTGTTCATCCAGAGAACTATAACAAGAATAAGTTAAGAGATTCAAAGCTTCCCGATTGGGTAGTTTTGTGGAAAGTTGGTTCGTTTTAATTGTGTCTCGTAGATAATAATGCAAGAGTCTGCTCTCACCCAAATTGAGAATACAGAACTTAGTTAGATAAATTGATAATCATGGAACTTTTATACCTCCATGTTAACAAAACTTTCATCATGTTTTGAAAACCTTATCAACAGTTTATTTCCAAGTTACTAAAATACAAAAATTCTAAGATTTAAATTATAGATTTTCTTTTAAAGTCAAGTCAATAAGCAATTGCATTTTCATAAATCATGAGATCAGATTTTCAGCAACACCACTAGGGTAACATATATTCCAGGAAATTCAGATTCAAAGACTCAGGAAATCCATAAAGATGAGTTGGTCAAACAAACATCCCAATTTCATCCACCGCCCTTATTTAATTGTTTTGGTCCCAGTACAAAGCACACAATCTCTTTCAAGGGGCATATCTAAAAGAAAAAAGTGCATCTAAAGTATTACTAATACGTTATAAACCATACGATACGATGGATGTTCATAATCGGCCCAATACTGAGAGAGAGACGGCCCAACTCTAGAGAAAAAGAGACGGCCGCATGAAGAGGAGAAAGAGACGGTTTAGGCTTTAGAGAAAAGGAAACCTTATTTTCTTTTCCTTGTATTTGTACACTTTTCATATTTATGTATTTCCTTTTATCTCTTTGTAACTCCCACATATAAGGACACCTTATGATTGAGTAATAATACACACAACTTACAGATTCCTAAACATTAAGTTCATAACACGTTATCAGCACGATAGCGTCTAATACCCTGAGTCTAAAACCAAATCAACAAAACCCTAAAACCCTAAAACGAAAAGAAATCTGCCTCGGAAATTCAAAGAGGTTGTTCTCCCAAACCGCGATGACCCATAAAACGATCAAGATATCAAATCGAAGCCCTTGCTGAGACGAATCAGTCAGTGCAAACCGCTTGTCGATCTGACCACCGACGCGCCCTCACGCACAGATACAGTATGCACCGATTTGCTTTAAAGCCCTAATCCGAACCCGACGATACCGACGAACCCTAATCCGTTCGCGACTCCGTTCCAGCTCGTGTCCACCTGATCAGCTCCAGTCCCAAGGCGTTCCTGATCCTAGACAAACTCAGCTCCATCCTGCATCAAGGACAGCTCGCGTTCCAGACTGCAACCGCCCCGTTCACATCAGAGCCGCCCGCGATCCCGACTGCAACAGCTCCCGTTCGACAATCAGCTGCTCGCGTCTCCAACCTCAATCCGTTTGCGTCCAGGCCAGCTCGTGTTCAGCTCGCGTCCACCTCGCGTTCCTGCCCAGCTCGAGGTTCATTCTCTTGGTGGTCCGGTTTCTACAATCTACTAACCCAAGGCCATATTAAGTCCTAAAGACTATACATGCATTCCCTATTGATCTAGACTATGCCAAGATCAGTATGATAGAGGAAAAAGTCATGGTAACCAGAATGGTTTACCCACGAAATTATACACTTTATGGCATGGCCGGATTGGCCATCCTGGTCCAAAACGTGATGCGAAATTGATATTGGAAAAGGCACAAAGAGTTATCCCATAGAATCTCACGTGTGTAGCATGAACACAAGGGAAACTCATTAGGCCATGATGTCCCAAAGCACTTAAAGATTATCGTATGTCCATGAGGGGGCAGTGAGGACAAATCCGCACATGTCCATACTATATATAGCTTGGCTGAATCCTTTTATAAATCTGTATTGGCCATTACCCATAGGTCCAAACTCTCAGTCCAAAGCTTGGGGACACACGAATTTACATGCACCTTAACTAATAAGCATCAAACCATTTAAGTGAGCATAGATATTCTCATCTCAAATTTATTACGGGTCATGAGCCAGACATATACCATCTTGAGATATTTGGATAAGCCACCATAAATATATGTGTCGTCTAAGATGGATCCTTAGAAGAGGATGAGGATGAAGATATATGTTGGATATGAATCTCCCACAAATAATGAAGTACCTTGAGCCAAATATGGGTGATCTATTTAGTGGCCAAGAACACAGATTGCAAGTTTAATGAATCCGACTATCCAACATTAGGGAGAGAAAATAATAAGCTGGTAAGAGAAACAGAATGGCATCGACCATCGTTGTCTTGGCAAGATCCTCAGACTAAAGAATGTGAAATAGACGTCCAAAGAGTATACATTTACAAAGCTAGTTAATCAAATGCCAGACACATTTACTGACCAGAAAAATGACTAAGTCATATATAAACCAGCTTGTAAAGCACCAACGAAATTTATGTCCAAGAGAGACACAGTCAAGTTGCTACAGAGTCTATACAAGATAGACCAATAGGTTCCAAAAGATAAGAATCCTCGGAAACAAAAGAAAGGTGCAAAAGAATGATAATCAAAATCCAAATCCGAGGTTACTAAGGAAACCATCCCAGACATGGAGATAAGGCCGGCCGGCTCTAAGGTACAGGTACCAAACAATGTAGCTTGGGACGCCAAGCTGCAAAGTATTAAAGGTCCTGATAATAATGAATCTCAATCGATTATATCATGTCTGGAACATAATGAAACCAATAAAGAATGTCGACATAAGATGATTTATTTGCATACAAGGTAGCACTTGAATTTATGAATATAAGCGAGGATCATGAACCCACATTAGTATAAGAGTGTGCACTCGTAGAACAAATTAGATTGAATGGAAACGTGGGGTTAAATAGTTTAAAGAAGAAAGGCGTATTTGGCCATATGATGTTAAAACCAGTGGATATAAATGGGTTTTGTGAGGAATAGAAATCGTGAGATATAAAGCTGATGTTGGACAAGGATTCTCACAAAGACCAGTAATAGATTATGAGGAGACATACTCCTATGTGGTGGATGCAAATACTTTTAGATTTCTCATAAGTCTGGCTATATAAGAGAGAAAAAATAGACTTGCAGCAAATTGATGTGGTGGCTGCATATTTATATGATCCACTGGATAATGAAAATACTATAGGGTATTGAGCTGAAAGTACAACAAGTTCTCGAGAACAATATTGATAATCATCAAAGTATATGATCTGAATATCCTAGAAGCCTCTGGGTACAATTTCCCAAACAATTGAATATCTCAAGAAAGAGTTTGAGATGAAAGATCATGGAAAACAAAGTTTTGTTTGAGACTACAGCTTGAGTACATTAACAATGAAATCTTTGTGCATCAAATAGTATATACAGAAAATGGTACTCAAGGGATTTAATGTGGACCAGTCTCATCCATTATCTAGTACATGGACGTGAGATCACTTGTTTTAGACACTGATCTGTTTGGTCCACAAGAAGGACATGGTCGTGAATATCCCTGACTTGGACACAGATCCTTTGGTCCCAAGAAGGACAAGAAATATGTCTTTGGTCCGGTAAAGTCCATTACCCAAGTACCATTGGCGCCTTGATGTAATAGACAAGCCATACTAGGCCGGACATGTATTCTTGCCGAGAATCTCCTATATGTTTAGCTCATGTTCGACCATAAGACACTAAAGACATACACGTCCCTAACCTTAAGTACTATTGGCGCCTTGCCTTGATATTGAGACCATTAGTCATTGGTATCCATGAAGCTTAACCATCAGGTTGGGATGCGCCAACTTGAAAGACATATACGGAGATTGGGATACGTAGACTGAAAGATTTTCAGTGATGTTCAGAACAGGAGGAGTAATTCGTGTTGTACTATTTTTCCTTAACCATGGTCTTATCCCACTGGGTTTTCCTGGTAAGGTTTTAATGAGGCAACATCCAAAGCGTATTACGAACTCTGTATGCTTATGACATCTAAGGGGGAGTGTTATAAACCATATGATGGATGTCCATAACCGGCCCGGTCTATAACCGGCCCAATAACAAGAGAGAGAGAGAGAGAGACGACCCAACCCTAGAGAGAGAGAGAGAGACAGCCGCATGAAGAGGAGAGAGAGACGGCTTAGACTTTAGAAAAAAAAGAAACCCTATTTTCTTTTCCCTGTATTTGTACACTTTCTATATTTATGTATTTCCTTTTATCTCTTTGTAACTCCCATATATAAGGACACTTTATGATTGAGTAATAATAGACGCAACTTACAAATTTCTAAACCTTAAGTTGATAACATAATACTATTATTCGGCTACTAGTTAAAAGAGTGGTTAATGTCAAATTAACTGAAATAATAAAATGATGATGAAGTACTTTCCCAATCAGGTTGTTAGATCATCAATGACAACACTAGACATTTAATTTCGATATATGCCATAAAAACAAAAGCTCTATCCACCACATACACGACCACGTTGGACACTAATATGTCAAATATCTAATCAAAACATGAAACACTAGACCGACCTTGCATTTACCATGTCTAGATTTTTTTATATATTGTTTATAGCTTAATGATTTATCATAATGTGACCAGTCTGAGCGAATTATTTTGAAATTGTAGAATATAAGTGTAGAATTGTTTTATTTAAATATAATCTCGTTGATTGTCGACAAAAAAAATAATATAATCTCGTTGATTAAGCCACAATGAATAATACAAATTTTTATTGTCAGGCCCAAAAGTAGTTAGTAAGAGTACATATTTGTAAATGGGCCAGATAAAGAGGCTTCTCTAATCTCCTCCACCCGAAGAAACTATTCCGACGACTGAGACTGAGATAGAAGATGGCGAACAAGCTCATCGGAGAAATAGACCTTCACAAGAGAATTTCAAACATTTTCGCCGCGCGAAACATCATCACCGCCAAGGTTTTACCTTCCGATACACTTTATAATCATATCTTCTTCATCCGATTAAACCCAATTGCTTTTTTTTTTTAGGATGCATTGTCTATGACGGAGTTTGAGTTGATGGAGCTTCTAGACGTTGGAATGAAGGAGATACAATCAGCTGTTAGACTCATCAGCGAAGCTGCCTCTCCTCCATGTCAATCCGTAAAAAGCAGCTCTTTTCTCTTTCAGTTTGCTACATATGAACGAACTATAAGCTTTTATAATCTGAACCTTTGATAATATGGTTGTAAAGGCTCGATCTTTGCTGGAGCAGAAGGTCGAAAACGAGTATCTATTGGGGCATCTTCCTACCCATTTGAAGGGGTTGGACTCAGCCTTGTGTGGTGGCATACCCTTTGGTGTTCTTACTGAGTTGGTAGGCCCACCTGGTATTGGTAAATCACAGGTAACTTTAACTTCACTTCAGTGTGGTTTTTGCATATGGTAAAGGTTCTCTCTTTGTATTGTGCAGTTTTGCATGAAGCTTGCTCTATCAGCTTCGTTTCCTAAAGCTTATGGAGGTTTAGATGGTCGTGTGATCTACATAGACGTTGAGTCCAAGTTTAGTTCAAGAAGGTAAACTACTTCTTCTTACCTGCATGACATCTTTCTTGTGCATGAAGTTCTCAAGAGTGTGTATTCATTCATCAGGGTGATAGAGATGGGATTGAAGAGCTTCCCTGAAGTGTTTCACCTTAAAGGAATGGCACAAGAGGTTGTTTGTATTCCCTTTTTGGGTAAAGTCATCTCATGTTTCAGATTTGCTTACATAACTTATTGCCAGTGCAGATGGCAGGAAGAATCCTTGTGTTGCGGCCAACATCTTTATCCGACTTTACTGAAAGGTGTGTTAGACTTCACTTTATCTGCTAGGAACTATTATCATGATGCTCTTTGTAATCAAGCAGTATACAAGAACTCAAGGAATCGATTCTTAAAAACCAAGTGAAGCTGCTAGTGATTGATAGTATGACAGCTCTTCTTTTAGGGTTAGTCTATAACTTCTATTTCCTCCTCACCTTGGTAACAAAGTATTTGTTTTTTTTCCACTAAATAAATGATTGATTTTCAGAGAAAACAAACCTGGAGCTCAGAGACAGCAACATCAGTTGGGTTGGCATATTTCTTTCTTAAAGTATGAATTGTAGTCTAAGCTTTGAGTGTACCATTCACATGAGCACTTCATCTTTAACATTGATGTTGATTCCCTTGCAGATCGCTTGCTGAGTTTGCACGGATTCCTATAGTGGTGACTAATCAAGTTAGATCTCAAAACCGAGATGAGACTAGTCAGTATTCGTTCCAAGGTAATATTAAACAGAAACTGAAGTATCTATGTACTCTTTTGTTGACTTCATCAATGCACTCTACCACAGTCATATGTTTTTCTATGTAACAGCTAAACTGAAAGATGGATTTGAAGAACACACAAGGACGTATGATTCTCACCTCGTTGCTGCTTTAGGGATCAACTGGGCTCATGCTGTAAACATCCGGTTGGTTCTTGAATCCAAGTCCGGTACGTTAAAGCATTTGTAAGGTCACAGTAGCTACGAAGAATGTTTCATTCATGTGGTTTGGTTTTCACGTTTTTGAAGGTCAGAGAATCATCAAGGTTGCAAAATCTCCTATGTCACCTCCTCTAGCGTTCCCGTTCCATATAACTTCAGCTGGAATCTCATTGCTGAGCGACGACGGGACTGAGCTGAAAGGCCCAGGAATCAACAACATTCATGCTCGAGGTATTATTGATCCCCTGTTACGTCGCAGAGTTGATATGTTACAAATATAATAGGCCTAATACTATAGATGAGGACAATGCAGGGCACAGCGACGTGATTAACTTTAACGGGGACTGCTCGTAATGGAATAAAGCAAGGGCGAATCAAAGGCGTGGTGATACAAAAACCAATAGTAGTAGGTCATTAGTTCAATTAAACTTTCTTAGGAAAAGCTAATGTTTTAGACAGTTTAACCGGCACTGCTTTCACAATATTACAGTCTATTTATTATTTGATAAAGAGTTGTCCTGTATTTTTTTTATATATACGTTGTCAGTATCCAAATACTTAATACTAAGATTATAACAAAGTAAATATGAATCATAAAATGCTGATCCAAAAAGTGAAATGAATCATAGATATTTTCAAAATTTCGGAAATCGCCTCATCTCTACCCTTAATAATGAGTCCAGTCTCTTCAAACGTTATATATTAATTTCTACAATTTTAATATTTTTAGTTGGTGTAATAGGATACTCTAAACATCTCTATTACTATTTGTAATTAATATTTACTACCTTTTCATATGTTTTTGCCACAGAACAAAAGCAAACTAGTGTTACTAACTTTCGAGGTGTTATGGGAGTTGGACTTATATAGAATTTGTTGAGTTTAGAGATTTGTTGAATTTAAAAAGAATCGGAGAGAATTTTGTGCATTGTGAAAGTCTATGAAAAGAAATTACTATAATAATTTTAAATTTTAAATAATCTGAAAACATATGTATTATTTTCAAAATCATATAATATGTCTTCAATGGTTAAGAATATAATATCCAATAACAGTAATTTTAATAGATTTGTAGAATCATTAAAATCAATTTTTTTTGAATAACAAACCATTTTATATAAATTTATAAAATTAACAAACCAATAACATTAGATGTTATTGAAAATGTGAAAATCCATAAACTAATAACACAAGGCTCTGTAAATTGTAAGAGTCTTATACGTGTCTATTGTATGCGTATCTGCATTCATTCATATCATGTTGCTTTTGATCCTTCTACGGACTAGAGACAATTGTGGCTTCAGCAATGGTTGGCTAGCCGCATTCTTTGCAGTTTTGTATTCATTTTCATAAATATATTTTTTATTTTCCATAAAAAGAGAAAACAGATAAAAATTAAAAAAAATTATTTTATATTTAAAATGAGTTAAAATTTAGTAAACTATATTATCAAAATATAAAAACCAAAACAGTCTGCAAAAAAAAAATGTAAATAAAATATATGTTTGATTGAAATAAAAAATTACATAAAAAATAATCTCGCGTTTTAAAACGCGGATTAAAAGTACTATTAAATCATAAATACACAACATGTTTCATATGTGATTTTTATAGTTGGACAGTTCCTTAGAAATTTTATTAAATGTGTTTTTGCATGAACTTATCATGTCCTAACGATAAACTATAATCATTATCACAACAATAAATATGGATTTGTTATCAAAATCTAATCTATTAAAAGGTACATTTTTTGCCAAAGGTTTTTCAAATTTTAAAAGGTACATTATAAAAATAACTTTGGTTTGATATAAAATATTACACAAATTGCTATTCGTATTTAATTAAATATATGATTTTCAGTAATGATATATTGTTCATTTTTATCATTCTTACATAACCATTTTTATCATACTTCATCTTTAACATTGATAATTAATCAGTTACAAAAAAAAAACATTGATAATTATTCCCTGCCATTTTACAGATCACTTGCTGAATTTGCACATATTCCTTCAAAGGTATAGTACTGTTGTGTTGACTTCATCAATGCACTCTACCACAATCATATATTTTCTCTGTAACAGCTAAATGGAAAGATAGATTTCAAGAACACACAAGGAGGTATGATTCTCACCTTGTTGCTGCGTTGGGGATTAACTGGGATCATGCTGTAACCATCCGGCTGGTTCTTGAAGCCAAGTCCGGTACGTTAAGCATTTGTAAGGTCACAGTAACTAGGAAGAATGTTTCATTCATATGGTTTGGTTTCACGTTTTTGAAGGTCAGAGAATCATCAAGGTTGCAAAATCTCCTATGTCCCCTCCTCTAGCCTTCCCTTTCCATATAACATCAGAAGGAATCTCATTGCTCAGCGATGACGGGGCTGAACTGAAAGGCCGAGGAATCAACAATATTCATGCTCGAGGTATTATCTTATGCGCAGAGTGAACCATATTACAGTATAAAAGGCCTAACAGGCTAACACTATAAGCTGAGGACAATGCAGGGCACAGCGACATGATTAACTTCAATGGAGACTGCTCGTAGTGGAATAAAGATTGATACAAAAAACGATGGTAAGTAGGTCACTAGGACTGCTTTCATGTTAGTGCAGTTTATTATGCTATGTTGGACTATTTTTCCGACCAAAATACATTTACTAAACAATAGCAAGCCAGTGTTAATAAATTGAGCTAATTAGCTCAATATACTTATAAGAGTGGGATACCATACAAATGGAGGAAAATGGTAGTGATGGAGGGAAGAAAAATAGAGGGATTTAGGGTATGGATTGCAAATAGGGTATCTTTGGGGTGTAGGGAGTACAATTGCTTTAATAAATTAGTAATTCCTCCGTAGATCTCATGTTATCATAATCAAGTTGAAATTTGGATTTTGGTGCCGATGAACAGTTTTAAAAAGAAAAATTCAACTGAAGACAAAATCTTATGTGCCCTCCTAATTGAAAATCATATTTGACATCTTTAAAAACCAAAGAAAAATGTTAATAATGAAATGCATAATAAACCAATAAAAATTCCTAAAGCTTTTTTTTTACAACCACCTCTCTTTTGGCTCAGTTTCTAAGTAACCAGAAGCTAAGACACAAGACTAGTGATGGCTAACTGACTGATTCTGACATGTGGTGTTCTAAATCCTGAAAGTCCCATTGTAACCATTCATCATCCGATTAGTTGACCCAGTAAACCTCTCATTCTGGAGCCTGTTTAGACTTTGGATCTCGTTGCTCAACCCATCCCACTGGCCATTAGGCAAGCCCATGTTCCTAGATAGTATGTTGCTACTCCCTTGAGATTGATCTATAAACCTTGATGCCACCATTCCTAAAGAGTCGGTGAGTCTACAGTTTTGATGCGAAGACTGCACTGCCTGTTGCTGTTGAAACTTTGCCTCCTTTGCAAACATGTTTGTGTTTCCCTGAAAGTTTGATCGGTAATCTAGGCTTGGATTCTCAAAGCCTTGACCTACAGCCATAATCGCAGGATCCATAAACTGAACATCTCTGACACCACCATTGTTTTCCGTTGGAAGTGACTGATGATATGAGTTTATGTACACTGGTGAGTCAGAATAACGATGGTTTCCTACACAAATAAGGACAACAAGACTTTCAACTTATCTAAGATCAACATATCAGAACAGGTGAACTACAACATATATAGACATAAACTACCTGAAAAGCCATTAAATGCCTGATGTTCTCTCCCATTTGACGCAAAGCCTGGAGGAGGAGGAGGTCGACTTGCAACTGAAAATCCAGGTGGCGCTGTAACCGGACATCTTGGAACAGCTACAAGACAAAAAAAAACAAAGGAGATTAAGTACCATCAACATGAAGTAAAAGCATAATATAAACAACTAGAAGCTTGAGGTAAAAGAATGAGAAATTACACTCACAAGGAGGTTTATAAGACGAGGGCAAAGCTGAGTTCTGCGTGACATGATCCATTTCTTTGAGATAACTTGATGAAATACCATTATACATCCCAATCATATCCAAATCAGAACTCTGTTGTTCTGAAGAAGTCTTGTACAAGTCACTGCCATGGTTGAAGACGTTATATGATCCAAAAGCTTGATCCTTTGCTTCATCTTGCCTTGCAAAAGAAAACCGGGATTGACTGTTCTTAACTTCGCAGGAACTGGCTAGCTGTTGTTGCTTCGACAAGTTATGAGTTGATGTCAAGTATTCATCAAGATCTAACGACAATATATTTGCAATCCTGTCATCTATTTCACTCCTAGAGTTTCCATCTGATGGTCTCTCCCTTCCTCTATCAGGAAAACCCATAGAATGATTAAGACTGCCATTTAAACGACTGGGCTCGCTCTGTGGCATCTCGTTATATCCATGTGAGATGGAAGCTATATTAATTCCTCTGCTTTCAGCCGAGGAGGATCCAAACAGACTCCTGGTTTCATCATACTGGGATGAAGAAGGCGGCATAGTGCGTAGGAAACCAGATTTATTGGGCTGACAGCTAAAAACTTCAGGATCCTTGAGTCTTTCTCTAATGAAAGATGATATATCTGTTACCAATGGAGACCTCAAAGCACTGCCTGCATTAACTTCTTCTCTTGGGACAACAAGCACTTCATTTGTCTTCTTTAATGGCCGCACTTCTCTAGTTTCATCGACGAAATGCTGTAGAGAGTCTCGGGACACTTCTGTATGAGACGAAGCTTGATCAACATCTGAACTGTCGGACCTTTTTATCCCCCCATAGCCATCCACAACACTATCTGCATCCACTGACACAGCCTCGCTGCAGACACTCTGTATACCTCTAGAAGTAGGCTCTGGAAATTCTGTGCAAGCTGATGGCACACTAACAGCTCTAGTATTATCCACATTTGCAGAAACTAATGCCTTACTATTACTGGTCTGGGGCCTATTAACCAAAGAAAGCTCTGGAAAATCAGCCTGGCTATTCAATGGTTCTGGCAGTTTCAAGGCATTGCCATATGGAGTAAGATTATCATCTGTGGCTGCTTTATCTCTTAAGGGTTCCCCAGAGCATGGTGTATTCGGTACCGAAGACTGGCTTGAAGCATGCATTCCCCTGAAAAAACCAGTTACAAGTTACAGACAAAAGCAGGCACACAATTAACAAAATAAATAAAAAATCTATACATAATAATTCAGTGTACCACAAGGCTCCAGCAGGTAGAGTAACAGATCGGCCGTTGCTACTATTTGGGCGAGAAGTTTTAGCAACACTCTGTGGATTCTGCAAAGGAAAAAAAAAATGCCAAAAGCAGAATATATCATTACATAAACGCATCATGAATATGCTGAAAGCATAAAAGAATATCAACAGACTTCAAGAAGAGCTGGCAACTTACATTCGGAACACATTTCGGAATGTGTCTATCAACAAAATCATCCACTGGTGGAGGTAACATATATCCAGAACGCCGCGGAAAATTAGCCACCGCACCAGTAATTTCTTTAATAATTTCCCTTTTCAAATAACAAAAGAGTCAGATAACCACCAATCAAAGCACAACATATATAGACCATACTGATGCAAAATCAAGTCCCTGTCAGCCTCAATAAAGGATGAAAGGTAAGGAAAAAAAAAACACAGATTGTGAACATTTTAACATCTGAATCTAGTAAGGTTAATTAAAAGATACTTCACTAAGAAATAAAAAGCAAGAAAACAGTTTCAGGATAGTTGAGGTTAGTTTACTTCATGTGCACTGATACGGTTTCATCTTTTGTGAAACTATCCTCTGGGGCGCCGATCTCATGCAAGTAAAGGCATTCTGCATTGTTACAAGGCTGCAACAACAAAAAGACATTTTTACAAGATTGTATGCAAGTTTTTAGAGAGAACAAGAGAGTATCTGCTTACCATGTTTCTTAACCACGCATGACAGTACTTCATGGTCCCAAAACATGCCCTAATGACACCAATAAATTATTAGAAACTCCACCGTAAGTAATCTTTTAGAGAAAAAAGGAACCATCACATACTTGAGGATTCTACCATCCAAAGCAAACTGATGCACTGATCGGATACATCGAATAGCTTCCTCCTCTTTGGAGTAAGTAATATATCTGGTTTTGGAGACACAAGAAGGGAAATGTTAGTTCAATGAAGATTGTTAGAAGTAAGCATGTCTACTCTGTTTGAAGATGATACATACACACTGCAGGAATCGTTTGGAAATAGTTGGATATCCCCTGCTTGCGTTCGAGACATTGCTACCTTCACCACTTTCCCATATTGACCAAAGTATTCTCTCCTCTGAAAACGCTGCTTTACATATAACAAACCTCAGATTAATAAGAGTGCAAAAGAGATTTCTTTCCAGAAAAAAAAAATAGAATGCCAAAGGAGAGAAGTTACATCTTCATCTGCCAGATCGAAAGGCAAGCTCATAACATAAACCAAGTTTCTTTGAATGACTCTCACACCAGTTAGATCTTTCCTTCCCTCAGAAGCAGCTTTAGGCTTGGCGGCCTTCTGTGATTTTTTCCGGTCATTGTTAAGTTCAGCAACCAAACTGGTGAAATCATCATCAGAACCAAAAAAAAAAGGAATCAGTCTTTACACGTTTAAAAAGGAGGAACAAGAAGGTTTCTTCTTCTTTTTTGTTTTTCACCTTTCACAGCTAGCAGTCATTCCAACAATCTTTTCCTTATCATAAGGAGTTCGACATGCAGGACAGCGTCCCTCTGTCTTATCTTTCTCAGCCATCTCTATAATCTGATGCCAACACCAAACACATATCTGCACCAACCACAAATAATTACAGTAAATGAATCAAACATTTAAGTCTTAAACCTAGATTCTAAGAAAGGGTGTGCATTTGATCCTCTTTCAGTAGAACATTGTTCCCACAAGAGGCATGTATGAATGAATTAATGTATCATACACAATTAAAATGACTCTTTGTTGCTCAAACTTAAAACAACAGGCTGAGAAAAAAAAAAACTCAAATTTACACACTAAACAGAGCATACAAACTGGAAAATTTGGTTTCAGATAACTAACAAGAACCCAAAACTGGTGAAGCAGTGACAAAGAGGAGGGTGTAGGATGGAACCTGGTAACCACATTTGCAAGGGTTGAGATGCTGGTCAGTCAAGTCCATCTCCTCAGCACATAGAGGACAAGTCTTTTCTCCTTTGTCATTATTATTCATCCTTACCTTAATCATTAATTACAAAATTAGATTAGAACATACTCTATTATCTTCTAATAAACAAGTATCTATATAAACTACTGCAACTAAACTTTTGAAAAATGAGAATTTTATCCTAAAAAAAAAGGGAGAAACTTTTGAAAGAATCTTCGCAATGCAAAACCTCGAGCACTCAAAAGGAGTAGAAATCTCCAGGTTTCTACGGCGAAAACGGTTAGCAGATCGAGAAACAAAACCCTAATTGCCACGTTAGGGTTTGAGAGACACGCTTTTCGAATTCGATGGAGAGAGAGAGAGAGAGAGAGAGGGGATTACTAACGGTGGGAAATGAGAAGAGATTTGCGGAGAATCGAAGAGGAATGAAGATTTTGTGGGATGATGAATGTTGGTTTTCAGTGGCTAAAACCTTGTCGCCAATGGCTGGTGTTTTTTCAGAAGGTACCAAAGAAAATATTGAATTGCGAGGCGAGAAGCAACAGATAATAAAGATGTACTACCTTATTTATCATTTTCATGTTTTTTTTTTATTTTATTTTGACGGCTATTTAATTTTTTTTTTCATGTTAAAAGTAGTTTTTTCTAGGTTTTTTCCAATCCCATTTAGTAGTTGGTTTATTAAATTTTAATCTGAATTATAAAAAATATCTCAGTCCGGTTAAGTGTTTTTTCTTCTCATTTTTGGGTATATGATATTTTTAATTAAATATGCATATAATTAAATTTAAAGATTGTTTGGTTTAAGTCGAGTTTAATTTTATGTTTTTGGTTTACTTTGGTTTGTTTGGATATATTAAAAGAAAAGGTTGAAGTTAATTGGTTTAGCCAATTAGTTCAATTTTTAGGTTGGTTATTTCAGTTTGACTTCAATTTAGTTAAACCAAATTATAAGCATTTGCAATAATAACTATTTATTTTGTTTGGTAATTCTTTTCAGTAAAACAAATATTAAATATTTCAGAAACATATCAGTACTAGAAGTTTAAAATTCATTTGTGGTAAAGAGAAGGATAAAATACGTAAAATTAATGTATTGAAAATTAATTTTCAATTAGATTTTGATATGTACTTTAAAAGTAAAATTTATTTTTGGTTTACAAATTTTTTGATAAATAAAGTTATAATTTTTGTATATAATTTAGTAATTTGATTTTTAATATAATATGTTTAAATTTATTTAAATACTTTTGTATAGAAACTCATGTTTATTATTAAAAACATAAAAATAGTAAGAATATTAAATGTAACTCGATCCACCATATAATTACATAATATAATATTAGTTATTTTAATATCTTATTTTCTTGAATAAAGTTATGCTCATCTAATTTTTAATATTATAAAGTTAAATTTTTTATGCGTAAAATATTTTCTTTATAATTATTTTTAAATAAACTATATTGTTGAATTCATATATTTGTGAACTATTCATTTCAATTTAAAATAATTCACTTCCCCACGTGCAGTAAATCAATACATGAAGATTAACAAGATTCTTGTGGATGTCTTAGCCCAGACACATGAAATCCTTGTTAATTTTTGTCTCATATCGCGTAAAATGGATATTAGCCACTTCAACCTTCTTCAAAAATTGATGATGAAATGATCATTTAATATCATCTTAGGAGCGAGTCAAGATCCATCTTAGGAGCGAGTCAAGATCCACCTTGTGATGTGTTTCGACAGGATGCAAAACAATTTTATATTGAAAAATGTGCCTTGAAAGGGCTTTAAACCTCGCAGGGCAACCGTCATTATAAGAAAAGTATATTTACACTATCGAGAAATAAGTTGTATTGCTACTGGAGCGGAGTAGAGCTAAGAATGAAAGAATATTGTGACATATACGACTATGACGATTAAATAAAATATCATGATAATGTACAAGAATTGTTACAAAAAAAATAATCATTTTTTCATTGGAGATGTATTGTTATAACAAAAACTATGAACCAATGTATTGTATTCAGTGTCGAACATTCTTTCGCTTATTACAATTTCTGTTTCTATTCTATTTACAAGCTTCGATTTTGACAAAATATAGTATAAAATTTCAAATTACAAGTCATCGCCAAATTTTTCATCTTTCACCATTGTTCGCATTGAATATTTTTTCACATATTTTTGTTTTTTCTACCACTACCAAATAGTGTATCCGTAGTGGACCATATTTATTCGCCAATTACAAGTTTGATTTCTATTATATTTATCAAAACTCAACAACAATAAAATAGAATAACATATGATATGATGTAAAGTTACATGTCATCCTCATTTGTTGATTTTCCATAACTTTTTACATTAATCTCTTCTTCACAAATATCTTATTGGTATATCTACTAGTGCCTAATATTGTACCATATATTGTAGATTAGAAGCTTTTCATCAATTTATAAAACCTTAAAACAATACAATAAAATAGCATATGAAGATAAATTACTTGCCATTCTCAACTGTTCATTTCTATAATTGTTCAGATTAATCTCTTTACTCGCATATATTTTCTTCCAATTCAACACACTGGAAATTTATCAAACAAATTAAGCCTTTAATATTGACACTGTAATTCAGTATCATTCAATTAGACATTTCATCCTCTTTTTTCAATTCCTACTTAATCGATAAACTGGAATTAGAAATTGATCAAAACAGCAAAACTAATTTTTCAAAGAGAAGATACATAATCAATTTTGATTGAATATCGAGTGTGTGGATTGATGGGAACAAGTTCTGAATTGTTTTTCCCAGTGATGGATACATAAAAAGGAAGAGTTTTACTAATAATTTCTTAAAAAGAATTGAGTTTTAAGTGACTAATTACTTGTGTATAATATTAAACATTATTTTGTTTCACATCAACTATTGTACTAATCCTATTGAATTTCTATCTTATGTTTAGAGAAATGTTACACCGACATTTGTAAATGTAAGAAAATAAAACACTCCAAAATTCATAAGTTAAAAGCAATTCCATCAGTTGAGATACTCTCTACGGTTTCTGAGATTTTTTAAATTAATATTCTAATAACATTTTGTTATGTAATTCAGTTTTAATTTATTTGAAAAAAGTTAAAAGCAATAATATAATGACATGTTGCTTTCTTTTTAATATTCACCTCCATCTTACCGATCTGTTGTAGTTAGGGTGTCAATTGGTTAGGCCCACCCATGGATTCACCCATTCAAAACAAACATGAGTGGGTGATGGTCATACCCAAATAACTAATGATGTAACTGGGTTAAAGACCCACTTTGCCCATGGGTTAACTGGTCCAAACCAAATGGGTGTTGGGCTGGCCCAAAACACTTAATTTCTAGGTTTAGACAATTTGGGGAAAAGACCCACTTCTCTTCTCCCGTTCGACGATTCTCTTCTTTTCTTCCACCATTTCTCTTCTCCATTCCCAGATTTTCGTAGCCGCGAGTCCTCCCTTAAGTCTTCCTTATGAATCAGTAACCTAACTCTGAAACTTCCTTTAGCTGTCTTCTTCTGTGGTAAGTTTCGAACCATTCATTTGTTTTCGATTGAAGTTTTCTCATCCAAATATATGTTTACTGTAACCCTTTAAACTAAAAATCATTTTTGATTGAAGGTTTCTCTTCCTTGTAGAGGAGTCATCTACTTATAGGGAGGTTTAGCTCTGTCTCCATTTCTCTTCGCGATTTCAGGTATGATTCTCAAGTTTTAGCTTTGAACTCGGGTTATGTGATGGTCATAACTGACTAGTCTCTCTGATTTGTGCTACTCATGAGTCATGAACTCTCTGAGTTTCTATCTTATAGTCATAACTGAGTAGTCTTGTGTTTGTCAGATCAGATTCTTTGTTTATGGGTTTATGGTTCAATTTATGAGTTATAAATAGTTTGAATTCTGCATCTAGACTAGTGAACTGGTACCTTATGAGTTCCGTTTAGTTTGTTCTGACTCCTGAGATGAGACAGTATCATTGTATTTACTTGCAGTTCTAGTAGAAGTTGACTTGATATTCATTTCGTTCATTCACCTTGCTGAAGCTTACTGTCACAGTAATATTGTGTAGTTTTGATATATTGTTAGGTAGTTTTGCAAGAACATTGTGCTGGCAGGAGTCGGTAGTGTGACGTTAATGGATGATAGTTTACTGCTCATTATTGTTTGATCTTGTACTTTGCTTATTGGTTAGTGTTGAAGAGTAATCACTAACCAACAAAGAGTTAGCCTTAGCTTCGAACTTTGCTTATTGTTTGATCGTGTACGTTGCTGTTCAAAGTCTAGAGACTATTACAAAAGCTCTGTTTTTGAAAGAATTAGTGTTAAGACTTTTTTTTTCCTTCTTGCAGGCTGAAGACACAAGTAGACAAGCCGGAAGATTGCTATCACAATTGATTTTGTGATCCTTGTTATTGGTATGTCGCCAACAGATCATGCAATATTTCTGTGAAAGAATCAATAAAAACAAATGTCTTTGAGACTATTTCAATTTCAGTCATATTTGAATATTTTTTTTTTTGAAAAAACATATTTGAATTTTTATTGCTGGATTTAAAGAAATTCTATAATTTTTATTTGCTATAAGTATATAAGTTTATAAATTGAGTTTACAAAAATTGATTATGAACAAAATTGAGCTATCTATAAAAAAAACAATAATGAGTGGGTCTTGGGTTATTTCCAGTGGGCATGGACTAACTTGGGTATGAGTGCTATTGGATATGAGTTTTATATGGCTGTGAGTGTTTTTGGGTATAGATGTTATATGGCCCAACTGGACACACCCATTTGGGTGTGGACCGCCCAATTAACAGCCCAACTATTGGGTATGGGTATTATATGGATGTGAGTGTGTTTTGGGTATGAATGTTATATGGCCCAATTGGACACCCATTTGGGCGTGGGCCGCCCAATTGACAGCCTAGTTGTAGTTCAGTTAGAATACTTTCTTTTGGTTCGAAACCATTTGCGGTTAAAACTCAAAAAGTACAAGTGTTGATGTTCGGTCCAAATTATTTCTGAAAATATATCACTGTTATAAATCAATTGGTGGATGTCCATAACCGGCATGGTCCATAACCGGCCCATACACTTAGAGAGAGAGACGGTCCAACCCTAGAGAGAGAGAGGCGGCCGCGAGACTTGGAGAGGAGAGAGAGGCGGCTACAACTTGCCTATTTCCTAATTCGTTTATGTTTATGATTTGTTTTTTTTTTTTTTTTTTTTTTTTTTGGTAACAATGTTTATGATTTGTAATCTTTCCTATTATTGTATTTCCATTTATCTCTCTTGTAACCCCTATATAAAGGGAACACTTATTCATTAATAATATACAGAAACTTACAGTTCTAAATCCTTAAGTTTACAACACGTTATCAGCACGATAGCCTCTAACACCCTGAGCCTAAAACCAAATCGCTAAAACCCTAAAACCCTAAATGAAAAGGAATCTGCCTCGGAACTTCGAAGAGCCCGTTCTCCCAAACCGTGAGGACCTAGAAAACGATCAAGATATCAAATCGAAGCCCTGGCCGAGACGAATCAGTCAGTGCAAACCGCTTGTCGATTTGACTACCGACGCGCCCTCACGCACAGATATAGTGCACATCGATTTGCTTTGGAACCCTAATTCGAACCCGACGATACCGACGAACCCTAATCCGTTCGCGACTCCGTTCCAGCTCGTGTCCACCTGATCAGCTCCAGCCCCAAGGCGTTCCTGATCCTAGACGAACTCAGCTCCATCCTACATCAAGGACAGCTCGCGATCCGATAGCAACAACTCCCGTTCGCATCAGAGCCGCTCGCGATCCGATAGAAGCAGCTTGCGTCCCAGCCAGCTTGCGTCCCGATCGTGTCTAAGCTCGAGGTTCATTCTTGGTGGTCCGGTTTCTACAAACAACTAGTATTTCGAATTCTAAGAACATAATGAATCAAATTTGGTTGATTGTAAAGAATGAAACCCTAAAATATAATCTCTAAGATGAAAGCCATAGGATAATAGATCAATCCCTAAGCGAGTAAATCAAAGCTCTATAAGTTCGATCCCCAAACCCTAAAAATCGAGATTGATCTATTGATCAATTAAAATCAGAACCTTAAAGGTTTTGAATCTCAAATCAAATCCCTTTGATCTAAGATCAAATTTTCGAAATCCCTAAACCCTAATTCGAAAACTATTGATTAATTAAAACTGATTGATTGATTGATTGAGATTGAATTTGATCATACTGAAATTGATATTGCTAGTTAATAAAATCGAAACGCTAAAACCCTAATTCTGAAAATCGATTTTGATTGTTTGAAATTGAACATTAATTGGTTGATTTGATCACCTAGAACTATTGTTAGGATTGTTCAAACTCGAATCTGATTGTTTGGCTTGTTTAAACTAAAACCCTAATGACCTAGTTTAGATTATTTTAAAATCGAAATCTGAAACTACATATTAGGTTAAACTGTTCTAGACTTGATCATAGTCGTGGCCGTGTGGCCTTGTTGCATTCATACCATAACTTAATCACATTGATTGATTGCAATTACACTTAGAACTTATTCTAGGAATGGTGTTGAATTGAATCAAATAGCCGTGTGGCTTGATCTTTGCTTGGCCGATAGGTTTGCTTGTTTTGATTGCATCATGAACTGATAGAAACAAACCATGTTAGGATTGCAATTACACGACAAACTAAATGCATAAAAACGAACTAGTTTGCATCCATGGCCGTGCGGCTTGCTCATTGGCCGTGAGGCATAGATCTTGGCTGTGAAGGCTTGTTTGATTGTTTGAACATAAAACCCTAATCGTTTAAACATTAAAAACTATTTCTAAAAGATCTAGAAATATTAATCTATAACTTCAGATGTCGAAAATCAACAACCTTGATTTCGCTGCCCTAAATCTATCTGGAGACAATTACCTTCAGTGGGCGCTCGATGCTAAGATCATCCTGAAATCCAAGGGACTCGGTGAGTGTATCACCGAGAAAAATAATGCCAATGAAAAAGATCGTTACAGAGCCATCTTGATCATTCGTCATCATCTAGCTGAGAATCTCAAGGATCAATACATAACCATTGAGAATCCACTAGATCTTTGGAATGAATTGAAATCGAGATATGATCACCAGAGAACGATGATCTTACCAAAATCTCGGTTTGATTGGACGAATCTGAGGATCCAAGACTATAAGTCTGTGGACGAATATAACTCTGCACTGTTTAAGATTGTTTCTAAAATGAAACTGTGTGGTGAAAGTATTACGAAACATGATATGCTTGAGAAAACCTTTTCCACTTTCCATGCAAGTAATGTGCTGTTACAACAGTACCGAGAGAAAGGTTTTAAAACCTATGCTAATCTTATTTCTTGTCTCTTGCTCGCTGAGCAGAATAATGAATTACTAATGAGAAACAATCAGATGAGACCACTTGTATCAGCTCCACTACCTGATGCACACGCTACAGAGGACAATAAAGAGTCCAACCACGTCCAAGGAAACGGCCAGCATGGCAGTGGTCGAGACAAATCGAACGGACGTGGCCACGGTCGAAGATCCTTTGGCCGCGGGTGAGGAAATGGTCGAGACCATGGACGAGACCGTGGCTCATTTGGACGAGGCCATGGTCGTGGCCGTGGATCTTCTTTCAAACCCCAACACTCGACTAAATAAGAGAAATACGTGTGCCATAGATGTGGAATGAGCAATCATTGGGCTAAGACTTGTAGGACTCCCAAGCATCTAGTTGACCTCTATCAAGAGAGCTTGAAAGGGAAGAATCATGAAGCCCATATGACTTACCAAGATGATGAAAACGACGATCTTATGGATTATGAAACTTCAGATTGTCTATAAAAAAAAAAAAAAAAAAAAAAAAAAAAAAACTATACATGTATTCTCTATTGATCTAGACTATGCCAAAAGCAGTATGATAGAGGCAATAGTCATGGTAACCAGAATGGTTTACCCACGAAATTATACACTTTATGGTATGACCGGATTGGCCATCCTGGTCCAAAACATGATGCGAAATTGATATTGGAAAGGGCACAAAGAGTTATCCCATAGAATCTCACGTGTGTAACATGAACACAAGGGAAACTCATTAGGCCAGGATGTCCCAAAGCACTTAAAGATTATAGTATGTCCGTGAGGGGGCAGTGAGGACAAATCCGCACATGTCCATACTATATATAGCTTGGCTGAATCCTTTTATAAATTTGTATTGGCCATTACCCATAGGTCCAAACTCTTAGTCCAAGGCTTGGGGACACACGAATTTACATGCATCTTAACTAATAAGCATCAGACCATTAAGTGAGCATAGATATTCCCATCTCAAATTTATTACGGGTCATGAGCCAGACATATAACATCTTGAGATATTTGGATAAGCTACCACAAATATATGTGCCGTCTAAGATGGATCCTTAGAAGAGGATGAGGATGGGGATATATGTTGGATATGAATCTCCCACAAATAATGAAGTACTTTGAGCCAAATATGGGTGATCTATTTAGTGGCCAAGAACACGGATTGCAAAGTTTAATGGATCCGACTATCCAACATTAGGGAAAAAAATAATAAGCTGGTAAGAGAAACAGAATGGCATCGACCATCATTGTATTGGCAAGATCCTCGGACTAAAGAATGTGAAATAGACGTCCAAAGATTATACATTTACAAAGCTAACTAATCAAATGCCAGACACATTTGCTGACCAAAAATGACTAAGTCATATATAAACCAGCTTGTAAAGCACCAACAAAATTTATGTCCAAGAGAGACACAGTCAAGTTGCTACAGAGTCTATACAAGATAGACCAATAGATTCCAAAAGATAAGAATCTCCGGAAACAAAAGAAAGGTGCAAAAGAATGATAATCAAAATCCAAATCCGATGTTACTAAGGAAACCATCCCAGACATGGAGATAAGGCCGGCCGGCTCTAAGGTACATGTACCAAACAATGTAGCTTGGGACACCAAGCTGCAAAGTATTAAAGGTCCTGATAATAATGAATCTCAATCGATTATATCATGTCTGGAACATAATGGAACCAATAAAGAATGTCGACATAAGATGATTTATTTGCATACAAGGTAGCACTTGAATTTATGAATATAAGCGAGGATCATGAACCCACATCAATATAAGAGTGCGCACTCGTAGAACAGATTGAATGGAAACGTGGGGTTAAATAGTTTAAAGAAGAAAGTCATATTTGACCATATGATTAAGACGCCATATGATGTTAAAACCAGTGGATATAAATGGGTCTTGTGAGGAATAGAAATCGTGATATATAAAGCTAATGTTGCACAAGGATTCTCACAAAGACCAGTAATAGATTATGAGGAGATATACTCCCATGTGGTGGATGCAACTACTTTTAAGATTTCTCATAAGTCTGGCTATATAAGAGAGAAAATTAGACTTGCAGCAAACTGATGTAGTGACTGCATATTTATATGGTCCACTGGATAATGAAAGTATTAGAGGCTATTGAGCTGAATGTACAGCAAGTTCTCGAGAACAATATTGATAATCATCGAAATATATGATCTGAATATCCTAGGAACCTCTGGATACAATTTCCCAAACGGTTGAATACCTTAAGAAAGAATTCGAGATGAAAGATCTCGGGAAAACAAAATTCTGTTTGGGAGTACAACTTGAGTACATAAATGATGGGATCCTTGTGCATCAGATGACATACACTGAAAAGGTACTCAATAGATTCAATATGGCCAATTGCCATTCTCTGACCAGTCCCATGGTCGTGAGGTCTCTCGGCATGGACATTGACCCATTCCGTCCCAAGATGGACGATGAAGATGACCTAGGTCCCGAAATGTCATATCTCAGTGCCATAGGAGCTTTAATGTACTTGGCAACTCACACACGGCCTGATATAAGCTTTGCCGTGAACCTACTATCTAGGTTTAGCTCCTGTCCGACCCAGAGGCATTGGAATGGGATCAAACATGTTCTTGGGTCTATATTATACTAACCATAACAAAGATGGTTTAGTTGGCTTTGCTGATGTTGGTTATTTATCAGATCCACATCAAGCTCGATCACAGACATGATATGTCTTACACATGGAGGTACAACCATATCATGGCGTTCCATGAAACAAACCATCGCGGCCACTTCATCTAATCACTCGGAAATCTTGGCCATACATGAGGCCAGCCGCGAGTGTGTTTGGTTGAGGTCGATGACCCAACACGTCCGAGCTGATTGCGGGATGGCCGAGTGCAAAAAGCCAACCGTGATGTATGAGGACAATGATGCGTGCATTGCTCAACTCAAGGACGGTTACATAAAAGGTGATAGGACGAAGCACATATTGCCTAAGTTCTTCTTTACTCACGAGCTTCAGAAAGCCGGTGAGGTCCAGGTCGTCCAAGTACGATCTAGTAACAATTCAGCTGACCTATTCACCAAGGCACTTCCTACCTGCACGTTCAGGAAGCTCACGCATCAGATTGGGATGCGTAGGCTGAAAGACCTCCACTGAGGTTCACATCAGGGGGAGTAGTACGTGTTGTACTCTTTTTCCTTCATCATGGTTTTGTCCCACTGGGTTTTCCTGATAAGGTTTTAATGAGGCAACATTAAACATATTACAATCCCTGTATGGTTATGGCATCTCAGGGGGAGTGTTATAAATCAATTGGTGGATGTCCATAACCGGCCCGGTCCATAACCGGCCCATACACTTAGAGAGAGAGACGGCCCAACCCTAGAGAGAGAGAAGCGGCCGCAAGACTTAGAAAAGAGAAAGAGGCGGCTGCAACTTGCCTATTTATTAATTCGTTTATGTTTATGATTTGTAATCTTTCCTATTATTGTATTTCTATTTATCTCTCTTATAACTCCTATATTTATAACTCCTATATAAAGGAAATACTTATTCATTAATAATACATAGAAGTTCTAAATCCTTAAGTTTACAACAATCACTTTTATAATGCTTGGCGATTAATTACTTCACAAGCTAATATTCAGCAAAACCATAATTTACTACCAAGATTTTGATGTCCCAACATTCTTACCTAAACTCGTCCGTTATCATCTGAATCCCATATTCAAGCGTACGTATCAAACACGATTACGTTAGCTGAGAGAAATACATACTACTCTGTCATTGCCAGTACCATTAGCATTAGCATTACAATTACGTATGATAAAAGTTCTTGTATGTTTTTCATTTACCAAACATAAACTTCTCATTTATCTCTCGCCTCCAAAAATCCATTACAGGGATATGTATATATATTAAAAAAAAAAACTCAAAAGTGATCTAATTCGTTCTCTGTTTTTAGGGAAAAAAAGACATTCTCCACTTTTGACATTAACTACAAATACCAATTTCCAAAGATTCTGTTAACTGTATATATATCGGTTTCTTATGTAAAAGACGAAGCAACTGGATGTTACCGTATAATCTTTTTTTTTTTTTTGGGTGAGGGGAAAGTGGGATGTGCAAATGGCTGGCTGAGGAGTTTAAGGTTGAATTTATTCATCGTCATCTGAGATCAAAGCAAAAGAGAAAGGCTTGAACTTGTAACCATCTCCATGAAAGAACTTCCCCATGAATTCAACCCAGTGAAGACGCAGCGCATGAAGAAACGCACTTAGTGTTTCCATCATCAGAAGTATAAAAGCTGTTGCAAACGCAAACACCACTACTCCGATTAACCGGATCAAAATGTTCTCATACCTGTTAATCCATAATGTAACGAATGTCAAGAGATATAAAAGGTGAGAAAATTAAGCCTATACTACTCACCCCCAGGCAAGAAGAAGAACTTTCTCATAGAAAACCGTCGACAATTCCGAATGAGCCAAACTGTAATGAGTCATATACTATATTAGAAACGAAATTGGTTATATGTAAAACGCAGAAACGTTCACTAAGATTTACCTCAGAGCCCAGAGACGAAGATAAGATGCTGTGTTAGATACTGAACCTAGAACAAACTCTATGGAGTGAATCAACTGATGAACAAATATCTCGCTGAAGTTAAACTCTTCTTCCTGATGCCCTCTAGCTGAGTCTGGCTCTACATCCAGATCCACCTCAGAAGTACCTAGAACGCCGTAAGTTCGACCTTGAAACCTCTATTAGACAAAAAAAAAATCATCTCTTGGTAAGCCAGACACCACAAAAAGAATATAATAAATCAAACAGATGCAGTGATATACCTCCATGTGAATTTTCCTGAGTGCAAAAGGTTTTGGGAAAAGCATCCATGGAACGGCAATGAATGCCATAAGCAATAACAAAATCTGCAGAATAGTATCAAGATGAGTAAGAATGAGGCAAAAATTTAGGTAGCTTTTGGATATAAAGAATGAGGAAACCGTGCCTGAAGTGGACGCTGGCCCCAGAACAACTCGTTTTCACCAAGTTCTTCGGTGGGACTCAGAAACATGTAGATCATCACATGATACAAGTCCGCTTGTGATCCAGTACACCACTTGATGATGATGAGTAGCGAAAGGTAACCGAATAGGCTGTTCAGAAATATCATCTGAGGTATGAACTGATACCTAATGACACATCACAAAACACATAAGTCACCCCTGAAATATTTCAGAAGCTTGGGAAGATATAAATAAAGATAAGAACAAACCTTATGTCTAACGAAGAGCCGAAGAAGCGAGCATTGAAGAAACTTAATATTAGTCCCAGATTCATCTGAGCAATTCCCAGCAGAATAGACATCTTCATCTTAAGCGAGTTTAGGTAAGGTAGTTCTGTACGACTTCCACGCCAACTAGGATCAACGCCAAAAGGGTATGGATCACGGTACTTGACTAAACCAGTCGTGTACGCATCACTGGACAGAAAGTAATATGCACATCAGCAACGAGTAGAAAAATAATAAAAGAGGTCAAGATTGAAACATAATACATACCTACAAGTAGTATCTCGGCATCTGTAAGCTGAACCACCAAAGATGTGGAAAGGAACAGAGAAAAACTCATTGTAGATAAGGCCACAATATATTGAGAAAAGTGCCATTAGTAAGATTACATAGCGGCCTCCAAAGAGCATCTCCATAAAGCTTCCGAGTTTCTGTAGATATGAACGAATAAAAATCACACCACACAGTAGAAATTTCACAGAAGGCCAATGATCCACCACAGAAGTTATTTATGTTTCAAGTTGACCTTAATCGTAGAGTAAACTAGGTGTAATTATCCGTAGCTTCTATACCAGTTCTAAATAACTGAAATCACCATTTCTCATATGTAAAACAAAAAGCCTATCAGAGCATATCAAATTGTATCAGAATTTGAGAGCAGGAAATTGTAAAATAACTAACCAAAACAAACAAAACTGTGTTATGTGTATTATATTCTTTTTGATACGTAATCATCTTATGCTCGAAGGCAGTATCATTAGTTCTCATTCAACTATTACAGCAATCATTGGATGCCAACTGCCAACCATACCTGCGTACTCAGCTTCCTTTCACGAGCAAGAAGATACAACGCTCCTAGCAGCAAACATAGACCATGACCCCAATCACCAAACATAACGGCGAACAAAAAGGGATATGTGACAACTGAATAAACTGCCGGGTTTGCCTCTTGATATCTTGCAACACTGCCAATTAAGCATAAAGTCAAAGGTTCAATCTTCATTAGATACAGAACGAAAGACGTTCAGCTATTGTTCGCAAACAGTTGTTCTTCTAAGCACATGTTTGTGTGATGTGGGAAACACGAGTCCAAACACTTGCATCTAAATGATGAGGGTTTTTCATGCTCGTGGTACAATACGATTGCTCAATAGTGGAACTAACCCGTAAGCATCAATAATCTCCTGGAACGCATTAGTAAGTTTGTTCGTTCTGAAATAGGTGGGAGGTGATTCTACCGCTTGCATTACATGAAATATAACGCCCACTTGTGAATTGCTGTCAAAAGTGGCTCGCTGAAGGACCTCATGAATCTGCCACACGTTGTTGATAATAAATTGAAAACTTGCAAGTATAAAATACTGGTTTATGTAAAAGGGAACAAAAAATTGTAGTATACCTGGGTCTTCGCAAATGTGGGGCACCAACCTTCGCCAACAAGGCATTTTTTGGTTACATCAAAATTTAGCATGTTCAGAGTATCATAAACCGCTTTCTCTCTCCGAACCTAGCAGCAAAAGGGCAGCTAAAATAATGACTGTTCCATACACTATGGACCATACAATCTCTCCCATATACTTAACCAAAAAGATAATTATTAAATAAACTAACTGCAGATGCTATTTTTTTACCGTGGTCATCCATTTTGTCAAGCTGTAACCAACAGCGTTAAGAGCATTATTCCGATGGCGAGTTCCAGCATCTAGCGTGGCCTCCAGATCAGAGAGTCGGGATAAAACCTATACACCAGATCTACCGATATTATAGTGTGATGCAGTAACTAACAGTCACTAGCGCTACTGATCGCATGCAAATATCATGGAATAGCTCTCCCTGAATACACATAAAAGAACAAGTTTTGGAATATCTAACTCACTTCCCTCGTAAGCTGCCTCTGCTTTGTTGTATCCTCGGGGACGGGATAGCAATTTGCACCAAATGCTTCACATATTTTCAATATTTTTGTCCTTGCTTGCTCCCCAGAAAAGAAAACCACAAATACAATTTTCTCCACCTATGACCACAAAACCAGTTAGCTGATTTAGGATATGATTATTCTGGAGATAAAAGAAAATATACTTTGTGAGAATATAAGAGATCAGTATCACCATTTCAGATGTTGAAGGATCCATGATCTCCTCATCAGAGGGTGTTTGGTTGAAAAGCATATTGCCTCTTGTTGCACGAAACAACATTCTTTCAAACTTAAGAAGTTTGTCTTTGTTAATGATTCCACTAATAAATCTCAGTCCTGATTGATTCAAGGGTTCATGCCTCATTTCCTGAGAAGAAAATAACTGAGATTTTAGAAAAGATAACTTTTGAGTTTCCGGATAACAGCAGTTAAAGGGAAACTTTGGCATGCAATCACCTGCTCTAGTAAAGAGGAGTTCTCAATAAAACCGTTGTTTGAGTAGGTGCTTTCATGCAGTTCTGTTTCATCTCCAATTGCATGAGCATTACTTGAGACAAGGAAACCACTTGCCTAAACATAAGTTAAGTAGCAATACATAAGAAAGTAAAAGAATAAAGCATAAGGGCGATGAGCGCACATCTTACAAAACAAAAATTTTAAAACTGAGCAACCACTACTGCACAATATAACCTTGTCAACTGATAAAGAAATTCTCAGGTAGTTAAGAGGGAGAAAACCAGAATAACGAAACGTTTTCCAATTACTAGATATAAAGGCGAATACACCAACCTTTTGAAGAACTATCTTGAATTCAAGAAGTTCGTTATATGTCAGCCGAAGCTTTTCACTGTTTGAGTTCATTTCCAGTACCTCATGCTCGTGTTCAGCAAGTTGTCTCTGCCGAAGAAATCAATTTATTAAAAAAACTACGAAGTGTCATAAAAAATATCATGCCTCCTCCCCCATTAAAAAAAGGCTTTACAATAGATACCAAATACTTATCAGCAGAAAGAGCACTAGAAAATTCATTTCTTACCTCTAAATCGCCAAGCTCAATGTCCGGTTCTAATTCATGGCGTGGTAAACATCTTAGACCAGCTTTATCAATTTGATCTTTGAAAAACCGCAGTTTCCTTGACATCTCACCACATCGCTTTACCTGTTAAAAACCCAAAAGAATTTGCGTGAACAGAGAAGCTTGGTGGCTAATGAATTTTGCAACAACATACCACTTGATATCGAAAACAAATGTGATTAATAAGATTTAGCATCTTCATCTCAAAGTTGTATTACATAAAACATATTTCAGCGCAATAATCAAGTAGAGCGAATACAAAGAGAAAACATACAAACTAAACTGTAACAGTAATGACTATATGGCAGATAAAACATATGAAGAAGGAACCAATATTTTCAAGGCTGAACAATATGCTCAGCTTCTCACTGCGGGGATAATCATGGCTTGGTAAACAATATCTACCTGCGTGAGAGAGTTAATGTAATACAAAAGACAAGATGAATCTACGATTATACTTCAAAAATAAATGAACTCTTAAGAAGAAATCTTTTATAGATTTTAAAAACAAAGTTAAATAACTACCATTATATATGTCGATGATGGAAATACATTCTTCACAAGAAATTCCTCAAACAAGAATCATCATATTTCGACGAAGTTTCTACCAAGCCTAATATACATCTATGTGAACCCAAACTTTCCCACCAAATCAGTAAATTACATAACCTATCTGCAATTGAATCACACACACGCTTGAATCGAATGTAGCAGAACAACAAAGAAGGCTGAGTTGATACCTGAGTAGCAAATGTGCGCTGAAATGGACTTTTATCGGCATTTAGCTGTTAATGAAACGAAGATAAGAGAGTATCAGCTTCTTTGAATTCACCACATCTCACTCTTAACACTAACGGAGATACGTTGATGCTAAATCTAATTATCAATCCAGTTCAACAGAACATGAACAAATTTTGCAAAGATCATCACTGAGCATGTCCACTCGCGGTGGAAGCAATCTAATCAGTGGAGAACGGATCAAAGAATAATAATCACTCCCCTACATTGTGCATCTCTCGATGTTTCCACTGATTTCGAAATAATCTAAACAGACGAAAAGCAACAGATTCCGATCGATTTGTAGAGAGAAGAAGAAGGCGGATCTGAACACTCACGTCGCGGAACTGTAAGAGACCGAGTTCGCCGAGATAAGTGACGCAACGGTGGGCGGACTCGACGGGGATGATAAGCTGGACGAGCGTCATCTTCTCCGAGCGCATCAGATCCATCTCCGGCAACTTGTCTAAGAAATCATCCATCTCTTTTCCTCCTCTTCGATCAGATCTGAGATTTTGTTTCCGTCGAAGATCTTTGGGAGCGGAGTTCAGATTCTGTTCCCGTCGGCAACTGCCATGAGAATACGAGGATTTGTCATCTCCCAATTAAACCAGAAAAAAAGTTTGGTGGAAACTAATTTTCTTTATTGGTTGAAAACAATTAAATAAAATCAGAAACATAAATAAATTGCTTACGAAAACATTTTCAATTTCATCTATTTATTTATGAGAAGATAGCCATTAAAATTTTAAAACCTTAGACTTTTAAACTAAAGCAAAAAAAAAAAAAATCCCAACTCATATTTGAATCAAATTTTTTTTCAAATTTTAAATATTAGTCGTTTTAACTCATATATTTTATTAACTCGGCCATTTTAAAAATTTAAATAGTCAACTATTAAAGTCGATTAAAAAACTAAATGTTTGTTATTAATTCCCTAACAATGCCATTTTGAAAACTGATTAAAAACTTAGCTATACGATGTCGTTAAAGAGTTAACATATGTTTAGTTTTTTTAATCGAGTCTAAGAGTTGATTATTTGAGTTTTTTAATAGCCAAATCAACAAAATATGAGAGTAAAAACTTAAAACGATAAAAAAAATTAAAATTGAAGAACTTTTAAAACATGAGTTGAAGTTTTCTTTTTGTTTTAATTTGAAAGTTTACGAGGTGTTATTGGTTTATATATTTTGATTGATTTAGAAATTCATATAATATTTTATAAATCCAAGTAAAATATGCAAATCCGGAGGTTTTCGCTCGGATTTGAGTCTTTGTATTTTTAACTAAAAAATCCAAACAAATCCATTCAAATCCATTATAAAATCAAATATATTAGTAAATTCGTACGATTGAATAACACTTGATTTAATATAAAATTTATGAATCATTAAACCAATAACACATGATTTTAAAATCATAGAACCAATAACACTAGATTTAGTTCGGATTTTCAAATCCATTAAAATACAACAACCAATAACCTCTACTTAGTGTTTGAATAGCAGTTTTCTCATTTATTTATTATCATTTTGTATTTCATTGTTTATTTCAAGTCGGTTTTCTTACACTAACAAGAACAAGACTAGTGGAACAATTTTATTTTAAATGATTTGAAAGCAACTAGCCGTGCTTAGCACGGAGTAATAATACTAGTTTGTATGTAAGAGCATGATTAACTCGAGGTTCTTAGGAAGGGGTTCTCAACGGAAGTTAAGAAACTGTTTCTTAACTTTTAACTAAAAAAAACTAAAAATTGGTTCTTAAATAGGGACTTTAAGAACCGGTTCTTAGCCTTTTTAGTTAAAAGCTAAGAAACAGTTTATTATCTTCCGCTAACAATTCCACTCTAAGAACTCCGGATTAATCTTGGTCTAAGTAGCCAACAAAGTGGTTTTGGAGCATAAACTGTCCCACCATGCAATACTTTCTAATAAGAACGAGACTAGTGGAACAGTTGACTCAGACGACCTGGAAGTTGAGTACAAAGTAGTCGGGATTCTGGAGGTGTCTTATACTTTGGTATATGTAGTTGTGAGCCAGTGTCGTAGATCCCAATTTGGCTCACCATTCTTCACAAGAAAAAAAAAAAGACAAAAGAGATTTTGCACTTGCTTCTTCTCACTTATCGGCAAAAAGAAAACATGAGATTGTTTCTTTTATATTCTTTGAGTGCTTTCATGTTACTTGAAGCATATGGTTTTAGTGATGAAACTGATAGGAAAGCATTGCTGGACTTCAAATCTCAAGTTTCAAAAGACACACAAGTTGTCTTGTCCTCATGGAATAACACATTCCCTCTCTGCAACTGGGAAGGAGTTACATGCGGCCTCAAACACAAGAGAGTTACTCGTTTGGACCTCGGAGGGTTGCAATTGAGTGGGGTGATATCACCATCTATTGGTAATCTTTCGTTTCTCATATCACTTGATCTCTTTAATAACTCTTTTGGTGGAACCATCCCACACGAGGTGGGAAATCTGTTTAGACTTCATTTCTTGGATCTAAGTTCTAATGCTATAGAAGGAATGATTCCAATCAGCATATTTAACTGCTCTAGATTGTCCCGCCTTTATTTAGATACAAATCATCTTAGAGGAGGTGTTGGTTCAGAGCTAGCTAGGGTCATTGACGAAGCTTGTCAGGTTGGATCTTAGTCAAAACAACTTGACAGGGAAGCTCCCTTCATCTCTCGGAAACTTGACATCACTCACGGAATTTCAATTACATGATAACAGTGTAGAAGGAGAAATTCCGGGTGATATAGCTAGTTTGAATCAAATGGTCGTTTTCAATTTAGCAGCGAACAAGTTCTCTGGTGGTTTTCCTAACGCAATATACAATTTCTCATCACTGGAGTATTTACTCATAAGAAATAATTATTTCTCGGGTTCCTTGAGAACTGATTTTGGTAAACTGCTACCAAACCTAGTGGAGTTATACATGGGATATAATTATTTCAAAGGAGCCATTCCAGCAACACTTGCCAATATATCTTCTCTTCAAAAATTGTTAATCAATGACAACAACATGACAGGAAGTATTCCTTCGAGCATTGGAAAATTACGGCAATTGCAATATGTGTTTCTTTCTAATAATTTTTGGGTTGGAGATCTTCAGTTTCTTGGTGCATTAACTAACTGCACCCAGCTAGTAACTTTATCCGCTAGTAAAAGTAGGCTTGGTTGGTGGTCACTTGCCCAGCTCCCTTGCAAATCTCTCCACAAACCTCCAATTTCTAGACCTTCAAGAAAATGTCATCTCCGGAAGCATTCCTCACGGAATCGGGAATCTCATAAGCCTACAAGTGCTTTCTTTAGGAGGAAATATGCTAACAGGTTTACTCACGACCTCTATTGGTAAACTTTTACGATTACAGGCATTGGATCTTGGTTATAATAGTATATCTGGAGAGATACCATCTTCTATAGGAAACCTCACTCGATTAGAGAAACTATACTTGGCCAACAATACCATTGAAGGAACCATTACTCGGGGTCTCAATAACTGTACTTCACTACTACACATAGTGATTGGGTTTAATAAGTTGTCTGGGACTATACCTCAGGATATTATGCGAATTCAATCCCTTCTTAAACTAGATGTGTCAGGTAATTCTTTGACTGGCTCTCTACCAGAAGATGTTGGACAACTTAAAAATCTTGTTGATCTATGGACTGCACATAATAAATTATCCGGACAACTTCCACAAACTTTGGGAAACTGTCTCTCCTTGGAAACACTTTTGCTGCAAGGAAATCGTTTCGATGGAGCCTTTCCGGATATACAAGGGTTAAAGGGTCTTGTAGAAGTTGATTTCTCCAATAATAGTCTCTTTGGAAGTATACCTGCATATCTTGCAAACTTTTCTGCGTTGGAATATCTCAATCTATCTTTTAACAATTTCGAAGGGAGCGTTCCTACAGAAGGAAAATTTCAGAATGTTTCCATAGTTTCTGTCTTTGGAAACAAAAATCTCTGTGGAGACGGCATCAAGGATTTGAAACTCAAGCCATGCTCAAGGGGATCAAAGCATTCCTCTCGTTCAAAACATGTAAAGATTGGAGTAAGCATTGGCATATCGTTTCTCTTGCTGCTGTTGGTCGTAGCTTCAGTTTATCTATGTTTGTTCAGAAGAAGAAAGAAGCACCAGCAGACCAATAACCCAGCTACTTCCACGTTGGAGGTCTTCCATGAGAGGATGAGCTATGGAGAGATCCGAAATGCGACTGATGGCTTCTCTTCAGGCAATATGATTGGTTCAGGAAGTTTTGGTACCGTGTTTAAAGCCTCCTTCCCTGCAGAGAACAAGGTTGTTGCTGTGAAAGTTTTAAACATGCAGAGACGTGGAGCAATGAGGAGCTTTATTGCAGAATGTGAATCCCTCAAGAGCATAAGGCATCGTAACCTTGTGAAACTACTGACGGCTTGTTCGAGTACTGATTTTCAAGGAAACGAATTCAAAGCACTCGTCTATGAGTTCATGCCTAATGGAAGCCTTGATATGTGGCTCCACCCCCGAGGAAGTGGAAGATACTACTCATAGGCCCTCAAGAGACTTGACACTTCTTGAGAGGCTCAACATTGCCGTAGATGTGGCTTTTGTTTTGGAGTATCTTCATGTTCACTGTTTTGAAGCTATTGCTCATTGCGATATTAAGCCAAGCAACGTCCTCCTGGACGATGATATGACTGCACATGTTAGCGACTTCGGTCTCGCTCGTCTTCTCAGCTTTGATCAGGAGTCTTTATTCAACCAACTAAGTTCCGCTGGTGTTAGAGGAACAATCGGCTACGCCGCGCCAGGTGAAACTATCACACATCTCTTATGTTATATGAAGAAAATTAGTGTAACTTATATTCCATGAATTTCATTTTAATTGTCATTTAGAATAAAATTTCGGTTTCAAAATAAGTGTGTTTTAACATTTTAATGCAAAATTTATTAATTTTATATGTTATATGATTCTTTATATTTTTCAATAGACTTTTGTATTGTAAAATTATCGTTTCAAAATAAATGTGTTTTAACATTTCAATGCAAAATTTATTAATTTTATATGTTATATGATTCTTTCTTTTTTCAATAGATTTTTGTATTGGTTGAAATGTGATTAAATATATAGATAATGATGTTTTTATTTAGAAAATATATGCATAATTAAAATTTTCTTAATTTGTGTGCATAAATTTAAAACGACAATTAAAACATATGGGGTATATGTTAGACTATTGCTTACATGAATTATGGTGCAGAGTATGGAGTGGGAGGACAGCCATCAATACATGGTGATGTGTATAGCTTTGGGATTCTGCTTTTAGAAATGATCACCGGTAAAAGACCAACCTGTGATTTTTTAGAGGGAAACTTTAGCCTGCACAGCTACATCAAATCTGCGTTGCCAGTAGGAGTGTTGGATATTACAGACGAATCAATTCTTCATAATGGTCTCCGAGTCGGTTTCCCTATTGCTGAGTGTTTGACTATGGTACTGGAGGCGGGACTTCGGTGTTCTGAAGAATCTTCCGCGAACCGATTGGCAGTGAGTGAAGCTAGAAAGGAGTTAATCTCAGTGAGAGAGAGGTTTTTTAAAACCAGAAGAACAGCCAGACGTTGAAGTGTTTATGGTTTCTTCTACCAACTTTGAAACCTACTTAAAACCTCATTTTGAGGCATCTAAAACATCGTTTTCACAATGTGTGGTTTTTCTCTCATTTTTTTTTAATGTGTAGTTTTTCTGTTTATGTAGTCATATGATTACTGAGTATTGTTATCGAATGCTTGTTATTTTCTGACAAAAGATAAATGTTGTGATTTTGTTAATCGGTTATGATTTTGTTTCGTTTCTTTTTGGTTTACCTTGTATCTAACATATTGTTTTTTTTACTGTTTGTATTTGCAACATAAGTTGCAAGTTTCTTATTGTTCTAATAATTTTAAGTGTTTTCATCTGTTTTTTTCTTAGTTTTGAGCTGGGGTTTTGTACCTGTTATTCTGGTCTGATTTTAGAAAATAAGATTAGGAAGGAGGTGGTTTTCGACAGAGTACGTGTTCGAGAAATTGTTTGGACTAACAGTACCACCAGAAGAGGTAATAATCAGTTGATGTGTCTTTTACTTGTTCAACAGGATTATGTTAAATCTGTCAAAAAACCTGCAACTTGAACCCATGAAATAGTGTACTGGTAACCTACTTTAGGAGAGGATTACGGTCAGAATAAAAGGAAGTGAATCACGAACAAGTAATGTATGGAAAGATATCCTTGCAGAGAGTTCATAGAATCAACCAGAGTACGCATCAGAGATATGATCTATTAGTAAATCACCTTCAAAGTTGGTCCAAAGTCATTTAAATCTGCAGAAACTTTTCTATTGTAGCATTGTTAAGAGTCCGTTTGACAAGGTAACTGAATCTTCATCGAGTTGATATTTGGTAAAGATAATCATGAAATATTCGACTTCATAATCAACGGTGAGATTGTGAAGCGGACGGTCGGATTAGTAGTTAGTCATGTCTTTCTAAACCAGTTTGATGCACAGTAAAACAGAGTGATAGGTTTGATGAATTGTCTTGTTTGGCTGGAAAATGAGTTCGGACTGAGTTCAGATTTGGCAGGAACATCCTGGACTCATGGATATATGTCCACGTAGAAGGAGAGATGGTATGGAGTTTGGGAACATGGAAAAATGAGCTGTCAAATGATTCTATGATTATATGATTTTAATAATTGATAGTAATAAGTTGTGTGAAATAATGATTGGTTATATCTACTAAATGTATATAAGAAATAATATGATGATATAAATGTGTATGATATAAGTATGCACGAAACGATATAATGACATGTTATGGTATAATGGAAATGATATCTATGAACGATGATGTTATGATATAGTACAAATTATACGATATAATACGAACATGTATGATGCAGTGGCGGAGCCACATGAAGTAAGAGAGAGGCAGTTGCCCCCGATGAAATTTTCAAATTCAGTGTAATTTTTTTACAAAAATTTGTTACGCCCCTGCTCACATATTATTTTCTGCTAATAGTTTTCATCTTTGCCCCGGATAAAAATGTATTCTAGATCCGCCACTGGTATGATGTAAGAGAAGAAGAATCAAGCTATGGACCGTGGTCTTCCTTCGAAAACTGGACTGTGATGGGCCGACAGATTACTTGCAGATCATGAACAGCAGACGACTCCGGTATGGGAGTGTCAGCTACGGTTGACTCCACTCATGAAGTTCTTAGCTATTATGAGGATAGCGTCATCACGAAGATGACTGAACCTAAAGATGTATCATAGTTATATGAAAATGACTATATGGATGTCTTGCTTAGCGGGTAAGAATATGTATGTTACAACTTGGAAATTAAACCAAGTTGTATAATTGTTTTTGTCTAACTTTATATATTATGAATATTTTACAGTAGTAAAATATGTATTTTGTTTTCTTTGTAAACGTGAAGAATTAAGGTTCAAACGATCGGGTCGTCGGATGTTATAACACAACGTTGTTGAAAGTAAAACTTTGTTGAACCTGTGAAATGGTACCAGAAAACCATTCGCATAAAGACTTTGGTTTGAACAAAAAAAAAAGACATTGTTTTCTAAATAACCAAAAAGAGATTTTTTGTAGACGTATCAATCATCTCGATTTTATATTTGTGTATATCGTTGGTATTAGGCACTAATACAAACAAAATGATAAGATTTTTACGGGTTTATTTTTTCCCCCGACTCCCTCTCTCCATCTTATCTCCAACAAAAGGCGACTTCTAAGGCTCTGCTTCCTCCGGCCCGGACGGTGCGCGGCGGCGCGTACCGGCGACCAGAGGCCCCTCCGTTCTGGTTTCTCCTTCTTGTCATGCCGCCGCTCCGCCTGTCCTGTTCTCGTCCGATATGCTCGTCGTCCTGGGTTAGGGTTTGAGGTCGGAGATCTGCTCCGCTGCAGAGGAGCATCGTTTCCGGCTGTCAATCAGCTCTCTATGGGTCTACGGCGAGGAGGTCGAGAGGCAGGTGGGAGTTGCAGTCGGCTTTTTGGGGTTTGTGTGAGATCGATTTTCTCCTCCGATCTCGTCACGCATTCTCGGTCCACGAGGCGAAGAACGGTGGGTCTTCTTTTGGATCTGTGGTGGTTCGCCGCTTCTGGTCTAGAGGGTTCTTTGGCTCGGATGGGTGGTTCTCGTCGGTTCGCCGATTCAGATTGCTTCTCTCCTTAGTCGAGGTGTGTGCTGGTGGGTCTCATTACCATGGCGGCGAGTTTGTGATCTAGAGCTCGCAGGCGGGTTGGTGCTCGAGGTCTGTGGCCGTCTCGCGTAAGTATTGTCAACGGTTTAAAAGGCGGTCGTCTATGCTGCTTCGGTGGCCGCTCGCAAGGCTTCCTCACCTTCTGTTCTTCTCTTTGCGGTCCTTATTCTGTGGTCTCGGTTGCAGCAGCACCAATTTCAGTCGGTCGGTTCTCGGCAACTACGGGCGTTTGGTGGCCCTCGTGTCTTTGGCCGCCTCACTCAACGCTCGGTCTTCGCTCACATCCCAGCATCACATAGGTTTGTTTGAGCTCTTGTGGTGGTGTTGCGTGACAATTGTGTGCAGGTCGGGCTCGGGGTAGGGAGTACGGGGTTTGCGGCCCTGGTTTACTCGGAAAGGCATCTTGTGCAGGTCGTCTCCGGGCTTAATAAATGCTCGATTTGGTTGTTGTGGGTGCTAGGCTTTCTCTGTGGCTGTATATTCTTGCAGGCGGGTGCTTTGAAGCCCTCGGTGAGCTGTTTTCGGTTGGGCCATTACGTTTAAGAGCGGATCACCTGGGAGGCCAAAATTATCGGGATTTTGACTCTCGGTTGAACTTGGCTCATCCTTTTGCGGCAAGCTGTTGGTGCGGACTAGGTCGAGTCTCAGAGTTTCGGTTGTGGTTGTTATGTCTGCCTCGTTATAGTTAGATTGTAGTTGTGTTTAGGTTTTTATTTCTGTTCTCCGTTTCTTGTCGTCTCTGTAATTCTGTCAAAAACGAAAAACTTTTGTAACAATATCTTAACATTTTTAACAAAAAAAAATGATAAGATTTTTGAGTAATTTTTTTAGCCTTTGATGGATCTTTGACGGGTGTAAGTTACACGCGTTTTCATTTTTTTCTGTTTCAAATTGATTTTTTGATTTTCGCTTGAATGGGAAGATCTTCCGGCTTGGATTTAAAAGTAATTTCACTTATTAAATAACAGAATATTTTGGACCATGAATTTTTTTTCAAGTTCAAAGTTAAAAAAATCTTTTAGATTAAAAATATTATAATTTCAATATTTTTGAATTTTCCTAAATCTAAAAAATCCTAAAATGATGCTAAATAATTCAACTAAATCATCTACTTTGATTTATTGCTCTACTATCACCAATAACCAATATTTCTTTGATTATATCCACTAGCATTCACAAATCTTGAAAAAAAAATTCTGCAGATTCCGATGTTTATATTTCTAGTAAAATCAAATTTTCAAATTGAATTAAATTATTATAAAATAAAATTTATTAGCAGATTCACATATTGATCTTTTGAATTAAGATTTATAAATCATCAAAATAAAAACACATTGTTTCAACTAAATCTTAAAATTATAAAATGAAGAACATTATATTCGTTTAAAATTTTAATTCCAGCTATTTTAATTAGATATTGATATATTTAATACGTAGGATAGAATACAAATGAATTTTTATGTGTTATTTGATAAAATAATATTAAAATATCAAAATAAAATAAAAATTAGAGATGAAATTCATTTAAAAATAATTTTTTATTATTTTATATAAATATATTAATTTTATGAAAATGGAATTTATATTTAGCTAATTTTTAAAACAAATATTATTATCTTATTATTTATCGAATTATGTTGTGTTTTCATCAATTTAATGTTAAATTAATTTTTTATTAATTTATAGTATTTATTAATTTAACTAATATTAATTTATAGAATTTTATGTATTTCTCTTTCTAATTTTCCGCAATATAACATTTACATAGATAAGAAAAAAGTTTGGGATTAAAGGGGGGAATAGTAGACTCTCTCTCCTCTCTCTCTGAGAGATAGAGAGTCGCGGTGGTTCCCTTCCGAACAGTGGGTATCGCTTCTTTTTTGGTCTCGGAGACACCTAATCTACGGTGGTGTTCGTCCGCTTTGTCTCTGGGAAGGGGAGGCTTCTAGCTTCTACTTCGCCGGCTTACGTTTCCGGGAAGCGGTGGTTTTTTCAGTCCCGCTATCGTCGGCTTTGTCCTTGGGTTAATCCTGATTTCGTCGATCTACGAATTTGTGCTTCATCTGATACTCTGTCTCTCGATCTGATATTGATGTCGCATGTTGTATGTCGGTCATAGAGGATTGATGGTAGACGTTTTAATCTCTGGTGATTTCGTAGATCTGTGTGGTTCTGCCTTGGATCGGGTTTGCATGGCGTTATACGGCCCGCAAGGTCTGGTCGAGGAGATGAGTCGATTTGTGGGTGGTTTGGTGGCTTGCAGTCTTGAGATAAGATCTCGATTGTCCGATGATGCTCTCCCAAGACGTTGAATCAAGCGAGGAAGATGATGGAGTTTGGTTGAAACCGGTGTGGTTTCATTGATCGTGGTTCAGATGCGTCGGTTCCGGTGAACGTCCGGCGGGTTCCGGCGGGTTGTCCCAAGCGGTGAAGGCGATGGGAGGCTCCGACATGTGTTCTCGGTGTCACAGTGGTTTCGACACGTAGCAGGACTGTCGAGTCTTGTTTCGGTTTGGGTTGGATGGACGTTGTTTGGGCCTCTTTTAGTTTTAAAGTTGGGTTAGTTTGTTTTTGGTTTGGGTGCCCTTTAGTTTGTTGGGTCTTATGTTTGTAAACCTTTTGATAAATAATATTATAGATGGCAAAAAAAAAAAAAAAAAAGTTTGGAAATATGCATTATAATTATAATCACACAAAATGGGAATAACATCAGTTACTTTCCTCGCAAGTCTAAAAACTAGATTCGTTTGTCGGTAGAAGGTAATGAGATGATGCCACATGTGAGATCTATCGATATTTGTCGTAATAGAAACCACACCGCACCGACTGATTGATCGGTCTAAGGCTGTTCCATTCAAATGTCCTAATCTCTCTCTCTCTCTCTCTCTCTCTCTCTCTCTCTCTCTCTCTCTCTCTCTCTCTCTCTCTCTCTCTCTCTCTCTCTCTCTCTCTCTCTCTCTCTCTCTCTCTCTCTCTCTCTCTCTCTCTCTCTCTCTCTCTCTCTCTCTCTCTCTCTATGGACCCCATTGGAATTTTCATGCACCTATGTGGTTCCCATCAGTTTTACCTCTTGTCATTTCTTCTTCCTTACGTGATGTGATATATTGCTCCTTACATATTTTCCATCGCCAAACTCTACTATAAGAGCATTACATATTTTCCATCGCCAAACTCTTAAGTTGCTTAAATATTCAAAAGAGAAGAGTCCATTAAATTTTCTAATTCGAATCTCTTATGTGGTATAAATGATAGATGATGATATAATTGGAATGACTCGTAAAATTAAAAATATCTCTTAATCATAGTTCAGAAAAAAGCAATTAAACATGAAAAAATTGACACAAAAGGATTTACCATACATATAATATTTTATTATTAGTTAGCTACAATAATTACAATTTCATCGTTTTCTATTCAGATTCCACAAAGACAAAGTGTGAATAATTGTTAAATAAACAATGACCAAAAAGGTAGATAAGAAAATTTCGTCTTTCTCAAAAAAAAGAGAATTATTATATTTCTACTTTAGCTAATAAAAATGGTAAACGAAATGTTTAGATCATTGTGTTACGAATGATACAAAACCTATCCACGTACCAAACTAGTGTCCAAATCAACCATCAAATAAAACAATTAAAGAAGAAAAACATAATGATGGCATTGTTTTGTTTTCCTTATCTACGCATAGAGATTCCTCCGCTTTATTTGCACACATACACAAACATCATATCATTGTCACTTTCATTATATACGGTGAAGATTCTTTTCTTCGCACAAACTGCTTCCCCACTTCAGAGAACACTGAGTGGCCCATTCTTCCAAATATCACCCAAGTTGTTCTTTTAAACCATTATACTGTTTTCTTTGACAAAAAGAGCAAATTGTTTTGATTACAATCAAATGGTTTGACCAGTCAAAGAAACAAAGGTTGGCCCATTTCACTGACTTTCTATAATCTTACTAAAATGCATCCCAATGTGATCAGCAGCTTTCTTTATCATCCTAAATGTTTTTAACCCATAACAATCTTCCTATTAATTGAACCACTAAACTTTATAGACGAAATAACATATATATCCTAATGGATGACAAGAGTAGGAAAATTACATTCAAGATATATACGACCTCTGTACCTCACCAGTTTGGAATTTGAATAAAAAGCAAACCACGGCTACAAATTCCCACATTATGCCATTTCGTAAATGTGTGATTCCAGTATATATAATTTGATGCGAGAAAGACGATTCACACATTTACTATATATATTTTTATACGGAAAGAGCAAGCGAATTAAACTTTCGCAAAGACGATTCAAACACTTTCACATTACCTTTAGGTTTTGAATTAAAAATTATGGTACTTATATATGTAAAACCTTTTTTTGCTTTCAAACTAGAATCTCGATTTAATTTAATTTATTTTTTTCATCATGTCTTCTGGATTATGCAGATGAAATTTATTTTATATTTGATCCAATTTTGATAAAATACGAGCACCAAAAATAACCGAAACGAAGAAAACATACATACTGGATACGATTTAAAAATATAACAATTACTAGTGTGTGTGTGCGTGTTTTAAATACTTAGTTAACAATTACTAGTCGTAGAGAAGAAGAAATGGAATTTGAATTGAGAATGGGGTTGGGGTGGGTCGATGGTGTGGCAGGGTCCACATGTGTAATTGAAACCACGCCGGATTCGGTCATCTTCACTTAGATGTGCATAATACATCCATATAGATCGTCATGGTTAATAGAGCTGATGATAAAACGTTATCAATATACAATAATAGAAGTATGCTTTCATTAACTTAATTATTATAAATGATTGATACAATAGTGAGTGATTCATAAATAAAATTATCATACAAAATATTATTATATACTATATAATTTATATATTTAATGACACTATGTATAACATATATTAATAATATACATATAACCATTTTATTTTGTTTAAAATAATATTTAATATTCAGTTGTATATCATAAATTATATTTTAATCTAAAATATTATTTTAAATGATAAAATACATGTTAATTATAAATTTTAGTTTTAAATGTACAAACTTTATTTTCTTGTATAAAATATTTTTTTCTTATTATTGAAAAATAATTAATTACATAAAATTATTTTCTAGTTTTTTATATTTTAAAAATTAAATATTCTACCAAAAGTTTGATAAGATTGACTGAATAACATTTGGAAAGCAATGCATTTTCTAATTTCTACATGTTTCTCTAAATACTTTTATAAAAGTTGTTGATTGGACAATTAATAGGATTATACTAACTCTACCAATCAAACATACAAGTTCTACCAATCAAAGTCAAATTGTGACAGACCGCACAACACCACTGTAAATAATAACAAAAATTTCTACATAAATTTATATATTTATATGTTTTTGTTATTATTAGAATCGCACCACACTTGTCCAGCAATTCAATTGTCTCGTATATTACCATTCGGAGTTGTATACAACAAAACAAAAGTATAACTATCTTATTTGTTTTTAATTATTTTATCATTCTACACCATTCATTTTGGAGTGAGTAAATATAAACTTTGAAAGTTGTTTGCATCTGAGTGATAAAATATATATAGACTATTCTAGGTATTTCTTTTCTTTTTTTTTTTTGACAAATATTCTAGGTATTTCACTTTTAGATATTCATTACCTTGTTAAAGATATTTTTATTAAAAAGTGAAGGAATGTTTAGCTTATCTTGTCAGTTGGAACAAAAATAACGGAAGGATCGTAAATCTATTTATATCCTTCTGATTATTCATAGTGTATTTTAATTCTCATCGATCCATCTTATATCCTTGAATTTAATATTCCCAATGCTTTGATTCATTCACCATTGTTTTTTTTAACGGCTACTTCACTAAATAAAAGGAGACTACACATCAATTGTCTCAACTAATGCTCTGCTATCGAGAGCATCAGCGACTATATTGTCTTTGCGAAGAATAAAATTGAAGGATGAAACAGAGAGGTAACAAGACAAATTTAGGATATTCTGAAGGATTCCGCAAAATTCCTTGATTCACTACAAGAAAACAGGGGAATTCTGATGGCCGAAATCGTCAGAAATTCGTCGGAATAGACCGATTCCGACGAATTTCTGACGAACCTATTCGTCGGTATCGTTTTGTTGGAAAAAAAAAATCATCGGAATTTCGTCAGAACTTCCGACGACCTTTCCAGACTTCAACGAAACCCTTGGTCGTTGCTATGTCGTCGGTATATTGGGGGGGATTTCCGACGGACCAATAAAAAAAAAAAAACTAATCAGAATCTTATGAATCTTCATCAAACTCCCCAACCTCGGCTTCTGGCTCCGAATGTACAACAGCATCATGTCCAAACACAGTCAAATTCTCAACAAGTTGAACATTTTCCAAATCTTCAACTGCCTGGGCGTTGCTGGTAGACTTTGGTTGCAATGGTTCATCATCATCAGAAGTTCCATCCACTCGTCCTCTTGGGTTGATTTACGTTACAGTAACCCATGGATCGTCTCTGTACGTCACCCGAGGGTAACTGATGTAGCACACATATACATATCAATTATACAAGTATTAGTAAAATATATAACATTAATTAATTATATTGGTAAAAAATTATGAATAGATTGACATACCTGATCAGCTTGCGAACCAAGAATGAAGGGATCATAATATTGAAGTTTCCGCCGCGAATGAACTGATGTAACACCAAACGCATCAATCTTCACTCCTCTATCTGGGGTGGTGTCATACCAATCACAATAGAATACTACACAACGCAATCCAACCATTCCAGGAAATTGAATTTCCAATATTTCTTTTATGTTGCCGTAGTAGACATCGTCACCGGAAGAAGATGAAACACCAGCATCATATGTTGTCTTAGAATGACATTTCCTTGTGAATACATATCCTCGCGTACAAAATTTAGGATATGATTTGACCACATAGTTTGGTTCCTGCACAATTCGCGTATCCAATCATCGAACACAAGACCTCTGGCCAAACCATCATTCACCTATAAATTAAAAACATATATGATTGAAAAGTTAATTAGTTTATATTAAATTTAAACTAATCATTTGCATAGGGTAATATGATACATGACTCACATAACTACGAAGCCACGCAGCAAATCCGTTATCTCTAAGTTGTCGAAGCTCATCTTCTGTTGCATGCCTGTGAGTCATACGCAACTCCGCCATATATACACTATATACAAAAATATTATCAATATGAAATAAATTTATTGAATATTAATCTAACAATAAATGAATAAATATTTTTACCTCTCATATTGTAGAACATCTTCACAGTTGGTGAGCAAATATGTTTGCAAATGAGCGTGCTCAGTGTCCGTAAGTCTCCGCTTCGTGAATTTTCCACTAAGTCGTCCTATTTCCTTGAACATGCTTGGGACAGTAACATGATATGTTGCTCTCTCCCCTCTATCATCATGCCGAGCAGGTCTTCGGTGTTTTGTATGCACTTCTGGTGAAAAATAGTTTTCAGCAAAGATTGCAGTTTCTTCATTAATCACCTGTGCCACTATAGATCCTTCCACCCTGCTTTGATTTTTAACCATCTTCTTCAGATGATGCATATAACGCTCAAAAATATACATCCATCTGTACTGCACATGACCACCAAATTCAAATTCTCTTGCGAGATGAATAGCAAGATGTTCCATTACATCAAAGAATGATGGAGGAAATATCTTCTCAAGGTTGCACATGCTGACTGGTGCGTTTGTCTTCAAATTATTAATATCCTCTTCAGTCACTACTCTGCTGCATAAGTCGCGGAAGAAAACATTAATCCCTACATAGATAAAAGACATAATTTTCGTAAGTATTAAGTTTTTATAAGCATAATTGTTAAATATAAAAATAAATTAAATTGTAAAAATATAAGATACCTGCAATTGCTTCATGAACATTACGTGGCAATAATGCTGAAAAAGCAAACGGAAGGAGGTGCTGCATAATTACATGACAATCATGACTCTTCAAGCCAGTAAACTTTCCTTCGCTTCTATCAATGCAGTTCCCCAAATTTGATGCATATCCGTCAGGAAATCTCACTTTATATGTAATCCAATCAAAGAACTCTTCTTTTCTAGCACCATCCAGCCGATAAATGGGAAAATGGGTTGTACCGTTCTCATCAACGTGAAGTTCAGAACGATCACAGACATTGACTAAATCCAACCTTGACTTCAAATTATCCTTCGTTTTACCTTGGATGTTAAGGACTGTGTTCATCAGATTGTCGAAGAAGTTCTTCTCAATATGCATGACATCTAAATTATGCCGCAATAGAAGACTCTCCCAATATGGTAGATCCCAGAAAATACACTTTTTGTGTCAGTTATGTAGCTCTCCAACCGCACTGACTCGAATGTTTTCATGTCCACCTACATCTGGCGTCCTTTCTGCATCAAAATACCTAAACTGCTTCAACAAATCTTTCCCACTAACTTCCTCAGGTGGACCATCAAACACCTGCTTGTTCTTCGTAAACGAAGTCTTACTCCTGCGGTATGAATGATCAGGTGGTAGAAATCGTCTGTGACAGTCAAACCAACACGTTTTCCTTCCGTTCTTTAGTTGGAAAGCATCTGTGTCATCTTGACAATATGGACATGATAGCCTCCCATGTGTTGTCCATCCAGATAACATACCATATGCTGGAAAGTCACTTATTGTCCACATAAGTACTGCCCGCATCTGAAAGTTTTCTTTGCACGAAACATTGTATTTCTCAAAACCATGCGTCCATAGTTGTTGCAACTCATATATCAGTATTTGAAGAAACACATCTAGTGATCTTTTAGGATGATCTAGCCCGGGGACGAGAATTGAGAGAAACAAAAACTCTCGTCGCATGCACAAGCTCGGCCGTAAGTTGTACGGTGTCACAATAACTGGCCATAGAGAATACTGTCTTCCATGCTTTCCAAATGGGCTGAAACCATCCGTAGATAATCCAAGATAAATTTTTCTTCTCTCTTTCGCAAATTCTGGATATGTTGACTGGAAATGTTTCCAAGCCTTCGCATCTGAAGGATGTCTAATCTCACCATTTGTAGAATGCTCTGCATGCCATCTCATTGCTTTTGTTGTGCGCTCACACTGATACAACCTCTTCAATCTTTTCGTCAAAGGTAAATACCACATTCTTTTGAATGGGATCGGAACTCTTCCCCTCGTCTCTTGATAACGAGGTTTCTCACAAAATTTGCATACATTCCGTGTCTCATCCGCTCTCCAGTAGATCATGCAGTTGTCAATACATACATCTATCACTTCGCACGGTAGTTGAAGACCGGCAACAAGTTTCTGAACCTCGTAGTATGAACCCGGTGCAAGGTTATCCTCAGGTAGAATACCTTTGACAAAATCAGTAATCGCATCCATACATTCTTCAGCCAAATTATAGTCTGTCTTAATACCCATTAATCTAGTTGCAGATGATAAGACTGAATGACCATCTCTACAATTTTGATACAAAGGTTGTTTTCCTGCATTCAACATGTCAAAAAATCTCCTAGATTCGAGATTTGGTTCTTCCCCTCTATAATGATCATGTACCATTTGCTCAGTACCTACACCATAATATATATCCGTTCTAGATTCTTCTAACCTAATATCAGGCTGAAGTTCACTAACAGGCTGAGGTTCGCTAGTACTACCATATTCATAACCAGTTTCCCCATGAAGGTACCAAACTTTATAATTACGTGAAAACCCTTTCATATACAAATGAGTCCAAACATCATATTCTTTTATAACCTTATTATTATTGCAAGTAGAGCAAGGACATCTTAACATACCACTTTTTGCATCCGGTTGCTGTTGAACAAGCCTCATGAATTCTCCAATCCCTTGAACGTATTCTTCCGTAAGCAAATTGGTGTTCGGATCTAAATGAGGTTTATCCATCCACGAACGATAATAAACTTCAACGGTCATATATATTTGTCGGCAACGGTCACATGGTTCGTCAGAAAATTCCAACGGAATACCGACGACTGTACTGTTAATCGGAATGTCGTCGGAAGTTCGTCGGTATATTCCGACGAATTTCCGACGACGACAACAGTTACATTTTTTATCGGAATTTCGTCGAAAAGTCGTCGGAAAATTCCGATGACCAATGTTTCCACTACAAGAAAACACACCGAATTCCGACGGAGGTTCCGACGGACACCAAGGTCATCGGAAATTTGTGACGGAATACTGACAAATTTCCGACCAAATACAAAAAAATTAAGTCGTCGGAATTCCGTCGGCCATTTCCGACGGAATTCCGACCAAATTTGGTTCGTCGGAATTTTCCGACGACTTTTCGACGACATTCCGATAAAAAATGTAACCGTTGTAGTCGTCGGAAGTTCGTCGGTATATTCCGACGAATTTCCGACGACATTCCGATTAAGAGCAAAGTCGTCGGAATTCCGTCGGAAAATACCGACGGAATTCCGACGAACTATGTGACCGTTGCCGACAAATATATATGACCGTTGTGCAGCCGTTTGAGATTGGACAATTCCGACGGAATTCCGACGGACTGCTTTACATCCGTCGGAATTCCGTCGGAAAGTCGTCGGAGGTCCGTAAGCAATTTCCTATAAATATAACCCCTCTTCATTCAACTCATTCACACTTCATTCTCTCTTCATTCTCTTTAGTCATAACAATTCCGTGAAAATCATGTCTTCAGAAGTTTATTATCGTTCGTGGATGGATAAACCTCATTTGGATCCGAACACCAATTTGCTTACGGAAGAATACGTTCAAGGGATTGGAGAATTCATGAGGCTTGTTCAACAGCAACCGGATGCAAAAAGTGGTATGTTAAGATGTCCTTGCTCTACTTGCAATAATAATAAGGTTATAAAAGAATATGATGTTTGGACTCATTTGTATATGAAAGGGTTTTCACGTAATTATAAAGTTTGGTACCTTCATGGGGAAACTGGTTATGAATATGGTAGTACTAGCGAACCTCAGCCTGTTAGATTAGACATCCTTCAGATGCGAAGGCTTGGAAACATTTCCAGTCAACATATCCAGAATTTGCGAAAGAGAGAAGAAAAATTTATCTTGGATTATCTACGGATGGTTTCAGCCCATTTGGAAAGCATGGAAGACAGTATTCTCTATGGCCAGTTATTGTGACACCGTACAACTTACGGCCGAGCTTGTGCATGCGACGAGAGTTTTTGTTTCTCTCAATTCTCGTCCCCGGGCTAGATCATCCTAAAAGATCACTAGATGTGTTTCTTCAAATACTGATATATGAGTTGCAACAACTATGGGCGCATGGTTTTGAGAAATACAATGTTTCGTGCAAAGAAAACTTTCAGATGCGGGCAGTACTTATGTGGACAATAAGTGACTTTCCAGCATATGGTATGTTATCTGGATGGACAACACATGGGAAGCTATCATGTCCATATTGTCAAGATGACACAGATGCTTTCCAACTAAAGAACGGAAGGAAAACGTGTTGGTTTGACTGTCACAGACGATTTCTACCACCTGATCATCCATACCGCAGGAGTAAGACTTCGTTTACGAAGAACAAGCAGGTGTTTGATGGTCCACCTGAGGAAGTTAGTGGGAAAGATTTGTTGAAGCAGTTTAGGTATTTTGATGCAGAAAGGACGCCAGATGTAGGTGGACATGAAAACATTCGAGTCAATGCGGTTGGAGAGCTACATAACTGGCACAAAAAGAGTATTTTCTGGGATCTGCCATATTGGGAGAGTCATCTATTGCGGCATAATTTAGATGTCATGCATATTGAGAAGAACTTCTTCGATAATCTGATGAACACAGTCCTTAACATCCAAGGTAAAACGAAGGATAATTTGAAGTCAAGGTTGGATTTAGTCGATATTTGTGATCGTTCTGAACTTCACGTTGATGAGAACGGTACGGCCCCTTTTCCCATTTATCGGCTAGATGGTGCTAGAAAAGAAGAGTTCTTTGATTGGATTACAGATAAAGTGAAATTTCCTGACGGATATGCATCAAATTTGGGGAACTGCGTTGATAGAAGCGAAAGAAAGTTTACTGGCTTGAAGAGTCATGATTGTCATGTAATTATGCAGCGCCTCCTTCCGTTTGCTTTTTCAGCATTACTGCCACGTAATGTTCATGAAGCAATTGCAGGTATATTATATTTTTACAATTTAATTTATTTTTATATTTAACAATTATGCTTATAAAAACTTAATACTTACGAAAATTATGTCTTTTATCTATGTAGGGATTAGTGTTTTCTTCCGCGACTTATGCAGCAGAGTAGTGACTGAAGAGGGTATTAATAATTTGAAGACAAACGCACCAGTCAGCATGTGCAACCTTGAGAAGATATTTCCTCCATCATTCTTTGATGTAATGGAACATCTTGCTATTCATCTCGCAAGAGAATTGGAACTTGGTGGTCCTGTGCAGTACAGATGGATGTATATTTTTGAGCGTTATATGCATCATCTGAAGAAGATGGTCAAAAATCAAAGCAGGGTGGAAGGATCTATAGTGGCACAGGTGATCAATGAAGAAACTGCAATCTTTGCTGAAAATTATTTTCCACCAGAAGTGCATACAAAACACCGAAGACCTGCTCGGCATGATGATAGAGGGGAGAGAGCAACATATCATGTTACTGTCCCAAGCATGTTCAAGGAAATAGGACGACTTAGTGGAAAATTCACGAAGCGGAGACTTACGGACACTGAGCACGCTCATTTGCAAACATATTTGCTCACCAACTGTGAAGATATTCTACAATATGAGAGGTAAAAATATTTATTCATTTATTGTTAGATTAATATTCAATAATTTTATTTCATATTGATAATATTTTTGTATATAGTGTATATATGGCGGAGTTGCGTATGACTCACAGGCATGCAACAGAAGATGAGCTTCGACAACTTAGAGATAAAGGATTTGCTGCATGGCTTCGTAGTTATGTGAGTCATATATCATATATTACCCTATGCAAATGATTAGTTTAAATTTAATATATATAAACTAATTAATTTTGCAATCATAAATGTTTTTAATTTATAGGTGAATGATGGTTTGGCCAGAGGTCTTGTGTTCGATGATTGGATACGCGAATTTGTGCAGGGACCAAACTATGTGGTCAAATCATATCCTAAATTTTGTACGCGAGGATATGCATTCACAAGGAAATGTCATTCTAAGACAACATATGATGCTGGTGTTTCATTTTCTTCTGGTGACGATGTCTACTACGGCAACATAAAAGAAATATTGGAAATCCAATTTCCTGGAATGGTTGGATTGCGTTGTGTAGTATTCTATTGTGATTGGTATGACACCACCCCAGATAGAGGAGTGAAGATTGATGCGTTTGGTGTTACATCAGTTCATTCGCGGCGGAAACTTCAATATTATGATCCCTTCATTCTTGGTTCGCAAGCTGATCAGGTATGTCAATCTATTCATAATTTTTTACCAATATAATTAATTAATGTTATATATTTTACTAATACTTGTATAATTGATATGTGTAGGTGTGCTACATCAGTTACCCTCGGGTGACGTACAGAGACGATCCATGGGTTACGGTAACGCAAATCAACCCAAGAGGACGAGTGGCTGGAACTTCTGATGATGATGAACCATTGCAACCAGAGTCTACCACCAACGCCCAGGCAGTTGAAGATTTGGAAAATGTTCAACTCGTTGAGAATTTGACTGTGTTTGGAGATGATGCTGTCGTACATTTAGAGCCGGAAGCCGAGGTTGGGGAGTTTGATGAAGAATCAGAAGATTCTGATTAGTTTTTTTTTTTTTTTTTTTTTAATGGTCCGTCGGAAATCCCTCGCAATATACCGACGATATAGCGACGACAACGGGTTTCATTGAAAATTGGAAAGGTCGTCGGTATTTCGTCGGAAAATACCGACGACATTCCGACGAACTTGTCCAGTTCGTCGGAATGTCGTCGGTATTTTCCGACGAAATACCGACGACCTTTTTTCTATAAAGTTTCAATCATAAAAATCTATAAATTTAGATGCCAAAACTATGAAAATAACACATAATAAGTGTTTAGTATAGTATTAGATCGCAACCGTTCAAATATAACAACTCATTAAAATATTTATGTATGCATATCATTATTTTCATAACATCTCATCTTAACATTATATACTTATACAATCATATTTATATAAGCTTACACTACAAAAAATGTTGTTGTGTAAAATCGTGTTATAAAACATTTTTTGATTTTAAATCTTTATGCAAATACTATATATATTATCAAAGATTTGGATTTTGCATTTAGAAACTTGAAATCAACACCCTAAACACTAAGTCGTCGGAATTCCGTCGGAATATACCGACGACATGTGTCCGTCGGAAAATACTGACGGACACATTCCGTCGGAATTTCAATTAGCCCGGGAGAACCAAACCGCTTGAAAATTTTCGCGAATCGGCATTTGGTATATTTTAATTATACCGACGGAATACCGACGAACTCGTGTCCGTCGGAATCCTCGGAAATAAAAACCCTTCTTCTTCCTTCTTCCTTATCTCCGCGGCCTCTCTTTCTCACGAAACCCTCCGGCGATTTCTCCCCCTCTCCGGCGATTCCGGCCTTTCTCCGCCTCTCTTCACCGGCGATTCCTCTCCCCACCCTCATATCTCTTCCCCAAACCCCAAATCATGTAAGAATCATCTCAAACCTTCTTTTTTATCAATTGTTTAGGGTTTTGGAAGTTGATCTCGGATTTTAGGTTGTTTGATTGAAAATTTTAGGATTGAATGGATAGTTTAGGATATATAAGTTAGGAATGTTGTTTGGATTGTTGTTTTAGTTTTTTTTGGAACATTTTTTGATTTTTAAAAACGTTTTTTGATTTTTAAAAACGTTTTTTGAATTTTTAAAAACGTTTTTTGATTTTTTAAAACGTTTTTTTTTATTTTTAAACTTTTTTAATATTTTTTTAAAAATATTTAACAACATTTTTCTATATTTATAAATTTTTTATAATTTTGTATACATATATATATATATATGTAAATCATGTATAACAAAAATTTTAAAATTTTTTATAATTTTTTATAAGTTTTCACTAATAAACTATGTACAATAAAACGTTTTTAAAAAAAAAAAATATAAATATTTAACAACATTTTTCTTCATTTATAAATTTTTAACAACATTTTTCTATATTTATAATTTTGTATACATATATATATATATATAAAAGGTTTAATAGTTTTTTTTTAAACGTTTATAAAACCTTTTGTAAATATATAAATGAAAACATTAAAAATATAAATGATTTGAAAATATGTTTGATGGGTTAATTTTTTTTTTTTAGGGCCGAGGATGAAGCCCGCCCTGCAGCCCGTCTTCGACGTAGTTCGGTGAGCAGTTCCCGTGCATCGGGATCGTCTCATGACTCGGTTCCCGCATATATTCCCGCTCCAGCTCCCTCAGCCCCTCACGCTGCCCCTCACGCTGCTGCTCAACAGGATCCGGGGGTCATGCCGGTTCATCTATTGGTTCAACAACCAGGTCGAGAGCATCTCCCGTTTCTCCAACCCAACCCACAACGAGGCCATAGCACTTGGTTAGTATTTTTTTAATTTGTACCGTTATATTTTTTCCTTTAATTAACTTGCTAACTTGTATTTTTTTTTAAAGGTTCACCAAGTCGAAAAATGGCATTAGCCGGAGCATCAACCAGATGATGTACTCCATGCTCCGTTTTGGATATCCAAAGTGGAGTGTGATCCCTTCCGACGAACGAGAGTTGTGGTTTCGTCAGTTCGCGGTATAGTAACTCTTCATTTTTTTAAAGTTTGAACATTTTTTTAAATATATTTACTTATTAAATTGTGTTTGTTTTTTTGTAGCAAGAGTTCAACTGGCACTCCGATCTTACGGAAACAGTCCGTAAGAAATTCAACGAAAAGGCCATGGACTCTTACACAAAGCAGATAAACTCGTGGAAGACAGTTTGGCAGAAGAACAAGAAGCCACGGTTCATCAGCGGGTCGGTGTGGGAGCAGTTGATAGCTCATTGGGAGAAGGAAGAAACTGCAGAGACGTCTTCTAGGAACTCTAGGAACCGGAAGAGCGATCGTGGCGGGAAAGGTATGTATGTGCACAACCTCGGCGCTTGCTCTATGTCTACTAAGGAGGATGAACTTGTAAGTTTTTTATTATTATTTATCTTTATATTTTTTAAATAAATATTTTATATATTTCTTGGCTAATAATGGCGGTTTTTTTAGATCGAAGCAAATGACGGTAATCCCGTTGATCGTCTACAACTCATTAAGGTGGCTCACACTAACAAGACGACGGGTCAAATTCAGGACCCCGTGATCAGAGGTGTAGTTGATTTGGTGGAAGCTGAAATAGTTTCCCAATCTCAGCCTCTCTCTGATGACGGCGACTCCACGGGAGCTTCAACCAACCTGTCTCTATTGCAAATAAATGAGATGGTTGAAAAGGTAATTTTTTTTATCAGTATATTTTTTTAATAATGTCGATTACTTACTTGTCCCTATTTACTTACTTTAAATATTTTTGTAGGCGGTTCCTAAAAGGAAAGGAGGCCGTTTAGTTGGGTTGGCCCGTCGTGCTTCTTCGTATCCGGCATCTTCTTCACAAGCTCCGTATGCCGATCCCATGATTCTCGAGGAGCTACATGACAAAGATGAACGGATTGGGGCATTGGAGGAGCAGAACACCACTATCCTTTCCGAGAATGCCACTATCCGTTCGGAGAATGCCACTATCCTTGCTGAGTTGGCATCCCAGAAGAAGTTCAACACCGAGATTATGCAGAAGCTGGATCGTTTGATGTCTTCGAGTTCATCTTAGTTTATTTCGGCTTTTTAAAACTTTCGGAATGTTTTTTTTTTTTCGGTTTGTATGAATTTTAAACTTTATGAATGTTTTTTTCCTATTTCGGTTTTTATGAATTGAAATTTTATAATATTATTACTTTTAAATTATTAATATCAAAAAATATATAAAAATGCAAAATTAATTTGAAAAAAAAATGGGTATATACCGACGGAGTGGTCGTCGGAATTTACCGACGGACATATCCGTCGGAATTTACCGACGAACCTTGTTCGTCGGAATTTACCGACGAACCTTGTTCGTCGGAATTTACCGACGGACAACGGTCGTCGGAATATACCGAGGAACACTCTGCGTCGAAAGTGTCCGAGGAATGTTCTCCGTCGGTTCGTAGTTTTTCCGATGAACTCTGGGCTCGTGTATCCGCATCGTAATATCGTCGGAAGTTCGTCAGAATGACGTTTCTCGGTATTCGTCAGAAAGTCGTCGGAAGTTCTGACGAAATTCCGACGAATTTTTTTTTTCCGACGAAACGATACCGACGGACGGGTTCGTCAGAAATTCGTCGGAATCGGTCTATTCCGACGAATTTCCGACGATTTCGGCCATCAGAATCCCCCTGTTTTCTTGTAGTGTTCGTCGAAATTCTGTCGGAAATGGCCGACAGAATTCCAACGACTTCAAATTTTTGGTTTTCGTCGGAAATTGGTCAGTAATCCGTCACAAACGTCCGACGACATTGATGTCCATCGGAATCTTCGTCGGAATTCGGCGTGTTTTCTTGTAGGGATTGAGTCCCTCCTATTGATAATTCTAATGGTGATCTGAGCGTCTGATTTGATAGTTAGTTTGTTGAACCCAAGTGCTTATGCTTGAAGTAATGCTTCTCTTATCGCCACGCCCTCAGCCACTAAAGAGGAGAGAACATGTTAGAGTCTTGTTGGTTTAATCAAATCACTTCATTACATTAAATGCACTTAGATTAAGTATGAACATGTATTCTCTTTGCATTGAAACCAGTTGGAATTGGATTAACTCTAAAATACTACATTAATTTTAATTAGGATTGAAAATTCTATATCAAATTGTCGAAGACTTCTGTCAAATCTATCGGCTTAAATGTAAAAATATTAAAATACCTAGAATTGAAATAAAAAGTAGCTACAAGAAGTAGAAAAAATAAAAGAAATGAGGTTCTTGTAGAAGTAACCTTGTTGACAGAATCTTTTTTTTCCCGTATAACTACAATTCATAGAAAAGAAGTTAGCTTATTTTATGTAGCAATATAAATTTTTGAATACTACTAGAAATTTGGTAAAATAATATATATTTCTCTTAAAATTCTTCAAAATATTAAAATCTCTAAAACCAATTCTATAAATATAACATAAATCTTAAATTCTAAAATCTAACCCATAAACTCTAAATTCTAAACTTTTAACCCTAAACGCTACTCTCTCTGTTTTATAATATAAGTAGTTTCGGCTAAAAGCACAAAGATTAAGAAAATTACTATATTTTTTAAAATTGTATAATAAATAGGTAAGATATAATTTAACCAATAAAAAATAAGTCTATTTAATTTGATTGATCATATTGTATTCAATAAATGTAAAAGTTACCTACAAATATAAAAACTATTTACATTTTGAAACAATTTTTTTTCCATAAAACTACTTACAATATGAAACGGATGGAGTAATATATAATCAAAGAGTAGTAATTAAATGTGTATAAAATATTCATTAGCTTGGTCGATGTTAGTTAATGAACTTTATAACCTTTAATTTTTTTGTAGAATTTTTTAAAATGCTCTTAAAGTTCTGGAAATTTGATATGCTAATATAAAACATTATGTGTTTATTTCTTAAATATACTACTCATTATTCCATTTGATTTATCTTTTGTCACGTCTAAAAATACAAAATGGAAGAGTACTTATTTCCAAACCTTTTTTTTTGGGTGTTAAATTTACACGTTTTCCAGAAAACATATGTTATTTTCTTTAGTTTCCAAAAAACGATATTTAAAAACGGACCCACATTATCAGTTTTGCTTTATGATTATATAATAAGAACCGTGCTCTTCTCGTCTATTCATATCTTGCTCACCACTTTTCTGCAAACACTCTTTCTCTCCCTCTCGCCTCTCCAGTTTCCTTGCTCTTTTAGAATCTAAGTAAAATATCGATCATAATTGTTAATTACTACTAGGAAACTAAGTAATTGTTTCTTCAACCTTTTGTTGCATGGATGGATCCTCAACAGGTAATTTATTGTACTATCATCTAAACTTTTATGAGACTTATCTCGTTTTGTATATAGTAATTTTTAGCTGTCTTTGTTCTTCAATCCCCTGAAAATCAAACACTTCAAAATCATAGATTTTTAAGCTTCTGCTCATAGTAACTTAACATATTCGTCAAGACTTATATCTCTGCTAATTTATTGATTACCCTAAACTTATCTCAAACCCCATTGAAAGGAAAAAAAAATCACTTTAGCAATTAATATAGACGAAAGGCTCTAAAAATATTGTCTCTATAAGAATCTGCCCTATGTCATTCCATAATCGGTTATACAAAGAAAACTATCATTACTCATTCTTCAGCAAAATTTAATTAAATTTGTTTAAATCTGCAGGAAATGTCAAATGAAACATTGGAAACCATATTGGTAAGCTCAACAAAAGGATGCAATTATAAAAACATTAAAAAAATGGAAGAGGAAATGAAGAAGAAGCAAGGAAAAGGAGAACTAGAAGGTGAAGCACAAAAATGTCCAAGATGTGAATCTCCAAACACAAAGTTTTGTTACTACAACAACTATAGCCTCTCTCAACCTCGTTACTTCTGCAAATCTTGTCGGAGATATTGGACCAAAGGTGGTACTCTCCGTAACGTCCCCGTTGGTGGTGGTTGCCGTCGAAACAAACGATCTTCTTCATCTTTCTCCAAGAACATCAATAAGCCTATCAATTTCCACAATGATCCACTTCACAATCCTTTAATTACGGGAATGCCATCCCCCTTTAGTTATGACTCCATTGATCTCAACCTCGCTTTCGCTGCTCTTCATAAACATCCCCCTTCTCAGGTTACACCTTCTTTTGGGTTTGGAGGCGATGTTTCTATTTATGGAAACTCGACAAACACACACACTGGTGTTCTAAACGGGTTGAACATTGGAGGGCAAAACGGTAATTTCAACGGGGGTAGTTTGTGGTATGGTTTCATGTCCGGAAATGATAGTGAAAACAAGACAACTTCGGCTTTGGGGATTCCTCTGGAGGGAAACGAGAGAAAGCAAGAGAATGTGAACAACAACAACAATATCTTGGAGAATCCAAGCAAGGTTTTATTGGGGTTTCCATGGCAAATGTCCGGGAATTCAGCTGGCGGTGTACCGGAGACTGATCCGGGAAGGGAAAGCTGGAATGGGTTTGTTTCATCTTGGAGTAGTGGTTTACTTAACACTCCTTTGGTCTAGTTCAAGATATCTAATAAAGTAATAATATTACTATATGTTGAAGTTTATGTCATCACATGTTTGTACACCACTGTCACCATATGGGGGATGTTTGGTCTAGGGTTTCAATCGCTTTTAGTTTCCCACTTTTCTTTGAGCCAAAAGACCAAAGAGTTCTTTTTATGAAAATGGTTCCTTCTTTCATGTTTTAATTTGTAATTTGACTGTGGCTTGGCTGGTTTCAGTTAATTGTTATCGTTTATTTCCTTTTGATAATTTCGTTAGTTACTTATTATCTATGAGGGATACATTTTTTTTTACTTTCTTATACTCTCTTTATGATATGATAATAGCTTGTTAGCATGTTTCAAAAAAAAAAAACTTGTTATCTATGATGATGGGTCATCGGTTAGGATTCGCTCACAATCTACCACAATTTCTTCTACGTATCAATAATACCAACTCTTGTTATACACTTATGATTAGTGTTGGATATGCATCTATTGATAGAAATGTATATGTTGGCATATATGTAGTCTAAGAAATTTTTGTTCATAGCACAGCCAGTAAAAAGGTCAAGTTTAAAAAAAATAAAAAATAAATAAAAGGTCGAACTAAAGGCTGATATAGTTCGATTAGGTTAACATGTCCATCGACATTCCGCTGGTTTATGTCAGAGAAAAAACATTGGATTTTGAAATGTGAGTGGTGAGTTTCAAGATATTCTGTCATGATTGCTTCCCATTTTCCAGGTAGATATTTGGACACTAACCAATTAATTTTATTATTTTGTATGCAAATTTGTACGAGTATACGTTAATTATTATTAACTGATTTGAATATAATTGGTTGATGATGATAGGGCCATACTGAAGGGTTTTTATAATCCTCTCTCACGAATTTCTTGTATAGAATCAAATCTAACACAGAGATTTGAGCGTGACGACCTAGGGCACTGATATTTAACAAGTCTACTACATGAATGCAGTAAACTATATTTTCTTAGTTTGAATTATACATTCTCTGTAGGGTCCAAATAGAATAAATAAAACATAACAATTGTAAGAAATCCATGAGTTTGAAATTTTGTACGGTGGAAAAAGTCTCGAAATTTTGGATTTGTAGGTTGTTGCCTCCCGACAAAAGGATCAAAATTGGTACGAGGGAGAGAGCCGTATATTTGTTTCATTTTAACCTTTAGTAGCAAATTGGATAGTCAAATTGTTGTTTTTTCTTATTTACATTCCTAGCAACATAAATTTTTTTTGTCAAGATTGTCAAATTGTTGGTTTTGCATGTCTAACTGGATGTTTTTATTTTGTAAATGGTTAAAACAATTTATGAGCTGAAATCGTTACCTAAGACCTATGTTCGAAACTACGCTAGGTGCTAGCCGGGCGGCAATTCCGAACCTAGTGCCTAATGAAAAAAAAATTGAGGATTACGCGGGGCCAGAACATAGTTTTAGAGTTTTATATAGTTTTATAGATATAGATTAGATATTTTAAATATATCAATCGGTTTCCTGATTGCTCAGTGGTTAGTTGTGTTTATCTATGTCCAATACAACCAGATTCAAACCAGGGAATGTTGATGTTTTTGTTGTTTTTAACTTTAAAGCATTACTGTAACAAAAAAAAGTGTTAAAGCATTAATGAGGGTAAAAGAGACATTTCGTATTCATCTTCTTCCTCATGTGTCAACGACCCAAACCTAACAATGGCGGCCGTTTCTTTTTTTTTCCCTTATTCTCATTGTTTTCTTCCATTTTCCTTTGTATTTATAAGTAGAATATATAGATATACTAGAAAAATTTCGATTTTTAAGTTCAAATGAACAAAAACTGGAATTTTTTAAGATTCCCGACTTTTTGTCCGATTAAGGTCAAATCGCGGCGGCCGAAGGCCGATTAACGATTTTCCGACGACTAAGTGGTCCTGGGCACCGCATTTTTGAACATGGCCTTAGAAAATTCAGCTATTCAAACCAGTGTCATATAATTAATCAACATAAACAAATTTTGAAGAAAAATAATGAACATTGCATGTCAATTTATCTGTTTTTGAACTTTTTGCACGTGGAATAAGTTTAATAACAAAAATGTTTATAAGCCTCTTGCATATATAATATATATATTTTTGAAAGCGATGAAAAAATAGACTACTCTGTTAACGACTAAGATCAGCTCCATCGAAGAGCTCTCACATGGTATCTAAACATTATAGCTGTTTTAAAAAATTAAAAGAAGAAAGATAAAGCAAAAATCGATTCTTTGCAGAGAATTTCTAGAACCATATTTCTGACTCATATGTCCAAGTGGCTTCTTTCTATTGCTTATGTTTTAAAAACAAAACAACAATTTAATTATTTAAACAAAAATAATTAAAATACTGTTAATTAACTTTTTCAGATATCCAAATACAGTTTCAATCATTAAGGTTGCTCTAAGAGCACCTACAACGTGCTAATGAGGAGGTGGAGTTAAAAAAAAAAATCAATATTAAAAAATAGAAAGTAAGTAAAAGAATGACCGAAAATATCTTAATAAAGACATGTTTAGCCTTTTAGGACATCTCTTAAATACTATTTGCCTGTGATTCTGTTTTTTATTGGTGTTACTTTTTCTTTTTCTTTTTAATTTTAATTTTATTTGTTGGATACTCAATTTAGAACTCAACCATTAAGATTGCTCTAAGCATTACACGGATAAATTTTGTGAATTAAGAGAAACAAAATAATTAGAGAGCTAGAAATCAAATTTTGGATTAAGGACAATATACCATCATAAATATAGTTTGAAAATACGAATTTTCAGAAAATTACTAAACCATGTAATAATTTGGTTTCACTATGGTTACTGTTTTGTCGAGGGAATGTCAAATTTGGTTACTATTTTTTCTCTAAAGCTTAATAATGATCAAAGACTTAAATAAGTACAACCAGTTCTACAACATTCGCATTGAAGACATGTGACTCGTTGCCCTGCAGCCTCCATCTCGTTATACTGTGTTTTCTTCACCAGAAACATCTTTCCTTTTTTTTATTCCACTTGAATGTAAGCGATACAGAGACTGTCATAAAGTTGAGTTTATTTTCTGATGTCAACCCATCTTTTCTTGCAACTTGCGATTCACCCTATGGCTTACAACTTTAATTTCGAGTGACCAGATGCAGAGGATGGATTTGACCACCCCACAAGGCCCGAAGAATAGAAAGGCCTGGCCCGGACTAGGTAGGGCGACGGCTCGATCGGTCGGCTCAAGAGTCAGGTCTCTCGGCTTGACTCTTGAGAACTTTTAGTCGATCATCGTCGACTGAAGTATATTCGGCTCAGCGGCTGCTCGGACGCCTACGGGCTTTTCGGCCCATCAGAGGAGGCCCACCAAGATGGCGTAAATTAGGTCAAGGACGAAACATCAGGATGACTATATAAGGGAAAAGGGAAACAACGAGAGAAGGATCCGAAATCATTGACTAACACTTGGCGGCTAGATTAGGGTTTTCACCTTTGCTTCATCTCGCCGTTAGTTGTACTTTTCCGGTAGCTCATCGAGCCACCGGCTTCCTCTCTGTCGCATTCTCTTCTTTTCTCTTGTAACCGACTGAACGTTTTCTTCGACCATAAATAAGACGTCTTTGTTAAACCCACATCTTCTTTATTACCGTTTTCCGATCAAACACCAGATCAGAGTTTTCTTCTTGGATATTTCAGTTTTGTGGAATTTGCAGATTGTTTACACATATCTCAAGTCGTTCATCAACCTTAACTCATTTCCGCAGGCTCTTTCCGTGCTACTAAAAGACCAAATAAAACAGATCCTTCGCACAAACCTTATTAGAGACTCGTCTCCAACAATCACAGACCTTCAATAAATCCTTGTGGATACAGTGAAGACCACATGAAAGAGCTCAGAAAAAAAAATCCTCGTTAACAGAATGGTAGGAACATGATCTGAGCCAGCCGCACAGAACAATAAGTTTCTCATGTGGAATGTGTCACAAACATTGAACCATGAATAGCTCTTTAGTCAACACGTGCAAGAATTCATGTATTCCATATAGTGTTGAGCCTATTATTATATAAATGCTTTAATAGTTGCAACGGAAACTACTCTAAGACAACTCATCATATCACAGATTGATCCCGACCAACTTCTCATCTAGAGTGAGTCGTTACATAGGCTTCTCCGTACTTTATTTTCTTGGCTTATCTTCACAGTCCATTATTTCCTCTTGGAGCACAAAAGATTTCCTGTACTTATGACACAGCTCATATGGTTTCATGATGAAAATATAGGTTCTGAGAATTTCCTTCTTCCTGATGCTGCAAGCCTGCAGTAGCATGACCCATATAAGTGCGTCCTTCTGACTTCATCACTCAGCAACAATCTGCTAGATCAGTTCACACTTTTCTGCAACCTAAATAACTGACTTTCACCAGATAAAAATAGTAACCGTAATCCAGAGATCCAAACTAATCTTGAACACTAATTCCAGCATATTTCAAGCAATTAAATCCAACCAAGACAGTTAATCTGAGATCCAACAGAGATTCAGGGTTTTTCTCTCTGATCAAATCAGTATACCTTTGATCATCGTAAAGAGAGAAGAGAGGATCGATGATGACTTGGCAAGGAAGTTAGGAGTTTGTTAGAAGTTTCTTAAGAGTTTGTTAATGGGCCTCGACTATATAAGCGGACTCATCGTTTTACATTTGGATTGTTGAGTAGTTGGATGGGATGATTGCTCTCATTGGTGGTGATTGTTACAATATAGGGTACCGTTTTATACAGAGAAAGAGGAGAGAAAATATCTTGTTTAAGATAAGTCCTTTATTCAGAATAAATCATAACTCTTTTTTTTTTTTTTTTTACAATCATAAATTTTAACTCTCCTGCTGATTGAAATTATATTTATTGCATGTATCGCAGAACTGAAATAGCCTCCACAAATCCTTTAAGGGAAACACACACTTTCTCTCTCTGACATGACATCTCTTTTCATGGTTGGGGTTGTTTAAGCTATCTTCTAGCTCTTTTCATGGTTGGGGTTGTTTAAGCTCTCTTCTAGCTTTTAAAGAAGTTTTCTGTCGCTGAAGGCTACTTATCAAACTCCTGGAAGACTATAGCTCTATTATAGAATGAACGATATGTATTATTGATATCAGAGTACATAATATATACATCATAGAAAGTAGGGCTTTCACGTTAGATATTTGCATAAGACACTTTCCATATATATACTCTACACGCCCCCTCAAGATGGAGGTACTTGAGTAACTCCAATCTTGCCAAACAATTCTTGAAATCTTGCTCTCGAGAGCGGTTTTGTAAGAGCATCAGCAAGCTGGTCTTTGGTTAAAACATGAGCAACACGAAGTGCACCAGACTGAACATTATTACGTATGAAATGATAGTCGAGGGCCACATGTTTCATCCTAGAATGGAAAACAGGATTCACACACAAGTAGGTGGCACCGATGTTGTCGCAGTAAATCACCGGCGCAGCAGGCAAGTTGATTCCGAGTTCTGACAGAAGGGAACATACCCATCGAAGTTCAGAAGCAGTATTTGCTGCTGCACGATATTCAGCTTCTGTGCTAGAGCGAGCAACTCCATTATGTTTCTTTGCTGACCATGAGATGGGAGTCGCACCAAGGTAGATGATGTAAGCGTTTGTGGACACATAATCATCGGGATCTCCTGTCCAGTCAGCGTCGGAGTACGCATGAAGCGAGAGAGGTGAGTTCTTACGTACCAGAATACTGTGAGATGCAGTCCCAACAAGATAACGTAGAACTCGTTTTGCCGCTTGCCAATGGTCATCAGTGGGTCTGTGCATGAATTGCGACAGCTTATTAACGGCATATGCTATATCCGGACGTGTGAAGGCCAGATATTGTAAGCTACCCACAACCATTCGATAATCAGTCGGATTTGAGAGCATGGTTCCAGACGCAAGAGTGAGCTTGGGATGTGAGGCCAGCGGAGTAGACACTGGTTTAGCATCTAACATCTTTGTCTTTGTGAGCAGGTCCAGAATATACTTCCTTTGCATGAGGTGTAGTCCAGAGCTTGTGCGCGTAACCTCAATGCCCAGAAAGTAGGATAAGTTGCCAAGATCTTTGATTGAGAACCGTGTGGCAAGGAGATGAATAAACTGATTAACCAACACATTGCTACTCCCGGTAACAACAATGTCGTCCACGTAAACCAGGATGAAGACCTGATGACCACCATGTGTGTAGACAAAGAGAGACGTATCGGCCACTGAATTTCGAAACCCAGCAGCGAGTAGAGTATGTTTTAGTTCCTCGTACCATGCTCGAGGCGCTTGTTTGAGTCCGTAGAAAGCTTTTCTGAGATGACAAACATGATGAGGCCTATCTTGATCAACAAAACCAGGAGGTTGAGAGACATAGACCTCGTCTTGAAGTGTGCCTTGCAAGAATGCATTGTTGACGTCAAGTTGACGGATGCACCAGTCATGTCGAACAGCTTGTTCCAGTACAAGGCGGACAGTAGTTGATTTAATCACCGGACTAAAAGTCTCAGCATAATCAAGACCATACTTTTGATTGAAACCACGCGCCACAAGTCGGGCTTTGTACCTGTCAATATTACCATTAGGAAGATATTTTAGTGTAAAAATCCATTTGGTATCGATGACATTTTGACCCGGAACTGGTGGAACCAGATCATAAGTGTGATTCCGAGTTACTGCATTGAACTCATCAGTACAAGCATTGCGCCATCTTGGATCTCGCAAAGCTTGGTTCACTGTGGTTGGGATTATGGGTCGGGTGTTTACGGTTAGCGTGAATTTGGAGTTGGGTTTTACGATATTGTTTGGCTCGGGTTCTCATCTGATGTTGATTTGTAGGTTGAGGTGGTGGCGGGTTTGTATTTTGAGAGGATGAAGATGAAGATGAAGTTTGAGTTTGGGACAGAACAAGTGATATTTGTGGCTGAGGAGTTGTGGAGGCTACGGGTTGGTTCGAGGATGTAGGAGCGGGGAGAGAGGATGGTGTACCTGTCTAATTCCTTACAGAAGTCATCTGGTCTCCACTAACATTTCTAAGGATAGACGACCTCTGTTCTGCAGTAGATGGAGTTTCAGAGATTACCGGAGATGGAGTTGGCACGATCGTCTGATGAGGGACCGAGCTCGGGGGCGCTGTTGAACTAGTAGATACGAGTGGCCGGCTAGGGACTGGTAAGGCTATAGGATAAGAATGTATGGGTTCTGGTGTTTGCGGTTTGACGGTTGAGGAAGATTTGGGTTGAGGATTACGATATGGGAAAGAGTCTTCGACAAACTGAACATGTCGAGATGTGTATATTCGGCCGGTAACGGGTTCAAAACATAGGTACGCGCTTTGTGTGAGCGAGTAGTCGATAAAGACGCAGGGGGAGGAGCGATCGTCAAGCTTTGTCTTGGCATATGATCTCAGCCATGGGTAACATAAGCAACCGAACACACAAAGTTTGAGGTAGTTTGGTGGTTGATTGAAGAGCTTGGCGTAAGGGGAGCTGTTGTTAAGTACTGGAGATGGCAGCCGATTAATAAGAAACACGGCTGTGGCGAAAGCATATGGCCAATAGGTTTTGGGAACACCCGCTTGACTAAGTAATGTAAGCCCAGTCTCGACAATATGTCGATGCTTCCGCTCGGCGATACCGTTGTGTTCTGGAGTATGAAGCGGAGAAGTAAGGTGTGAGATGCCATTGGCGGTGAGGAATGATCTGAGACCGATATACTCTCCTCCATTATCAGAGTATAAGGTAACGATCTTGGTGTTAAACATGTTCTCAACCAAAGCTTTGAATGCAATGAAGGTCTCACGAACTTGGAATTTTTGTTTAAGTGGGTAAAGCCAAGTGTATCGGGTGAAGTGATCCACAAAGATAAGGTAGTATTTGAACTGATCGGTAGAAAGAAGTGGGGATGTCCAGACGTCACTGTAGAGACATTCAAGTGGTCTGTGTGTTTGGATAGTGTTTAGGTGAAAAGGAAGTTTGTGGGTTTTATTCATGAGACAATCAGAACAAGCAAACTGTTTTTGAACTGAATCAACAACTGGTAAGGAAAACTGAGCAACAACAGACTTTAAAATAGAAGTAGAGGGGTGGCCAAGTCTTGAATGCCAAGAGAAGATAGAGGTTTTGGGTGATGGTGAAGCATGATAGGTGGCGATTGGGGATGATGGGATAGGCCACTCGTATAGTTCGTTCTTAGTTTTGCCTTGGAGCAAGCGCGCCCCCGTGCTGAGATCCTTCAACTGAAAATGTGCCGGAAAGAATTCGACAGATACTTGGTTAGTGTTGCATAATAGGTAAACAGAGATGAGATTTTTATGAACATTTGGAACATATAAAACATCTCTTAAGGCTAAGGATTGAGAGGGAGTAGGGAGTATAGATGAACCAGTGTGCGAGATCGCAAGACCGCTACCATCAGCTATGGTGATCTCCTCGCCACCGTTGTACGGTTGGTGTAGTGAGAGATTGTTGAGATCGCTTGTAAGGTGATGGGTTGCTCCGCTGTCGAGGATCCAGTTACTTGTGCTGTACGGAGCTGCGGCGAGATTCGCGCGAGGCTGCCAAGGAGCTGAAGTGTAGCCTGTGCCGGAAGAGGAACCATGTTGTTGCAGTTGAGAGCATGTCCTTGCACTGTGCCCATACATACTGCATATCTGGCACCGGCCTTGATATCCACGAGAGTTACGATTGTCCTGTCTAGGAGTGAAGCTCTGTTGCTGCCATGTTTGTGCTTGGCGGTTACCTTGACGATTGTTGACTGCATAGCGATTCTGGTTCCTGATGTTGTTGTTGTGCGGTTTGTGCCCGGTGTGAGTCGCTGCATTCGCCGTGATGGGAGCAGAGACTGGCGCCATTGCGACAGTTTGAAGCTTGACTTCATGGTTAAGCAAGCGCTCATGAACTTCGGTTAGAGATGGAGGAGTGTCACGGCTCTCAATCTGATCGATGACAGTTTTGTAATCCTGCGGAAGACCGTCGATGACGTACTCGATTTGATCTTCATGATCAAGTGGTTTTCCAAGTAACGCGATCTGATCAAAGCGAGTAGTTAAACCTTGAAGATACTCATCGATGGTCTTGCTGTCCTTCTTCCAGTATTTCAATTGATGCTTCAATTGTTTGAAGTGAGCGCGACTTGGCTTAGCGTAAGTGTCGGAGAGTGTGGTCCAGATCTCCGCCGCAGTGGAGGCTGTGGACAGAATCGGCTGCAGAGAGGTCGAGTATATACATCATAGAAAGTAGGGGCTTTGACGTTAGATATTTACATAAGACACTTTCCATATATATACTCTACAAGCTCAACTTTCACAGCGTCGACTATCTTCTTTCTTTCTTGAACAAAACATATAAGAAAAGGACGAAGAAGCTCTTCATAACATTTCTGCTTGAGTTTTGGTCTCTCAGCCACGCATAACAGGTGAATTCTTTATGACAAGCATAGATCCAAGCTATATTCCTAAAGATGCATTGAATTATGTATTTTGTTCTTTTGGATCGTGAAATCATCAGCAAGATTCTCCATTGTGAGTTTTCATTTTATCAGTTCCAACACCTTGAAGATTACATCATCACTGATCTTCGCACAATTAAGCTCAAGGAACCACTTTCACACGTCTATTACAACAGATAAACCAACACACTTGTGAAAACATCAAATACTCTGTTTTACTAAACCCAATTTTGACACAATCACTTTGAAATTTATTAGTCGTCCATGTCAACATGAGTACACTTCCTCTATAGCAAGAATAATCCTTCCAACTTTTGCTTCATCCTTACCAATAACTTCTTCATGAACTTCATTCGATTCCAAAAATTTCCTCTATGCTGATATAAGTTAAATACTTATCACCTCTTCTTGTTTTTTCTTTCTAATCCACATCGATTAATCTCCACTATGCTAGCCATAAATCCAAGTTCATCCCCGAAACAAGAACATAGTACTCTATCAAGCACCAGCTATGATACCAATTGAAAGTTTATATTTGTTGCTACATATGTTCGAGTTTGTAGATAATAAGTACGGTCATAAAATAAATAGACACATAGATTTGTATGAGTTTCAGTTTTTTCACATACATCCGCAAGACCTCGTGTAGAATTATTCACTGGAAAAAGTCTCAACCTACTATTGCTAGATGACATTCATCACATCTTATCTACATTTACAATGACTAGAAAAACTATCACTCATTATCTTTTCCCACAAGTTAACTCTACAATGAAAACCACAACCTCGTTATCTTGTCTGCTGGGACGACGCCACTCACATTCATGTGCATCTCACAATAGAACTCTAGGCGTGTAAATCTTTCTGTCACCGCCTCATCCTATTTGTGCTCCTCAAGATTACAATCCTAAGCTCATTAAGCCACTAATCCATAGTCTTCCACTAATCCATAGTCTTCTTATTAGTTAGGCTTCTATTTGAAACAAGGTCTGCATGGCTATTTTTATATTCGTGTATCCTAAATGACTATTTTCGCTTAATAAGAACCCAGTTCCACATCAACACTTCATGACAACTCGTGGCATTAACTATTCTACAACTGCTTTTGAGTTCCATGCAACTCTTGTAGCTTACGCTAACACATGATAGCACATGTACTTTCAACTCATATTAAATTAATGTGTTTACTGCTAAATTAGAAATGATTTCTCTTAATTTAGATGTTATGCAATTTCATGGCCGGAAAATGTTTGATAAAATGTTTTGCATTTTTAGTCAATAGAAGTTGATATCTATCGTGTTTAGTGGTTATTATGACTGGAGATTAAGGCATTCCAACTTGTGATAGGCGAATAGAAGTTTATGTTACCTGCAAGACTAAGATAAAGTTGTTATTATGGAAATCAATTAGCGTGAACAAAAAAAAAAAAAAAAAATGGAAATCAATTAACTTAAATCAGTAAACACACGTCTAAAGATTAGCGCGACGATTGATCGTGTTGGCATCACATGTTAGTATTTGATCACATAAATCAGTAATCTTTTCTTCCATTTTTGATTAACTTTTGTTGATTTTTTAATTTTGTTAATTTACTTTAAATCTCTTCTTCTAGTAAACTTAGATTAGTGACTTTTGTGCATTTAAAATGTCATAAATTTTCAGTTCTTCGTAGATCGAATCCTAAAGTATTATATCAATATACTATTCGATTATGATAGTGTACAATTAAATTTTAAATGATATGTGTGAACACGGAATATCAAAACACATTTTTGTTCAAAAAAAAAAAAAAAATACCAAAACACCTAACCACAACATAAAAAAAAATCCAATCTCAACGTTCCCTTCACGCTAGAAAATCTTTAATCAAAAAAAAAAAAAAACGTTCCCTTCACGAACTGGACACCCACCACTTGTTAAGCGAAAAAATAATAACAATGTTATAAAAAGAACTTGAATTTATTTGTATCGCAGGAATTTAAATAAGGGCAAAATTTTATACCCGTAGAAATTATAATACTGATAGAAAGAGTGTATTAAAGAGAGATGAGAAGAGCGAATTGAATGATTTATAAACGATCGATTCGATCGTTTATATAGAAGTAGGATTTACTGTGCAAATAGTGCAACGGGCCCCACATCTTTTATATTTTTCAACGTTTTCGGTTCCTCCTTTTATTGACTTTCGTAACACTCCCCCTTGGGGGCCGGTGTCACTATCCGTTCTCGCTTATCGTCTTTGTTGCCTCGTTAAAAACCTTTCCAGGAAAACCCAATGGGAAAAACCATAGTAAGGTAAAAAGAGTACAACCACGTAAGCTCCCCCTCGAATAAGCAGTCATAGATCCTTCTGATGACGCATTCCAATGTTATGGATGTGTTTTCTGAACACCGAGGTAGGGAGTGATTTTGTGAAGAGGTCGGCTGCATTGTCGCATGATCGAACATATCTTACTTCAATCTCTTTATTCTTCTCGAGCTCTTGAGTGTATGAGAAGAACTTCGGAGGTATATGTTTGGTTCTATCGCTTTTGATATATCCTTCCTTCGTTTGAGCAACACATGCCGCGTTATCTTCATACAGAATAGTTGGCTCCGTATTTTCGTCAATCCCACTGCTTGAACAGATGTGTCGGCTTATTGATCTTAGCCATACACATTCTCTACTTGCTTCATGGAGTGCAATGATCTCGGCGTGATTTGAAGAAGTAGCAACAAGTGTCTGCTTCTGAGAACGCCAAGATATGGCGGTGCCTCCAATTGTAAAAACATATCCTGTCTGGGATCGAGCTTTGTGTGGATCTGACAAATAACCTGCATCTGCAAAACCAATCATTTGACCTTTTGAACTTTTAGGATAAAACAAGCCTAAATCAGTTGTTCCTTGAAGGTAACGAAAGACATGTTTAATTCCATTCCAATGTCTTCGTGTAGGAGACGAACTGAATCTCGCTAAAAGATTAACAGCAAAGGATATGTCAGGTCGAGTACAATTTGCAAGATACATAAGAGCTCCAATTGCATTTAAGTATGGAGTTTCAGGACCAAGTATTTCTTCATTTTCCTCAGATGGTCGAAACGGATCATTTTCAACATTAAGTGATCTAACGACCATCGGGGTGCTAAGAGGAGTTGCTTTATCCATGTTAAAGCGTTTCAATACTCGTTTGGTATATGTAGACTGGTGTACAAATATACCCTTTTGAGAATGCTCAATTTGTAATCCTAGACAATATTTTGTCTGCCCGAGATCTTTCATCTCAAATTCTCCTTTCAGATAGTTTGATGCCTTTTGGATTTCGTTTTGAGTTCCAATAATATTAAGATCATCAACGTACACCGCGATTATCACAAATCCGGATGTTGTTTTCTTTATGAAAACACAAGGGCATATAGGATCATTCGTGTATCCTTCTTTTGTTAAGTGTTCGCTGAGACGATTATACCACATTCGTCCAGATTGTTTTAACCCATATAATGATCTTTGCAATTTTATTGCACATAACTCTTTAGGTCTGGAACTTAACATTTCTGGCATTTTAAATCCATCTGGGATTCTCATATAGATATCAGTATCTAATGATCCATATAAATATGCCGTAACGACATCCATGAGACGCATTTCTAAATTTTCATTGGCCGCTAGGCTCATCAGGAATCTAAATGTGATTGCGTCCATAACAGGAGAATAAGTTTCCTCATAATCAATTCCTGGCCTTTGAGAGAAACCTTGGGCTACGAGACGAGCTTTGTATCTCGTAATCTCGTTTTTCTCATTTCTTTTTCGGACAAACACCCATTTGTACCCAACTGGTTTTACATCTTTGGGTGTGAGCACAATAGGTCCGAATACATTTCGTTTGTTAAGCGAATCTAATTCGACTTGAATTGCATCTTTCCATTTTATCCAGTCATGTCTCTTTTGACATTCATATACAGACTTTGGTTCTGGATCTTCGTTTTCTTCATTTATTTCCTTTGCTAAAAGGTATGAGAAAACGTCGTCAATATCATCCATCTCATTTCGTTTCCATATCTTTCCATTATGGATGTAATTGATAGAAATCTCGTGATTTCCATCAGATTCATGATGCTCTATATTGTCGTTTGATTCACAATTCGCTTCTTCCAAAATATTTTCCGCTATTTTGGGAGTATCATGCTTTTCACATTCCTTACGTTTTCTAGGAAGTTTATCCTTTGAACCAATAGGTCTACCGCGCTTTAAACGTGTTCCTGATTCACGTGTATCAACTGCCGTTCCACCATTTTGTGGTATTTCAATACGAGCAGGAGTATTTGCAGCGGGTATATGTGATTTAGTTACCATTTTGGTATCAGCAAATGCATCTGGTAGCTGATTTGCTATATTTTGTAAATGCATGATACGTCGAACTTCTAGTTCTGACTGTTTCGTAGGAGGATCAAGGTGTAATAACGATGGTACACTCCATTTGATCTCTTTTCCTACTTGTTTATTGTCTCCCCCTAGAGTTGGGAATTCTTTCTCATTGAAATGACAATCGGCAAATCGTGCCGTAAACACATCACCAGTTTGTGGTTCTAGGTATCTCATTATTGATGGAGAATCATAGCCAATATATATTCCCAACCGTCTTTGCGGTCCCATCTTTGTACGTTGCGGTGGTGCTATTGGAATATAAACCGCACAACCAAAGATTTTTAGATGAGAGATATTTGGTTCTTTTCCAAATGCTAACTGTAATGGGGAATATCTATGGTATGCACTTGGTCTTATCCGAATTAGTGCTTCTGCATGCAAAATAGCATGTCCCCATACAGAGGTTGGGAGTTTTGATCTCATGATCAATGGCCTTGCAATTAGTTGCAGCCGTTTAATTAATGATTCTGCCAAACCATTTTGTGTATGAACATGAGCAACAGAATGCTCTACTTCAATCCCTGATACCATACAATAATCATTAAAAGCTTGGGATGTGAATTCACCAGCGTTATCTAATCTAACTCTTTTAATTGGATAATCTGAAAACTGTGCTCTTAATTTGATTATCTGAGTTAGAAATCTCGCAAATGCCATATTTCGAGATGATAACAAACAAACATGTGACCATCTACTCGATGCATCGATTAATACCATAAAGTAGTAGAATGGTCCACACGGTGGATGTATTGGTCCACAAATATCACCTTGGATTCTTTCCAAAAACTTTGGTGATTCTTTGTCAACTTTGGTTGGTGATGGTCTTATGATTAATTTCCCAAGAGCACACGCATCACATGTCATTTTATTACTTTGGTATATATCTTGGGTTTTTATTGAATGACCATGTGAGCTTTCAATGATTTTTCGCATCATTGTAGTGCCTGGATGACCAAGGCGATCATGCCATAATGTAACATCTTCTGGATTTCTTTTTATCACAAGATGTGATTCTATAGCATCAATATAAGTGTGATGCAATCCAGAAGGAAGTTCTGGAAATTTTTCCAGTACAAGGCCTTTGCCTGATTTTTCAGAAGTTATATACAAATACTTCTTTCCATTCTCAGTTGCAGACTGAGTGTTATACCCTTGACGGTATATATCTTTGAAACTCAACAAATTTCTCTTAGAATTTGGAGAATATAAGACATTATCTATGGAAAACTTTGTTCCATTAGGCAACATAAAGTTCGCCTTGCCAATTCCTTCGATCAGGTCTGTAGGACCTGATATTGTGTTTATAGTCATTTTTACTGACTTTAAAGTAGAGAAATATCTCTTATCCTTCAGTATAGTGTGCGTTGTGCCACTATCTGGTATGCAAACTTCTCTACCAATTTGTTTAGTTGTTGTTCCATTTGCTTTCTTATCCATTTCGAATCGCAGAGTGATCGTGCTGATAACGTGTTATAAAAAGAACTTGAATTTATTTGTATCGCAGGAATTTAAATAAGGGCAAAATTTTATACCCGTAGAAATTATAATACTGATAGAAAGAGTGTATTAAAGAGAGATGAGAAGAGCGAATTGAATGATTTATAAACGATCGATTCGATCGTTTATATAGAAGTAGGATTTACTGTGCAAATAGTGCAACGGGCCCCACATCTTTTATATTTTTCAACGTTTTCGGTTCCTCCTTTTATTGACTTTCGTAACAAACAAAAGATATTCGATATAAAGAAAATGAAGATGCGATCACTCTCACGGTGGTAGTGAAAACACCTGTCACCAGAGATATTAGTGAAGGTAAAACTGTGCGGCTGAAAGTAAAACAAAGCTTGTTATGGGATGTTTTTTTTATATAACAAATACTCTTTCCATTTTATTTAATTGTCATTTTAAGTTTATACACAGAGAATAAAAATATTTAATTTTACATATTTTTAAAATAAAACATTATTATCTATTCATCTAACTATATTTCAAAGAATAAAAAATAAGTTGGAGAATATTGTTGATACATTTTGCATTCAAATTTTAAAACAACACTTATTTTTAAACAATAATTTTATCATACAATGGCAATTAATTGAAACGGAGGGAATATGTGTTTTCGAATGGTTTAATTAATCTCTTTAGAGTTAGTCTTTAATTTATTAGCTATTTCAAAAAAGAGAGGCTATACGTATAAATTATTTTAAGGGAAATTGACATCAATAACCATAAAAAAATATAATCAGGGAAATGACCATAACAAAGTACAAACTAATAGAATATAAAGTGTATATTCTATATTAATTGCTCTTTTACCTTTCAAAGCACACATGTCACATATTAATACAATTTGTTTATTCATTTTTGTTTATTCATTTTTTTTATCTCTAATCAATTTATTTTTTGCGTCGGCTCAATCAACTCCATTAATACATTACAACCACCATCATCACAAACAACATCTTTCTTTCACCATCACCACCATTTTTCTTCCACCATTGCCGCCTCTCGTCATCTATTTACATCTGCCCAGTTTCTCTTCTTCTCTTCCATTTTATGTGGTGGTCTTTCTTTCTCATCAGCTTCGGTAATTCTACCATCTTCTCTGCTAATTATATCTTTTTTTTATCTCGTGATTTTTCTTCTTCTGCAATGTAATATTTATTTTTGTTTTATTATAATTAGAGAATGTAGAATAGAAACATATATGTACAGTAAGAGACATGTATTGTATTTTGTTATTCTATTATTTTTTTGAATCATTGGCCTATATTTATTAATCAACACTAAAGATTTACAAGCAACACTATGTAAATACTATATTACCGAAACTCGACAATGACCAATAATGTGGTAAACATCATGAATGATAAGGAATAAGTTTAATCCTAAGTAGTTGTAATACTTTAGGATCAATCCAATCTTTAGGTAATTTTAATCACTATGAATGCAAGCCATAGAACTTAATCTAAGTGCAATCAATAGATTTAAGTTGATAAGTAACAAGATTCAAACTAATCAAGACAATATCAAAAGCTTTGAATTAATTGTTCAAATGAGAACCCATGGGCTAAGACAATTGATCCAACGCAATTAATTTCCAAGTCAAGGTGTTAACTTTAAGCAATCACAAGTTCCTATATGTCTAGAACACAAATAAAGATCAATCATTTTCCAAAGTAAAGGTCCCTATGCGATCATGAGCTACACATCAATTCCCATTGGTTCAAATCACTCAAGCATGCATTATATTCAAGTCTACTAACCATCTAGCAATCCTAACATCAAATCACTTTGGTTATTCGAGGTAAAGCAATATCAAGTTCAGTCAAACATTTTAACAAACACTTTCGGTGCATAAAATAACTTAATATCAAAATGAGAGTGATCAAGTCAAATCAAACGTTAAGAATACTTAATATCCATAGAAATAAAGAGATCTAATAATTAAACACCTTAACTCTTTACTAATCACCCTAGATCTACCTAACTCATGGATTCAAAACGAGTTTACTCACTAATCACCATGATAGACTTTAAACCATTGGTTGATTTAAGACTAATCATGTTTAGAATAAAATTTAATCTAACAAACACAAAGGAATAATATGAAAAGAAACTAAAGATTAAATCTTTCACCAAAATATAAATGTGTTTTGATAGAAAACAAGATATCCAAGTTTTCAGGTCTAAAATATATTTATACTAAGCTATAATTTGAACCGGGTAAACACAACAACCATGGGCTGACCCAACTAAAAGATAGATCAAATCCTTTTAACGCCACGGACGCAACCATCTCTACACCGCGATTGGAGCTCGCGAAACACATGCACACGCCGCGGCTTTCATATCCCACGGTGACAGACTGCGAAACAAACTGGGTAGTTTCGTCGACACACTGCCGCGACCAGCACTCCCCCGCAAAAGACACCTGCGGTAGCTTGGCACACATCGCGGCCAGCACGTGCTGCGATCACAGCCCGCGAAACGGCCTGGTTGGATTACATCATTTTGTCATTGAACACCTACGGGCAGACTCTCATCGCGGTTGTGATCATCAAACACCATCTCGACCCCTTGTTTCCTGCGGCGGTCAGCTGCTACTGCAACATCTCCTACTATCTTGAACGTTATGTACTCATCTGTCTTCGAATTTTGATCGGCACTTCTCCAAACCTGAAATTCATTTAGGTTTGATTGGTAACCTAAACAAACCTAAATGCTAGCTTAAATGATCAATATGTACACAAAATTAATGATTAAAACCATGAAATTCACAAGATAAACCAGTAATACAAAAACTATACAATTTGGATAGACAATGTAGTATAGTATATATGATATGTATTAAGTTTTAGAATTTGAAAAAATGAAACCGACGTCAATGTCATCAACTACGGTAACAATTCCATCAGTTCTTTTACCAATTATATATCCTCTTTCTCCTAATGAGTCTTATCTTTCATGTTTAAGAAGATGAACATTTCACATTAGAATGTAATATGTTAGTGTATTCTATTCTATTTGGCAAGCATAGAATAGAAATTTTCTCCATCTCATCTTTCTCTCCATCAATTTTGTGACAACTCTATCAAATCTTCTATAAATAATATCTCATTTTTCTCCTCTTCTTCCTCTTCCTTTTTTTCATCTTCTTCCTTTTCTTCTTTGCTGCTAATTCTTTGTACATGTATTTTTTGGTGTTCTCTCCAATTGCTCGTGTTTGCGTTTTATGTGGCGAGTAAAGTTGGCTCTGGCGTTGAATTTTTTTTTCTAAAACAACGCATCGAAAAATAAGAAAATATAACAAAAATGTATGATTATAGTATTACATACTATATGTCTAACAAGTATATTATATCATATTTATACAGCATATTTACTAAAACGTTTACACGCGAAAAATGAGAAAGTGGTTTGTTTTTGTGTCAAATTATCACATCAAACCCCTTACAAGGTCATTTGCCTAATATTTTTTTTTTCAATATGGTTATCTTACCAATTCACTTATTTTAAAAACAAAATCAAATACTGTAAAAGAAAGGGATTTGAATCCATCAACTAACAGTTGATGTATGAGTTTTGCTGGCTATAATGGGGAGAAAAAACAAAAGAAGATGTTTTTTTTTCACTTGTGTGTTTCCCATTGACACATTTAATGTTAAAAAGGGTTCGTTTGTGTGGGAAATTGGATGTTAACAATACTTCTGCTTTATTTCGTGGGGGTCTCTTAATATCCTTTTTCATGTCAACAATTCAAAGCAATTAATTATACTAGGGGCTTTTCCGGGCTACGCCCGGATTTTTTCCTATAATATTAGTTTAATTTTTATATTTATATTTTAAAAACGAACAAATATGATATACACTGAAACTTGTTATAGAATTATAAACATAAGTGCAAATTTAAAACTATTTGAAATAATTTGTTGTGTTTTATTGGAGTTTTATGTAGGATATTAGAAAGATTAATAAAAATTTAACTAAATTATAAGTTAAGATATATATATATATATATATATATATTCTTTATCTTGGTTATTTATTTTTATATAAAACAATTGTAAAGCTTATAATTAGTACTGTATAAATTTTGATTGGTTTTAAATTATTAAGTTTCATTTATGTACTTGTATTTAAAAGAAAGTACCACCGACTTGTATACCGATTCTTTATTTGTTGTTTTCAATTTATCGTTTTAACCAAAATAATTTTGTCAACCTTTTAACCAAAACTTAAATTTAACAAAAACGGTTTAAGAATTCTAACACCTACGGTTTGATTCTGCCCTACAATCTGAGTTGCAAACCTACAAATTGCATTATTATTATTCTCGCATTTGCCTCGCTTCTTCTTTTGTGTTTCATGGCCTTTTTTTTAGGTTCCATGACCTTTGTCTATGGTGCTTTGATAGTATTGTGTACAAACTCAATATTAAATTTTACTTTAGTTATACACATTCTAAGTTATTATCCAGGCTACACATGTTTATATTGTTTTATATTTATAATAATTTTAAAATTATCAAAATAGAATATCGTGTTTAAAATTGTAACCTTTTAATTAACTGCCATTTTCTATTTTTGGATTTATATATACATAAATTATGTTTTAAATGTACATTTCATATATAATACACATTATGTTAATATTTTTTGTATACGTAATCTTATGATATAATATTTTATAATCACATTTAATATGAGTAACATATACTAATTATTGAATAAAATTAAATTGCATCTTTTTCCCAAAAAAAAATCACTGTTTAAATAAAATATGTTATATAGATATTGAAGCTAACCTAGGGTACATGAAGCTAAGCTGATCACCACCGTGCTTGTATTCCTCCAACATCTGAGGATGATACTCCAGTATCTAATGTTTTTTTTCCAAAGATAAGTGACTGTTAAAACCATTAAAGAGCAGAGGAAAGCAAGATGTGTAGAAGAAGAAATGCTTTTTGTGTTACCTCTCGGTAGATTAATTCTCTGACATCATCATTTGTTAACTTCTTTCTCTCGAAATCAAACTCAAGCTTTGAGATTGGCTGTGTTGATGGTTCACGCTCTGAGTTTGACAAACCACTGAAGTATGGATCAGATAGTGCCTGTAAATAAGCAAAATCAGAACAATGAAAGATAAGAGTTTAAGTCTGTGTAAGAAAATGGGAAATAAAAACAAAAAGGTACATCTTCAGCAGATGCACGGTCTTTGGGATCAAAGGCAAGCAGGCGTTCAAGAAGGCGGGGAGCCAAAGGATCAGCTTTAGAGAACTTATGAGAGAAAGGGACTGGCTGTTTTTTCCTCTGCTAAGATACCTCCTCGCCTTTCATTTCTAATCTGTCATCATTTCAAGATTGCAACATCATATTATAAAAAATTAAAATTAAGTATATTGTACGTTTCTGGCTATGTCCAAGAAACATACAAAGATCTCCAATGTCTTCTGTGTAGATCATTGTCTTATTATACTCACACGATGACTCCCCCGCCCTATACACCATAAATTTTTTCGTTACGTGCTTCAATGTCTACACCTCGTTTTCATCGTCCTTCTCCGAGTCGGTGTCGGTGTCGGAGTTCGGGTCTGAGTCCAACCACACCACTGAGTCCTTACCATACCTGCAAAGACATGATAGAGTCAATACTAAACTCATTCACACAGAAATAAATGATTCAAAACCACTTAAAACCTACTAACAAAGAATTGACCAAGTGACTAAAACTCTTAGATTATTTAATAGGTGTCTAACGGGTCATATGTTCAAGTTGCGTTGCGAAAGGTTTTCTCCTCCAAAAAGAGTGAATTTACGAATTCAGAACCTGCTAGTCATTCAAAAAACAAAATACCAACTAATTTCTAAATAAGAGCCTTATATTATATATGTAGCTAATTAGATACTATACCACTTGATGGCATTTCTCATGACCAATCAGCCAAGATTCCATTTAAAAAAAATATATATATACCAACTTCCTCCAGTAGAAGTTTCAAAAGCAAGACAAACATGAGAGACTATACTAAACACATGAAGACGAAGACATAACATAAAGCTTCATAAGAAAAAAAACGTTGTGTCGAAGTCAATAAACAAAAGGGAGATAATTAGTCTTTAATCAAAGGAGGATTTGAAGTTAAAAACACAAGCAGATTGTAAATTATCTGAAGTTTGAAGCTAAATACTTGTTAATCTAAAGCATTAACCAGATAATAATCAAAATGCAAATTTTCATCGGAACAGAAACACCATTCACCTTGAGAAGATCAATGGTGTCGGCGGCCATGCGTCCCTTGATAGGAAGACTGTCGCGAATCTGCTATCTCTCCACAACAACAGGAGCTGAGCGGAACCATTAGCGACAGTAATTTGAACGGAGGCGACGCATGAAGTAACCAGGCGTCTGAGGCATCTCAGGCGAGTTCCGCCGAAGGAGAAAGCAGTGGAAGGAGACGGGGAGAAGAGTGGGGTTGACGGCGAGAGGGAGGGAGAAGAACATGGTTTCGTTTGTAGAGAAGGTGATCGATCAGAGCTCTTTACGCTTTGAATCGGAGAAGACGAAGAGGCAGAGGCATAGATCCTCGAGACCTCTGTCTGCTTTAGGATTCATCGCGATCTCCGTGCTCTGCAGGTAAATTTTTTTTTTTCTTAGGTTTGTCGAAGACGAAGCCCAGAGTAATAAAAGTAAACAACGGAGTCCCAAACGTAAATACCACAACGGAGACCGAAGTCCATCTGACGTGGCAAAAAGAAATGTTCTGGTTGGAGGATTATTTTTGATGACGTGGCATAGCTGAGAGTTGAGATTATCTCCCTTTTAGTATTGTATTGATCTTCTAATGAAATCTCTTTTTCCATTACTATAAAATAAGATAAGGAATGGAATAGGATTTGACTAGTAACATTGTAAGCTACTAGTAGCGAACCAACTATATTAGTTAAAGCATTAAAAAAAAAACACTTTATTTTAAAATTCCTAAAACTCTATATTTTAAGTTTAAAGATATTGTTTTCCAAAATCAAAATTTTAAATTTAACTTTAAAACTATTTATATTTTATACTAAGGTTTTATATTTGTCACAATTAATTTAAATTCATAATTTTTATTAGCATATATATAAAATATTACAACAATATTAATTAGTAAAATGTTATATTACAATACAAAATTTTAAATAGAAACATAATTAATATTAAAAGTTAAGCAAAATATTATAATATTTCATAAAATTATTTTTGTAATGCATAGATGATCATCTAGTGCACTTTGAAGTAAAAAAAACTCTCTTTATTTTTAATTTGTAGATTACGAGCTAAAAATTATTGAAATCAGGTGATATTAATACTTGTAAATACACTAAATATGAAAAATAAATTTAAGAATCATAAATGTGATGTGTAATAATAAGGACCAAAATGCAAACAAAAATATAAAACTTTAAATTTGCTCAAAACTTTAAATATAGAGTTTCACTTATCAAAATTTCAAATTTGAAGTTTTGAAGCAAAGAAAGTTGGTGCCTATCTATAGTTTCACAAGTTCCATCTTAATTCTTATTTTTCAGCCATATGTAACCCTTTACTTCTAAAGCGTTTGTAACTAAAGTCTTGTTCTTTTTGGTACAATATTAACATTTTATTATATAAAAAAGTTAGTGCCAGAAACATATTTTAAGGTGATAACATTATGATTAAAAGTGGTAATGACATCATAATAGCATAAGATGATAGTATTTGTAAAACATGATAATACCATCGTGCCCCCTAAAATCCAACTATTGATCTTCAAAGTAAAAAAACAATGGTTGGCCGCTTGGCGCTATAACTTGTATACAATGTTTAATATATGAATGCTTACAAAATCAGCTTTAGGGCTTCAAAAAAAGTTTAAATGTTAGACTACTGTTAACGCCATTAACATATTTACCACAATAAACCATATTGGGTGAGAGCCAAAAAATCCACAATTTGTTGTTAGTTCATCTATAGCGACAGTTACTTTAGCCACATGATCATTTACGAATGACATTTAGTAGACATTGTTCCACACTAATCCTTGATTTAGTTGAAAAGATAAAATAATTACAATATTTCTTGTAAGAATCTGTTACAAAGCTAATGTATAATTGGAGTATATAATCTTTATAATTAATGGTAATGAAAGAAATTATAATGAAAATTGCATCGTTAAAGTCATTTATAATTATTATATGATTAAGAAAGATCTTATGATAATAAAGCTCTTGTAGAAATTAATATCTATCAATTTTTTACGTTTACAAAAATAGTATTTGCAAAACTGAATGAAAGGTTTAATAGCAATGTTCATCTAAATGTTGATTGACTACAAATATATTTTTCTATACCGATTCATAAGATATTGACTTTTTCTTTTTCATTATTTTTAGTGAAAAAAATGTGACGCGTATTAGAATATACATTTTCAACATAATTCAATAAATTTAAGATATGTAATACAATCTTCCCCGCTCATTAGTGTTTTTTTGCTTGATTTTTATTGACACCATTTTTATTGGATTGTTACAAATATTTTAGATGATAAAGTAAGAAATTAAAAGTTACAGAAAACGAATAACACGAGAGGAGAGAGAGTTCGTCACCAAAAAGATGCATTTCAATTCACCTCCTCCTACACAATCCCAACAAGCCAAATTCTCTCGAAATCATGGAAAAGTTTTATAAATTAATTTTTTTAAAAATGTAGAACAATTATATTGTAAAAAATTTGAGACAGTAATTTTATAAAAGTACTTTGATCTTAAAATTATTATAAAATATATTTTATGTCTAATATTTTTCATTTCATAATGAATAATATAGTTAAAACAATAAATTTTGATAACTTAAATTGTGAATGTAAAATGTAGAAAAATAAAATTATAAAAAACTCATTTCTGAATTTAGAGGAAAATTAAGATCTAATCATTTATTTTAAAATCATAACTTATTTAATTAAAAAATTTGTTCACTTACATAATGTACCTGCTTAAATATAAACAATGGATTTGGAAATACAAACAAAATAAAGTAATATATTTAAGATAATTTTCACACTTTCTAAACACAAAGAAGATATTGTATATGTTGCAGGATACTTTAATCTTTTCTTGTGCACCGGAAACTTTAATCTTACGTGAAATATTGTTTATCAATACATACAGTTAAAGAAAATTTTAATACCGAAAACAATGCTAATTTCACAAGCACTTATTTTAAGTGCTATAGAAATGAAACCAATATTCGATTCAAACAAAGGAGGTTTATAAGAGAAAGCTGGTTGGATGGAAAACATAAAACATTACAAATTTAAAATTAAATATTAAATATATTTTGTGCTGCTAAACAAAGAAATAAATTGTTAAAATATGTATTTTCAAGATCAAAGTAAGAAATGTGTAAACCAATAAATATCCATTCAAAATTTGAAATGTGAGATAATCTAAATTTCGTTTCTACGACGAATACTGATTTCCATTTCATGACCAGCGACGACACCTTTGAAAAGATACAAGTGTCAAAAGTTGCTACTTTTGATGAATAAGTGGTTGTTAACAAAAATTAGACGCAACTAACTTAAAAAAAAGAAAAGAAACTGTATGATGTGTTTTTTTGTTTGTGTGTTTTTGACTTTTCTTTCGTACATATTTCGTTAAGAATATTGAACATATATGAATTTTAGGTTTCTATAACATTTTTGTTTGTCTCTAACTAACAATTAAATATGTTTGCGTGGGATAATATACATAAACTCTCTTATGAATGTTTTTATATTCTCTTGGAAATTTTAAGCACCTATCCAAAACAGGCAGTTGAAAACATGTCTGGAGAAAACAATGTAAATTCACAATTTTTAACTATTCCAATTATGATGTCATGGGGGTTTTCTGAGTTTAAAACGTGACACCTATGCGGACTTAAATATTCCAATGGAAAACCATGGCTGCCGAAAAGAAACACCACCAGAATAACACTCTCCAACCGAGAGACACAGCGTTTGATCAATCCATGATCAACCCATGACTATCATATGACTTTTGGATTTTAATTATTTTTCTTCAACTCATTTTTCACATTTACATGCTGCCCTTTCATATCTCTTGGGTTGACATGGTTATAACTCAAAGCACCGCCTAGGCCAACCGAATGACCGATCATCACCTTCTCTTGAAGCGCTGACTCGGCCAATTTTGCGTCAACTCGGCTGCGTTTTTAAACACTTGTTTCCATAACGAAAACAGTAGGACATTAAAAATGAAAGGGAGTAAGAACAATGGCATGACAAAGTGACAAAGAAACAATATATAAATTTGTTAAGAAATTTTCTTTTGGAAGGGTTGTGTCTTTTGGTACAAGAAGAAGGGGTTGTGTCTTTTGATAAGCGATGATTCAAAAACGAAACGTTAAGAGCACCGTTTAGCTTACTGATGACATCATACATTTAAACGAAACTAAAACTTGACCATTAGATTGTTATAAAAAAAATTCTTACTGTTCAATTTAACTTTTATTTTCCTATAAAAAATGCTTACATCAACGAAGACAAAAGGTGGTTTCGTATTATATATAGATAGTAATACTCATTGAGTATAAATACTTGTCAAATGTTTTGTTATCTTGTAAAAGGTTTATATGCCCATACCTGATTTAAAATTTAGAAACAATTTTATGTAATATGCAATTTGATTTTAATGCAGATTACTGAAGTCAAACAAAAATTTCAGTATGGTGTAAAAGAACTGTTTGTCATGAGCATATTGAAGATAAACTATATATTTTGGACATATAAATAGATACATCTGTTATTAAGAGGCAAAAGCCTTGAGTGTGCCATGTAATGCATCCAGAGAAGGACCATTTTGACTAGCAATGAATAAACATGCTAATAGACTTAGAGAAGTATTAATCTCATTTTTATTCGATTGTTGCTATTGTGTGTTTCAGAAAAGCATATTTACTAGATGGTTATATATATAAAAAATGTTAATATGTGTATAAGATATGATTTATATTCTACTTTCAACAAATATGTTTAAGACAATTCAGTCATTATCAATGTACAATTTTTTTTTTGACATCCACTCATGCACAGTTCAGTCATTATCAATGTTTGTATTTTATACCAATATTGACTGCTCACTAAATTAATATGTTCATCCTTATGTTGGTATGTTATGTAAAATTTGAACCTTAAGTATTACTGTAAAATGCCTTAAATATTATAAGATAATAGTTTTCCAGTTGATCGTAAAATTTTTAATTATTTCAAAATTGCATATATTCATTTAGTCTTATTTACAATTATTTTTGGATACACCAGAATCCAGATAAAATTTAACGTCTTCCCCCCCCCCCCCCCCCCCCCCCCCCCCCCAAACTGTGGGGTTCTTATCCTAGTAGATGTAAAAGAAATCTGAAAGTAATTGAATTTGATTATGATGAGTTTCTCTCATTCACTCTATCGCAGCATTTATTTAGCAATCAAAATGCTAATAATGACCAGTTTGAACGTACCGTCGCCGTATCTCTCATACACGCTGCTTTTGTCTTTACAATAAGTGTGCATGGGCCGAAACACAATCTTTGACCAGTGCATTAAATCACTATTGTTATTTAATGTATCAATCAATCGGTTAGTATGTAATGGGCTAAATAATTGATTAAATAAAACATTTGAATGATCAAATCCCATTATATGTACATGTTTTCTTAATCTCAGTTTACGTGAAACTACATTTTGTTTACGTGAAACTACATAAAATTATAAATATGTTTCTTAATCCTTGATTTAGTAGTATAAAATTAGGCAGGGATCAGATGTATACAAGCTAAGTATGATTTTTCGTTTAATATGTAAATTGAGCATCTAATCTGAAGAAAAAAAAATGTGTATGTGAGAATTTCTTAACAAAAATGTCGGTTCATCTATATCATCAAATGACACCCCACCCACCTTAGTTTTCTATAAAACTTAAAGATTGAGAGTTTACCACAAAATAACTTCAAGATTGAGATACAGTAGAAACTCTATAAATTAATAGTCTATAAATTAATAAACACTAGAAATTAATAAGAAAAATTTTGGTCCCGAGTTGGACCGGTTCAAACTATGACACAAATATAAAATAATAATTTTTAGAAAGTTTTATTTAAATATATAGTCCATTAAATTATAAATTAATAATATATTTCTATATACATTTTATATAAATACAAACTGAACATTATATTGTTGGTTTTATATTCACAATAAAATTATCTCTATTTTTCTTATCATTTTAATAGATTTTGATAATACTTAGTAAAATTATATCTAAAACCACATTTAAATTACACGAAACATAAAAAATACACCAAATAATATAATAAAACAATATGAAAATAGAATTTTTAAATTTAATTAATATATATACGGTAAAATAAAATATTTTCTTATTTTATAAATAAAAATATTCAAAAATAGAAAAGTTTTTTAAAAGTAAATTTTTTTTGTAAATTAATAACTCTATAGAATTTTTACTGTATGTGATGTATTTTCCAATATCCGAGCGTTGAGATAAAATTCATCAAATTAAGTTTCGTAGCGATATCTGCACGACTTTGATTTTGTATGACATTACCTTTTTCCATTTTCTTGTCTTGGTAACAACCATTTCTCGTTGTGGGTCTAACATACAAGATCATTTCAAACTACATTGAAATCATGTGTACATTTAAAAAAAAATCCTGTTGTAATTAAAGAACCAAGCCTTTAATTCGAACATGTTTTTCTCTGATAAAATTTGTGTCTAATCAACATTTCAGTGAACTACGTATGTGGGATGTAATATGAGTGTTAAACAGCGAATGCTCAAAATGAAAACAGTATCCCACATATGGTCTCGAAATATCGCTAATATCATAATGCCACTATATTGACATTTGATCTTAATCACTTCTAAGGGGTGGGGGAGTTTGATAAAACGTTGTTTTGTTTACACCTATATGATAAAAAAGGAAAAATTGAACTGACCCACATGAAAAATTTGCTAACAAATGTCACTGCAATAGCCCCCTATATATTAATAGAGAATCATTTAAAAGTTATAACTTTAAAGTTTTATTAATTTAAAAAATGTTTTGCTTAAGTGTTATTTAATTAAGGTATTAATTAGGCTTACATGGCAGCATAAGAATCAATTGAAAAATTAGTAAGTCCAAAATTCAATTGTTAAGAAAATTTATATTAATCCAAACATAAATGTATATGATAGACTTAATACTCGGCGATTTCATTAATTTAATATTCGGACTAATATATATACTGTATATGGAACACATTGAAACACATTTTATGATTATGTCATTCGAATATGGTCATATCATGTATTCTACAGATCATTCGAATATGGTTTCGTTTGGAAATTTGATCATATCATGTGTTCTACAAATCACAGAATGAATTAGCAGTCCAATGTGTTTTTTTGTATAGTAACATACATTGCTGACAATCAGTCTAAATTCATTATAAAGCAGGAATAAGGTGTGATCTTCGTATAATATTCAAGCAATAGTTGTATCCAAGTATATAGAACGATGGAATATATTTGAGACCAATATCAATGGAAAATATAATGGATATCCGGTTTATACTATTTCAATGTTGGTTAAGATTTATTTAAATTTTAATTTAACCGAACTGTAGTCAATAAATAATATCATTGTATCATATTTATGGACCGTGTAACACACTCATATACTTAGGAGAATTTAGGTAATTATATATTATGTGTTTAGTCAACAAAGAAATAAATAAATACACATATCTAGATCCACAAACTATTATATACGTAAAAAAAATATGCTTGATCGTCACTTCACCTTGAGCAAAAAATGGTAATTTATATTCAATACTATAAAATTTTGGCACCAAGTAATGTCATTGCCCAAAAAAACTCGGAAGCTAAGGAAAAAATATATATTCGATGTACGAAATAGTTAATGCTCTTATACGTGAACTTAGACCTAACAAGCAATCCTATATAAACTAGGGGTTGTTCTCAACCGAAACCATCATTCTTCGAGCTATCTATTCATCTTCACAGTTAAAGCAAAAAAAATGTCTTCTCCAAATATTAATTTAAAAATCGGGTTTGTCAATTGTTTGTTGTCTTAATATGGCCCATAAGTATATTATTTACTAATTATAGGTTAACCCAATCTGTATTTTTTTTAATATAGGGGATTTCTATTTTATGTTGTTAAATAAAAAATTAATGTTAACATTCCAAATTCTTACACTAATTTTCGATTAGATTCAAATCTTAATCATTGATAAGTTAATAAAAAAATAGAAAATACTTGTATTAGTATGACTTTAAAATATCCAACATAAGAAATTCTAATTTTTGATACACAATTCCAATTATAATTGTTCTCCATCCAAATACATGATTACATAAACAACCCAAAGTTGTGTATATATATATATATAAAACAATCATATATAAATCTTAAATTTTTCAAAACTATATATTTTATATTTTAATTTTATAAATTTACCATGCATAGGTAATATTGTAGTAATTAATTATTACAAAAGCATTGGTGTATCACGTGATATGTAAATATTCTTCATAATAATTGTTTTATTCCGGTCTGGTTACCCAGACTACCTCAAATTTGAATAATAGAACGGCTGTCTCTGACGTATAAAAAAAAATTCCACATTCAGTATTTGTTTTTTACAATTGACACACGTATTAAGAAAAGTACATATCGAACAAGTGGGAACAAAAAATACAAGTGCTTTCTCCTTTGGACGCATCACAAAGGTCCACGCGCATTCGTGAGTGACAACACACAGAGTGACAGAGATACACACCTATATGTGTATGTTATGTACACACAAGTTTGTGCATGTCAGAGTTTCAGAATATTGCCATTTTTACGTGTGGAAAAATATCAGCATATATACAAAAAAAAAAGGTAAATGGTGATAAATTAGTGGGGGCAGATGGAAATTATGGAATATATTACATCTAATTAACTAATGCCACCTTAATCGCATATTTGACAAAAATGTTTTGTCGTTTACTTCTCTTATTCATTACAGGATTGCAATTACAACTAGGATGGAGAAATAAAGATTTCAACGTTTACCTTTGAAAAATGCCTAGAAACTAATTTGACACCAATTCACAATCAAGTTGGACACAATCTGTCCCCCCAACTTTGGTTTTGCATTTCGCAATGAAGAAACTTTGTTACTGGCGATTAGCGAATTTATCAATGACATGACATGTCCTTTATTATATGCAAATGTTTCTTACATATAGATATGTAGGGTATTAAGATCAACAACGCATAACTTATCATTCCTAAATATCTCATCTTTAAATGTGTTCAATCAGTTGAGTTGACGGCCCTTGAGTTTGAATGTACATGTGTGTTTTGATGTTACTAGCTTTTGAATTCGCTTCGCAAACAAAATTGGGATGATCTGTTCCAATACAGTCAATCTATCAACTATACCATGGACTATACCTAATCTACGAAAACATCAAGTTTAAAGCTCTTTTGTTTCTTCTATTTTCTCCAAATTTATTTTTGTATTTTATATAAATAAGAGACATGTAACATATTATGCGGAGGAATCTTCATTTTCTACAAGTTAGAAAATTTGGGAGCTTCGGGATTAGAATAGTCTAAATAGTTGGATTAGTGTTGTAACAAAAACATATAATTGGATAAGTGTTTCAGTTTTTATATCCGTCTTTTAAGGTTAAAAGTTAGTAGTTTGACAATATCTACTCCCGTTATACAAGCATTACAGTGATACGATACCTACATCACTTATATATACATACTTTTGATTTGGTAATAGTTTAATTCCCACTAATTTAACCACGCGTCTATGGTCGGGTGGTCAAAGCGTTCCGTGGATCCCTAAAAGGACCCGAGTTCGAATCCACACCACATCAGATTTTTACGCGTGTGGCCACCAGGGCTTTCACATTATTCTCTCTCCGGGTAATGGTTTACCATTTTTATTTCATTGTTGCAGCTAACTAAGAAGCGCTGCATAATGCCATTTTGACTCGTTATTGTTGAGTCAGTTCTCGCACAATTATACATATGGATGTATTTGTAGATATCATGCAACGTATAAAGTCTGTAGCAAGAAGCATTTTTTGTAACATGTAGCATGAAGCATAATTTTAAGAATGTGGCCGTGGAACATATAATTGGATAAGTGTTTCAGTTTTTATATCCGTCTTTTAAGGTTAAAAGTTAGTAGTTTGACAATATCTACTCCCGTTATACAAGCATTACAGTGATACGATACCTACATCACTTATATATACATACTTTTGATTTGGTAATAGTTTAATTCCCACTAATTTAACCACGCGTCTATGGTCGGGTGGTCAAAGCGTTCTGTGGATCCCTAAAAGGACCCGAGTTCGAATCCACACTACACCAGATTTTTACGCGTGTGGCCACCAGGGCTTTCACATTATTCTCTCTCCAGGTAATGGTTTACCATTTTTATTTCATTGTTGCAGCTAACTAAGAAGCGCTGCATAATGCCATTTTGACTCGTTATTGTTGAGTCAGTTCTCGCACAATTATACATATGGATGTATTTGTAGATATCATGCAACGTATAAAGTCTGTAGCAAGAAGCATTTTTTGTAACATGTAGCATGAAGCATAATTTTAAGAATGTGGCCGTGGAATATGGCTCCATAATTATTTATAATATAGTTCATTTGTGAATGGATAAAGGCAAACCAAAAGACATTTCGTTACAGAAAAAAGACAGCTTTAGCTAGTACCTCAAAAATCAAAGAAGTCCATTTTTCCTTGCTTAGTATGTCCAATGAGCTGACCAAATTCCACCAAACTTACCCCTAATACGTCCCCCAATTAAGTAATAAATTAACTTCAGAATATGAGCTAAATCAAATAACGAATTTCTTTACAAAAAGGTGAATAAGTTGATATGGTTGAGAGAAGTAGAAAGATATCGTTGTCTTGATTGTGGCATCAAAATATTACCAAATAATAGCACACCCAATAAATCCTCGAGAGCATGATTATTAAGGGTTCTTAGGGTGAAATTCTTAGCGAAATATAAGAACCCGTCTCTTAACTTTTAACTAAAAAAGTTAAGAACCGGTTCTTAAATAAGAGTTTTAAGAGTCGGTTCTTAATTTTTTCCGTTAAAAGTTAAAAAATGGATTCTTATATTCCGCTAAGAACTCACCCTAAGAACCTGTAATAATCATGCTGGCTTGCTCGATCACTAACTACGTGTCGTTCTTAAGCTTCTCGGACGACTGGTAGTTGTAACGTGCAACTCGTGATTTTTTCATAAGTAGTAGACGTGTTACTTTTATCTATATTTTATCAAATTATTTTCCTTCTATATTAATGTCAGTCCATACGATAATATTGTATTTGTTCGGACCGCTGGGAAGTCGCAGCCTATAACCTAACGTATATTGCGAAGAGGATATGAATAAATGAATCCATATTCACATAAGGTAGTATCGTAAGAAAAGAAAACCTCATTTTATGACTATAGATGTCAATGCACCAGTGGCAGTCAGCCATGCATCGTAAATAAACTATTTCATACTCGTTTGATCACCAAAACATTTATGACCAAGCTGTTACATTAATCACCAATTTGCTACAAGAACGTACCCACGTTTTATAAATATCAAGGTATGCCGTCCGTCGTTAGAAAAAAAATTCATATTCATTTGATCATCCGCAAAACATTTATATGAACAAGTTGTGTGTTTTGAATCGAATTGTCAACTCGCAAGTTGTTACAAAGAAAGATGTAGCCACGTTTCATAGAGTCACTTGTATATAAATTTTCTAAAGCTAGGAACCAAGACTAAGCTGAAGTTTTTTCCTAAATATATCAATTAAATATGTTGTATCTAAAAAAAAACGGTTAAAGAAGTGGGATAAATCTATAATTCTCATAAAAAAGATAGAAAGACTTTATAATTATGCTGAAATTCTTTTCTTTCTTTCTCTTCGTCAAATTCTTCCAAAATTCTTTAAATATTCAGTCTATAAAAAAATAAAATATATATATATATAAAGAAGAAAAAGTTTTTTTTTTTATAAAAACTTTATTGGTTTGGATATTTCCTAGCACTTCCGTAGAAATCCTAATTTCAAAAAGGAAACAGGAAAAGTCGTAAAAAATTATACAAACTCAAAAATTATGAGTAAAAAATAATATAAGAAGATATTTTTAATTCCGAAATTAAGCAAATCTAAACAAAAATTGGCTTGTTGTATTAATTTCCTGAAATAATAATACTGTCATAATTTTTCTTTATGTGAGTTTCTTTTCCAAATATGAATCAAAAATGATTTTACAAACTGTCTGTTTTGCCACTAGTAGACTCCAAAGAGCCAAAGTTTTGGTGGTGACATTTGATATCTTAATTAATTATAATTATATGAATTAAAATGACAACAAAATAAAAAATTTATAATTTTTTTCTAAAGTACCATTGTTTGCTGTTAATTTTTCAAATACTATTATACGTATTTATACAATTATAGTATTAGTAATACAACTAATAAAAAGAATTAATAATTTTTGTAATACTAGACTTAATAATTCTATTATTTATTTTATAAAACTAGAAAATAAAATAATAATACGTATTCAAATACTAGAATTAATAATTTTTGTGGTATTATTAGTTCTTTTTGTAATTGCATAATTTTCAAATTTTTGTGGTATTATTAATTTTTTTTATTTCCGCAGAGAAAGTATCATAAATTTGTTTCCAAGAAACATAGACTGGATTGGAAACTTCCTTATTGTCAGTTGCGAGTTCCAAAGGCGGAGAGGGGCTTGATTTGTGGATGAACTTGTTGAAGTTATATTTTATGATTTTATCTGAATGTTTCAAGTTGGGTTACTTGTAGATGATAGTTTGGTCACGCTAACTCATTGTAGAATCCATAGGAAGAAGCTTCTGATACCACTAATTAAGAATATGGTAATTGTATGAGAGTTACAACTTACAATAGATATAGTCATGGAGATAATATACAAAAGATACATAACAACAGAAAAAATCGAATAATAATTGATGATGTATCATATCTTCATTGCTTATGAAACACCTCACCAGCCATTCATCCCAACATTTCCAGAAGCATCGACGAATCTAGTCTCAGTCTATGATAAATTAATTAGAAGACATAATAACATAGATGCAGTATATTCCATTCTTGTAATTATCAACATATCTTTTTGTTTGTATTCTCTCACAGGTCATCTGATAGTGAATTGTTGTAGAAAATACCTGTTGAAATTAGCTTGCTTTTCACATTGAGGATCATTTAAACTCGTTAATGCGCTTCTGCAATATTTTCACATTAAAAGTTAGAAATTTAAGTTACTCAACAGTGTGATTAATCTATATTTAGGGTGCTAACTATCAAAAGATAATAAGGAATGAAGTTGTACTTCCTACACAGATTAGTAAAGGAAAAAAAATAAATGTGAAAACGGGAATTGATTACTCCCTTTTAAAGACTACTTTAAGGGTGAATTATAATTTAAATACAACAAGTTTGTCTAAGTGCGAATGTGGAAACAATTTGATTGAGCTGTCTAAGTTAATCAACAGTTGAAACGGAAAAGCGCAAGAAGAATTTAGGAGCCAGGTATAAAATTAGTTATAATACCAAAAAAGTATTACGCCATAACTCGGATATATGACATCACATTATCCTTCTTCTCTATCTCCCTCCTTATATATACACTTTCACAACCTTCCTTACCATATATATCACTTCACTCTACATACAACACTTTAGTTTAGCTTATTTCCAACTAATTATCCCAAAATAAAATAAATTATCAGTTTAGTCCCCAAGAAATCAAGAATCATGCTAAAGATGGAGATCAATGGTGGCACTTCGGCTGCTACACCTACTGCCTCGGCCGTGGCTGTCGCCACCGTGAAAGAAACCACTACTCCCATCAACTCTCCTTCTCCCACTTCTTTACCTCCGCCGCCGCCTCTTTCGCCCCAGCAGACGGTGGTGCTAAGTCCTTGTGCGGCTTGCAAGATACTGCGGCGGAGGTGTGCTGAGAAATGCGTTTTGGCGCCGTATTTTCCTCCGACGGATCCGGCGAAGTTCACAATCGCCCACCGTGTCTTCGGAGCTAGCAACATTATTAAGTTCTTGCAGGTACTTTTTATTAATACTAAACAGTCTCCTGTGGTTATCAATATATTATTTTTTACAATATAAAGCGTTGTTGTTTTGGTTTTAGTGGTTAATATAAATACTTAACACCAAATGTTTTTATTCCTTGTATATATAGTAATTTACCTTTAATTTCTTAATTGAAAAAAAAAACTGGTATCCAAAATGTGAAAAGCAAGTTAAAGTGGTTAAAAGTCTAGTTATTGAACAATAATGGGTTCATAAGTCATGTTACCGGAACTAGGCCCTACAACTGCAATGAAAGGTCAATAACAAACTTTCCTCAGAGCTACATGCAGCCTCTTACTATTAACCCCTGTTCAGTAACTCTAGACGCTAGTCGGATGGTCGGATTGGGCCTAGCGCCTAAAGAAAAAATCGGGGATTAATTGAAAATTATGCTGGGCGGAATTTTTAGATTGTTTACTATGTTATAAAACATATTAATCTTTAATTGTGTATAACATTAATACATTTTCATGTTTAAGATTGTATAAAACACACAAATAGAATATATAAACTTAATATAGTGTAATTTTCATCAAAATTATGAATATAAATGATATTTATAAAATTTTAGATCAAATAAATAAATCAAAATATTGTTAAAATAAAATAAATAAAAAATAATTTTTTAAAAAAATAGATTAGGCGGCCGCCTTGGCGGTTAGGCGGTCATTTAGGCGGTCTAGGCGGAGAAAATCGGATATCCGATTTTTCAAACCGATTTGGCATAAATCAGGGCGGAAGAATGACGCGTACCGCCCAGGCGGCTAGGCAGCCGATTTTTAGAAAAGGGCTATTAACATATCTAACCCTTTACAAAAACAAAAATGTTTTCTGAATTTTATTGTCTAATTCTAAAATTCCTTTTCACCTTTGAAAAATTCATGTGAGATTTCTTTACAGTCAAACATCAAAACACAAATTCACAATCAATGTTAAATGCAAAATTTCAGTCATTTAAAACATTATATGCCACAATCCACAGAATGTCCAAGACTTCTATATCCTCTTCTAAAAAGCATGTTTTAGTGAAAGATGATTTTGTTTTTTAACATATACATTTTGTTTTCGGTATCAGGAACTTCCAGAATCTCAAAGAACAGATGCCGTTAATAGCATGGTTTATGAAGCAGGAGCTAGGATGAGAGATCCAGTTTACGGTTGCACGGGTGCGATATACCATTTGCAGAGACAAGTGAGTGAACTTCAAGCACAACTTGCGAAAACTCAAGTAGAGCTAGTGAGCATGCAACTGCAAAGATCAGATCTACTGGAATTGTTATATAAAATGGAACAAACAAAGTTAGCAGCACAAGAGCAAGGACAACAAAATATGTCCTTTGAGAGTTCATTTGAAAGTGGCGACGAGTTCATTAGTAGCCCCGACGAAGTGACCAATGATTTGGGATTCCTTGAGGACAACAACAACAATAATTCATCAAAGTCGTGGTGGGATCCGCTTTGGACATGATCATAACTTGTGGTATTATTAGCTCACGTTAAAGCGCTTTAGTGGTTACTTCCGTATGCATATTAAAGATATGATATATGGGAGTTTTTTTTATATTTATTTTTTTCTAAGTCAACCAATCATAATATAAGCACGTAACAAAACTGCTTAAGATTTGTCAAACATGTTACGTGTTAGTATTATGTAGGGATAGAAAAAAGAGAGGTTGTATTAATTAAGATTCTAAGATTCTTCTCCTAACGCTAATGAAGGAGTTAATTGAGATGCATTTAAATTTCATGGCTAGACTATTTGCTTACTACATTTTTGTTATAATTTCTTTATTCCATTTGAAAAGAAAATATGTGTCTTAATGACATCGAACTACCGAGTAGAGCAACCCCAAAGAAAGTTTCGGTGAATGTGACATTTTACGGATGCTTCGATTAATAATCATTATTGTGTTGCTTAAGAATGAGAAGAATGTCATTGTTAATCTTTCTTCTGCTCACTAGGAAGCGACGAACGTGCAGCATCGTTTTCTTCTGACGTGTTTTTTGTTTGTTGTGCATTTTATGAATAATATAAAATACGAACGTCTTCAAGTTCTTGAAAGCATTCAATCTGAAAGACGATTTAACTCCATTAGTTAAGAAAACGACAGTTGACAAAACGATTTAACGCATGACAGGTCCCTGTAGACTAACATCGAGTACAAGACATTACGCGTTTGCTCCATGCGGCAGCATGTATACATATGTTTACGATCTATTTATACGCACTCACCATGTATGTGTGGACAAATAAATTGCAATGAGGTTATTTTATGATAATTAACTGACCAGGAAAACAAAGAGTGTTTACCGACATTGTATCACAAAATGTCCACGCTGACTCAAAACACTATTTATATGAACGGTTTAAGTAACATTCATAAAGAACAAAATCAATAGTGGTCCAAAACTGGTGTATACATTTTACCGACATCATGTGCATGCCACGTGACAGGGTAAATAATATTATGTGCATCGCTAATTAGTTATTTGTGTGGCACAAATAGGCTGTACCCATATTTACCCAGGACATAAGAATTGAACCGTACCCAAACATAACAAAAAAAGAATTAAAATCAAGGGGAATTGGGCTGTATAACATTCAAACAATTAATAATTCACTAGCTATATAAATATTCTAACTATACACCGTTTCTCTTTTATAAATAATAACCATATTGTCCTCATGAATAATTGGAGAAACCTACAAACAAAAACCAAAATTTAATAATAGTTAATGTGACAATGTTACTCGTGTCTCTTTGTTAGTCATACCTTTTAATAATCACACATATCTTTAAATATTATTTTTATTAGTAAATATTAGAAAGATTGATCAATTTTGTTCAGATGTGTAACACCTCCCGATAAACTCTATTGTGTTCATGGTGAAGGATTACAGTGAGCAGACACAAAAACTATTTCATTTTTTTTTCTTCTTATCTTAAATCATTGATTACTTACAATCATGTTTTTACTTTAATACTCTGTTTTTGTTTCTGGTTTTGTTTTCCAGATACAGTGGTGAAGAATAACGGCGGCGGATCAGTAATAATGTCGTCTTGTCGGAAAAAGAAAGGAGATGAAGACGAGCTCTATATAGATGATGAAGAATAATGATTGTGAGCCTAGTAAATGTGTGTCACCATAAACATGTCTAAAAAAGAGAAATGAAGAAAATGAACTCTCATACTATATCCGGTGAAAAGAATAGTATAGTATATATATTTTAGTGTACTTATTTATGTAAGGGTACCTTACTATTTGAGACATATATCTATACTATTTATTAAAGATATAATAATGTGTCATGTTTTCAAATTTGATAGTTCTCTTCTCCGTAATTTTGTGTGATTGATTGTAATATAAAATTCATTTTTCTCGAGTGTTGGAAAAATTTGATTATTTGTAAGATTTGCTTACTATACTACTTAGACTATATGAAATAGAAGATATACAACATGTTAACCAAGTAAATGACATCCAAGTGTCAAATATTGAAAAACAATTTATAGATTGTATTTGGGTTTGTAGGTTCCTGCTTAGGGTTTAGATTTACTAAGTAGAGGTTTGGGTATAGTAAACCATATTAAATACATTCTATTTGGGTTTATGCTTCCTTGATTAGGGTTTAGTTTTACTAATTAGTGGCTTGTCTTGTATTGTTGTATTTTTCGGGTGGGGAGAGCTTACTGTTTGCATTTCATACTTTGGATACATCACTGGACAAATTTGATTATTTGGAACATTCGTTTACTATATTATTTAGATTATATGGAATAGAAGATATGCAACATGCTAACCAAGTAAGTGTGCCTTCAAGTGTCCAATATTGGAAAACGATTTATAGATTGTATTTGGGTTTATAGGTTTCTGCCTAGGGTTTAGATTTACCAAGTAGAGGTTTGTGTATAGCAAGCCATATTATATACATTCTATTTGGGTTTATGCTTCCTTGATTAGGGTTTAGTTTTACTAATCAGTGGCGTGTCTTGTATTGTTGTATTTTTTCGGGTGGGGAGAGCTTACTGTTTGCATTTCATACTATGGATACATCACTGGACAAATTTAATTATTTGGAACATTTGTTTATTATATTATTTAGACTATATGGAATAAAAGATATGCAACTTGCTAACCAAGTAAGTGTGCCTTCAAGTGTCCAATATTAGAAAACAATTTATAGATTGTATTTGAGTTTATAGGTTCATACCTAGGGTTTAGATTTACTAAGTAGAGGTTTGTGTATAGTAAACCATATTAAATACATTCTATTTGGGTTTATGCTTCCTTGATTAGGGTTTAGTTTTACTAATCAGTGGCGTGTCTTGTATTGTTGTATTTTTTCGAGTGGGGAGAGCTTACTGTTTGCATTTCATACTATGGATACATCACTGGATAAATTTGATTATTTGGAACATTCGTTTACTATACTATTTAAGAAATAGAAGATATGCAACATGCAAACTAAGTAAGTGTGCCTTCAAGTGTCCAATATTAGAAAACAATTTATAGATTGTATTTGGGTTTATAGGTTTGTGCCTAGGGTTTAGATTTACTAAGTAGAGGTTTGTGTATAGTAAACCATATTATATACATTATATTTGGGTTTATGCTTCCTTGATTAGGATTTAGCTTTATTAATCAGTGGTGTGTCTTGTATAATTTTCAGTAGAGGTTTAAGTGAGATGCAATAGTACATGCGTAACCGAGATAGAATAGTATACACGCAATCTGGTAAGCATTAACTTCTTCATGCATTCATCTTCTTTCATCTATGTTTATTTATGTGGTAAAAAATTAAAGTGACGTGGTTCTTTTTTCTTTTGTAAGTTGTGCAAAAGTCACATAAATTGTGGGCCACATATGTTGGTGTCAACATCACTCTTTATCATTTGTCACCGATAAAGACACATATTTTACATGGACGACGTGGACTTACCTTATTCCCTTCACCTGCTACTTGTAGGACAGAGGCTTATAACTAGATGAAAGGAGACACATTTGTTACTTCCTTAATTATGTCAAAATCATTGACCTGTACTTAATTAAACTACTAAACTTAGATATCTCGCAAATTCTTTCTAAAATCCAATCAAATTTCATAAATATCCATACACTCTATATTTCTGAAATAAAAAAAAACTGAAATCGAAACCAAACCAGCCGGCATCATCGAACCACGTAAACAATCCATAATAACTAGAAGACATGTTTTGATCGGCAACCCAATCAAAAATCGAATACATATTCAATTTTAAAATAAAATCTACATACCTAAAAATATTAATTATATTTAATTTACAATAACAAATATCTTAATAATATTACGTATATACAGAATTATCCAAATATTATTTTATCAAAAAAATATTTCAAATTATATAAATTATTTAATATTTATTCGAAAACATGATCTATGCTATATTTTCTACGAAAATACTAACTATCTATAAAGTTACCTAAATTAACTGAAATTTTAAAAAAAATAAAACCAAATTAGATTTTGGTTTTTTGGTTTTTAGGATATTAGCCGGTTTCAAATTTTATATACGAACTGAAATTTTTAAAAAATTGAATAAAACCAAATAAGTATTATAAATAACAAATTCTACATAAAAAAAAACAAAAACACTGAAAATAAAATACATATGTAGAACAAATAAAATAGACGAAACTTAACACGATCTATCAAAGTTGACAAATAATATGACATAAGAGAATTTCATAATGATTAATAAAATATATATTTTCCGACAAAAAGTTTGAAATATGTTTTTCGTTTTTGGATTTAGATATATATTACTATTTTTTGGTCAAAACTATATATATTAATATTTAATTATTTTTGTTATAGTATGAACATAGTGGCATGGAAAATGAAATAAGTTCGGATATAGTAACTTTGACCACGTAAGAAAATGGCTTCATACCTCAAATTTGTGGCCAAAGCTAAAAAAAACAAAAGGTTCATCTCAATTTAAAAGAAAATTAAAGGCTTACAAGGTTTGAGAAAAAATGATTTGTGTATGTATTTATGCCAAAATATCATCAAACATTGGTTCTGAATTTTTAAATCCGTGAAAAAAGAATTTTAAAATCCATGAACCAAAACTCCCAAAAAACGTTGATCGAAACGGGCTGATATCGATAATTCTATGTTAACGCTGTTATATGCTATTGAAATAAAGTTTTAACGCAATTAGGGTATATAATTGTAATGATTATACAAATTGGCTTTACCTTTCCTAGTCGCTTTGTTATCATAAGCAGCCGAAAGGAAAGAAACAAAGTACCTACCTTCAGTCCTTCCAGTTTCATAATGACATCAGTTAGATATAATCTCTTCACCAGGTTTTATAGATTTTTTTTGTGCCAAAATTTTTCTGAGCAAGTTGGGGATGTAGCTCAATCGGTAGAACGCTCGCTTTGTATGCGATAGGCACAGGGATCCCTCACATCTCCAAAACAATTATTTTTTGTTCTCGAGTCTCTGACTCATGCCACCTCCTATCTTTAATTTTTATTTTTTAGGAAAACTGATAGTAATCTAAATGTCGAACGGGTTTAAACGGTTACAACCGGAGATAATCTAAAGGCTAGACAATAAACGAAAAGTACAACAATGAAAACGGTATATGTGTTAAAGAGGCAAAGATACCAGTAGAGACTTCACTTTAGACCATGAAACTGACGTTCCGAAACAAATACTAAAGTCGGGATATGAACCGACAACATGGACTCTAAACACTGGGGTTGAATACGGTTGGTAGACACCAACACTGATGATGAATCTTTAATTCTAAAACGTTAAATTTTATGCGAATCTTCTCAAAAGTGAGATTTAATAGTGTTTTGAGATCCAATATAATTTTTTTAATAAAAATTACAGAATTATTTAATATAGTTTAAAATATATATATATATGACAATTAATGATATTAGATAATAAAGATTTGATAAAAAACTTTGTCATTTATTTTTGATTTTATATTATTAAAATTAATCAATTAAAAAATTAAATTAACCATATAATATTTTTTAGATTTTTTTGTATATGTTATATTTTAAAATTTTAAAAATGTAAATCACTAAAATTGTTGAAAGTCCCACATTAAGAAATTTGTGATCAATGTTTAATGTTTTAAATAAAAACTATAATTGATCATTAATAGAAATCTCATTTCATAATTATCCAAATTAAAATATATATTCATTTTAATATCACTTACATAAAAAAAATCCATAAATATTTTAATTTCAACGTTATAGAAGTATGTATCATACTTGAATTGATAAAAACTAAATATTTGTGCGATTTAACTTGATAAAAATTTTAAATATATTTTACATAATATGGTTATTATCATTATAAATATATTTTTTTTATAAATAATTATTTAATAAATATTTATTTCGCGTATGATGCAGAATATTTTCTAATTAACTAGTTAAAATAAACAATCATCTTTTGCTAGTTCCAGTTAAGAAGTAACCATGAGCCCAATCAACTGTTTCGGGTGGGCATACGCGATATGACGGAAAATGAGAGTTTTTCCTGACCATATTTTGGCAAATTACCTTGGCATTTTCTAGCTTGAATATGAGAGTCTTTAGGATAAAAGACAGTGTTATCGACTTATGAAGGATTGATCATCTCCAGCCGGTAACTGAACGATGAGGCCTGAGCACAAGCACTGAATGAAAATGAGTTAAGTTCGCTTGTAACGATATAATTATTAATTACCCAAGCAACATTCACCACTGACCGAACAAAGACGACGGTCTACCTGATTATTAGATGGAAGAATAACTTTGAGTTAGCCGACGATTATATCTCAACTTTCAAACATGGAATAATCTGACGTGATGCTAGCAAACTATATATGGCCACGTAGTCACATGTAACGACTCAATTTCAATAACTAATTAGTTGACATTTTCAGTCAAAAAATTGTGTTCCTAATCAGGTGTAACTCGTAACTAGCCAAGAAGTTTTGAAACTAAAAATTGTGACGGATGCTAATAAATTTCTTAACATTAAGATTTTTTAAATGTCTGAAAAAATCTTGCCCAGTTGGATTTATTTCGAACTTTAAACATTTTTATACTTTTAAATTTAAAATTGAAATATTACTAGTATATTGGTAAAATTGATGTGTTGCTTATCATTGTTGATGTTCTAATAATCTATCACTACAAGAAAACACATGCTTAACGACGAAAATTAACGAGGAAAAACAATCCTCGTAAATTTGCGTCGAGTTTACGACGAATTTACGTGAAAAACTAAAGTCATCCTTATTTCCTCGTAACGTAACGACAAAACTGTTTCGTCGTAAAGTGGATGTAATTTTACGAGTATTTTACGAGGAAAAACTATTTCCTCGTAAATACGACGTAAACTTTGCGTGGTATTTACGAGGGAATAGTTTACGTGTATTTAGCGAGGAAATTTTTGAATCCACCAACTTCATAGGTGTTACACGTTTTTTTTGCCCACCTAATTAATTTTCGTCGTAAATTCATTGCAAAATTACAAGATTCGAATTTTCCTATAAATATGGATGTTTGAACATCATTTTAAACACACCAACAACAAAAAACGTGAAAGAAAAAAAATGGCTGGCTCCGGGACTATTTACGAGTTGCGGAAGTGGATGTATATGCATAGAGATGCTAACGGGAGAGTGACGAAAGAATACCTTGCGGGTCTGGAGACATTTATGCATCAAGCAGATTCAACACCGCTCGCCCAAGAAAGTGGTAAGATGTTCTGTCCTTGTCGGAAATGCAACAATTCGAAACTGGCAAACCGTGAAAATGTTTGGAAGCATTTAATAAATAGAGGTTTCACGGCAAATTACTATATCTGGTTTCAACATGGAGAAGGTTTTAATTATGATCAGAATGAAGCTAGTAGTAGTAATAGCAATTTTCAGGAAAAAGAACCGGTTGATCATCATTTGCATAATGAACATAGTTACCATCAGGAGGAGATGGTAGATTATGATAGGGTTCATGATATGGTAGCTGATGCATTCGTAGCTCATGATGATGTTTCTAGTGATGACGAGAATGTCGATGTATCCGATTGATGTATTTGTTTTATGAATAAGATGAGGGAGTTTGTTTTATGAATAAGATAATGTGGGGTTTGTTTTATGAATAAAATAATACCGGGAGTTTGTTTTATGAATAAGCAAATGTGGGAATTGTGGTTTGGAATGGAAATAAAGATGGGGTTTGGAGTATATGAAGTAGAAAATAAGGAATATGGGGTTTGGGGTTTCGGATTCAAGGGATTTAAACATAACACTCGTTAATTCCACGTACCAAAAAATCGTCGTAAAGGACTCGTAGGTCAACGAGGAAATAACGAGAAAATATAAAAATACAGAACGCGGGACTCGTTAATTCCACGTAGGACAAAATCGTCGTAAATACCACGTACGATGAATTCGTCGTAAAAACCACGTAGGATGAAATCGTCGTAAATACAACGTAAGACAACGAGGAAATAACGACGAAACCTAAAAATAAAGATGGGGTTTGGAATATATGAAGTAGAAAATAAGGAATATGGGGTTTGGGGTTTCGGGTTTCGGGTTTCGGGTTTGGGGTTTGGGGTTTCGGGTTTTTGGTTTTGGGTTTGGGGTTTAGGGGTTCGGGGTTTGGGGTTTGGGGTTCGGGGTTTAGGGGTTCGGAGTTTGGGGTTTCGGGTTTAGGGGTTCGGGGTTTCGGGTTTCGGGTTTTGGATTTCGGGTTTCGGGTTTCGGGTTTGGGGTTTCGAGTTTGGGGTTTCGGGTTTAGGGGTTCGGGGTTTGGGGTTTCGGGTTTTGGATTTCGGGTTTCGGGTTTCGGGTTTGGGGTTCTAGGGATTTAACCATAACACTCGTTAAAAATAACGACGAAACTTAAAATTAAATATGGGGTTTGAAATATATGAAGTAGAAAATTAAAGATGGGGGTTTGGGTTTCGGGTTTCGGGTTTGGGCTTTCGGGTTTCGGGTTTGGGGGTTGGGGTTTGGGGTTTCGGGTATGAGGTTTCGGGTTTCGGGTTTCGGGGTTGGGGTTTCGGGTTTCGGGTTTGGTTAATTCCACGTAGGATGAAATCGTCGTAAATACCACGTAAGCATAAATCGTCGTAAAGACCACGTAACCAGAAATCGTCGTAAAGACCACGTAAGCAGAAATCGTCGTAAAGACCACGTAAAAAGATTTAAACATAAAACACGTTAATTCCACGTAAGCATAAATCGTCGTAAATACCTCGTAGTGTAAAAACTAGAAAAAAGGGAAAATGATCAAAATACCAGAATAACATGTGGCAAGGCTTCCAGCAATTATAATACGTAAGTCTCGCCCACATGAATTCTAATATCTTATCTTTTTCCTATTTTTTTCAAATATTTATAATTTGAATATGATTTTGCTGAGGAATGTGATTTCAGATAGGTGTATGATTTGGGAGTTTATGTGTGGTTTGAGAATGAGAGTTGTGGGTATATTTATAGGAAAGCAAGCCTCGTTAATTCCACGTAGGTAAAATCGTCGTAAATACCTCGTAAACAAAAACACGGGCCTTTGTGATTCCTCGCAATTTCCTCGTTAAAAAAAACACGGGTCTATGTAACTGCTCGCTATTTCGTCGTAAACTTACGACAAATTTGCGACGATATGTAATCTTATATATACACCCGAGCGCTCACTCTTTCTTTCCTCTCCACTTCCTCTCCATTTCGTAGCAATGGTAAGCCTCTCTGATTCCTCTCTAATTTGGTTAGTTTAGGATAGATTAGGTGGTTAGTATAGGGAATTTAGATAGGTTTGCGGATTTTATGTTATTTAGTGTTGATTCGGTGGATAATGTTGATTTTAAAAATTTCATTTTTTTCCTAGGTTCGAAAAGGAAGACTTACTGCCCATTACAGAGAGATCTTCGGTGAGCCGGGTAGTCGTTTAGACCCGGCCTCTTCTTCCGCTCCCAGTTCTTCGGGCCAGGAGACTGTCCCCGAGACTCAGTACACTCAGAGAGTCTCTGGGTCTACTTCTTCTAGTGCACCATCGGCTCCTCATGTGCCTCCTCCGATGCCTCCTCCTGTGCCTCCTCCGATGGCACCTCCGATGGTCGCCGATATTCATCCTGATCTGATGGTGCCTCCGAGTGCTTCTTACTCGCAGTACACTGTAGAGGACATTCTCAGTCTGCCAGGCAGAGAAGGTTTACCAGTCATCGACCCAGACCGACCGGACGGAACATTGTGGTATGTTGCATTAATTTTTTTTTTAATTCGTTTAAATTTCTTTTATAACATTAAAAAATAATTTATATTTTAAATTTTTATTTTCCAGGTGGGGGGGTTGACGGATGTCTTGCATCGGACGTAACCGACACGATCAAGGGTTACTTCTCCATGGCACATCCAAACTGGAGTAAGACGCCTCACTACGTCAGAAAGACGTGGTTCAAAATTTACGCTGTAAGTTTCTATTAATTAATTATATATATTTTAATTTTTTCATGATTTATATATATACTTTCTAAAAACTAATTGTTAATTTATTTTTTCCAACAGCAAAAATATAATTGGGCCTTGGGGATCACTGAGAGGGTGAGGAAGAAGTTTAACGCGAAAGCGAAAGTTCACTTGTTGGACACGGTCTCCAACTGGAAGGGTGACTGGATCGTGAAGGGGTATGAGCGTGGCAAACCCGCTGAGCTCACCACGGATGTGTGGGATGGCCTCATCCGTTATTGGCGCCTTCCTGATTCCATTAGAATCGCCCAGTCTTGCTCTAACTCCCGTAACACGGTCGATGAGCACGGGAACGGGCCGATGCTTCACACTACGGGCCAAAAACCCCACGCCGGTGTCCGTTTGGAAATGGTAGTTAAATATTTTATTAAATAATTTTTTTAATACATATATTATTTATTCTAACTTTCTTAACTGTTTTTTAGGCCAAAGAGACGGGACATCTCCCGTCTCTTTTGGAACTTTACGAGAGGACCCACAAGAACAAGGCAGGCGTATTTGTAGATGGCAAGTCCGAGCAAATCTACAACGACGTAGTTGCTCGGGTTGAAGACCGCCAGACTCAGCTGACCAAGCAGTCTACCGACGGATTACCCGTCACCTTATCCACACTTGAAGTGGATAAGATTTACGAGGAGGTAAATTTTCAAAAAAATTAATTTTTAATTATTCATTTAATTTAACTTTGAATTTTTACTTACAATATTTATTTTTTGTTTTTAAGGTTGTCCCTAAAAAAAAGGGACGGACGTTGGGTATTGGTTCCGTCAACGATGTTCCGAGAGCGACATCGTCTTATGGTCAGCGACGGGATGATGAAGTCACAGAGCTGCGTAGAGAGTCCGCTCAGCTGCGTAACGAGTTGACCGCGACAAAATCTCGTATGGGTGGAGTCGAGGGCTTCTTGGACGTTATTGCGGCCACAAATCCGGAATGGGAGTCCATGTTGAGGAACATGCGACAACAACATCCCATTCAAGGCGAGTCATCCGACGTACATAACGAGGCGGATGTTACGAGGAGGAGTGATGAATTCTACCGGGCGATGAACGACCCTTAGTTTTTTTTTTTGGTTGTTGTATTATATAAATTCAAAACTTATTTATATATAAAATATTTTCATATTGATTTATTTTTATTTTGAATTTTAATTTATTATTAAATTAAATAATTTTAATTATTTTTTAATTCTATTTTTAAATTCTGTAAAATAATAAAAACGAAGTAAATTCGTAGCCAATGTACGACCTCTTTACGTGGAAACCTTACGAGGAAATGACGAGAAACATTTAACGAGTATTTTACGAGGAATCATTTACGAGGAAATAACGAGGAAAAGTTTACGACCATTTTACGAGGAAATCATTTCGTGGTTGTTACGTGTATTTTGCGAGGAAACTCTTTCAAGATATTTACGTGTAGGTTACGAGGAACTATTTTCGAGGTATTTACGAGGAATTATAGCGACATCCTTACGTGGAATATTGACGTGGTCTTTACGACGAATCGTCCTACTTCGTCTTTACGACGAAATATATTCCTCGCTAAGTTACGACGAATTAGCGAGGAAATATATGTTACGACAGACGTGTAACGAGCAAACGCGTTTCCTCGCTAATTCGTCGTAAAGCCTCTTTTACGACGAATTAGCGAGGAAAACTGTCCTCGTTAAGATTATGTTTTCTTTTGTAGTGTATATGTCCCAGTGATGACAAATAAATAAGTAGAGAAACTAAGGTGTTGATTAATGGAAAATGGGCTAAAAACGTTGTCACACAAGTAAGTGTGTGGTACGTATTTTATTCCTCCATTCACCATTTTGTTTAAATTGCCATCATATCCATTTTATTAATTAATATAATATTGATAAATCACGTACAGTTCAAACATGCGAACATAAATTGTGGATTGTCTACTACAGTATATATTCAGAAATTAAAGTGTTTTTAGTGGTTCTTATTAGGCCTGAGCATTTCGGGTATCGGTTCGGTTCGGTTCGGGTATTTCGGGTTTCGGATAGTTCGGATAGGGGCTAGAGGATCCATTTAGTACTTGACCTATTTTCGGTTCGGTTCGGTTCGGATAGTTTCGGGTTCGGTTCGGTTCGGATAGTAAATGTAGGAACCGGAAAATATCCGGAATAAGTTCGGTTCTCATTTGGATCCGGTTCGGGTTCGGATAGTTCGGGTAGTTCGGATAATTTGGATAAAATATCGGTTATTTAGGGTAAAATATCAAATAATTAAGATGATTTACATAAAATTTTTGGATATTTTGGATTACTCTGGATATTTCGGATAAAACTATCCGGATACTTTCGGATACTTTCGGGTAGTTTGGATACTTTATAATAATTTAGTTATCATCAACTATTTTCAGATACTTTTAATAGAATTTTAAATTTAAAATATATATTTAATGATGTTATATGTATATATAATTAATATTTTTATATATTCGGGTACCCGTTCGGTTCTCGGTTCGGTTTCGGTTCGGTTCGGTTATTTCGGATATAAAAATATAGGAACCGTTCGGGTATTTGAGGGTATTGGTCCGGTTCCGGTTTCGGGTATTTCAGTTCGGTTCCGGTTCGGTTCTTCGGTTCCGGTTATTTTGCCCAGGCCTAGTTCTTATGTTTCTATATTTAGTGTTATTCAAGATACTATATGTTATTAAAATGGTTTTTGGATATATAAAAGCTAAACAAAATAAAAATTCATAATTTAGACACTAAATATAATTAAAATAGTAGATAAAAATTTTATTTTATATTTTCAAATATATATATATATATACATGGGTAATGTTTTATATTATTTGAATCATTTTTGTCAAATCAAAATATTATGTATTAAATATTTTAAAATCTAATTATACATACAACTATTAGTACAATTTTAGCTTTTTCAAAATTCAGTTTGAGATTATAATTTATAATATAATAATATGAATTGTATTAGCTAATATCATTTTTTTAATAAATATCTGATAAAATATATATAATAAATATTCTAATTTTATAAATTTATTATGTAATACATTTTTCCATTTTATAAAATTTATTATATATAATTTATTTTTGTTTTATAAAATGTTTTGTTTAAATATGTATAGTAATTAAACAAATACTATATACATAAATTGTAAAATAGTATTAAATAAATCACTTAGTACAAAAGGTTTTACTGCATAAATTTTACTCTAGAAATACTATCCACTCAAACAATTAGTACAACATATTGTATCGGCTGGAATTAAATCTCATCGTATACATAGTTGAGGAAAAAAAAGTTAGAATTCATCACTCTGAACTTAACTTTAATGATACAGATGAGACTCTTTTGTCAAAGTATTCCACAAACAGCTTGACAAAAATTAGCGGTTAGGACGATATATTTGGTCTTTGGATATATAGCAAAACATGTGGAACCAAGATAAGATATGGGGTGGACAAAACTAGAAGCTTTACAACTTTATTAGTTTTTATTATGTCTTTATTTAATCATAATATCAAAAGTCATATTAAGACAAAGTCCAAAAACCTACGTTTCTTAGAATGTTGCTTGATGGATATAAAGAAATATATAAAGTTATAGGCCAAATGATTTGAACTATCTATATAACTGAATAAGATATTATATTATATTCATATTTATTTTTAGGATAAAAATTCAAGTTTTAGTGAAATTGCATCACATATACACAACTTTTCCCATAATTAACTCAATACACTAAATCTCACACCATAGTATCTTTGTTGATAGACACACAACTTGTCACATCATGTGTATTTACCTAATTTTCAACTTTTTGTGGTTTTTAGCTAATTGACTCTTTCTTTTAAGTATAATATTCCAAGTATAATATAAAATGATTTAAAATCAAATTTGAATTTAAGGAACCATAATTTTTAATAAGAATTAATACTTCTATATTAAATAACAAAAAATAACAAATTAATCGATTTTAAAATTAGTTAAACTCCATCAAAATTAAACATTATTCATTTAAAATTTTATCACAAAAATTACAATAAAAGTTAATTTATAGAAAATAATTAAGAAAAGTATATTGTAAATGTGTGCATAAAATGCCAGTTTAAACAAATATATTCATCGATTCAGTTTACCAAAAAAAAAACAAATATATTCATCGAATCGGTCATGTCACATTTCATGAGTTTAAGTGTCTAATTCATTAATTTATAAAAAACTTAAATATATTATATATTAAATATATTTATATAAATAAGTAAAACTAAAATATACTTACTCAGAATTCAACAGAAATATACTGAGGTGATGATTGTTTGTTTGGCTCTTAGATTTTAGATTTTGCTTTTTGCTTTTCAATTTTTGGATTTTAGATTTTTGGTTTTTAGTTTTTGATTTTGCAGTAGATTTTAGTTTTTCAAAAAACTTGAATGGTGATTTAGATTTTGGTTTCTAGTTTTTTGATTTTTGCTTTAAAATAATAAAATAAAATAATATTAATGGTAAAATATTTGTTCTGTAATAAATAATACAATAAAAATACTATTACCAAGACACACATAATATTTGTTTTGGGATAATCTACTTTACCAAAATCTAGACTATGAATAATTATATTTTTTTAAATGATAAAAAAGGCATAATTGTTTTTGTAATGTTATTAAATAAAAACTGGATTAAAATGTAGTAAATATATAACACATTGAAAATATTTTCTTTTGGATATTAGTTATTTGATTATTCCATAAATATTTGGTTCTAAATTTGATTTGTTATTTATCTAATTATTTTTTTAATATGATTAAATGTAAATTATTTTTAATAAATGTGACATACTAACTTGAGAAATCAAAATTAAGTATATAGATTATCAATGAAACATGTAGATTGGTTTATTCTGAAATTAAAAATAAATAAATTGTTATTTTCATATTATATTTTGGATGTAAAGTATTTATTTAAATTTAGTTATTTGGAATACTTACTATTTGATCACTTCAATCTTTTCTTATTTATTTTTATTATATTAATACATAAATATACAAATATTTTAATAACAAAAAAATACAAAACCCAACGTGCATTGTTGAGAAAACCAGGAAAATATGGTTTTTTTTTGTTTTTTCTTAATTACAAAAGCTAGTTTTCCTATATTTTAGGGAATCCATTTTCTCAAAATCTTGATTGGTAAAAAAAATAGTTTTTAGAAAAACAAAAACCAAAACTTGTTTGAAAAACCACAAACAGTCAACCTTTGGATATCTTATTTTCTATAATTTGTTGTTGTTGAAGATGGAAGAGAAATATAAATAAATGTGTGTTTCTATTAAATATAAATATTTTAACATAATCTTACTAGTAATATAAATTACATAATTATTAGCTCTTTACTCTTTACCAACTGCAAATAAGTTAGGTTTATATGTATTTTTGTTGTGTTTCTATAGACGTTAAAAATATTTCTAATTGAAGTCATAATTGTTACTAATAGAGTATATATCACAATTTATTTTAGTTTATATGTTTTCGGTTGTTTATGTACCTCAATTATTAAAATTCATATCTAAGGGTTAACAAACCTTTTTTGTGTCGTGTGTATTTCTGAAACAGTCCTTCATATACTGGTAGACCAATAAATTTCTACAAAAAAAAAAAATTGGGAGCTAACGTATAGAAACTACTTTCTACCAGGATCCACAGCTGAGTTATGTTGCATGCATGGATGGCACATGCACACGGTTTGCGTAGTTTGTCAACATGTTAAATAAATAAATAACAAACAAAATTCTAGAGTTATTATGATAATTTTTTATAGAAACTAAAAAAATATCATTGGTTTTCATTTCTTTTTAGCTTTCTCACTCCTTGAAATAGATATAGTGAATGCATGTGGAGATGTATAAGAGTGTGAAGGAGACAATGATAAACTTGAATAAAATGGCGCAGTCTTTTCAGTTTTCGCATGGTTCTTTTCTCATTGCATCCAAACCCACATATGGTTCTATTTTGTGACTTTAATTCTTCAAACGGATAAAATAGTTAGCTTAGAAAAAGATTTACTCGTTAACTAGATATAGATAGTTAAGTGTTTTCGGGTATATATATATATATATTTTTTTTTGATTAATCTGCAGATATACTAACCTATTGAAAAAGTTTAGAATAATTTCCAAATGCAGGTGCAACCTGCGAATGGATTCTCTATCCAAAATATTCAAAGAGACCATAAACAACAGATCCATATCCGCGCGGCCACTACATTTTGTTTTTTTTTAAAATGAATTTTCCAGTATATTGTATTACCAACTTACAATGTTACCACATATGATGCCTGCTATTGATAAAAAAAGAAATATTTTTGTGGCACGAAACAAGTTAAAATACAAATAATTTCAATTATATATAAAACTATGTATTTGCATAAATTTTAGCGAGAAAATAAATATGTTTTTATTTGAAGGAAGCAAGAATCATCCATACTAACATTTATCTTAGCATATCCATAGACAGTAATATATGAAACGGGTTACGCTGTATTCACAACATCCGGTAGTACTTACATATAATGAAAATAGATTCAGCAAAAAATAACCAATTGTCTGGAAGTTTGTGGTTAAATAGCAAGGAAAAAAGTTTGGAATGTTAACACATTTCATGTTAGATTTATTTGCTATATGAAACTAAATCATATGTTATCTCGACACCTTATATGAATATAGTCATTCTCAACACCTTATATGAATATAGTCATTGCTTCCGGCCCATTTAAATACTAGGAAAAAGAATCTATCCATGGATTATATTAGGGATATACACTTTACCCGATATCTGAAGCCGCATTTGAACCCGATCCAACCGAAATTCAAACCAAAGTAGCAAAATATCCGAACGGGTATTGAATTAGGAGAGATCGGATACCCGAATCCGAACGGATAATATCCGAACCCGAATGGATATCCGAAAATAACCGAACATATGTATAATTAACATTTTTTCTAGTTTACATCTCTTATTTTATATAAAATATTTATATTGATACTACAGATACTTTAAGTTCATATGATATACATACAATTACGGAAAAATGATTTGCTACTCACTTAAAATGCATGTCCAGCTTTTTATTTCAAGAATTAACAAAAAAATACATCCAAAATTTAAAAACAATAACCAAATTAATGTCTTTTTAGTTTCAAAATGTTATGTTCAAATCTATTAACCATTCAATTTATTAAAAATAAAAAATTAGTTAAGTGAAAGTTATATTTTTAAATACAAGAAATTTGAGAAATGAAAAATTTTAATTTTTTTTCAAAATCTAAATATATGAACCAGATCTAAAATAACTGAATCCGAACTAAAAATACCCGAACCCGACCGGAAGTACATAAATATCCGAGCGGGTTCTACACTTTTATACAAAAATAGCCGAAAATCCAAAATACCTAATCTGCACCCGAACGATATCCGAACGCTCATCCCTAGACTATACCTTATTTTGGGAATTAGTCTGAACTTTTTCGTATGTCTGGAATATCCACATATTAATTAAAAAAGAAAAAAAAAATCTACCAATTGTCTTTTCTATCTGCACTACAAATGTATATCCAAAATAGTGTCCCATCGAGATCGATGAATTAATATCTTGACTCGTGTAAATAGACTTTAAGGTCTATCTTGACAAAATGAAAACTACAAATAAATCAGTCAAAAATAAAACTACTGTTATGAAATAACTTATAATTTATAGTATCGAGAAATTTAAATAAGAGTAGAATTTAATACCCGTATGAAGCAAATAACACTAATATAAGGGAGATAGTTTATTATAAGGAAGAAGAAGAAGATGTAATGGTGTTTGATTATAAACTCTTGTTCTTGTTTATGGTGTACAAAAGAGTGAGATGAGTGATGGTATTTATAGTGAACAACAATACATAAAATAACAAAGATGATGCTTAATTTGGTAAATGAGTGGGTGATCATAGTGCTTGATGAGTAGATGATCATAGTGCTTGAGTTGGTAAAGAAGTGGATGATCATTTCAATGCTTATCTTATAACACTCCCCCTTGATTATCCATCTTGTATTACGTAGTACCTCGTTAAAAACTTAGTCATGGAAAACCCAATGAGAAAAACCGTTGTAAAAGTAAAAAGAGTACAACTACGTAAGCTCCCCCTCGAATGAGTAGTCATAGAACCTTTAGAACAATGATAGATTTTCATCTCTCAAATTGTAACATTCTCTTTGGGTGTCTATCTTTTGTATGTTCTTTGTTGCCTCGTTAAAACCTTGTCATGGAAAAATCCAATGGGATAAAAAAAAAACTATGATAAGGAAAAAGAGTACAACCACACTTACTATCATATTTCTTTCTCTGGAAACAATATCTTCAGGATATGCATTCCAATCAACTCTCTTAAGAGAATTAAGCTTAAGAGAATAAACTCTATTCATTTCTATTATGATATCTAGGGCCTTTAGACTTATTGTCCATTATTCTCTTTTGACTTAGACAATAGTTTATTGGTCTATTTGGATTTCAAACCAAATTTCTTACATATAATCGTATAGAAATTCGTCTCGTACATACGAATTATTCATTTGTAACTATAGAAGTTACTATTATGATTTTCTTTCTTTTCATATGAAATTACATCTTTCAGTAATGAAAAAGATTAATAATTTTCTTAAATAACACTCTTACGTATGGTATTTCAGGACCAAACATATATGAGCGTCTTAAATAAAATACTTTAAGGATCTTTATGATAACATCTCAGTTTTAGATCTCCAGTTTAGAATACATAAAAACAATATAGTATTGTCAAGAGTTTTCTTCCAAAATATAATTTTTCTATAACTCTTCAGGAGTTTTGATTATATTCAAATCATGATTCTATTGATTTATAATCTCTTGATAAATACAAATGGATACATTTGTTAACCTTATAATATTTCATATATCCCATAAAATAGTTTGTTTCAATTCGATCGAATATGCAGAGTTCCCGGGAACATGATTTTGATATCATCAATCCTTCATGGATTATACTTTCAGGGATTAACATTTTTCAAGTGGATTGTTTTATTCAAGTTCTTCCTTTATTACCAGACTATAAGGAACTTGAAACTAGTTGCATCTACCATACGAAATTATGTCTCTTCACAATCAATTTCATATTGATCCTTCTTTGTGTGCAACGGTTCATATACATCTCACTTGTTTTACACCTTTTAGTGTATGGACTACTGGTCCAAATACTTCTCTATTTCACAAGAAGTTTATATCTTTTTCTATTGCACCTTTCTGATTTGGCCAATCATTTCTTTGTGTACACTTTTCAATAGACTTTCTTTCATGATCCTCTTTCTCATTTATTATATCAACTGCTACTTTGCATGTATAATATCATCGACGTTAATTTTCTTATCGGTTCCATTTTGTCTTATACATGACATAACTTATTGAGATCTCTTCATTTGTCTCAGGTACCTGAATTTTCGTCAGTCATGTTTAATTTCTCTTCTAGAGATCATACAAAACTATATTGCCTCGTTTTGACCATTATCAATATATGCTCCTTTTCATTTACGAGGATTTATCTTGGGAACCAATCTGTCTACCACGCTGCAGGCGTGACTAGCAGTTTGATATTGTTCTTGTAGAACATTTATTTTTATTGGAGCATTTACAGCTGGTATATGTGACTTGATCACTATATTTATATGGGTTGTGTCTGGCAACTGCTTTAGTAAGTTTTGAAATGAATTATCTTTTGGACTTCTATTTCACATTGTGTTTAGCCCGAGGATCAATGATAATTCATTTCAACTTATTTTCTTTTCCAGCTGTTTATTTTCTCCCTTCTTAAGTGTCAATAGAGATTTATATCCAACATATATTTCCAACCTCATTTGAAAACACATCTTCATTTGAAGCTCTGTGGCGGAGCAACATCCAACATTCTTAGATGAAAATGATTGGTTTCTGATTCCATACCAATGATGGGGAGAACTAGTGAATATTTATTGGCTTGATGCGATCCAGTGTTGCTCAAAATGTTTAGCACTTATCTCAGTGAATGTGCTATAGTCGTTAAAGACTTTAAGAAGTGAATTCACCAATATTATAAAATTTGCATAGTGGGTGATCAGTCCACTAACATCTTCGTTATTTATGCCAATATCTTATTTTGGCTGGTGAAAACTATATTACCTTTTTATCTTATGGGTAAGCAACATATGTCAAATCATTCGGAAGAATCTTCTGGTTCTTATATGACTATGCATATGACCTTTAAGTATATATTCGCATTATTAATGAACCAAAATGGTCTAACTGATTCATGCCAAATGTAAACTTCTAGTTTACTATACATTTATCTTCATTATACTAATCTTTGTGTAGTACAATATATAAGAGGCTGTAGATATTTTCTCTAAAATACTTATACTGCTTTGAGAATTATTTCTGATTGAAATGTATATATCATTTCGTTTTCTTATTGTCTCAACATAAGTGTCTCAAAATCTTACGGATTTACTTTGAGAAAAATTCATCAATCTTAGTTTTAGTGTAAACATAATCTTCTGGATGTTTGACTTATCATAAAAAGTGAGATTCTTTAACTCTTCCCCTCGAGAGTATAATACTACAGGTTTATCAATCTCGAATGTATCTCATTTTCTTAATCAACAACATATCCTACATGGGTTATGTATTTTTCGTAGATCCTTTTAACTTTTGATACTTATAAAAATACAATACCTTAAGAACTTTAAATTGCATTCTTAAGAACTTTAAATTAAATTTTTATGTGCAGTAATATTATGTATACTTCTGGAGCATCATATATATCCTCTTTTTAAGCATTCTATAAGTTTTTACTACTTTGTATTGTACACACAATAAATTTTCTTTCATCTTCAGATGAATTCATAATTTATTTTCTTTATTACCATGTTTATTTTCTCAACTTTAAGTGAGAGTATGAGTTCTATAAAGAAACTCTTTGGACCTTGACCTCATTTATGCTCACGTCTAAAACCACTATTTATGAGTTTTTTAAATGTCATATTCTCTTCAGGAGAATGAATCATAATCAACTAGACGTGATTTATCAATAGATATTTTTCAATATATATGCATCATAAAACAATTTCTTGAAGAAATTTTACTTTTAAACTTAACATCCAACATAGTTGGCTTTATTTACCGACTTCAGGTCTTGTAATCTTTAAATGCAAAATACAAAATGAGCTTTAGGTAATCACTTCAGGTGATAATACCTTTTTTATATATTATCTTCCAAAACTTATGGATCTTTTAGAGTCAAGCTTTAAACTTAAAATCCTCAATATAAATGGTAATAAAATCAAAATATTTCAAATATATATAAATATGTATTAACAAAGGTGTCTTATTATATCAGAAAATAAATAAAACTTTCATAGTAATTATTATATAGACTATATTATTACTCTCATGCTTTTTAACAAAGTTTAACCTATCAATCAATTTAATGAACAAATTTATATCACTGCCAACTTCATGCAAATTGATTTATCTAATCAAGTTTGTTAAACTTGTATATAAAGCATAAAAATACTTATCTTATAAACAAAGTATATCGGCGATGAAAGTTTCAGCTGTTCACGTTTCTGAATTGGCTGATAACTTGTACATATCTTTCCGAGAGAATACACAATCCTGAAAACTTTAAATTTTGCTCATATAAACATGGCCATTACATTAGTAAATATCAACATATAATCCAAATTCTTTTATGATATTAGACCAAAGACTAATCGACCACAAAACTAACCGATTACAAATAATTTCTTTTATGATGTTAGACCATGAATCATAAAGTATGTTTCCTTAATACCATTAAACCATGAAGCATATTAAAGTATAATAAGCAAAATTTAATTCATCAAATAACTATTATTCTTACATATAGACAAGCGTTGATATATATATATATATCATCGTCTAAAATGACTATATATATATATATATATTTAGAATTTCGCAATTTTAAAATGAACCATTTATTATGAACTTCATAATTTAAAAACCGTTTACATTAATCATACAAGCAATTACAAGGAGAAGCGATGTAAATAAAATTAAACCGATATTCATCTTAAATTCACTCGGAGTAAATTCTCCAACGAATAAACCATAAATAGAAACACAAATAAAAATGGCACATAAAAACAAAAGTGCGCGAATCATCTTTCTTGAAATGAAAAATCGGAGGAGAGCGATTTGAAATTTTTTGAGAGAAGATGAAATGTTTTGGATGATGAAATGGAGTGAAAATGAGTTGTATTTATAGATGAAAATTACTGTTCATGACCGTTGGAGAAAGGGGAAATTTTTGAAAAAAATTCTTTGTGACCGTTGGGGTTAAATCGAGTGCACCAAAAATTAGTCCGAAAATATCGTATTAAACGGTCAATCAAATCTATAAAATTTCATAAAAGTGAAAAATTATGACAATGAAATATTTATGTTATATGACAATAAATCATGCGACGGCTCAGCCGATCAATGCATAATATCAAATAAATTATACGGCGGCTCGGCCGACCAATTAATAATAAACAGAATATAAGGCGGCTCAGCCGACCAATAAATAATAAACAGGATATAAGGCGGCTCGGCCGACCAATAAATAATAAACAGGATATAAGGCGGCTCGGCCGACCAATAAATAAATTAAATTACTAGTAAATAATATAGGCGGTATTCCGGCCATTATAACATGATATAAATGATACAAATAAATTTTACCGAATCGCAGAGTGATCGTGCTGATAACGTGTTATGAAATAACTTATAATTTATAGTATCGAGAAATTTAAATAAGAGTAGAATTTAATACCCGTAGGAAGTAAATAACACTAATATAAGGGAGAGAGTTTATTATAAGGAAGAAGAAGAAGATGTAATGGTGTTTGATTATAAACTCTTGTTCTTGTTTATGGTGTACAAAAGAGTGAGATGAGTGATGGTATTTATAGTGAACAATAATACATAAAATAACAAAGATGATGCTTAATTTGGTAAATGAGTGGATGATCATAGTGCTTGATGAGTAGATGATCATAGTGCTTGAGTCGGTAAAGAAGTGGATGATCATTGAATTTCAATGCTTATCTTATAACAACTACGAATAATTCCTGGCAGAAATGTTTTTTTTGAGCGCAAGACTAGACTTGTTACTAGTGTCCAAGAAGTGAAACAACGCGGTTTCATTCCTTCTATCTCACTCTTCTAATTAATAATATTTTATCTTTTCAAATATTCTTCTGAGTGTTTTTCTTCTGTCTGCATTTTGAAACTTACCTGTGTGTGGATTGATTTTCCATACAAATTACAAAAGGTCATTTTGACGATCAGCTTAACTTTTGTTTTTGATGTAGCATCTTAAATTGTTTTGACCAAGGGCAGATTTATAAGTTTAATAACTGAAGACATAACATTAACAACAAAATGGTCAACAAAGTACTATAAACATTTATCCCAAAATATAAAACTGGACATCACAAAAATAACATTCATTAAATACAATTATCAAATTACTTTAAATCCTAAACACTAAACTCTAAACTCTTAACCAAAATAGAATATATGTATATATTTTATAAGTTAATAATATATATTTTTACAAAAGTTTCAATTTTTGGTGTTTATTAATTTAATATATCTATTTAAAATTATAGTTATAATTAATGATATAATTATCTTTGAATATATTAATAAATTATATAGTATATTTTCATTTTTTGTTATTTTGGAATATAAATTATTTTAATCTAATATCAGTGAAAATGGATTCTACACACTAGATAGTTTTAAGAAATTTCAAAGTTAATTTATAAATAAATTGACAAGAAGGTCTTCTTTCAAACATATATAAATTAGGGTATAGTTAACAATCTATTTTATTAAAACAAAAATATTTTGAAATTAATATTGCATTTCTGTGTGTTTTATAGGAAATACAACTGTTTTCTTATTATCTTTAGAACTTTCCTTGTAAACAAATTACTCATTATTTATACATTAAACCGTTTAAGTAAAATACATTATCATGCATGAAATTATATTATCATCTAGTGAAAATTTATAATTTTTATAATTTTATTATTTAAATGACTAATTAAATTCATAAATAATATTATAAATAAACAGTATTCTGTTTTAATTTTTGAAATAAAAATTATATTAATTTATAGAGTTTTGCTAAACTAAAGATTAGTTAAATATCATCCACCGTCATAATATGTTGAATTATTAAAAAATATAATGCATTTGTGAAAATTAAATGATCAGTAAATCTTACATTTTTATATCTACAAGATAACAAGACTAAAACAATATATTATATAAAATGATTAAAAATAAAAAGTTTAAATTATTTTTATATTAAATTGTGGTTCAAAATCTAATGATAAATTAAAATTGAAACAATTAAGATCAGTTAAATACATTTGTTACTTTTAAAACAATATATTTAATTGAGAGCTAAAAAGAAATAAAATACCAAAAAAAAAAAGAATACTGGAGCCGTGAATTCAATTAACTCAGCATAACGGGATGTAGTTTGCCCAATTTGGCTTGAAGTTATAACTATATTTTTCTCAAAAAAAGAAATCCATAGTTCACTGAGGGCACGTGCACCCATAGTTTTCAAGCTGAAACTGCCTCTGATTTTGACTACCTAATATTTTAATAAATTGTTCTCAGGCTAGCACCTCTCCCAGACACCATATCCGAGAAAAGTCCTTGCCCGTTAGTTATTGCGTAGCGCCTTAAGCTGACTTTCCTCTTTTAGTACTACTTTTCTGACACCCCTTCACAAAATTCAAATTCTTTACTTATTTGAAAAGTTTCCCTTGGGTAATAGCTGAGGGTAGGTTTGTGAATTTCGGTCCTTGCCCCCCTCCGACCAAATCCCCGTCTGAACCACCGTCGGAAACGCCGGGCTCTGCCCCTGGCTTGAAGCCAGAGGGTCCATCCTCCCCGTCTGCAGCTACCTTGAGTCGACAGTCACTCCTCAGGTCGCTTTGCTCCACTGATCACTTCACTGGTCACTTCCACCAGCTGCAACTCACTTTATAGGACACGCATTCTTCACCGCTACGGAATCAATCTTCAAATGGCTTCTCGCAAGTATTCTACTGCTGATAAAGGCAAACAAATCGATATGCAAGCAAGAGATCCTGATAGAAAACGCATCAGGGCTCCGGAGATCGACACATCAGCCCTCATAAAAGATAATGAACTTACCCTTATCGGTAGAGTCACAAACGCAAAGGAACAGCCAATAGGCTCGCTTATCTCATCCCTACCAAGAAACTGCTTGCTGAAGGGGAGAGTCACAGGCTGAGATCTTGGCTTGAACTGCTTTCAATTCAGATTTGAGCTCGAATAGGACATGACAAAAGTCCTAGCAAACAGACCGTATCACTACCACCACTGGATGGTTGTCATACAACTATGGGAACCGGTCATCTCCTCTACATTCCCATCTCAGATCCCCTTTTGGATTAGGCTGCAAGGACTACCGCTCCATTACTGGCATGGGAAGATGATCTATAACATAGGCCAGGACCTAGGTCACTTGGAGGACTACCACATCTCGAAAACTTCAGCTAGAGTCAGGATCCTGGTAGATGCTTTCAAACCACTGATAAAAGACCCTCTGATCGAGTTCGACTCTGGAGAAGAACTAGTGGTGTCTCTGGACTACGAGGATCTGAAGTCCCACTGCTCTCTGTATTTTATGCTGACGCATGCCTCTGACGATTGCCCCCCTGTGAAACAACAACAAAAACTGGAGGTGCAAAAGGGGCCTAGCACTACAAGCTCTTTTACCCAATATCAAGCACCAAACGCGAGGGACGGCCACAAATCCTCTCCCCCTGAGACATATACACGAGTAGATTCAGTCAGGGAGCCTTTTCACCAAAGGATATACAGGCATGGAAATCCTTTTGACAGTAGGATCCCCATCGCGGTGACTCGAGGACAACCTCTAAAAAACAAACTTATTCCATCGAGAGGAAGAAGAGAGGCTTCTAATATACCACGTCAACTAGAGGACCACCAGCACATCCCAGGGGGGCGCTATACAAGAAACACACAGGGGGCTCTTTCCCTCCACCAAGAACATCTTCCCAACCTACAATGGAGGGAGAAACAGACACACAGGAGCCCAGAGCCGGATAGGGATCATGTTGAGTATGCTACTCCCCACAGAAGCTCGCCAAGAAATGCGCTTGAAGATAGACAACCACTAGGAAGAAATTTGGCTATCTACGACTTCCCGCAAGAGCATCCGCTACCTACAGCCGAAGAAGTTCTCGAAGAACTTAGGGAAGTTACTCAACAATATCTGAATGTAGATGATCCAGCAGAAAGGGCTGGTAGACAACAGCGAGTCTTACTTGGGGAAAAAGATGATCTACGGCAACAACTGCAGCAGGAATTATTGAAGCAGCTGCCTCAAGCCTAGCGAAAGAGATGACCCCTGTCACTCCATCAACGGTCTTCGATAGGGTGGAACAACCAAGTCCACCTCCTTCTGGCCCGTCTGTCTTCACAATACTCAAAATCCCAGAGCGTGCAAACACCTCAGAGCTCGCCACCATTCCAGAGTCACCTGAAAGGGACGTTAGAACATCAAGGAGTGCAAGAAAAAGAAAGAAAAAAACTACCCCTGGCCCAAGGCTCTTGCCAGGGACCAACTCTAGGAAAAGAAACTTATCTCGAGCATCTCCTTCACATCATGGATTCCCGTTTGCGTCTCCGATCTTATCTCAGACGACAACGAGATCAAGCGCCGAATAACTCCGAGGTCTACAGAGATTGCAAACCAAAGGACAATGCAAAACGATGAGAGGCAGCAGGATTTTCGCACCCCTCGTCCCCCTCTTCCTTAGTAGTTCTGAGCTGGAACTGTTGTGGGATTGGGAACCCCCAAACAGTCCAAAGGCTCAAAGAACTCAACGCAAAGTGTTCCCTGGACATCATCTTCCTATCAAAAACCAAAAATGCAGATGATACTGTCCTGAAAGAAGTGGAAGCTCTGATGTTTGAATCATACTTCCTGGTATCGCCAACTACAGCAAGCTCGGGAGGCCTCGCTCTACTCTGGAGGAGTGACGTGAACATCCAAATTATGTCTTCTAACCAGAACTTCATCGATGCACATATCTCTTTCAAAAACGTCTCTTTCAATAGCACCTTCGTGTATGGAGCCCCTGAAATACCCAACAGGCAAGCGGTGTGGGATCAGCTCTCAACAATATCAGATAATAGAGACAACCCTTGGTTCATAACTGGGGATTTTAACGAGATCATAAATAATACAGAAAAGTCAGGGGGCAGAGAGAGACCTGAGAACTCCTTCAGCGCTTTCAGGTCCTTCTTATCTTCTTGTGGTCTGTTTGATTTGAAGCACACTGGCAACTTCCTATCATGGAGAGGGACTAGACACACGCACTTGGTCCATTGCCGCCTCGACCAAGCTATGGCAAATAGCTCTTGGATGGATCTCTTCCCCAATGGACGCACTCACTATCTCCCTTTTGAAGGCTCCGACCACATACCAGTCCTTTCAACCTTTGACAGCAAGAAAAAGAAGCTGCAGCGCTTGTTCAGATACGACAGAAGGTTGAGAGACAATGAAGAGATTACAGTGCTAGTAGATGATGTCTGGAATGGAAATCCAAACCTCTCTGTCTCACAGAGGATCAGCAACTGCAGGCAGGCAATAGCGAGATGAAGCAAACTCGACTATATCAACAGCTAAAAAGCAATAGGGGAATTGAGAAAGGAACTAGATGAGGCAATGTCAGATGAACAAACGAAGGATTTCTTGATCTCCTCAATAAATCAGAAACTGCTTAAAGCTTACAGAGATGAAGAAGAGTTCTGGAAGCAGCGAAGCCGTCAGCTCTGGTTGACACTTGGAGACAAGAACACCGGAATCTTTCATGCTTCTACAAAGAACAGACGAGCTCGTAATAGATTGACAACCATCGAGGACCCAGATGGAAATCCAGCCTTTGAAGACAAGCAGATAACTGAAGTGATAGCTAACTACTACAAACAGATCTTCAACTCCTCCTACCCTTCAGCTACTGAAGTTGTAAACAAGGCCCTTACTCCGTGTATAACCACGTCGACAAACGGCAAGCTCACATCAATCCCCTCCCCCTCAGAAGTGAAGAGCGGTCTCTTTGGAATACATCCTGATAAGGCTCCGGGACCTGACGGATTCTCAGCAAGTTTCTTTCAGTCCAATTGAAGCTCGGTGGGACCTGCAATCACAAGGGAGATCCAACTTTTCTTTGCAACCGGTAATCTCCCCTGCTCTATCAACAACACACATATCAAGTTGATACCTAAAATCCAGAGCCCCAAACAAGTTGCGGACTATAGGCCTATTTCTTTGTGCAATGTCTACTATAAAATTATCTCAAAAATCCTAGCACTACGTCTAAAACCGGTGCTCCAGGATATAATTTCAGAGAATCATTCAGATTTTGTACCTGATAGAGCTATCTCCGACAACGTGCTCATTACACACGAGATGCTTCACTTCTTAAAGACCTCAGGAGCTACTGTCCACTGCTCAATGGATGTTAAAACAGACATTAGCAAGGCATATGACCGCTTGGAATGGTGTTTTATACAGGCGGTACTAGAAAATTTTGGTTTTGCGCCTACCTGGATCCATTTGATCATGCAGTGCATCACCACGGTCTCGTACTCCTTTCTCATCAACAATGAGGTTGCAGGCTGTGTGATACCAGAACGTGGGATTCGTCAAGGGGATCCCCTCTCTCCATACATCTTCATTCTATGCGGAGAGGTGTTGTCTGGTTTTGTAAAAGAGCACAAATCAACGGTACAATGGCTGGTCTCAGAGTATCCAGGAATAGTCCAAGGTTGAATCACCTTTTATTCGCTGATGATACCATGTTCTTCACCAAGACTGATCCGCAAAGCTGTGCTGCTCTTATGGAGATACTTAACGGGTATAAGAAAGCCTCAGGCCAGATGATAAATATAGCAAAATCTTCGATCTCCTTTTCTGTAAAAACCTCGCAAGAGGTACGTTTGAGAGTCAAGCAACATCTTAAAATTGAGAAGGAGGGGGGGGGGGGGGGGGTGGAGTTGGGAAATATCTGGGTCTACCTGAGCATTTCGGTAGAAAGAAGAAAGACCTGTTCACCTCCATTGTTGACAGGATGCAACAGAAGTCTTTAAACTGGTCTAACTGTTTCTTATCTATGGCAGGAAAGGCCACGATGCTGCAGTCAGTGCTCTCTCCCCTTCCCAATTTTGCAATGACCTGCTTTGAACTACCGGTTAGTCTCTGTAAACGGATCCAATCAGTCCTTACCAGATTCTGGTGGGACTCAAAAGATGGAGAAAAAAAAATCTCTTGGGTCTCTTGGGATAAATTAACATTACCGAAAGGTATGGGAGGCTTGGGATTCCGAGACATTCAGGCTTTCAACCAGGCTCTCCTTGGGAAGATAGCGTGGAGACTCATCAAAAAGCCAGAATGCTTACTTTCTCGCATTATGACCGGGAAGTATTGCAACTCTGCTTCTTTCCTCACAGTCAAAGCTGCCTCCTCCTTGTCTCATGGCTGGAAAGGCGTTCTCAAAGGTAGAGACTTGCTGATTCAACACCTAGGAAAAGCCATTGGTGATGGAGAGTCTACAAGCGTCTGGAAAGATGCATGGATCGACCCGGGCTCAAACTTAAAACCAACTGGCCCTGTCCTACTACAAGATCAAGATCTCCTAGTATCAGACCTCCTCTCGAGAGAGACTAAAGAATGGAACAGAGCAAAGGTGGAGAATCTGTTACCGGAACTCGCTTCACATATCCTCGCATTGAAGCCTAGTAAGCTTGGAGCTCAGGATGCTCATATATGGAATCTCAACAAGACTGGTGAGTACACAGCTAAATCAGGCTACATCTCCCTGCAATCACCAAAAATCCAATCGACTTTAGCACTCTTGGATACAGACGTTGTGGGTTGGGACTGGAACAAACACATCTGGTCACCTCATCTACTCCCCAAATTAAAAATGTTTCTCTGGAAAGTGGGGCAAAATGCTCTACCTACGATCGAGAACTTACAAAAGCAGGGAGTACAAATCACCACAAACTGTTGCAGATGCGGGGAACCAGAAACAACTCTTCACCTCTTGTTCCATTGTGACATTGCGAGGAAAGTCTGAGAACTTGGTCCCTGGAATCAGAGCTTCGACTCGTCCCAAGTTGTCTCCTTCAAATCAGCCCTCATCTCTTCAACCACTTGGAAGCCGCTTCCTCCTTACGGATTCACGAGCAACGCCCTTCCCTGGATCTTCTGGTTCCTTTGGATTTCAAGAAATCAACTGCTCTTCGAGAAGAAACCTTCTACACCAGCAAGCGTCATCCTCAAATCCCTCGTTGCAATCAAGGAATGGGATCAGACTCAACTACAGATCAAAAAGCCTCTCACAAACCCTCCACAAGCTACCCACTCTGATCTGAGACATAACCTCCACCCTCAAGCGATTCGATGTAACACTAACGCCGCCTGGGTATCGGGCAAAGCGGGTATGGCATGGATCTTCACAGACAGGGAAGGGTTGGAGCTGAAGCGGGGATCGATCTACCATGATCATGTCTCTTCGGCAGTAATGGCAGAAGCGATTAGAAACGCCCTCCTCCAAGCTGTCGATCTCAACATCAATCATATCTGGCTACGGTCAGACTCTCAAGTGCTCATCGGAGCTCTCTCATCGGGACGACATCCGACCGAGCTCTACGGAGTGCTCTCAGACATCTCTACGACTGAGCTATATTCTTTCACTTCATGTAGTTTCTCTTTCATCAAAAAAGAGTGTAACGGGCTTGCGGACTTACATGCCAAGGCCTGCTTGCATTCTGGCCCAAACCATTGTAGCACTTAAACTCTTTTTATTTACAAATGAATTTCAGTTGACCAAAAAAAAAAGAAGACAATTAGGCAAAGGATTGTATCTACTTGATACCATGAGAAGAAAGGGCTCGCAGGATTGTTGCAGCGTTGGTTTGATGCTCGCATTGAGCAAGGATAGGAGTTTAGAAAGCAAATATTTTGTTTCTAGATTTATTTTGTAAATGACATTCTTTTTTCATAATGGTCAATAAATTTAACTTTTCATCAAAAAAAATATTGTTCTCAGCATAAAAAAGATTTAATGTGTGGAGAAAAAATGAATTTTATGTTATTACTAATTTTTTTTGTCAGAATACTAAACTTTGTAGTTGTTAAAGAATGCTATTACTTAGTTTTATGTAAACTATATATCGACATACCCGCGTTATGTGCATGTTTTTGTTTATTTTTCCTTAAAAGTAATGAATTGTATGTATGTCAGGTTGAAGATCGCCAAAAATAGTAATGAAAAAATTTAACAAGGGGATCCTCTATCTCCCTATCTGTTTGTCATTGCCCTCAATAACTTATCGCTCATGCTGAACCAAGCTGCTAGAGAATTGAAGTTCAAATATCATCTACGATGTGAATCAGCCAGAATGACTCATCTCTGTTTTGCTGACGATCTCCTAATCTTCTTGGATGGCTCTTTCCAGTCTCTCCAAGCTGTTCTACAAGTACTTAAGGAATTTTAGCTTCGTTCCGGTTTGGCAGCGAGTGTCCAGAAGTCCTCGTTCTTCTCATCGGGGTTGTCAGACGCAGAACGTGATCTTATCCAATTCATCACTGGCATGCCGCAAGGATCGCTCCCAGTTCGGTACCTTGGCGTGCCCCTATGCACAAAAAAAGCTTACATTACTCAACTGTGAAGTTTTGATACAACAAGTGAAAAGGAAGTTCAACTCATGGAGTGTAAGAGCCTTATCATTTGCGGGACGCCTCTTGCTTATCAAGACAGTCATCGCTGGAATAACAAATTTCTGGTGTTCATCCTTCATGCTTCCGAAAGCTTGCATCAAACGAATCAACTCGCTATGCGGAGTTTTTCTGTGGAAAGGAAACATTGAAGATCGACACACAGCAAGGGTTAGTTGGGAGGTGGTGACAAAACCGAAGACAGAAGGAGGACTTGGAGTTAGAAACCTTGAGATTTGGAACAAAGCTTGTATATTAAAATTGATATGGCTGCTCTTCTTTGAAGCTGGTTTGATATGGGTTGCTTGGTGCACAGAAACGGTGCTCAACGGTGATCTCAACTCATTCTGGACAGTAAAACCAAGCACAAGGAACTCCTGGTTAGTAAACAAATTACTCAAACTAAGAAGTGAGATCTATGACTGGATTAAACTGAGAGTAAGGAATGGAGAAACTTGCCGCTTATGGACCGATAACTGGTCAACTTTTGGCTGTCTGAAAAGTTATCTAGCGACAGACTTGAACTCCTCTCTGGGAATCCGAGAAAATGCCACTCTGTCTTCCCTCTTCAGAAACAATCACTGGAACCTGCCACATCCACGATCGGAGAAACAGCTGCAGCTACATACTTTCCTAACTACAGTAGAATTGACAACAGAAGAGGACTTTTACGAATGGGAACTGGAGGGTAATATTCAAACAACCTTCTCAACAGGTAAAGTTTATGCAATCTTATCTAGACATGGAGAAAATGTTCCTTGGGTTCATATTGTCGGGATTGTCGGAGGGATTCCAAAGCATTCCTTCCTCTGTAGGCTATTTCTTTTGAATCGTTGTCCCACAAGAGACAGGTTACTGAGCTGGGGACTCCTAACTTCACCAACTTGCTTGCTCTGTAACTCCTCTCCAGAGTCGTGTGATCATCTCTACTTTTTGTGTCCTTACTCGTGGAGCTTGTGGTTCCCTCTAGCTCGTCGTTGCGGTCTGGATCCTCAACAACAATGGACCGATATCACAACACAACTTCAATCGTATAATAGCCGTAACCGGAGAGGAAGATTGATCCTACTAACCTGGCAATGTTGCATCTCATGTACTTGGCAAGAAAGAAACAATCGCCTTCACCGTAATACGTTCCGATCTGTTGATGTGCTGACTAGGCTGATTGATCGACAAATACGAGACAGAATTCTCAGCTACCGTGAAAGAAGTCCTCGGCTTTCCTCAAAGATGAAACAACAATGGCTTGCTTGAATCTTCACCTGCTTCATCGGATTCAACGACACAAACCTTCGTCCGTTTCATCTCCTCGATTTCTCTAATTTGGGCTAAGGCCTAGTTTTACTCTAAAGGCAATTAGGATCTTTGATTTGGGTACTTAATCTTTTGGGCTGATTAACTGGGCTGGCTGAGCCAAAAACACTAGCTGGAAGGCTTGTATCATTTTATTTTCTCTGCAATTTAAATATGAAATTACGTTCCAAAAAAAAAAAATTTAACAATTGTGGTATTCTAGTTATAGTGGAACTCAAAAGGAAATGGAATGGGTATGCATTGGTTATTATGGGATAAGCTATGTGAGCATAATGATGAAAGATGAATAGACTTTCGAGCATTGACGAAATATGGTTGTTTTGTTTTGGAAAAACAATTTTGTCGTCTCATAGAAAACTCCAATTCTTTATTTGTCCAGGTTTTAAAGGAAGATATTTCAGAGCCTTCTAAAATCAATACAATCATATTCGCCATCATAGCACAGTTTTTTTTTGTTTTTTGTTATTCAACCCAATTTCCTAATAATCAATCTATACACAATCATCCGAACTCCCAAATCCACAAATCATAACCTTGACCTAATAGTTGGTTTCTTCTTTTGTCAATGAGGTCCTCCCACATACATGGAAAAGAGGTGATGTAACAGCCCGGTTCCTGGCCCATAAATTTCTTTAGGAATATGGGCTTCTCTACGGCCCATTTGGCAAAGACCTAGGGGTTTCCTTCCCCTTCCTATAAAAAGAGATGCAGCTTCCCTTTTTGCTTCACTCAGAAACTGAAGCGAAGCTCTGCAGAGAATTCCCGGAGACCAGAAACCCTAGCCGTCGAGCTCTCTCCCCTTCTCTCTTGCGCCGCCTCTCTCTCTTCTCTCTCTCTCTCCTCGCCGTCGCACGCTCTCTCTCTCTCTCTCCTCGCCGTCGCACGCTCTCTCTCTCTCCTCGCCGGCGCCGTGTAGTGGTGGTAGTGACCAGATCTCAATCTCCTCTCCCTTCCCTCTTGTTTCCAGATCCAGATCTAGGCTAAGGTGGAGTCACTACAAGAAAACAGGGGGATTCTGATGGCCGAAATCGTCGGAAATTCGTCGGAATAGACCGATTCCGACGAATTTCTGACGAACCCGTCCGTCGGTATCGTTTCGTCGGAAAAAAAAAATTCGTCGAAATTTCGTCAGAACTTCCGACGACTTTCTGACGAATACCGAGAAACTTCATTCTGACGAACTTCCGACGATATTACGATGCGGATACACAAGACCAGAGTTCATCGGAAAAACTACGTACCGACGGAGAACGTTCCTCGGACACTTCCGACGTAGAGTGTTCCTCGGTGCATTCCGACGAACCTTGTCCGTCGGTAAATTCCGACGAACGAGGTTCGTCGGTAAATTCCGACGGATATATGTCCGTCGGTATATTCCGACGGATATATGTCCGTCGGTATATTCCGACGACCACTGTCCGTCGGTATATACCCATTTTTTTTTCAAATTAATTTTGCATTTTTATATATTTTTTGATATTAATAAATTTAAAAAATCAGAAATTTAAAACTAATAATATTATAAAATTTAAATTCATAAAAACCGAAATAGGAAAAAAACATTCATAAAGTTTAAAATTCATACAAACCAAAATAAAAAAAAACATTCCGAAAGTTTTAAAAAGCCGAAATAAACTAAGATGAACTCGAAGACATCAAACGATCTAGCTTCTGCATAATCTCGGTGTTGAACTTCTTCTGGGATGCCAACTCAGCAAGGATAGTGGCATTCTCCGAACGGATAGTGGCATTCTCGGAAAGGATAGTGGTGTTCTGCTCCTCCAATGCCCCAATCCGTTCATCTTTGTCATGTAGCTCTTCTAGAATCATGGGATCGGCATACGGAGCTTGTGAAGAAGATGCCGGATACGAAGAAGCACGACGGGCCAACCCAACTAAACGGTCTCCTTTCCTTTTAGGAACCGCCTACAAAAATATTTAAAGTAAGTAAATAGGGACAAGTAAGTAATCGACATTATTAAAAAATATATTAATAAAAAAAATTACCTTTTCAACCATCTCATTTATTTGCAATAGAGACAGGTTGGTTGAAGCTCCCGTGGAGTCGCCGTCATCAGAGAGAGGCTGAGATTGGGAAACTATTTCAGCTTCCACCAAATCAACTACACCTTTGATCACGGGGTCCTGAATTTGACCCGTCGTCTTGTTAGTGTGAGCCACCTTAATGAGTTGTAGACGATCAACGGGATTACCGTCATTTGCTTCGATCTAAAAAAACCGCCATTATTAGCCAAGAAATATATAAAATATTTATTTAAAAAATATAAAGATAAATAATAATAAAAAACTTACAAGTTCATCCTCCTTAGTAGACATAGAGCAAGCGCCGAGGTTGTGCACATACATACCTTTCCCGCCACGATCGCTCTTCCGGTTCCTGGAGTTCCTAGAAGACGTCTCTGCAGTTTCTTCCTTCTCCCAATGAGCTATCAACTGCTCCCACACCGACCCGTTGATGAACCGTGGCTTCTTGTTCTTCTGCCAAACTGTCTTCCACGAGTTTATCTGCTTTGTGTAAGAGTCCATGGCCTTTTCGTTGAATTTCTTACGGACTGTTTCCGTAAGATCGGAGTGCCAGTTGAACTCTTGCTACAAAAACAAACACAATTTAATAAGTAAATATATTTAAAAAAATGTTCAAACTTTAAAAAATGAAGAGTTACTATACCGCGAACTGACGAAACCACAACTCTCGTTCGTCGGAAGGGATCACACTCCACTTTGGATATCCAAAACGGAGCATGGAGTACATCATCTGGTTGATGCTCCGGCTAATGCCATTTTTCGACTTGGTGAACCTTTAAAAAAAATACAAGTTAGCAAGTTAATTAAAGGAAAAAATATAACGGTACAAATAAAAAAAATACTAACCAAGTGCTATGGCCTCGTCGTGGGTTGGTTTGGAGAAACGGGAGATGCTCTCGACCTGGTTGTTGAACCAATAGATGAACCGGCATGACCCCCGGATCCTGTTGAGCAGCAGCGTGAGGGGCAGCGTGAGGGGCTGAGGGAGCTGGAGCGGAATATATGCGGGAACCGAGTCATGAGACGATCCCGATGCACGGGAACTGCTCACCGAACTACGTCGAAGACGGGCTGCGGGGCGGGCTTCATCATCGGCCCTAAAAAAAAAAATTAACCCATCAAACATATTTTCAAATCATTTATATTTTTAATGTTTTCATTTATATATTTACAAAAGGTTTTATAAACGTTTAAAAAAAACTATTAAACCTTTTATATATATATATATATATATATATATATATACAAAATTATAAAAAAATTATAAATATAGAAAAATGTTGTTAAAAATTTATAAATGAAGAAAAATGTTGTTAAATATTTATATTTTTTTTAAAAAAAACGTTTTATTATACATAGTTTATTAGTGGAAACTTATAAAAAATTTTAAAAAATTTTAAAATTTTTATTATACATGATTTACATATATATATATATATGTATACAAAATTATAAAAAATTTATATATATAGAAAAATGTTGTTAAATATTTTTAAAAAGTTTTAAAAACGTTTTATTATATATATTTCATTACTGGAAACTTGAAAAATGTTTTTAAAAATAAAAAACCGTTTTAAAAAATCAAAAAACGTTTTTAAAAATCAAAAAACGTTTTTAAAAATAAAAAAATGTTCCAAAAAAAACTAAAACAACAATCCAAACAACAATCCTAACTTATATATCCTAAACTATCCATTCAATCCTAAAATTTTCAATCAAACAACCTAAAATCCGAGATCAACTTCCAAAACCCTAAACAATTGATAAAAAAGAAGGTTTGGGATGATTCTTACATGATTTGGGGTTTGGGGAAGAGATATGAGGGTGAGGAGAGGATTCGCCGGTGAAGAGAGGTGGAGAAAGGCCGGAATCGCCAGAGAGGGGGAGAAATCGCCGGAGGTTTTTTGTGAGAGAGAGGCCGCGGAGATAAGGAAGAAGGAAGAAGAAGGGTTTTTATTTCCGAGGATTCCGACGGACACGGGTTCGTCGGTGTTCCGTCGGTATAATTAAAATATACCAAATGCCGATTCGCGAAAATTTTCAAGCGGTTTGGTTCTCCCGGGCTAATTGAAATTCCGACGGAATGTGTCCGTCAGTATTTTCCGACGGACACATTCGTCGGTATATTCCGACGGAATTCCGACGACTTAGTGTTTAGGGTGTTGATTTCAAGTTTCTAAATGCAAAATCCAAATCTTTGATAATATATATAGTATTTGCATAAAGATTTAACAATAAAAATGTTTTATAACACGATTTTACACAACAACATTTTTTGTAGTGTAAGCTTATATAAATATGATTGTATAAGTATATAATGTTAAGATGAGATGTTATGAAAACAATGATATGCATACATAAATATTTTAATGAGTTGTTATATTTGAACGGTTGCGATCTAATACTATACTAAACACTTATTATGTGTTATTTTCATAGTTTTGGCATCTAAATTTATAGATTTTTATGATTGAAACTTTATAGAAAAACATGTCGTCGGTATTTTCCGACGAAATACCGACGACCTTTCCAATTTTCAATGAAACCCGTTGTCGTCGCTATGTCGTCGGTATATTGCGAGGGATTTCCGACGGACCATTAAAAAAAAAAAAAAAAAAAAAAACTAATCAGAATCTTCTGAATCTTCATCAAACTCCCCAACCTCGGCTTCCGGCTCTGAATGTACGACAGCATCATGTCCAAACACAGTCAAATTCTCAACGAGTTGAACATTTTCCAAATCTTCAACTGCCTGGGCGTTGCTGGTAGACTCTGGTTGCAATGGTTCATCATCATCAGAAGTTCCATCCACTCGTCCTCTTGGGTTGATTTGCGTTACAGTAACCCATGGATCGTCTCTGTACGTCACCCGAGGGTAACTGATGTAGCACACCTATACATATCAATTATACAAGTATTAGTAAAATATATAACATTAATTAATTATATTGGTAAAAAATTATGAATAGATTGACATACCTGATCAGCTTGCGAACCAAGAATGAAGGGATCATAATATTGAAGTTTCCGCCGCGAATGAACTGATGTAACACCAAACGCATCAATCTTCACTCCTCTATCTGGGGTGGTGTCATACCAATCACAATAGAATACTACACAACGCAATCCAACCATTCCAGGAAATTGGATTTCCAATATTTCTTTTATGTTGCCGTAGTAGACATCGTCACCAGAAGAAGATGAAACACCAGCATCATATGTTGTCTTAGAATGACCTTTCCTTGTGAATGCATATCCTCGCGTACAAAATTTAGGATATGATTTGACCACATAGTTTGGTCCCTGCACAAATTCGCGTATCCAATCATCGAACACAAGACCTCTGGCCAAACCATCATTCACCTATAAATTAAAAACATATATGATTGCAAAATTAATTAGTTTATATATATTAAATTTAAACTAATCATTTGCATAGGGTAATATGATATATGACTCACATAACTACGAAGCCACGCAGCAAATCCGTTATCTCTAAGTTGTCGAAGCTCATCTTCTGTTGCATGCCTGTGAGTCATACGCAACTCCGCCATATATACACTATATACAAAAATATTATCAATATGAAATAAAATTATTGAATATTAATCTAACAATAAATGAATAAATATTTTTACCTCTCATATTGTAGAACATCTTCACAGTTGGTGAGCAAATATGTTTGCAAATGAGCGTGCTCAGTGTCCGTAAGTCTCCGCTTCGTGAATTTTCCACTAAGTCGTCCTATTTCCTTGAACATGCTTGGGACAGTAACATGATATGTTGCTCTCTCCCCTCTATCATCATGCCGAGCAGGTCTTCGGTGTTTTGTATGCACTTCTGGTGGAAAATAATTTTCAGCAAAGATTGCAGTTTCTTCATTGATCACCTGTGCCACTATAGATCCTTCCACCCTGCTTTGATTTTTGACCATCTTCTTCAGATGATGCATATAACGCTCAAAAATATACATCCATCTGTACTGCACAGGACCACCAAGTTCCAATTCTCTTGCGAGATGAATAGCAAGATGTTCCATTACATCAAAGAATGATGGAGGAAATATCTTCTCAAGGTTGCACATGCTGACTGGTGCGTTTGTCTTCAAATTATTAATACCCTCTTCAGTCACTACTCTGCTGCATAAGTCGCGGAAGAAAACACTAATCCCTACATAGATAAAAGACATAATTTTCGTAAGTATTAAGTTTTTATAAGCATAATTGTTAAATATAAAAATAAATTAAATTGTAAAAATATAATATACCTGCAATTGCTTCATGAACATTACGTGGCAATAATGCTGAAAAAGCAAACGGAAGGAGGCGCTGCATAATTACATGACAATCATGACTCTTCAAGCCAGTAAACTTTCCTTCGCTTCTATCAACGCAGTTCCCCAAATTTGATGCATATCCGTCAGGAAATTTCACTTTATCTGTAATCCAATCAAAGAACTCTTCTTTTCTAGCACCATCTAGCCGATAAATGGGAAAAGGGGCCGTACCGTTCTCATCAACGTGAAGTTCAGAACGATCACAAATATCGACTAAATCCAACCTTGACTTCAAATTATCCTTCGTTTTACCTTGGATGTTAAGGACTGTGTTCATCAGATTATCGAAGAAGTTCTTCTCAATATGCATGACATCTAAATTATGCCGCAATAGATGACTCTCCCAATATGGCAGATCCCAGAAAATACTCTTTTTGTGCCAGTTATGTAGCTCTCCAACCGCATTGACTCGAATGTTTTCATGTCCACCTACATCTGGCGTCCTTTCTGCATCAAAATACCTAAACTGCTTCAACAAATCTTTCCCACTAACTTCCTCAGGTGGACCATCAAACACCTGCTTGTTCTTCGTAAACGAAGTCTTACTCCTGCGGTATGGATGATCAGGTGGTAGAAATCGTCTGTGACAGTCAAACCAACACGTTTTCCTTCCGTTCTTTAGTTGGAAAGCATCTGTGTCATCTTGACAATATGGACATGATAGCTTCCCATGTGTTGTCCATCCAGATAACATACCATATGCTGGAAAGTCACTTATTGTCCACATAAGTACTGCCCGCATCTGAAAGTTTTCTTTGCGCGAAACATCGTATGTCTCAAAACCATGCGCCCATAGTTGTTGCAACTCATATATTAGTGGTTGAAGAAACACATCTAGTGATCTTTTAGGATGATCTGGCCCGGGGACGAGAATTGAGAGAAACAAAAACTCTCGTCGCATGCACAAGCTCGGCCGTAAGTTGTACGGTGTCACAATAACTGGCCATAGAGAATACTGCCTTCCATGCTTTCCAAATGGGCTGAAACCATCAGTAGATAATCCAAGATAAACATTTCTTCTCTCTTCCGCAAATTCTGGATATGTTGACTGGAAATGTTTCCAAGCCTTTGCATCTGAAGGATGTCTAATCTCACCATTTGTGGAATGCTCTGCATGCCATCTCATTGCTTTTGCTGTGCGCTCACACTGATACAACCTCTTCAATCTTTCCGTCAAAGGCAAATACCACATTCTTTTGAATGGGATCGGAACTCTTCCCCTCGTCTCCTGATAACGAGGTTTCCCACAAAATTTGCATACATTCCGTGTCTCATCCGCTCTCCAGTAGATCATGCAGTTGTCAATACATACATCTATCACTTCATACGGTAGTTGAAGACCTGCAACAAGTTTCTGAACCTCGTAGTATGAACCCGGTGCAAGGTTATCCTCAGGTAGAATACCTTTGACAAAATCAGTAATCGCATCCATACATTCTTCAGCCAAATTATAGTCTGTCTTAATACCCATTAATCTAGTTGCAGATGATAAGACTGAATGACCATCTCTACAATTTTGATACAAAGGTTGTTTTCCTGCATCCAACATGTCAAAAAATCTCCTAGACTCGGGGTTTGGTTCTTCCCCTCTATAATGATCATGTACCATCTGCTCAGTACCTACACCATAATCTATATCCGTTCTAGATTCTTCTAACCTAATATCAGGCTGAGGTTCACTAACAGGCTGAGGTTCGCTAGTACTACCATATTCATAACCAGTTTCCCCATGAAGGTACCAAACTTTATAATTACGTGAAAACCCTTTCATATACAAATGAGTCCAAACATCAAATTCTTTTATAACCTTATTATTATTGCAAGAAGAGCAGGGACATCTTAACATACCACTTTTTGCATCCGGTTGCTGTTGAACAAGCCTCATGAATTCTCCAATCCCTTGAACGTATTCTTCCGTAAGCAAATTGGTGTTCGGATCCAAATGAGGTTTATCCATCCACGAACGATAATAAACTTCTGAAGACATGATTTTCACGGAATTGTTATGACTAAAGAGAATGAAGAGAGAATGAAGTGTGAATGAGTTGAATGAGGAGGGGTTGTATTTATAGGAAATTGCTTACGGACCTCCGACGACTTTCCGACGAAATTCCGACGGATGTAAAGCAGTCCGTCGGAATTCCGTCGGAATTGTCCAATCTCACACAGCTATACAACGGTCATATATATTTGTCGGCAACGGTCACATGGTTCGTCGGAATTCCGTCGGAAAATACCGACGGAATTTCGACGACTTTGCTGTTAATCGGAATGTCGTCGGAAATTCATCGGAATAAACCGACGGACTTCCGACGACTACAACGGTTACATTTTTTATCGGAATGTCGTCGAAAAGTCGTCGGAAAATTCCGACGAACCATATTTCGTCGGAATTCCGTCGGAAACGGCCGACGGAATTCCGACGACTTATTTTTTTTGGATTTGGTCGGAAATTTGTCAGTATTCCGTCACAAATGTCCGACGACCTTGGTGTCCGTCGGAATTTGGTGTGTTTTCTTGTAGTGAGTGTCTTGAACCCATCTTGTTCTCATGTTCTGTATACTCCTTTATGTTGGAGTTAGGATTGATTAGACCCTGTTTGAAGAGCTAGGATGATAGAACCTGGTTAATACTAGGTTGATAGATGAATGGATCATGATGCATAAGAACTCTCATACTGTTAAATGGGACTTAATGAACTGTCTTATGTTGTTGTGGTGGTGAATGATTAGTATTTGATGCTTGTATGCTTGGATGTGTAGTCCCATGAATGGTTTGTCATTAAAGCTAGGATGCTAGGAAGAATGAATGCTAAGATGATAGATGACTACTAATTGCTGTTGGTATTGTAAGTGAAACATGAGTGCGATGTGTATTTTGTGTGACACTGATAACGGGAGGCGTCTAGTGATTGAGTCCAAGTACAAGTCTAAATGAAAAAGGAAAGTAAATGAGAATGGGAAGGGATAAGTGAAAATGATAAGGATGTGAAAGGATAAGTAAAAGTATGAAAGAATGATGTTACGGTTAAGCATGGGCGGGGAAGCATATAGAGTCTAAGGAAAGTATGTGTGGCAGTAGTTCTCGTTAGGTATCCATAGGATATGTGGCGAATCCACAAGAATATGGAAGCACCCATAGAAGATGTGGCCAATCCACAAGAATATGGGGTAGAAGCCTAGTAGGAGCTACCCACTGATGATAAGAACGTGTGCCAACCGGGAGAGGTGGGATATAAAAACGTGCATCATGGTCGGGTAACGAGGAGTTAAAGGTGTCATAGGATCGAGTCGGTCTAGTATGAGGAGACGGTTCAGTCTAGGGTTTAACGTGTGTGGCAATGAGTGGGATCATTGTATTGATTGATTGCTAGGTTGCTAGAAATGTATGGAGTTGAATGTTTGGAAATAATGATGATGATGATATGAAATGATGAAAATACATTACCTGATTGTAGTGGCTAGTCAGTCCTAGTTCCCGCTTAGAGTAGTATAGAGTGTCATGCGGGCAGGCTGGTCTAGAGCCACTTCACTGAGTAACTTGTTGCTCACTCCTCCATTTCTATTTCCCTGTGCGCAGGACTGTAAGTAGAAGTATATGGATGTGGGTGTGACGGTATTTCAAAGAAGGTTTTGCGCCCGTCGACTCTCGGGACCAGTAACGGGACACGTAGGGTTGTCTAAATGAGTAGACACATTTCCATAACGCCCCTTCAATAACCCCGGTCGGACGCCGGGGATCGGAACGTTACAGGTGACCTCCCAAAACCACTAAATCAGAATTGTGCGGCACAGTGATATTTTTGCTCACAAGATAGCTCTCTAATATATTTTAGATTTATACGGTCACCGACCACTAGGTCATCTCGGTCGGGTTAGCCCTGTCCATTTTTAGAAAGTACTATCGTTGAGCCTTCGTTTCTCCTTTTTAGGAGACGTTAGTTCCATTTCCATTATATTCGTTAACTATTTTATTTCGAAAAGGATTATGTTCGTTAACTTCTCAAGTTCAAAAATTTTTTTTTGCTTTTCTCAAATTTTCCAACTCTCTAGTCGCGATATAAGCTGGGGTGTACAAAACGCATAGTTTTTTAATCATCTTACATTTTCTGAATAACCCGGGGTTCATCATTCATGAACAATTACGTAAAATATACATTTCGCTGTATATTATGAAGTAATATAATTTCCAACAATGAAACGTCAAAATGGAAAACCATAGTAAACTCTTAATTAGAAACAAATTGTTAAATATTCAAAAATGGAAATAACAAAATTGGTAAAGTGACAAATCAGGAGAATTAACAATAACGACTAAAGTCCATACTGTATAAATATATACATGAATGATCAAGAAGTTGCATTGTGTCTCAAAACCTAAAGATCTTATTCGATCACCATGTCTTATGCAACCAGAATGATGAGCGTTACACTCTCTCTTCAAATCATTACAGCTTTTCTCTTTATTACCGCCACAGCCTCATCACCTCCAAGCGGCTTCACCATGGACCTAATCCACCGTCGCACCAATTCATCTTCTTCTCGACGCTCTAATACTTATGATCAACTCCGATCATCTCCTTACGCCGACATCTTCTTTCAAACCTCCGAGTATCTTATGAAACTCAAAATCGGTACTCCTCCTGTCGAGATAGACGCAGTCTTAGACACAGGAAGCGAGATCATATGGACACAATGTTTGCCTTGTCTTAACTGCTACAAACAACGCAATCCAATATTCGACCCTTCCAAGTCCTCAACCTACAAAGAGCAATTAAAGTGCATTACCCCTAACCCCTCTTGTGATTATACTTTGCTATACGGGGACCAAAGCTACTCCAGAGGAAGCTTAGCAACCGAGACCGTCACCATCCAATCCACTTCTGGCCACTCCTATGTAATGCCTGAAACAGTTATTGGATGTTCGCACAACAGCTCAGGGTTTAGAACAACCGCCTCGGGCATTGTTGGTCTAAGTTGGAAATCTTTATCTCTCATCTCTCAGATGGGCAAAAATATGCTCGGTGCCTTTTCCTACTGCTTCTCCCCTGAGGGAACAAGTAAGATCAGCTTTGGAAGTAATGCTATTGTGTCAGGGGACGGGACTGTATCAACCACTATGTTTACGAAGAAGGAGAAACCCGGTTTCTATTACCTAAACCTAGACGCGGTCAGCGTTGGGGAGGCTCGCGTTGAAACATTGGGGACCCCGTTTCACGCCGTAGACGGTAACATATTAATAGACTCTGGAACCACTTTAACCTACTTGCCTGCAAGCTACTGCAGCCTAGTGAGGGAGTCAGTGGAGAAGGTTGTGACTGCGGAACGAGTAACTTTCTCGGAGATCGACACACTTTGCTACAAAACGAATACGATGGATATCTTTCCAGTGATCACGATGCATTTCAGTGGAGGTGCAGATCTTGTTTTGGATAAAAACAATACGTATATGGCTAATGGACAAGCCATTTGTCTGATGATTATGTGTGGTCCGATAACACCAATTGCTGAAAAAGCTGTCTTTGGCAACAGAGCACAGAACAACTTCTTGGTTGGTTACGATCATTCTTCACTACAGGTTTCATTTAAACCCACCGATTGTGGTGTTACACAAGACATGCCAAGAGACTCAACTTCTGCAGCGTCGTTTTTACAGTTGAACATTAAGTTTGTTTTATTTATAGTTGCCCTTTCACTAATTAGACTATAGAGAATGGTTTATTTTATTTATATATATATATATATATATATATGTCCTTTCATTAATAATACCATAGAGAATGGATTTGTTTTTTTTTTATTTGTCCTTTAATTAGATATCAAAGCCATGGCCGTTGAACTCTTTCCTCACACTGACCACGAGGGCCAGATCTAAGCACAGTCTAATGAAATATTGGATTCTATCCCCAAAAATTTTGGATATAAGCTCTCAAATTATGCCAAAAAAAAATTATGAAAATTCTTGAGAAATGATAATCCCAACATTTTAGATCTGGCTCTACTGAACACTGGGACATATAGTAATGCTCCTTAAGAGGTAATATATAATAATATAAACTCTACTAAGAGATGAAAGATTCATCATGTAGGGCCACCAAAAACTACAATGTATGAAAAATTGTATATGTTTCTTAATCCCAAAAAAAACAAGAAAACAGTTTAAAGAAACTCTCCTTGGAAGTAAGTGTAACGAGCTCTCGTTAAGTTATCTCTACGTTTCTTGTAAACAATAGCTCCCATTACGATGGCTCCTACTCCAAGTATAGCTCCAAAGGCGATCCCAGCTTTTTCCAATCCACTCATCCCGCTTTCTTCTTCTTTCTCGAACTCATCACCATCCTCGCTTGCTTTGATATCGTCTGGTTTTCGCTCTTCTGCCGCAGGAGACGGCGTTGGAGAAGGGAAATACTCTGTCTCCGGCTCTGAATCCTCATGGGAATCGTCCTTTGACGGAGTAGGAACCGGCGCTAGTTCAGTAGATGGAGATGGTGACGGTTGAGGAGGAGGTGGTGGTGGAGAATCCGCTAGGGGTTCATGTCTTGGTGATGAAGCTGGTGGCGGAAGGGAATCTGCTTCTGGTGGTGACGGAGATGAATGTGATTCCGGTGGCAGAGGAGAATCACGTCCTGGCGAGATAGCCGGTGAGAGAGAGTCCTCCTCAGCTCGCGTGAGTTCGACAGTTAGAAGACACGTTGATAGAATAACAACGAAACAGAGCCTTTTCGCGGTCGTCATGGCGATTCAAGATAAGCTTCTATTGTCTTTGAGAAAGCTACGAAGAGGGAGAGAATGAACGTGGAATAAGATGAATCATTGCATGTTTCATGTTAAGTTAAACAGTTGACAAATACTCAAAACTAGTTGTATTTTTAATTCATATATTATTTCTTTTTTTAATGATGTTGCTGCTACCCATGTCGAACGCATTAAGCCTGCTTCCTTATTCAAACTTGGCTGCATGTCTTTCTTAATTTAAAAAAACACACTGGTGCATGTATTTTGTGCAACTTGGGTAATACTCTCATTCGCTTTTAAAATATTGTAACCCGGATTTTAAACTAGTGGCGTGTCAGCAGACCCTCCTAAGGAAGGAGTCGATGTATGTCTGGAAAAGAAAATAAGAAATCCGAGATCTGAACTAAAAACTCGAATCCATATCCGAATCAAGCTGTAATATATATCAAAATATACTAACTATATATTTTGTAAATAAATAATTAAATTTGAATCTAATATTTAAATATTATTACACATTAATATGTTTATTACTTTTTAATTTAAAAACGAAAAATAATAATATTTCTATACATATATAATAAATTTAATTAAATGATTTAAACACTAAATATTTTATAGATAATTCTGATTGCCAGTATTTTTATAAAACATGCACGATACTTTGATCAATGCAAAACGAACTAAAACGGTTTATCTCATTTCGATTACAAAAAAAAATATTAAAATAAATTTTGACTAATGTGAAATGGGTTGACAAATCGTTAATATTAACAATTTTATGAAAAATAGTTAAGTGGTTGTGCAGATAAAAATCTAGTGTTTGTTCGTTTCTTCAATATACTAACATACAATTTTTTTTATGAACTAAAATATACAAATTTTTTATATGTCAATGCATCATATATATAGAATTACACTTGGAATTCCAGATCTGTAGTTAAAACTATTGAATATAGAAAATATTACATTAGTACTACTGAAATGTTCTTAGAGCATGTTCAATGCAGTTGCTTAACCATGATTCTTAGCTAATTTCTAATTAAAAATAAAAGGAAAAAAGGTAATTAGTTAAGCATCGAGGCTTAATTAAGCGTTTGAAGGATCGAGTCTTGGTGTACACGTGTTTTATGTCTATTGGTTTTGTGTTTTTTGAGAGGAAAATAACAGAGGAAAAGAAGAAAGGAAAAAAAGCAAACGCCTCTTTCTCTCACCGTAGAAGACGATCCGTCTCGGCTCCTCGAATAATCACTGGGTTGATTTCGACAACGAAGAATCTCGTTGGTGGTGGCTCTCCCTGGCCGAGATTCTCGTTGGTCTCGTCGAGGAAGAGATGTCGGTGCCTCTCCTCGAGGAAGAATCTCGGTGGCTCTCAGCGACGGCGAATCTCAGTGGCTTGACGGAGAAAATCTCGGTGGCTCGGCTTTACGAACAGGGTCGTCGGTTGCTGCTGAGCATAATCAATGAGCAAAGCTAAGTTATTTCGTTTTTATTTTTGAATCCTCAAATTTGTATGTGAATGATTTTGCTCCTTCCTGTTCGCTTTTTATGTTTAGTCTGTAAATCTGATTGTCTAAATTGCAGATTGAAGTTCCATTGAAGAGGGAATCATTAATTCTCTGGAGAGACAGTCGATCTTCTCTTGAAACTCAAGGTTTGTTTGTTTTTCCGACCAACCTCGATCTTCTCGGTCCTGTATACCATACAAATCACCTTGATAATGTGATGTTGATTGAGAACTTTCGGAATGTTTTGATAATTTCCTTGATTTTTTGAGTGAATTCAAAAAATTTCGATTCACTGAACATTATATGTCTAGTACTTCTTGATCTTATTGGTTTAGTGGAATCTCGTTATGTAGATTCTTGAACTCGTTTAGTAGATTCTCGTTTAGTAAAAATGTTTAGTAGATTCATGTTTGTATTGGTTTGTGAGATAAAATGTTTAGTAGATTCTTGATCGTATTGGTTTAGGTGGCTTGGTGTCGTGATCTTGAATCTTGAGAATGAAGAACATTTTTGTTCAATTTAATATTTCCTTCCTGTGATTATTTTTTGATTCTTCTATGTGTTTGTGTCTGTTGGATAAGGAGACGTGTTCAGGATACACAATAAAGAAACACGATAAGGAGACATAAGCAAGGCTAGGAGAGCAAAAGGGCAACATTTGCAATACAGGTAAACATCTATGTTTGATCTAACAACTGAGCTTAATGTCTTTTGATTCTTGTTTAACTTGAAGTGTCTGCAATAAATGTATCGTTTAGGGTTAGATTACAGTTGTGTAAGTAATAAATAGATGTGATGAATGTGTTTAGATCTTTAAATGTGTTAGCTATATGTCAAGTATAGGAAGGTTGTGATGAATGTGTTTAGATATATGTCAAGTCCTCTTCCCTCTATTAAACGCCTTCCTATTGTTCCATGTCTTTCTTATCTTAAACGCCTTCCTCTGGTTCCCTCTTGTTCCTTGTCTTTCTTATCTTAAACACTTTCCTCTTGTTCTTCTCTTTCTTTCTTTTGTTGTTTGCATTCAGATATGGATTTTAATCCATATAGGAGTGGGTCTAACTTTGTTGATCTTCTTCAAAGTCAACAAAGTGTATTTGGTTCATCAGAAGTTCCTATTTTTGGAACTCAACAGACGAAGGATAGCAACCTCGGTCCAGAGAGTGTTGTAGAGCACCGAGAAAGGAGGAAATGGACGCCCTCTGATGATGTTTTGCTCATCAGCTCATGGCTGAACACGAGCAAAGATGCAGTCGTGGGTAATGAGCAGAGATCAGGCGCCTTCTGGTCTCGAATTGCAAGCTACTTCGCGGCAAGCTAGAAGGTTGCAGGGTGTGAACCGAGATAGGCGTTGCACTGTAAGACACGGTGGCAGAAGATCAACGACCTCGTGTGCAAGTTCTGTGGCTCCTACGAGGCTGCAATCAGGGAGAAGACCAGCGGGCAAAATAAGACTGATGTTCTCAAAAAAGCGCATGAGATTTTCTACAACAACTATAAAAAGAAGTTCACCCTAGAGTATGTGTGGATGGAGCTGCGCAATGACAAGAAGTGGTGTGACGTTTCAAGCTCTAGACACGGTGGAAGCTCTAAAAAGAGGAAGTTGGACGACAGATATCAATCATCAGCTTCACACGCAACCGAAAGCAAGGCTTCTGCAGCTGATGACTGCACCAACCGTCCCTCGGGTGTAAAGGCTTCTAAGGCACGGGGTAAGAAGACGGTTGATGGGAAGGCAGCTGATTTTCAGTCAATGTGGTCCATCAAACAGCAGGATCTTCTTGCAAAGAAAGAGCTTTACAAGATGTCTCTGCTTGACAATCTTCTTGCAAAGAGAGAGCCACTGTCTGAGAGTGAAGAAGCTCTAAAGAGGAAGCTGATTGAGGACGTGTTGTCTGTTTAGGTTCTCGTGTCTGTTTGAGTATTTAAGTTTCTGTTTGTTGTTCTTGTCTGTTGGTGTTATGTAATGAACTTAAGTTGTAGAATGTTTCTGTTTGGTGTTTCTGTTTCTATTTGTTGAATCTGTTTCTGTTGGTAGAATAGAGTTCTCTTCTTGTTTCATGTTTTGGTGTGTTGAATCTGTTTCTGTTATGTAATGAACGTAAATTGTATAATGCTTTGGTCTTGTTCTCTTCTTTTTTCATTTTCTTGTGGCTATATGTATAATACTACTCATCCCTTATTGACTGTGTTTTGTGTTTCAGTTCATTGGGACTTGAAGAATCACGGGTGTGGTCTTCTCTTCTGTACTTGTCAGCGGTTTGTTGTATCACGAGAGTTAATCACGGGAATGGTCTTGTGTACTTGTCACCGGAGTTGTTTTTTTAGTCACGAGAGTTTCTGGTGTGTTTGTTGTGTTGTATCAAGAGAAGTTTGTTGTATCCTATCACGAGACAAACATTAAACTGATGAGTTGTATAAATTAAGTTCTTTCTATATCAAACAACTCGTTCATCTTCTCTCGATTATCTTTCTACAACAACTCTTCTTTATATATTCTGAAAGTTCACCAATTCTCTTGATCACAATAATAACTCTTCTTTCTACAACAAACAACTCGTTCATCTTCTCACCATTCACCAATTTATTCTCTTCATCTCTTTTGATACAAAACCATTTATTCGCTTCATCTCTTTGATACAAAACAATTCATTCTCTGCATCTCTTTGATTTAAAACAACGATGGCGTCTTCTTCTCATATCAATATTGGGGGATCATTTGATGAAGCATTCGATCAATTTTTTGATCAACAATTTGATGAAGCTTTCGATAATCTCATCAATGATCAAGAAGATGAAAGAAATACAACAAAAAAACGAGTTTTTATCAAGAGAAATCGGGAAGAAGGCAATCTCCGGTTATGGAATGATTATTTCAGCGACACTCCAACATATCCTGAAAATCTATTCCGACGACGGTTTAGAATGAACAAGCCTTTGTTCCTGCGTATTGTTGATCGGCTATCCAATGAAGTTCAATTCTTTCGTCAAAAGAAAGACGGTCTCGGAAGGCTTGGTCTCTCTACACTTCAAAAGTGTACAACAGCTATTCGTGTGTTGGCATATGGTTCTGCGCTTGATGCGGTCGACGAATACCTCAGGCTCGGTGAAAGCACTGCTCGGTTATGTGTAGAAAATTTTGTGGAAGCAATAATAAATTTGTTCGGCAATGAGTACCTAAGAAGACCAACACCGGATGATCTTCAACGTCTACTTTACATTGGAGAGGTTCATGGATTTTCCGGGATGATAGGGAGCATCGATTGTATGCATTGGGAGTGGAAGAATTGTCCCACCGCTTGGAAAGGGCAATATTCTCGTGGTTCTGGAAACCCCACTATTGTCTTAGAGGCTGTTGCTTCATATGATCTCTGGATATGGCATGCATTTTTGGACCTCCAGGTACTTTAAATGATATCAATGTTCTTGATCGCTCACGTGTTTTTGATGACATAATAAATGGTCAAGCTCCGAAAGTGAATTTCTGGGTCAACGGAAGAGAGTATGATTTGGCGTACTATCTCACCGATGGTATTTATCTGAAATGGGCTACATTTATCCAATCTATTTCGCTTCCACAAGGGCCCAAAGCAACTTTATTTGCTCAACGTCAAGAAGCTGTCCGAAAAGATGTCGAGCGTGCTTTCGGAGTCTTGCAAGCTCGATTTGGCATTATTAAAAATCTGGCACGTATTTGGGATAAAGTCAAAATCGGAAAGATTATGAGAGCATGTATCATACTCCATAATATGATAGTACAAGACGAACGAGATCAAAACACTCAGTTTGATGTTTCGAAATTCCAACAAGGAGATGGCAACGGAAGTTCACAAGTCAATCTCACCTATTCTACAGACATCCCTTCAAATATGGGCAATATGATGAATGTTCGAACTACAATTCGTGATAGACGAATTCATGAACGAATTAAAGCTGATTTGGTTGAACATTTGTGGTCTAAATTTGGAGGTGATCAAGACAACAACTGATCTTTAATGCCTCTTTTAAATTATTATCGCTTATTTTAGTAATCTTTCTTTTTATGTTTTTATTTTAAATTCTATGTTTAAAATGTAATGTTTTATTTAGTTTCATTTAATAAATAAATTTTTGTTTCAAAAAAATAATTAAAAAATAATAATTTAAGAACCCTTAACTTAAGATGCCTCTCGTGATACATTTTTCCCCAGAAATCAAAGCAAGAGGGAGGGAGGGGGGGAGAGAGAGAGAGTTTCACGATGAGTTGTTTTTTTGACGTTGTAATCTCATTGTCTATAGGAGCGTCTTCTCGGCGCCACGCTTGGTAGCGCATTGACCGGATTCATTGTTCTTGAGCAACGAAAACTCATCCACGAATCCCGCGCCGATCGTAAATCTCAATGCCTAGATCTATTTTGTCACAAATCCCTAGATATCGTTCAATTTCGGGTTTGATGAGAGAATCTTAGTTCCGGTTTAGGCTAACCAATTTCGAAACTGGACAAAGCGATGAGAGTCGAGTCTAGCTGGATTTGTAGGGTTCGTTCGGATATGAACTTCTGGTTACAGATTAGAGAATCATAAGGTGCAGGGAGGTTGCGACTGCAGTCGATGAGCTTACGCTGGTTATGGTTATTGTTGTCTCGGTTCAATAAATAGTTGGAGTTTGTGATCCATACAAAACAGTAGTTAAGTTAACAAGAAACGGAACACACGAACAAAGAGTCTAGATAGTTATCAAGAATTGGTCTGAGGCAGCCTAGCTACTGTCATCGGCATGGTTTTTTCTTCCAGGGAGGGAGTGCAACAGGAGGCACATGTCGATCACTGGGGAGATGTATAGCATCGGCTGAATTGTGCGGTTTAAGCTCCAGATTCTCGCAGTTACAAATCTCGACCATGAAACCATCCGGATCATTAAAGAAGAGCTGGTCGATTGCACCCACCGTCCTTTTCATCTACTTGACATTCACTTCCTTGAGCATCTTTTCCAAAGCTTCCATGTCTTCGCACTGGAACGAGATGTGATTGTCCATGATGGTCCGTTTTTGTCTTCGTCTTTGACTTGCACTAAGTGTATCCCAACACCGTAGCTGAATAGCCACGCACCCTCCAAGTCGAGCGACGCGGCACGCTCTGTCTCCACGAATCCCGACGTTAAGAACTCTAGAGACTTTTTAACGTCCATGCAAAGTCTTGATACATGGTTTAACGCCATCAATGGCGGCCTTGATTCATCGCTTTTCTTCTTCTCCATTAGATTTCCAGAAATGGCTAGAGGAAAGAACTACCTTAAAAGCGGGAGCGGTCGAAGGTTGAAAATGACATGTGGCTGAATAGGGAGCTTGCACGTTTGAGCACAAAATTGGCTCACGTGTCACACTCTTCAAATATTAGGTCCAAACTGAAGATTGGGGAACTTTCTCTCTCTGTTTTGCAACAAGTGTGAGCAAAGCTTGTTAATATAAACCAAAAATCTTTTAAATAGTTTCTTAAATTAATAAACTTGTCTAAGATCAGTAGCCATTGTTGCTTGCTTAACACTCTTAACCGGGCCTGACAATAAACAGTCAAATACTCTTCTTTTAACCACTGCATATGAAATTTATAGTGAACAAAAGAAAACACATATTAACTCAAACTCTAGCTATATTGCTCTATCATAATATGAGTTTAAAACACTAAGTTGGATGGAGTTGTAATGGTTCACATCAGCATGGGAAACACAAGTCCAAGGATGATCATGACCGCACCACCAGCTCCCATTCCGGTTCTGGAACCAATTGACATTGTTGCTATCTCGCTTTGCTGTTCTTTTGCAGAACCTCCTTGAACCTTCGCAGCCACAGGGAGAGGCGAGCAGCCGGATTCAGCGCAAGGGTCTAACGTGGCATCCGGGTTTTCTGGTTGTGCATGGAAGAAGTCAAATTCAGAAGGTGAAAACGCCACTGGGGTCTCATAAGCCAACCCGTGAGGAGCTCGGTCTTGCGCTAAGGCGATGTTTGTGATGAGTAGAGAAGAGAGGAAGAAGACGAGACAAGTCTTTGTAGTCATTTCTCTCACTTTAGCTTAAATCTGTTTGTTGAAAATGTAGAAGGCTATAAGTTGTTGAGCGGGTGGAGCTAGTGTGGTGTGTTTGTTGAGACTTTGAGGTAAGGTTTGGTATTTATAAGGTGATTGTGTAACAAGGTGGTTGTTGCTTGGGACTAGTTTTGGGTGGTGAGAAAGATTTTAGAGATTTACATAATTAGGGAACAAAATGATTTCTCATGATATCTCATGAGACCTTTCCCAAACTTATTATTTTTTCTCTTTATATGGTCCTACAATCTTTTGGTTTTCTTGTTCTAAACCCAATGTCTCAAGATTTATGTCAAAACCGATCTTGTTTTTTTACCCAATAAACACAAGATTGGTGTAATGAAGGTAACATGCTGAGTTTATGCTTTTAACTAAACTACGAATTAGAAATTATGAGTCGATCTGTCCTATATAAGATACTTAATTACTACCGTTAGTTGGTAAGCATCATCGTCTTTTTAATTAAGGCATAATTAGGAAGTAGAATAATGAAAAGTAGGAACCATCATTAAACTTTGGCATCCTATAATTAAATTCAAGTTCTTCCCTTGAAGGATCAGCAACAACTTTTATTGTGGTTATATGAGTGAGTGAGTGTAATAATAACACACCTGCCTTAGAACACAAAATCGATCTCTTATTTATAATGGCACAAGAGGGGTCAAGCATGCATCTTTTAGCTTCACGCCTCGATTTATGTTGTGAGATTTGTTCACGATATTGAATCTTGTAACTTACGTTTGTTTATTTGATCTGATTGGGGTTATTATGATAATTAGGTTTTAGTCATGCATTCATATGAAATAATCACCTAAAAGGAATTAGGATACAGAGGGGAAAGAGAAGTGAATTCTCCCTTTGGTCTCTTCTTCCCCAAATCGAAAGCCGCCGCTTCGCTTTTATACCTCTCAGGCGACCGACGGCATCTTCGTCGTCGGTCTCCCTCTCCCCCGTCAACTTGTTATTGTGTTTCATCGCTTTCACTTTGTGTTATCTTCTCCTTGTCTCTCCTCCTTGCTTGGTATGTTTGGGTCTGATGGGGTCTCTTCCGCCGGAACTAACTGGAATCAAAGGGTCTTTGTTTCCTCTGGACCACCAGTGAGGCGAGATAGGTCGGTGATAGCTTTGGGAGCCCTGGATCTGCTTCTAGTCGCCGATTGCGCTTGGATTTGGGTCAAATCTAAGATCCGAGATCCGACAGAGGCTTCGACGAGTCGTGCCGTCTCGCTTCTGCTTCGCCGTCTCGCCCCAGCCGGTTTATTCTAGTGGGCAGTTTCCAAGGTCTGCGTAGAGCTCCTCCTCTCTCTAAGTGAAGGGTGGTTGTGAGGCGCACCACCGAGGACCTCTGTTTCTTTAGCTCGAATGACGACTCCCATGGTGTATCTCAGTGAAAAGTGGGCTTCTCCTCTCTGCCCTCATCGTCTACTACTAGGGTCTTGAGGACAACCCTTCGTGTCGACGTCTCCTGCAGGAAAAGTGAAGCTCTCTTTTGCCCTCAGGTCACCTGCTTTAAGGTGTATTGTTCTCCTTCAGTGCTTCAATTCCTGTTCCAAAGCTCCCGGCAGATAGCTGATATGTAACTTGCTCTCTCCGTCGCATCCTCCGTGTCGCGTAGCGGAATGAGGGGTTAAACGACCGTCTGCGCTTGACCATGCTCTTCATCTTCAGCGGTGGGAGTGTAGGCTTACATTATGGCTTTCTTCTGTGTTAACTTGGGCTTTGTTCTGTTGACATCCTCCTCCAGCGGAGCTCCGAGGCGTGAACCAGGCGCTTCCGTCGATGCCTGCTAGGAGCCATTTTGGTGAGGCTCGATCGAACTTGCCTTAAGGTTATTCTCTTGATCGCTGCTTCAAACCAGTAGATTAAGAAGTGCTTTGGTATGGGAGCTCAATATGGTTGTCTTTGTGCTACAATGTAATACTAACTTCAAGTAGCCATTGTTGGTTGTTTGATGTTAATACTTTAAGTTTTTTGGGGTTTTTTTAAACTTTTTGCGGCTCCTTAAACCTGATCGGCTGGAAAGAAAATCTTGGTTTCAATCACTTGTAACCGAACCTTCATTAAATTTTTAATGATATTTACAATTTAGCAAAAAAAAATGGAATTAGGATTTGTTCTCATGTGCTTCCTAGATCTTGAGCTTGTTTATTATTCATTGTGAATTTTATGGAGTTGCGTTGATTACAAATAATAGTATTTCATCTTTATCATTTTTGAATGTAATGTTAAATTAAATTAAAAGAAAAAGATGTTCGTTTTTTACAATGAGAAGCAGATTTTTGGAAAAAAAATAGTGTAGAGGTTTTTGGAAGTGATCAAAGAAACAAAAACGTCTAAGAACAGATGCGTGAACTAGGTCGTTGCTTCCAGCCATTTTTGAAGTCTTCCCTCGTATCTCTTATCGTCTAATTATATGGACTGGCTATCAACAGTCTTAAATTAAATGATGTTTCACCAAATTTTGTTAGTTGCTTTATTTTACATGATGTTTTATAAATTTACAATATAGTTCACAAGAGCCCTTCTCTTAGGGCAACAGGGGAACAAGGAACCATGGAAAGACTAACACAACTTTCTTTATCTGCCTGAAGTTGTGTAAACAAAAAAATTAATTAACAAATATGAAACCAAATCTACTTGTTCCAATCCCAGGAATAATTGAAGATATTTATTTCATGTCATCGACTTTAAAAGAAACTTGTTTAAAATTGCATATAGGTGGTAGAGGTTGAGTTATTGGTTGGACAGAATAAAACACAAAATTGTCAAAAACATGCATTCTCTGTTTTTTTTAAAGCAAACATGCATTCTCTGTTAGTAAGCAAAGGATACAATACTCCCGATAAAAGTATACTGATGCTAGATTTATAGTTAACTGGAAATAATGAGATATAAAATTAGTGAGTAAAAGTATGTTCACTAAAAGTAAAAATATCGCTTAATACGAATATAACAAATATTCAGTAAAGTGTTTCTTTATCATCATGATATATTGTCAACATTTTATATTTCTATTATTTACTGTGTGATTTGATTTGTATACTTTCTTGATTACGGTATATAATTTGTATTATTGATATGTTAATGCTTACTAACGAGTACTAGAGATGAAAGAGAGAATGAATTGTTTTCTACAGTTTCATTGTGTGTGTGTGAAGACTGGAGAGGAAAATTTAATTGATTAGTTGTGAGTTTTTAATTGCGTTCACATGTATTTGTCACGTGACTCTTTAGTTTGAATTGTTCACCACTGTTCTTTTTGTTCACAGGATTTTCCCTCTGAAAATTGGGTCAAATAACCAACAAAAAAATTATTATTCACTATCTAACCAAAATCACACTCACTTTTTTTCTTTTCTATTCCTATCTCTTTCTACCCTTCTTTCTACAAAACTAATTTATCTTTTTTTTGGTTAAATCACAAATAATCTCATTTTTCCTCTTCTCACTAAATACGTTTAAGATTTTTCAACTTTGTATCACTGGTAAATGAATTTAGTTTTGAACAGAAATTTTTTGCAAATGTTCTGCTTTTAGACGTGTTATAAACAATAGTATATTATTTTAATGAATGACAATATTTATAATAGTGTTATTTGATCAAAGAAACCTATTTACGGTTTTGCTTCTACGTTATTTCATTATATTAATATTAAGAAGGGTCACAGCAATATTTATAATATTGTGTTATTTGATCGAAGAAACCTATTTACGGTTTTGCTTCTACATTATTTCATGAGCTATTTTTGGGTTCACCCCCAAGGTGAACCTCTCACCAGCCAATAGGATTTCATTATTTCAAATTCGATATCTTTTAAAAAAGAAACAAAATATTATCAATTTATATTATGTTTTTAAAATAAAAAATAAAAAAAATAGCAGCTACAGAAAAAAAAATTAAAAAAATCTTTTTAAGGTCGTCAGCAAAACACTAAACCCTAAATCCTAATCCCTAAACCCTAAATCCTAATCCCTGAACCCTAAATCATAAACTCTAAACCCTTGGGTAAACCTAAATCTTTGGGTAAACCTAAACCCTTGGATAAACTCTAAACCCTTGGGTAAACCCTAAACCCTTGGGTAAACCCTAAACCCTTGGATAAATCCTAAACTATAAATAAAAACACTAAGCCCTAAAACTCTAAACCCTAAATCCTAAACCCTAAACCCTTGAGTGTTTTAGTGTTTAGTGATTTTGATTTAGAGTTTAAGATTTATCCTAGAGTTTAAAATTTATCCTAGAGTTTAGGGTTTACCCAAGGGTTTAGGGTTTAGGGTGTAGGATTTAGGGTTTAGGGATTAGGATTTAGGGTTTAATATTTTGCTGACGACGTTAAAAATGTTTTTTTTGTAATTACTACTATTTTTATTTATTTATTTTTATCTTTTAATTTAAAAAAAGATAATATAATTTGACAATATTTTGTTTTTTTTTTTTTAAATATCAAATATTAAATAACACATTCTTATTGGTCGGTGAATCTAAAGGTTCCAAGAATAAGTCTTATTGTATTATATTAATACAGCCTCAAAAGGTGAGATATGCATAGATTTCGCCAAAAACAATCCAGCAAACAACTTGATTTTTAGAGGATGATTTATCCGGATACTTAATTTAAGGTTTTTAACTCATGATTTGATTTTTTTTATACTTTTCGGCTAAGAGTCGGCTTTTATATTTTTTTATTTAAGAGATGTTTTTTTGTTTTTTTAAGTTAAAAGCTAAAAAACAGTTTTTATCTGAAGCTAAAAACTCCACCCTAAGAATCCGGATTAATCATGGTTTTAGTCGGCTATACTTGAGAATTTTTGCTAGTATATATATATATATATATATCAGCCACATGATTAGCATCTCTATGTGTACAGATCAACTTAATTAAAGTCACGGAAGGGTGTCTTTATCTTCAGAACATCTTCAAGGAGAGTAAATATCATTGAATGATGCTGTAAAATTGTGTTGAGTAACCACAGGAAGTAACATATCCCTATCCCAGACTCCAAGTTGCTTCGCTTGAAATACAGCCATGCACGAAACAATTGCTTCATTCCAATGGGCTAGTGGAGGTAAGTTCCAGAGCCGGCCTTAAAAATGTTTAGACTACCAGCCCCAAAGATATTATGGCCGAATCTTAGTCAGTGTTTAAAGAAGAAGAAAAAGGGTTGCTGGTGAGAAGAGTCCAAATAAGCCTTTTCTATACGAAATCGTGTTTAATATGTTTATGTAATTACGTGTCTTACTTTGCCATAAAATGGGCCGTCCCTACATCTAATTTAGTCCCCTTCGCTTCAACTAAGAACGCCATGAGGCTTGGATATAAAAGGTTGGGGGTGAAGCCATACATGGTGAGGATTAGGAAGAGATAAGACCACCTCTGTCAAGGGGTTTTTAGAGCATGATTATTGGAGAGTTTTTAGGGTGAAATTCTTAGTTTTTTTAATGAAAAGTTAAGAGACGGATTCTTATATTCCGCTAAAAACTTCATCCTAAGAACTTCCCAATAATCAAAGTCTTAGATGGGGTTTTAAACAAAAGTGAAAAATAAATAAATGAAAAAGTCCAAAATAAAGAAGAACCGATGCTTACCTTGTGTTTTTTAGAGGTGGTAAAAGAACCTTACGTGTCAGTCCCTCATTGGACCTATTGTCTCTCTCTCTTGTTGTCGTCTGTAAAGTCAATAAGTTTGATATTGATCCCTTCTTTTTCTCTACTAATTGGAAGGAGTGGACTTTCTTCTCAATCTCGCCGAGCATGTCTTCAAAGAAACTGAAATCGGCGAACGACGTGAGTAGCAGCGGAGGAGGATTTGGCGGCTCTGAGACCTACTGTATTCAGCAGTGTTCCTCGATTATACAACAGAATATATGATGGGTAATAATGGCGCTTCAGTTTGTTAATATATCCCCTCTGCTGCGTTGGGTGATTCACTAAATCAATGGTAAACGTGTTGTTGCTAGTATCACTAATGCAGTAAAATCCTCTGGCGGGATGAAAGAGAGGCTCTTCAATGCTGCCTATAATTCAAAGAAGCAGGCTCTCCTAAACGGTAGGTCCTTTCATGCATTTTAACTCTATTTGCCAATATGCTTCTGTAGCTTTATGTTGTTATTCCTGAGACAGTTCGGAATTTTGGTGACTGTTGGGTTCTTAAAGTTGTTGGATCTGCTTTGTATTTCGTACTGTTGGTTCAGGAAAGAATGCTTCTGCAATATGGGATAGGCTGGTTTTCAATAAGATAAAGGACAAACTTGGAGGCCGGGTTCGTTTTATGACGTCTGGGGCTTCACCTATGTCTCCTGAAGTCATGGAATTCATGAAAATGTAAGTTGGTTTGTTTTAGAAGATTGTGTTATGTCATATTATACAGTAGACTTAATCCTCAAGAATGAACACTCTTCAGTCCCCAATGATCCCATCTCTATCTTTAACTTATTTGACATTTGCTTGTGATTCTCTTTATTTTTATTTATTTAATTTTGTGAACTCTATCCCAGATGCTTTGGAGCAAGGGTTTTAGAGGGATATGGGATGACTGAAACAGCTTGTGTTATAAGTGGAATGGACGAGGGTGATAACCTCATTGGACATGTTGGCTCTCCTAATCCAGCTTGTGGTGAGCTTTATACTTTAGCGATTCAGAACTAAATATACAATTTAAATCGTTATGTGATTTTTTAATGCATTCCTTTTTCAGAAATAAAGCTTGTGGATGTCCCGGAAATGAACTACACATCGGCAGATCAGCCCCATCCCCGCGCAAAATTTGTGTTAGGGGCCTTTTGTTTTTCGAGGCTATTACAAAGATGAAGTTCAAACGTATGAACACCTAGTGCATTACAAGTTCCTCTTTAACCAACTAAATCTATATTATAATAGATGAATTTTTGCTCACTCCTCAGCGCGCCACGTCAGCGTTTTGTGGGCTTCACATTTAAAAAGTGTGAAAAAATGTCAAATCCATGGCTCGAACCCGGGTTATTGAGATATAAACATCAACATTTATACCATAAGCTAAATGATACTTTGTACATTGATGGTCGAACCTAATATATATTTATGAAGGTTGGAAGCTCTTGCTTCTTCGGCTTCCTCTGAGGGTCGGACCTACAAGTGCGTTATGGGTTTCACTTTAAATGATATTCATCACGTTATATGAAAAAAAGCTCAAGTTTGCAACAATTATAGTTTTCTCATATTGTAAATTTTTGTCGTTTAACATGAGCTTGGGTTCTTTTCATCACTGTCTCAAACAAGTCTGAGTTACAAAGTTGCGCCATGTGTCTTTTCGTAATCTATTTTTTCACCGGTGAACTCTTCATGTTCGCATCTTAAATCGCTTGATCATAAATGTTCCTGATTTGTAGCCCATATATAAACCCTATATATGTGATTCTCATCTTTGATGAACCCAATCAGCATCTCCATAAAACTCATTGATTCCTCTTAGATTTAACCAACTTCTAGAAAATGTTTCTCTCTGTCTCTCCAATTCGTCAAACCGGCGTCTCGGCATCCGTCACTCAACCTTCGAATCTCTCCGTCTTGGTCGTAGTAGTCAGAGCATAGTCTCTGGCTTCCTCGCTTCTGGGATTCCCTGAACTTCAAGAAAGACATAGAGTTTGTGGAAATCACGGTTCTCTTCCTTGATGAAAAGGTAAGTTAATCTTTGATCTATAACACTTATTTAACATAATTATTTTAATTTATTTTCTGATTCTTTGTTGAATAATATTATTTGTAGATTCCGTGATTCATGGGTTTACTCCTGTCGGATGTGCTAATCATTACATGCCATCTTTGAAAGCTGGTTTCATTGTGAAAGTCGATCGTTTTGAGGTTTCTAGGTGCTCAAGCATGTACAAGATAACTATCATCCATTCCTCATTCGTTTCATCACACTAACCATTATTGATGAAGTCATCACGGGTGCTCCTGAGATCAATCTTCAGTCAAGATTAGACTGTTCGACAATCTCCAAGTGATTGCGAACACAAACCTAGAACTCCCAGGTATATTATCATATTGCATCTGAGTTTATATTATGTTTTGATATCATAACTGATATTTAAACTTACAGATGTGGTTGGACAAATCCATTCTGTCCAGGGCTCTGGCCTCACCAAAGAAACAACTCGAGTTGTTATCCGTCTTCTCATTGATCCGTAAGAAACAATCAACACATAATTCCGTTTATATTACTGTCTATATTGTGCTAACATCAATAATCAGAAATATTTCATACCCAAGATTTGTGGTCTTCTATTTATCTCTCTTACTTATCAATCTAATTTTACACAAATCTTTACTTTACTGTTTAAAAGAAACCACAATAACCCAAACAATCAAAACACCAAAAACTAGAATCCCAATAAAGACGAATCATTAATGATCCCCTCTCTTTTTATCTAATCTCACAAATAAACTTCAAAACAAATATACCAAACCAATCAACTCAACTAAAACTCAACGACACATACATTGATCCAGTTAAACAAATATAAATTACACTGCCAAATATTTAACAATTTACAAACTTACTTTCACAGATGCTTACGAAGAAGACGAAGAACCAAGATCAGTGAAATTACCTAAACAAAAAAAACAGAGTAAGTTACAAACTCTGATAAATACAACTAACAATGATTTTTATTTACATATTACCCATCAAATAAAAGAGAAACAAACACAGCCACACCAGAAGATACAAGAGACAATCCCAACAGACACAAATGCGGCAACAACATCTCCACCTGCTCACTCCTCTTGTTTTGTAAAAATAGCTTATATGCTCAATGTCAACATGCCAACGCTATTGTCTTCTTATGAGAAATACATATATTCGTTTAAAACCCATTAAGACCCAAATACTAATTGTCACTCATTTTATAGTTATTTCTACAAGTCTTCATATATTTGTTTTAAAGGTCCGGTAAAAACAACAAGTTTAAAAGTAAAAAAACATATAACCAACATAATAAGAATAAAAAAAATTATTACTTAATACACACAACTTACACAACTAAACTAGAGAAAAAATATCCAGAAACAAAAAGTACTCTCAACAACCTTAATATAATTTATGTAATCTCAACAGTACAAGTAACAAATTAAAAAGACAAACAAACAATAAGTCTCAGTGACACAGTAAGCAACACCACGAACTATATCATTCACATTACTAACACAGTTTAGTCCTTCATGAGTGGAGAACAGTGCATACACAGTACATCATCACAACTCTAACCCTATAACAATAAAAAACTTAAAAAACAATGATCAACCCGAAACGTAAAATTCACAGCTACAATAACCTTAACAAATATTGAGAAGAAACAAGAAATATGTCTAAAACCCCGCGCTTGCGCGGAGGCAATGCCAGTAGTTGTACTAAGAGTATAATACTTTCAGTAAAATGGTTCTATTTTGAGGAGAGAAGTGGTTATGAAGATGGATGGCTTCACACTGGAGATATATGCATGTGGCTTCCGGGAGGACGTCTACAGATTATTGACAGGTGCTTTAATTGTTATCCACTGTTTCACTAGTAACTATAAATGTGTTGGTTCACAAACACTAACTCCTCTTCTTTATTTAAACCGAGAATCATCTTAGTAAACTTTCCTCAATTCCTTGAATAGGAAGAAGAACATCTTCATGTAATCAGTTCTTGTATTGTGTATCTTGTGAGTAGACTACTTGTGTGATATGTTTTCTTTATAAGTTGTGCCTTTTACTTCATGTTTTTTTTTATAAGTCTAAACGAGCAAAACAAAACAACAACAACACGAGAGAGAGATTCGACCAAATTGTTTCTTCTCCTTATTGTTTTCTTTATAAGTTGTACCGAGCAAAACAAAACAACAACAACACGAGGGAGAGATACTCGATATTGTTTCTTCACATCTTTAAGCATTTCCAAAGCTTTAAGAATTTGTTCTTCACATATCTTTCAACTAATCAGTTTTTTCTCGTTTACCAATTTGTATTTGTATTTTTAATATACTTTTATGTCATTTTTATCAAAAAAAATTATGTATGCTTTTATTTTAAATCATTCAACTTTAAAAATTAAAAATTAAAAAAAAAATTAAGAACCCCTATGAGGTTCTCTCATTGGAAAGAAAAGAAATTAATTACACTAACAAAAGTTCTTAACTTTTCAAATTACTAAATTAACTACTAATTTATTGTCCATTAGAGTCTCTTACCAATCGACTTATTGATGCGGCCACCATTTTTCAGTAAATTTTTAGTAATCAATAATCAAACCAAAATGTTCAAAAAAGTAGTTAAATAAAAATATATAGTTGGATATTTCGTTGACGCCTAGAACGTTGTATATAAAAAACCATATGATTGTATAACTCTCTTATTGTGAAAAAAGTAAATTAAAAAATAGAGTTTCTCTAAGAACATACTCTCACCTTTTCCAACCACTAAAGCAATACTGAAGAAACAAAATGAAACTGGAGCTAGTCCTCATACCATCAGCTAGTCACGGCCACCTGCCGCCATTCGTTGAGTTATCTAAGCTCCTCGTCGACGGCCATGACGATCTCTCCATCACCGTCATCGTCATCCCTCCCAGACAAGAACTCCGTACGCCAAGCCTTTCCTCCTACATCTCCTCTCTCTCCACTATGCCTAGAGACCGCATACGCTTCATCTTCCTATCCGACGCCGATAGGTTAAACTCTCCTAACACCGAGCCGGATTTCCGTTCATACTCGGAGAGGTATAAACCGGCGGTGAAAGCCACGGTAGCTAAACTTAATGACCCGGCCCGACCGGATTTGAGTAAGCTTGTTGGGTTCGTGGTGGACATGTTCTGCACGCAAATGATCGATGTTGCAAACGAGTTCAACGTCCCAAGTTACTTGTTCTATCCTTCCAGTGCAGCGTTTCTTGGTTTGCAGGTTCACATGCAATATCTTTGCGACGTTGAAAAGTACGACGTGGGCGAGTTGAGAGACTCGGACGCTGAGTTGGAAGTCCCGTTTCTGACTCGCTCTTTACCGGCGAAGTGCGTCCCCTCCGTGATGTTAAACAAGGAGTGGTTATCCGTTGTTTTGAGCCACGCCAGAAGGTTCCAAGAAACAAAGGGTGTTTTGATAGATACGTTTGCTGAGCTGGAGCCTCAAGCTGTGAAGTTCATCTCTGGTGGAGATAGCTCTCTTCCTGAGGTGTATGCAGTTGGACCGGTTGGTCTAGGTTCGGTCGACGATAACCAAACGGATGAGGTTCTACGGTGGCTCCATGACCAGCCGTACCGATCCGTTGTGTTCCTATGCTTTGGAAGCATGGGAGGTTTCAGTGAGGAACAAGCTAAAGAGATATCAATCGCCCTTGAAAGAAGTGACTATCGTTTCATTTGGTGTCTTCGCCGTGCTGCACCAACGGGACCTCCCAGAGAGTTCGCAAATCTTGAAGAGGTTCTCCCGGAGGGGTTTCTAGACCGGACAGCGGAGATAGGGAAGGTTATAAGTTGGGCTCCACAGAGGGCCGTCCTGGCGAGTCCAGCCGTTGGGGGATTTGTGTCCCACTGTGGTTGGAACTCGATACTCGAAAGTGTATGGTTCGGAGTTCCAGTTGCCACGTGGCCGCTTTATGCTGAGCAACAGCTGAACGCATTCGAGATGGTGGAGGAGATGGGGCTGGCCGTGGAGATTAGGAATCATTTTCAAGGAGAATATATGGCTGCGGCGGAGACAAATAGGGAGTTGATAACAGCGGAGGAGATAGAGAGAAGAATCGGGTGCTTGATGAAGCAGGATAGCGACGTGAGAGATAGAGTGAAGAAGATGAGTGAGAAGAGTCACGTGGCAGTTATGGACGGTGGATCTTCCCACCATGCTCTTGTAAGGTTTATTCAAGACGTCACTGACAATATATCTTCTGAATCTTGTGGTTAACGTTCCAAAGAGAATGCTTCGCATAATCTCCAGCAAGACAATAGTAACACTTTGTTTGTGATATACATGAAATCCCATTTAATTATACATGTTGGATAAGTGAAATCTTGAATTCTTATAGGTCTTATTTTATTTGGCTACCATTCTAGTTGTGTATCTTAGTTATGGAAACACATGCTATTTTTCTTATGATTACTAGTTGAAAATTCAGGTAGAAATTATTACAACATTTTGAAAATATCAAGTTCTTTTTTGGCATGCTCAGATCAATAATTGTAAAGAGGGAAAGTGGAAGACGTTTCTTCCATGGGTTAGTTATCGTATGTGGACAGAAATGGGTCTGCATACGTCGTCTCTTATCCCATGTAATGTACGATATTCTAAGAAACAAGAATGGAGATGCCAAAAAAATATATGTATTCAATTGACCAAATGTAAATGTAATATGGAAATGTAGATTGTTATCAGTTCAAAGAAAAAAATGTAGTTTTTTTTTTGCCATCTTAATATATTATTAAGGCCCAAAAAGCCAATAAAAATACAAGCACTAGATACATACTAAATCCCAAAGACCAAAACCCATAAACAAAGACCATAAAGGCCCACCAGGCCGCACACAAATCCCTAGCCCAAAAAAGAAAGAAGAGATGGTGATCCACTTCCACCGCTCTCCGCCAAACGTGTCGAAGACCTACACACCAAAGAGACGCATGGCGAAGGAATGAATTGTCCCCATCTCTACCGACTGGGAATAGCCGTCGGGACCGCAGACCGTCACTCCACCGGAAACACGAGCCACCAACATCATCCACGACTTAAAGCTGTCACTGGAACAGACAAAGCACTTTACCACCGGAATCCACCGGGACACTAACCACAACCACCGAAAACCACCTCCAACGATTGTATTGGAGATATAGGAATTCGATATCTTCCACACTTGCGCCAGAGCTTTGGAGAGCATCAATTGATTGAATCAATATCTCATCCAAACTCGGCCATCAAAAACGAGAACAGAACGTTTCACACAGCTCGAACACTTCCAAGGGAACGATAGCCGGCGACCTCCACCTAAGAAGAAACGGTGCAGCTCCAGAGTCCAAAGCCAGATATCCATCGAACGGGAGATGCGATACTGGAAACAAATACGGACAAAAAAAAATGTAGTTTATTATCCCATGGACTACATTCGGAGGAAGCAAAAAGAAAAAAAAACTAAAAAAGTATAAAGATACTTAAAAGCATGTTACTTACTTCCATTCCGTTACTTCCGTTTTGTTATGATAAAAAAATTAGAAAAAAATCGTTTCATCTTTCTATGTTCTTATGAAATTTTAATTTGTTAATAATAAACAATTGTTAACTTCAAAAGTATTAGTTAAGTTTGTAGAATTATTATTGGTTTAAAATTATTAAAAATTGATAAATGGAAAAATTGGTACAATTGTGATGAAAAAAATAATATGTGAAAATATTTAAAATTTTATATTTTTTAAAAAAAGTAATATATTTATAGATATTATGCATGTTTTTATAGATATTATGCATATTAATTATGAAAAAACTAGCGATTGGTCAAACCACTCATCTCATTTTTTTGTGGTAAATGTTAAAGCAACATTATTGGACAATATTTCCAAATAAGTATCTGTCAGGAATTATTGGACAATGTTAAAGCAACATTATTGGACATAAATTAATATTTTGAAAATGGATCCAAATATTAATTTGGTATAGTTACTGGTTGGTAGGTGAGACCAATTTAGCTGGTTCAACTGGATTTTCATTTTTAATTGTATATACAGTATATAATTATATTTATAAAATCTTTAATATCATAAGATATCTTTTATGAACTAAATAAGCAACTAGATATTTAATAATACTAAATAGAATAAAACATATTCATATTGAAAACAATGTTTGTTTGATAATGATAAAATATCAAGATTTTATTTGTAATATTGTTGATTCTTAAAAGGAAAATTTGATCTGTTGGGATTGTAAAATTTCGTGTCCAACTCTTTATTATCCGATTAGTACGATATTGTCCACTTTGGGCCTAAGAGGCTGGTCCGCATGGATTAACTTTTGGGCTTCTTCCCAAAAGGCCTCGTATTAATTAGAGTTGAACATCTTTTTATATATTAGACACTATTTGTCTAATTCTCCATGTGGGACTTAGTTTGTTTATATCACATTCTCCCCATCAAACTAAGGATCACATTCATCTCGTGTCCTACAACTTGACTTCCAGGATCTTTTGACTTGATCTATGCCACACACACCTCCCAATCCTAGCTCGATGGGTTCCGTTCCTACTCGAAGGGTATTTTGGTCTTCTTGCAGATTTCTCGTCAACCGCTCTGATACCAATTGTTGGGATTGTAAAATCCCGTGTCCAACTCTTTATTATCCGATTAGTACGATATTGTCCACTTTGGGCCTAAGAGGCTGGTCCGCATGGATTTACTTTTGGGCTCCTTCCCAAAAGGCCTCGTACTAATTAGAGTTGGACATCTCTTTATATATTAGACACTCCTTGTCTAATTCTCCAATGTGAGACTTAGTTTGTTTATATCACATGATCCAATAACCAAAAAACCTATATTTCACCAACTAACCATATCACTTCCTTTCTTCTTCTTTCTTTTCCCATCTCTCCTTGTAGCTTTTTACTAAAAATTCAATATTTCCCTCCAATATAGTCATTCATCAAATTAACCCTTCTTAAAATCCTATCACCTTTTTTGTCTGAGACATCTTGTTTTACACACATACAAAACAAATGTCTATCTTAAAATCAATTCATTTTTTTCCACTATCCAAAACATAAAGTGTGAAAACAATGTATGCTAATAAACATAAAGTAAATGAATAAAATGGCACGGTTGACTAAATTAATAAATCCCCTTATATATTAATTGAAAAACATTTGAAAAGATTTAACCTCAATTTTGTATTAATTAAAAAAGACCACTTTCTTATGTGACACTTCTAAATGCCTTCTAAATCTTTTTTCTAAGAATTCTAGAGTACATAATATAAACTACAGTTTAATCTAACAGTATCCCATTTTTCCATAATTATATAACACTAGAGAACATTATATTAACCTAAAATATAAGAAGTGTGTATTATTTCCTTAAATAAAAGTTACAGAATTACCTAATATGATTTACATATATATGACAATTAATGATTATGAATAATAAAGATTTGATAAAAAAATTTGCATCCTTCATCATTTTCCTTTAATTTTATATTATTAAAAAAAATTAAACAACCACATTAACCATATAATAAAAAAATTAGATTTTTTCTTATATGTTATATTTTGAATTTTTTTAAATGACTTTAAATTACAAAAATGAGGAAACCTTATATGTTATTTTTTTTTAAAACGACTTTAAAATACAAAAATAAGGACATCTTGTATGTTATATTTTTCTTATATGTTAGATTTTTTCTTATATGTTATATTTTGAATTTTTTAAAACGACTTTAAATTACAAAAATGTAAGTTTTCCTTAAGTATACGACTAAAACATTAAAATGACATGTATCAATTCGATGGTTGATTTGAAAGCTTTCAAAATCATATGGAAGATAAAAGTCAAAATAATTCAACTATGGAAACAATACTGTTCATTTTTTGCAAAACTGTGTTCGATGGAAAAAAATAAGGTTTTTATATCATAATTTGTTTAATGTCCACTAGAGAACATTATATTAACTTAAAATATAAGAAGTGTGTATTATTTCCTTAAATAAAAGCTACGAAATATGGCAATTAATTATTATGAAAAATAAAGATTTGATAACAATTTTTGCATCCTTCTTCATTTTTGTTTAATTTTATATTATTAAAAAATTAAACAATCACACTAACCATATAATAAAAAAATAGATTTTTTCTTATATGTTATATTTTGAATTTTTTAAAATGACTTTAAATTATAAAAATGAGGAAACTTTATATGTTATATATTTTTTTTTTAAAACGACTTTAAAATACAAAAATGAGGACACCTTATATGCTATATTTTCTTATATGTTATATTTTTTCTTATATGTTATATTTTGAATTTTTTAAAACGACTTTAATTACAAAAATGTAAATTTTCCTTAAGTATACGATAAAAACATTAAAATGACATGTATCAATTCGATGGTTGATTTGAAAGCTTTCAAAACCATATGGAAGATAAAAGTCAAAATAATTCAACTCTGGAAACAATATTGTTCACTTTTTTCAAGAATTTGTTCGATGGAAAAAATAAGGTTTTTATGTCATAATTTGTTTAATGTCCAATCCGATCAACCCATGATATATTAATTATAGTTTTGTTCCATAATTTTTAATAAAAATTGATCCGATCCATCGGAAAGAAATTATATAATAACAACAAAATATATTGTATATGTATAAATAAAATGATCAAATATATAAAAAAAATTATCGATAATATATACAAATAAACTCACCCTGCTCAAAGCGCATTTCTTATACTAGTATCAATATATAGTAAGAGTATATGAAATTGAATTTCATCATCATGTTAAGAGTATGTGAAATTGAATTTACATCGTAAACTGTTCAAAGTGGAAACAAACCAATTAAAAACATTTAACATTGACTACCATTTAATATATCGATTATGAGTAAATTTTGAAAACTTCTTTTTAGATTGATCTGCATCACCGGTTTTATTGGTTTTTGGACGATTTTAACGGTTTATCTCAAATCTGAAGTTTGGATATAATCGGACTCAGCTCGTCGGACCGGTTCGACCATCAATCTAGTTCAGTGCAGTTTTCGAAACATTGACATAGACACACAATATATATATATATATATATATATATATATAAACAAACAAACTGAGAATGGAGAGTGTTGGCCACCTTCGGTCACAGTCACAACATCATTTCAACTTTGTCATTTTAAAGAGATATACCTGTGGTGGATCCCTTTAAGCCAAAGAACTAAATACCATTTTTCTCATCATATATGACCAAACCAAAACCATCTGTGACCACTCAAAGATGGTACAACACACACGCACACATGTAGAGACATGCATATTTATAAAGGAACGTAAAAGGGGTCTACCATTCACGAGCGTTGAAAGGGTCATTATCTACCTATCTGTTGGCCCCATCAGTCGGCCCTAGGAAAAGATCCGCAAACTAGGTCCATCCACTAGCAAGTAAGGAGGTTGCCAGTTCGACGGAGAAAAAGTCAAGGGAAGATCCCGAGATCGCGAGATCAGGGGAAACAAGAAAGAGGATAAAAGGAGAGAAGAGAAAGGACACACGTGAAGCCCTTGAGACTAATACTAAACATCGACCTCGACCTCGACCTCAAGTTCTCTCCTTCTGATACTTTGTATTTGATCCTTATTTCTTTACGGTTGTATTCCGATCTCATTCAGTCATTGTATTCAATCAAACCTTATCAATAAAAGTTCATTTTTGTCAACCGAATTCGAATTACAGCGTTGTATTCTGAGGATATCGTTGCTCACATTATTTCTTCTCTAATATTTACAAAACAATCACTACCAAATACTTACTTTTGGTTTTAGGATCCACACTATCCTTGTCACGAGATATTCTCAAACACTCTTTGAATGAAGTTCTTCAGAGCAGTTTAAGATGAGCCACCATCCATCCTGCATGGCATTTGTCACTCATCTCCTTCACTCTCTTCCTCACATAGCTATTCTGCTTCATCAAACACGTGATTGCTCTCTCTATCTCTTCCGCCGTTACTACCTCCACGGAACAATAGTTGCGCCAATAGTTCCTTATCTCTACGGCTAGTCCAAGTTCTTCCACCATCTCAAAAGCATTGAACTTCTGCTCAGGGTACAGCGGCCACACTGCGGTTGGAACGCCGAACCATAGACTCTCCAGCGTCGAGTTTCACCCACAGTGAGTGACAAAACCACCAACTGCAGGCTTAGCAAGCAGGAAAACATGTGGGGCCTAACCGATCACTTTCTCTATCAGCTTAATCCGATCACCCTTCCGGGAGAACTTCTTCCAGATTTGTGAACTCTCCGGGCAGACATGCTCGATGGATAGACCAGAGAAAAGAGCGCGAGGGCGATCTCTCTTGCTTGTTTCTCACTGAAGCCACCATGAAAACAGAGGAACACTACCGATCTAGGCGGTTGCTGGTCGAGCCATTCTAAAATGTCTGACCCTTTGTTATCTTCCTTGGAGGTGAGGTCTAAAAGCAGCCCCACTGGATAAGCAGGAGGAGTATCACCACCATTGAGAACTCACAACGTATAAGGCTCAAGCTCAGCAGTGGTATTTACCAAAATTGCTTCATCTCTCCAATTCTCAAAATCTTAGGAGGGGTTATTGGGGAGATGAATTTGTGTAGAGTTTGTGAATTTTAAGAATTTATTGTTATTGGTTATTGATTTCAAAAATTTTAGTAGAATCCATTATTATTGGTTTAAAAATTTTCAAAATCTATTCAAATCTCTTGTTATTCAAAAAATTTAGTTATTATTGATTCTCTAATTCTAACTAAATCTAGTGTTATTGGGAGATGAATTCTATTCATTTTTACTCATAAGACTCAACTTTCAAAATATCATATGTATCCATGTGATTTTCAAAATTCTTGTGATAAAAATACTAGAAAACAAAATAATTATTCTTACCAAATATCTATTGCACCTCAAGTCCAAATTATATGTTCAAAACTATAATTCATTACATTTATATACTTTTACATTTTTGAATATATAATTATTTTTAAAAATATAATAATAATAATTAGATTTACAAATCTTAATAATTTAAAAAAAAAAAAAATTTAAGTTTCAAATTTTTTTTTCGAATTTCAAAAATAAAATTTGAAAAAAATATTTTTTTTAAATAGAAAAATTATAAAAATTATAAAAATGTTCGAATTTGAAAAAAAAAATATATAAAAACAACTTTTTTATTTTTTATTATTTATACATCTATATCGTAAGGGGTAAAATAGTATTTTCCATTTTTAATGAAACTTCTTTTGCTCATTTTCTTTTTTTTAATGCTCTTTTTGTGACAAAATCTTTTAAAATAGATGTTTAAGAAAATTGTTCAATTTTGTATGTATCAGTATTATTTTCTTTTTAATAGCAAAAAATAAATAATCATGCTATATGCTTTAGAAAATAAATATATTTCTATTTATTTTACAAAAAAATGATAGAATAGAGGTAATACAAATTCATGAAAATCTATATCAATCTAAAAAAGTTATGATCAAATTTCATTAGTCAATGTATATAAATTTTCACAATCAACATAACTTTTTTAAATCTATCAACTCTCATAATTCACGAACTCTACACAAATTCATCTCCCAATAACCCCCCCCCCCCCCCCCCCCCTTATTCTATAAGTTATATGGTTAATAATACATCTCACAAACACTAACTTTAATAGATTTATAGAATTAATATTAAAATATAAACTTTTTGAATAACAAATGATTTTGTATAGATTTATAAAATCATCTTCTCAATAACACTACATTTTAGTGAAAATGTGAGAATCTATAAACCACTCTTTAAATTCAAAGAATTTTTATAAATGTAACTCCCACTAACACTCCCTTCAAATTAAATTATAATGTGTTGGAGCTTCTGCTCTCAGCACCAAGACATGGGAAGTCGTTAGGTAAACCACTCTCTTCACTGCATCTTCCTTGGCTGCATCAACGCTTTCCTCCTCGTGGATCCTCAAATGGTTGGAGGAATATAATGAATGATGGCTTGATCTTCCTGAATAATGTTTGTCCTCGGGTGTATTCTTCCTTTTAATTCTTTTCTTCCTGGTTCAATGTATTGGATATGATTTATTTTGTAATATGTAAAATCATAGCTTTAGTCTTTGTTTGTCTCCGAGGACTTGTTTCTCCGTACGTTCCCGTAGCATCCGAGAGTTTAGTGACTCGCCTGCTTTAGTGTTTAATCCTTGTGTAATCCTTGTTTAATGTTAATCTAATCTTCCAGTGTTAAAAAAAATGTTATACAAGGACCACCAAATTAACGAGATGGGTCTGTATATTGTAATACTGAGCGGGCCGGCCCTTGTATGAATTAGAAAATTGTAATGGTCCAAAGCCATATGGCAGACGCTTTTGCTTAAACAAGCTGTGTCGTTTTCCTCGCAGAGATGAACAGACCATACCGTTTTCAGATATTAATGCTGCGTTCCCCAATGAACTAATTTTGTCGTCTACCGAGTTATCAAGGGATAAAGAAAGGTTCTTGTAGTTCGAGACAAACGACGTCGCTCTCGACCAATGAACTGGAAGCAATCACGTGCGTTCACGCCACGGAGTCGTACACGAAAGCTCATCTCTCCACGTGGAACACGACGGTGAAACAGCCACGCGTGAACTCTTAGGACCACTTTTTATAGTTTTTGTCTTTTTCTAGGTAAGGATGAATTTTCTTACGGTTCGGACGAGTGAACATCAGAACATGAACCCACCTCCCATCTCATCGTACAATACTTTGTCGTATCTCTTGGGACCTTTTTATCTACATTCACAGTTTTTTACCCTCTTGTCTTGGTTTAATGATAGTGACATGTGTTACTGGCATCAAGATTACGTGACCATATGAATGAGTAACACGTGTCAAGATAATGTTTTCCCAGTCCCTTCAAACAAATCTATTGCTCGTTTCCATAAATGTATTAGCTTGAAATTCTCTTTTTTTCCTTGTAAATGCTTTGAGCATTTTCGATATGAAATTTTTTTGTTCTAAAACAGAATAAAATAAAAGGGTTCTGACCGTATTCTATTTTCGTTCCACGGCAGAGTGATAAACAAATAAAAAATAAATTACTTTATTTATGAAATAAATCTATCTTTTATTATGTTATATAATAAAAAATAGTGTAAAATTAGATAATTTTTATTTTATTCTATTTTAAAATAAAAAATAAATAACATTGAAGATACCTTATAAATTTTTTTAAAACTTTAGCATCAATATTCGGTGACATAAAAAACATTTATATCCTTCTTAAATCTACTTATGAATTAGAATAGTGGTTGGTATAGCTTATTTGGTTAAGGTGCACCCACACATCTCACGAAGAACATGAGTTTTTTTTTTAACTCATGAATTAGACAACTATTTGAATTTATAAACAGTAAATTAAAGTATCTCTCAAGAATCTGATATAAGATAATCAAGGCTCCAATCCAAAATTTATTATAATTTGTTTCTAAAAATATAGAAATGAAAAAGAAATCCAAACCAATGAAATGAAAAATATGAAAATATTTTATAAATTTTATTCTAATTATTAGATATATTTTAAAATATATTTACCATATTAAACACATGAAAATATATATTATAAAATAAATAAAAATAAAAAGTGTGGAATTTTAATAAGATGAAATACTTTTTTTAGAAAAAAGGAGTTAGTTCCGCTCTGATTCTATTATTTAAATACACAGTAAAAAAATTTGATTGGTCGTATTTAAAGCAATATTAACAAATTAAAATCTTCGATCTTCTTAAAAAATTACTTATGAAAAAGGTTAAACATTGACTCACGAACAAGCTAAGTATTGAGTACGTGATTGGTTTTGGTGGCTCGAATAGAAGCTGACGCCCCTTTGTTCATGATATATAACGACGAAATTTCGAAGAAAAGTTAAAACAATTCCGGTCTACTAACACATGATTCAAATATTTACACTAATATTATTATAACCAAAAATTATACCTCCCTTGGTTTCCGCGCAGAACAAAAACTTTTTGACAGTCATCGTTTCGTTTGGATAAATCACAAAAGAAAAACTTCTACGAAATTTACAAGGGTAGTTAAGTAATTAGTGAGTCATCCATTGACATTGCCTTCTATATAAAATGGAGCAAACCATGAAACAATAGAGAGTTAAACCAATATCTTCTTCTTCATCATCTTCTTCCTTCTCAAATGGCGACGAGCAAATGCTACTACCCCCGGCCAAGCCACCGATTCTTCTCCACCGACCAACACGTCTCTTCTCCTTCCGACTTCGAGCTCGACGAGTGGGACCTCTTCAACACCGGTTCAGATTCTGCTTCCGGTTTCACCTTCAGTGACCTTACAATCACCTCCGATCGAACCGGAGCTAACCGGAAGCCTCGCGGTGGTTCGGTTTCGGAGAAATTTGCCGGTTCAGCTGCGTCTTCTCTCCCGGTCAACGTGCCTGACTGGTCCAAGATCCTCGGGGAAGAGAGTCCACGGAGGCAGACTTCGAACGAGGAATACGACGGTGACGAAGTTGCTGCATGCGGTGGAGAGACACGGCGGGTGCCGCCGCATGAGTTGCTTGCGAGCCGGAGGATGGCTTCGTTTTCGGTTCACGAAGGTGCTGGGAGGACGTTGAAAGGGAGAGATCTGAGTAGGGTGCGAAATACTATTTTCAAAATTAGAGGGATCGAAGATTAAACTGTTTTAAATATGGGGGGTTGCAAATTGAAGAAATTGTAATGGGTGGAGTTTTTTTTAAATTGTTTTTTTTTTTGTACCTTCGCTTGTTTTACTGTTGCGGCTAAGAATCTCGACAACTAGTGATTATTATAAAGAGACTTGTTAATTTAAGATTGTATTGAAGTTTTGGGACACCAGATATGGAATCGACTCTGTATTTCTTTTATTTATTTATCTTTTACATTTCGTCAACTTATTTCATTTTTATAGTCCTTAATTAGATTCTCCTCTCCACTTATTTATTTGAAGAACATATTAAACAAAGGATTAAGCTAATTATTGGTTAATCATGTGGCATGGATTGTGATTATCTGTAGAACGAGAGACATGGTGCGTTGTCTTTAATTATACAGCGTAGGTCGGCATATGTTCCTTTCTATTCTCTTATGGACTAATTTAATTATGTGATTATAACAGATGAGAGTACTCGACCGGTAGTTAAACATTTAAAGAATGTGAAATATAAAAAAATGACACGTCTCATTTTCAAGGTCACTTTTTAAAGTCATTATCTACTAATTTCTAGGTTTATCCTTAATTAATTAAAGGAGTGCATCCAACTATTCGCAATTATATAGTATATACAAAGTTTTGCGCTAGCTTAAACACAGATCTGGTGGGTGTTCATTCTATATGAATCTTTTTGTTTCATAGCAAGACGACTTAAATCTTTTTTTTTTGAGAAAAAGACGACTTAATTTTATGATGTTATAGTTATGATTATCTTCTGAGAGCATGTACTATTTTATTTCCTAGATGTTTCGAAATGGTAGTCGTTTAGAAGAAATTTTATGTTTCGATAGGTGGTAATAGCATGTAATATATATATATATATATATATATATATATATTCATTTAAAAAATTAAGTTATTGTTCAAAGTTTTTATCAAAAAAAAAGTTGGAGAAATTTCATGTTTACCATTTTGTTTGTACTATATTCATGTTTATCTTCGTTAAAGAAACATTTCAAAAATATATTCTTTTTTAAAAGGTAAAAGACTCTTTCCTTTTATTCTATATATAATAAATATTCTTTTTATGTTTTCGAATTATACTTCGATCAGATTTTTACTTTTTTATAACTTTTTTCAAATTTTTTTTGAAATTCATAAATTCTTTTTGAAACTATGTTTAAAAAAATTTAAATTTTTTAAAAATATTTATTTATATATTTATTAGAACCCTAAACTTCACATTCCGAATAGTTGACCCTAGGGTTATAAAAGTATTTTTCCTCTTCAAAAGCGAGAGTGGTAGCTCACTTGGTAAGGACCTTGTGGGCCAATTGTCATGCTCACGGGTTCGACGCCAAGCGGAGGCGAACTACCCATTCTGTCATCAAATGCGGTACTGGGTGTTGGGCCTTGTCCCCAGCCCAGGTAAAGCCCTCCCGGGTGAAGTGGACCGCTGCCTAACCGGGCCCAGGGGAATGACCCACGTAAGTGGGGAACCCCTGGATTATCAAAAAAAAAAAAAAAAAAAAAAAAAGCGAGAATAAAAGTGGTTAAGATAAACATGAAAACTGAAAATTTTGGAAATTTTCCAAAAAATTGTTCAAAGTAAATTTCGAAATTAAAATATATATGTATTTTATATGGTATATATTTTAAATTAAAAAAATATATATTTTAATATTAATAATTAATTAACTAGGTTTTTTACTTATACGATTTTGTAATCATTTGTATTTTTTCATAATAAAAATTTTAAAACATGATTCACAAAATTTGAATACGAAACTTTTAACAGTTTTAGTAATTTATAGTCGTTTTTAAAAATTCAAAATGTAGCATATACAGAAAAAACTAAATTTTTAGTATATGGTTAATGTGGTTGTTTAATTTATTTTAATAGTTTAAAATTAAACAAATATGATAGAAGATGCACTATTTTTTATCAAATCTTTATTATTCAAAATCATTAATTGTCATATATACTTTACCCATATTAGAAAATTCTGTAATTTTTATTTAAGGAAATAATAAAGAACATTAATAAAAAATTTATGGTTAGTTTGATAAAAACTTATTATATAATTAGATGAACCAACATATTTCTTTAATGATTCTAATAATCATTATAATGATGACACGTGTCTACCAAAAGAAGTTGTAATGTTTCTCAATTAATATATAGAAGATGTTCACACTATTCAAGATAAAAGTTAATGTTATTTAAAATTTGTAATCAATTATAAAATATTTCTTTTTTTATTGGTTGAAGTCCTTTTATCTAATGTTACTTTTATGTAACTAAGATAAATTGCATAAAAATTTATATTTTTTAATCTTTGTGAAAAAACCTTAAACACCACTTAAAGTGATACAGAGGGAGTAGTTGTTAAAATATTATGAAAATATGAAAATGAATTTAAAACAATATTTTTTTGGATCAAAATGTTTATATTATATAAAAAACAATATGACTAATTAACTATGATTTTAGTTGAATATGATAGTATTACGTTTTTTCTTTCTTTTTGATTCATATTTTCTTATTTGTGTTGTTGCAATTTAAATTGAAAATATGATCTGTTCTTCAATCACATAGGATTATGCTTCAAATAAGTCTTAAGTCATATATAAGATCATTGTGAATATTCTATAATAGTCATTATAGATATTTGATGACAAAACCATTGCATGTTCGTTACAAATATGCTGATATGGCTGAAGTAAGTCACGTCAACGTATTTCATTTGTATAGTCCTTGATTTGATTCTTCAACGAGGGCTAAACAAAGGATTAAGCTAATTATTGGTTATCATAAGGAATCGATCGATTATTTATAGAATGAGACATGGTGCGTTGTCTTTAATAATACAAAACTGGTCCGCATATGTTCCTCTCTCTTTACTTACCTACTAACCCAGTCATGTTTGATTAAGAAATACGAGGGTATTTTGACCGGTAATCAAACCATTTAAAAATGAAATTTTGAAACCTGATACAAAAAACAACACGTCCATTTTCTAGGTCATTTTTCTACCAATTAAAAAATGAGGTGCCCCGATATCTGATTTGGCTGGTTTATAATTAATCAAGGGAGGGATTCAATAATTCGTAATTTTGTTGTAATTAGAGAGTTTAGAGACTGAATATTTATGTGTTATTATTAATGAACAAAGGGGTTCCTTATATAAAGATTACAATATAAACATAAAAGGAAAGTGTACATATCCTTATCCAAGAGAAAATAGGAAAACTACTAAAACATAGGAAAAAGAAATTATCTATATCCTAAGTCGGCTAAGGCTTTGGCCGACTCTCCCTCCTCCTTGCGGCCGCGGTTGGGCTTGATATGGCCGACGGGCTTTCTCCTCTTGTCTTGGTTAATGGCAATCCACTCCATGATTTATAACACTCCTCCTTGGATGTCATAACCATACATGATTTGTAGTACGCTTCATGTTGCCTCATTAAAACCTTATCAGGAAAACCCAGTGGGACAAAACCATGATGAAGTAAAAAGAGTACAACACGCACTACTCCCCCTGATGTGAACCTTAGCGCAGGTTCTACATTCTACGCATCTTGCGTGATATTTCCTGTATGTATAGGATGGGAAGTAATCGGCCAGTTTTCATTACTAAGCCGTAACTAGACCACTTCGACCTCATAGGTCGTTTCTTATGTCTTTTGACATCGAGTGTCCCGGTAAAGCATATGTGATAAGCAATGTGAATCACATTGTCCTCGGAGATCACTATTGGGTCTTTGCAAATCATGTTTGCATATGTCCATAATCTAGACGTGATCGTCTACTCTTCTCTTTACTATGGTCGGATAAATCATGTACTCATGGACAATGTACTAAACATGGTTATCATGAACCTATGTCTCGGTGTATCTTCTATACACAGATGTATATCAATGGCTTTATAATTTTACCATACTATGGCTTATTGGCCAGAACATATTCATGATCTATACATATGGTCATCGATCTTTCTTGCTTTAGGCAATACCATATGTATCTATCTCGGAAATTGCAGTCCTTTATCCATCTCTTGATGGTGTCTCATGACCTCTGTTGTTGTGGATTATATCACACACTGAAATATATATTATTAGGTCATAGATCTCGGCTCTCACAAGCTTATGAATTACAATACATTTGTATCCGGTTGATCTTTTGTCTCTACTAGCCCGTGATCAAGAAGAAGGGCCAGACGCCTTTTAGTATTAAAAGCCTGACGCGTCTAGTAGAAGAGCCAGACGTTCTTTGCTGAAGAGCCGGACGCCCTTAGACGAACAGAGTCGAACATCTTTAGTTTGAAGGGCCGGGGCCGGACGCTTTTGGTCGGACACCCACATAGATTTATTCTATGCCTACTAACCTCTTTTAGGTTTAGTATAATCACAAGGAATTTCAAATATATGGACTGTATTGGATTGTCTTTTATACAACTCCAAGATCAATAATCATGCGTAATCAATTTCATTTACATAATATATGCAGCTGTTTTATGTTTCAGTCCATGAATCAGCTTAGGAACGAAGCTATTCTTTCATCTTATCCAGTGATCCATATGCTGCTTACAACATCATTTGTATCTAATTTATTTCTTATGACAAGACCATTGTCAATTTCGAAAATCTGTAGCAGCATCCACCACATAGGAGTTTATCTCCTTATAATCTGTTCCTTTGATCTCTGTGAGTACCTTGTGTAACAAGCTATAATCTAATGTTGTTTTGTAGGAAGACATGAACACTCTTAGACCTCGTGATCATGTGCCTTCTCTCACGGTTTCTTTATCTCACAAGATCCATCTATTTCACTGGTTTATCAGATGGCGTTTCTGGATATGTATATGGCCAATACGCCCATCTCTCTTTTAGATACTTTGAACCTCCACGTTTTATCTTTTCTAATCTCTATGATCTTTTATGATTGTGTGAGTACTCTTTCGTGGGTTGCGTTCATCTCTTTATGTTCAAGTGCTATAACTTTATATATCTTTATACAAATGTGTGTGTGTGTCGACACTTTCATGTGGTTCCATTATGTTCCAGACATGATCTGATCACTTTGAGATTTCATTATCCAGGACCTTTGCTACCTAGTAGCTTGGCGTCCCAAGACTACATGGTTTGGTACCTTAGATGTGTAGTTACGCAGCCTTTTCTCAATGTGTGGTATGGTTTCTCTTATAATCTCGGATCTGTATTCTATGCACCATTCTTTTCTATCCGAGATTCCTTTATCTTATGGAACACTTTGTCTATCTTGTATAGACTCTATAGCAACTTGATTATGTCTCTTCTAGGACATTCATTTGGTGCTAAGCTGGTTTTCTTTTCTTTTCTCGGGTCAGTGTCTGGCATCTCAATTAGCTTCTCAATTAGATAGCTTTGTATAATCTTTATTTGGACGTCTTAAATCATAATGTATAGTCCGAGGATCTTTGCCAAGACAATGATGGTTAAAACCATTCGTACTTTTAACATTCTTTATCCAGCTTATAATCTTTCTCCTTTAATATTCGGATTCATTTGTTTCATGTAATCTGTACCTGGCCACTCTTTGATCACCCATGTTTTGGCTCTCGGTCCTTTTGATTTCGTGGAGAAAGTCCTATTTTTATATATTCTCAATCCTCTTCTGAGGTTCCATCTTTAGACGGCACATGTATGTATGTGGTGGTTTATTCAAATCTCTTAAGATGATGTATGTCTGGTTTTATGACCCGTATTCAATCTGAGATGGGAATATCTATGCTCACTTATATGGCCTGATGCATATGATCATATTATCATTCTATACATGTAAAACATAATGTATCCAAACTTATAGACTTTAGAATCTTAGTCTTATAGATAATGGCTTACATGGCCGAACCTTTTATAGCTAATGACTTACTTGACCGAACCTTTATAGGTAATGGATTGTGTGCGGCCAAGTCACGGCCGAGCCGTTTATTCTCATGGTCTCTTTAGCCGGGTAATGGCCTCTTTGGTTTGGCCGTGATTATCATGGCCTCTACGGCCGAGGAATGGTCCTTTATGGCCGAGTAATGACCGAGCCATATAACATGGTGTCTTAGACCATAGTGGTACACGAACTTGTAGTATTGATCATGGGTTTATCCTCTCTCCCCCTCATGACCATACTATAAGGTTGTGGTGCTTGGGACAATTAAGCCTAATGAGTTTCCCTTGTGTACATGTTACACAACGTGAGATCTTTTATGGGATAACTCTTTGTGCCTTTTCAATCTTTGCATCAAGTTTAGACTTTAGGATGGCTAATCCTATCATGCCATATAGTGTAAAATTTCGTGGTGTTATCTCAATATGGTTACCACATCTCTTGCCTCTTTATCATACTGATCTGTAGCATAGTTTTGATCAGTAGAGATCATAGGTATAGTCTCGACCATTTTCTTTCAAGGTCTTAGGCGTTTTTCTTCTTAAAATCTAAAAGAACTTGTTTCCTTCCTTACCCATTGTTTCTACTTGGAAACCATACATTATAACTTCAATGGGTCACATGTTCTTTTGGGTGTGTATAATGACTTTTAAGGCAATGCCTTAGCCATAGTTTCTTTACTATGCTTACTATACCCATTCATGATTTCTTACTTGGTTTTATGCCCTTTAGGCAACTCTTTAAAATCATTTATATGTTCAAGTAAGATCAGGCAAGATAATGAATTCAAAACCAATTCCATTGTATATATAAAATCGTGAATGACAATTAGGTTAAAGCAAATCACAAATCAAGGACTTTAAAATAAAATGTCGAGATCCCTCTTAGTCAATAGACATGCCGGCCACTCCTTGAGTTATATTGGACACGGCTCACATGGATTCATCCTGATCTATGTCAGTTTTATTTGTATCAGGATATCTCATCTCACTACTCCTCTTTAGTACCTTGTTATTCTCAATCACCGTTAGGCAAGAGATCAGGTCATTGTAAGTGGTAGAACCTCTTTCTATGTAGATATGTTTTGACAACAAATCTTATGGATGGAATGTGGAGTATGTCTTTGAATAGACAATCATTATCTGTTACCTCTTCTCCACACATTCTCAGTTGGTACACGACCCTGGACAAGGCAAAGTGAACCTCGGCCACTAAAGTGAACCTCGGCCACTGTCTCAAAGTCTTGGTATCTGAGACTCATCCAATGGTGTCTGACCTTTGGTAATAACACCATTGTGTATCTGGACTTTAATTATGTCCAAAGGTCACGAGGATTCTTAATATGTAGATACTGATTTCTCAGTTCTTCAGTGAGATGATGGCTCATAACAGTTTATGGCTCTTAACTTTTCACTTTCAATTTCATCATTTCTTTCATTGATATATTTCCCGAGTCCTCTAGACTTCAGGGCAATTGAAGTGTTCATTTCCATTCTGGATAATATCTTCCAGGGAGATTTAGAATGACATAATCCATGAGATTAAATCTCGGCATCTGAAATCATATTATCAATCAATTCTTGATTTAGAGTTCTTGCAACCAATTCAAATAATCAGTGCATATGATTTCATAAGTCTCTCTATGATACTTGGATCACTCGGTCATGTTTTGTGATGCTTAGACTTCACGGCCATTATTTGATACAACGATCTTAAGGATCGGATCATGATGCAATCTGGTTTATATAACCATCCGGATACTAGGCCACACGGCCACTTAGATATGCATTAAGCCAAACGGCTTTAATCTCAATCAAGGGCACAAGGCCGCGAGTATGAACAATGCATTAGGCCACACGGCCATATACAAAACGGGATCTAAATGCATTCAATCATATTTCTTAGTTGCATATCTATTAGGTTATAGAATTAAATAATCTAGCAATCTAACTCTCATTCAATATGTAAATTCTTTAAATTAATCTTTCAAGCTTTAAGTAATGAGAGATTTAAGGTTTCAAGGCCTTTAAGAATTTTAAAAATTCGAGATTAGGATTTTAGTTTAAACAAGATTCAGATTCAAGTTTTAAAACAATCCTAATCATAGCTCTAGGCGATCAATCAAACACTCAAGTTTCAAATCGAAATTAAAACCGATTTTCCAAAATTAGGGTTTTAGGGGATTTCGAAAACTTTGATCTTTGATCAAGAAGATTTGATTTGAGATTCAAAAACCTTTAAGGTTCTGATTTTAATTGATCAATGGATCAATCTCGTTTTTAGGTTTTAGATCGAACTTATAGAGCTTCGATTTACTCATAGGGGATTGATCTATTTAACCTATGGCCTTTAGTTTTAGAGATTATATTTTAAGGTTTCCATCTTTACAAAACAACCAAATTCGATTCTTGTTTTCAGATTTCGAATTACCTTTATTTTGTAGGGTTGAACCGGACCTCCAAAGTCAGATGAATCTCTAGTTGCACACGGACGCGAGCTGGCTCCTTATCGGGTCGCAAGCTGGGACAGAACGCGAGCTGTCTGGAACGTCTTGCGTCTGGTCACGGACGTGTGCTGAGGTAGTCGGACGCGATCGGGACGCGTCTTCTTCTTATCTAGTTCGCGAGCTACTGCAAGCGGCTGATCTGAATTGTGAGCTGGCTGTGACGCGAACGTGAGCTGGTTCTGTTGTGTACACGAAGCTGCGAATGTCTAGGATCAGGAACGCTTAAGAGCTTTAGCTGATCAGTTGTTTGCAAGCCGGATCGGAAGCAAGAACAAGTTAGGGTTCTTCGGGATTAGGTCTTTGCACCAACTCCTCTTAGCTCATGAATAACAAGGAGTATTAGATTACATGAACACCATAATCTGAACAAGATATCATCAAACAACTAAGGTATGATAAACTTATCTTTCACAGGATTTGAATTTGGCTAGAAAATCATGTTGGTTCGGATTAGGGTTCCAAAAGACCAAGACAACGCCGCGTATTGTTTCTGCGAGTGAGGACGCTTCTGAGATCGGATTGACGAACGGTTTGCGCTGATGGATTCGTCTCGTCAAGAGCTTCAAGATGATATGTGGCTCGTCGTCTGGTTTCTCAGGGTTGGAGAGATTGATCGATTTTAAGTTGCGTCTGATTTAGGGTTTATGTGTGACGGATTTTAGGTTAGGTTTAGGGGTTTTTTTTTCTCAGGGTTTTGGGAGTCTATCGTGCTGATAACATATTGTAATTAGAGAGTTTAGAGACTGAATATTTCTGTGTTATTATTAACGAACAAAGGGGATTCCTTATATAAGGATTACAAGATAAACATAAAAGGAAAGTATACATATCCTTATCCAAGAGGAAATAGAAAAACTACTAAAACATAGGAAAAAGAATTTATCTATATCCTAAGTCGGCTAAGGCTTTGGCCGACTCTCTCTCTCCTCTTTGCGGCTGCGGTTGGACTTGATGTGGCCGACGGGCTTTCTCCTCTTGTCTTGGTTGATGACAATCGACTCAATGATTTATAACATAATTGTATATATAAATGTTAGTGTAAACGCAGATCTGGTGGTTCATTCTGAGTTCCGAAATATATAAATGCTTGTTTCCTAGCAAGACGACTTAATCTTATGATGTTATAATTATGACCACCTTCTGATGGTATGTTTTATTTTTATCTAGTAGTTTAAGTAGACGAGGCAATAATATTGGATTAATGCCTTGGATCGAGCAAACACCACATATATTTAGGCGTTTTATGTGGATAAATCACTTGTTAGGATAAGATCTCGATCATTAATTAAATAAATTTAAACTTTAACGTTTCATTGCCGTGACGATTACTCCATCAAACGATGTCAAAAATATAGTTCATGTGCAAACATTAAAAAGTATATCTAAATTGCAATACTCTTATTTCTTTTAATTTGCTTTTAACTAGCAAAAAAATTCAAGCTGGAAAGATAAATTAATATATGAATTCAGTTAAACTTATAAGAATTTTGAGTTGAATATAAACTTCTCTATGGCTTGATTGTCTTCAAACGCCGAAAAGAATTATTTAGGACTTTCAAAATAATTACTTGTTTGAAATATACATCTTTTTTCAAACAAAATGTGCGTTAAAATTGGCTAAACAAATACATTTCAGTTTTTTAACATTGATTTATTAGAATATTATAATTATGAAAAATATTACATAGATGATTCGACAACCAACAATATTACATGCCTTACGAGGATCTATGTCTAACTTATCTGGTGATCCAGTTAGCATTTCTTCCGTAGCCTCCATAATTATTTAATAAATCGATTTTTCTGGAAATTGAAATCTTGATATGTTGGTGCAGAAACATCGATGAATCCTTAGTTAAACTTGAAACAAATACATTTCACTTAGAATAGTCAAACGTTAAGTATGTTTTTAACAAAATTATGTTTTTTTAAACAGCAAAATATGTTTTTAATAGAAATGATTTTTTTTGAAAAATATGTTTGCAAATGCAAATGGGTAAACAATATTGGTACCTAAGCGAAGCAGTGGCATAGCTGTAATATCAGGTAAATGCAGCTGTCCGGTTGGCACCCAACAGATGCCGTAAGCCTTTTGAAGTATTTCTCAATGTAAGTGATGACTGAACGAGTCGTTCGTCGTTTTATGTGCGTTGGCTTTGTCGTTTTGCACTCATGTCCTTTTCTTCCTTTTAGTTTCTACCAAAGCGACGAGGAGCGAATAATATACGTAGTAGGTATATTACCGGTACAAACCAAAGTAAAACGTCAAATTTATTTTTTCTCTACATTTTAGTCATTTTAGATAATTACTTTAAAATTTCCATCGACTGGTATGACATTTTAGGCACGTTTATTTTGTTTGGTTATTAAATAATTAATTCTTTATTTATGCAACCTTCACATGTTCATGATATGTATTGAACTTTGCATTCAATAAAGCTGAATACCGGTTCTACAGAAAAACTTCTTTGAGATAAGGTTAGGTCAACTACGCACGGCCGACCAAATATTACCTTTGATGAAGGTTATGGATCTAACTTTCTCTACTAAAAAACCAAAGACCCAATAAAAACCAACCCAAAACCGATACAAATACACGATCATCAATTACGTGGGCTGTTTCCCAAATAACATTAACCAGAAAACAGACTCAAGAAGGCCCATACAATGTGGTGAAACCGAACTCCTCCTCCAATCTAGAAAAGCCCAACGAGACGGGTCACCAAGCAGGCCGAATAGATCCGATTGAAATATGAATCCGTTGTTGAATCATCTTCTCCTCGATGCGAGTGGTTTTGGAGGGATCAATGACTTGCCGTTGGAGTAGGAGACCAATAACTAGAAGTCCATCATAGTTGATGACGTTAACTAGTCGGTTGTTGTTAAAAAAAAAAATGTAAACATATTATTACCAATTTTAAATTTTTTTATAGAAATACATTAACGACAACAAAAAGCAGAAAAAACAAAAATAAATTCCTAAACAACAACACGATCTAGTCAAAGCAGAGGTCAACACAACCAGCCAAACCGATACCAAGAGATCTCAACCGATCTGCACTTACCCCTAGCCGCAAAGAGCCGAGCCACAGTTTAACCGAGAGACAGAACCCGATAATTTTAGCCTCTCCGATGATCCGTCTTAATGATTCGACTTGGCCGAAAACAGCTCGAGGCAGGCTTCATGAGCATCAACCAACACAGAAACCAGTCAAGCAAGAGGGCCAAACACACCCACAACAACAAGACCTCGCCTTATTCCGACGGCAGCCACCAAGCAGCTACATGCCAAAACACTATACAACACATGGGCTGAGGGAGGCAGCAACTCCACAACCGAACACCGGACGTCTACACAAACCGGAAGAACCCATATACTAGATGCAAAACGCAAGCGACCGACTCCAGTGCTGGGAAGATGAATTCAACCAAGCAAACCCCGAACCTCCACCTAAATCGAAGACCCCGCGAACAAGAAGAGCAACTCAGACAAGGATAAACCCTAAGAACCATGGCACTGACCAGCTTGCAAACCGGAACATAAGCAATGCAGCACAACCCATATAGACCAAGTGAAAACAGAGGAAGAGCCGAGGCCTGAAGAGGATAAGAAGGAAGTACCACAGACCTAGGAGGAACCGAAGCCATAGACGACTCCGAATTGAAACCTTAACCGCGGACGCACACGCCAAACGAGGCACCGCTAGAGACGACACACGACGAATCCGAAGAGGCCTCAGACGCGTCGAAGAGGAGTGACCTCACCAAACCTACTACCCTTCGGGCAACAAGAGACCCAAACGGCGAGACGTCTTAACCGCCGGAGAAACACGCGCCCTTGAACCACTCCGTCGGAATAGCAAAAGACAATAAATACCGGTAAACGAACATATCCGGGACGGAGGAACCCCCAAATGAAACCACGCGCCACCACTCGAAAGGATTCACCGGAGATCTTAAAAAATGGAAAACTGAAACCGGGAGTATTCCACCCAAAGAGCTAACTCCAACCTCCAACCGTCACCACAATCACCTCGCAGCGTCACTAGAGGAACGAAACGGCTGCCGGACTCAACCTAGGCTCCTCCGCCAGCGAATGAACGAGCTCCAGGGACAGCCGCATATCGGAGGCGGGTGAAAGGGGAGGCTTGGATCAACATGAAAAAAGGAGAGTCCTTCCGAAGGCGAGAAGAAGAGACGGCCGCCAGAGGCTAGACGGATCTGATTCTTCGCGAGAGAACTTAGCTTAGAGAGAGAGAGAGGTTTCAAGCTCGTTATGTGTCTTGTTGTCTAGGTTGTTGGTCTTGCGGGTGCACAGAAAGCGTCTCTTCATCCTTATGACTTGCTTCTACTCTCAAATTTCGGCATGTCATCAGAATCTTTCACGTAAGTGCTACTATTATGTCCATGTACGGATGTACCCACAGTAAACCAAACATATTTTGTTTTTGTAACTTGATGAGAATCGTTTTCACCAATCTACCTACCAAGATACAACCCTCGAGCCTTTTTGCATGTATATGTCATAATTAAATTCTTGTAAATTATATAATTAGCTTCTTTATTACTCACCTATAGTAGTGATATATTGACTTCCTCGGTGATGTAGAATGATTATACATTTGTAATTTTGCTTACTACACGTATAGACGCCTTCTATCATCTCAAAGATTGCATGTACAAATGCCTTTCCTGATTGAAGCTACTTGTTTTGACATGATAAAATGCCGAAGGATAACATTAATTTTTCTTTTATCATAAATATATCACAAAATAACTAAAATGAGCAAAATATATTTCATTAAAGAGGTAAAAGACAATTATACTTCTAGGTACGTAATTTAGATTTGATTTAGATTTGAAGGGTGAGATTTTATATTTTTTTAAAAAAATTAATATTTAAAATTATTAATAATTTTAAATAGTTTCAAAAATAATTTTTGGATTTCATAATAAAAAAAATAAAAAAAAAGTTAATTGAAAATCATATTTTCAAAAATAAAAAGATTTTTTTTTTATTAATTTAAATATTTATTAATATTTACATATCTATAAAGTAAAGATAAAAAGATCCTTTACTTGTTTAATGAAACATATACTTTTCAGGCATATGCGAATTTATATCTGTTAGGATTCGCATTGAAATTCGCATTGAGGCTATTCTTCTTAAGTCAAGCATTTTAAGTACGGTTCAAAGATCAATCGCGGAAGGTGGACTGTGTGTTGAGGATTTGCCAATAGACATATCCGGCTACAACAGAAACCATCATCTACATCTAATCAAAGACAAGATACAGATGTATCTGTGGGAACAGGAGGTCCCTTTGGACTTTGGCATTTCATGTACTGCAACTGCAGTATATACTTAGATCAATACATTTCATCTGAGTTCCCACCTCCAGATAACTAGCCACAGACAGCAGAAAAGGTAAAGTTATGAATCTCCATGGGATGATTATGCAATTGAAACGTTACTGATGTAGCTATGTCGCATACCAAAAACTCTATGCTTCAATGCATGAGAAGGGATTGGGACCCCGCAAAACTCAATATAGACGAGATGAGAAGGGATTGGGCCACACAAGATTTTGAACTCTATGCAGCATTTGATCCGCTTGCAGACAAGGTGAGATTTGTTTTTTTTTTTAGCTTGAAGACTTATAGTAGATACTCTACTTGAATCAAAATGCTAAAGCCTTAAGAAACCTGCAGAATGGGTTTTGTTTCTGATGATTAATTAATGTGGCAGGCGATGGCGGTACATATTGGCAATCAGGTTTGCCATAGCGTAAAAGATGGGGAGAAATATGTATATATATGTACTTTTTGATCTTTTACATTATATGTACCAAAATCTTGTACTAGCATATCATCCCTTTATCTTTGTTTCTCAAATAATAAGACAATAATTTAATTTATTGGTGGTGTTGCAGTACCCTTGAGAAAGCTATTTCATGTTTATGTGATGAAGACGAGTTTGATAATTATGAATACAGAGATGCCTTTAAGGTTTTGATGGAATGATCGGAGACTGGAGTTGGGTAGTGAGGACTGAGGAGTATGGGTTGTGCAGTGGTTTCAACTTAAAAATGCCCATCAATTTATATTATCTTCTCTAGTTCCCTTAATACTCCATCTGAAAGTAAGATTTTTTAGAGTATTCATGCTTCTTAAGAATTTAATAAATATTTATAATTTAATTTATTTTTTACTTTATTATACACTTTTCAATAACTATCCACCAATGAAATTTAATCAATTCAAATATTCTCAATTAATGTTGTTCAAAAGTATAAAAAAATACCTTAACAATATAGAAAATCTATCTTTGTGGAACAAGAAAAAAATCTAAAACATCTTACTTTCGGGAACAGAGGTAGTATTAAAAAAAATAAAAAGATTTTTTCCCAAATCTTGTCTACCAAACTCTGGTTCTTCAGCATATTTTTTATTTGAGTTTTGTTTTTAGATATATTAGGATATGGACCCCCGCGGTTCGCGGGGGAAATGATACTAATTCTAAATGTAACCTAAAAATACATTATATATATAACTATTTACAATGAAATATGATGATATTTAAAATGAAAATTTCAACTTATAAAGATTAATATATTTATAGAATACACTTATAAAATAAGAAAAATAAATTGTTTCTAACACGCTTGTTGAAAGGGAACCATGCTTTGTTATAAATTGTGTTTCCAATTTAAATACTTATTTTGCCAGTAAGATGATTTTAGTATAAAATCCATAATTTTGACTTGGTAACTTCGCAAATAACTAATATTCTAGAAGAATGAAACCATCACATCCCTAATGTACATGAATATCCACATGTGAATTATGAACGAGCAAACATTACTATGTAAAGAACATGAGCCTCCCCACTCATGAATCCTCATGTATTACTAAAACAGAAATCATTAACCTACTCAGACAGTAGTCTTGAAAATGCATCATTAGAAGCGCAACAGCAAGAATTGGCCTGCGAGAAACTTATTGAAATGTGATACTGCGGCCAATGGACTCCACTTGGGGACACCTGAGGCAGTAGTAGTCAAGGTAAAGATCAACATGCATTTGTAGATTCCTCTGTCCATTTTGGTTCCTAACTGAGTTCACATATGGCTTTGCAATGGAGACTTCAACAACACCAAGAGGAACCACAAGGGCAAGTAATTTTTTGAGGGCCATTGTTTGTCTTCTACTTTGCTGAATATTAAGCCAAGTTTAGGGATGAAGAAAAAGGGGCAAATACCAGGCTTTTTATAGATCATTAGAGGCTTTTGAAAATATCCATTTGCTAAATGTCAATATAAGAAGCAGATAATACCCGTTTGCAAATATAAATCTGAAATTGAAGAATTGCAGGAACCTTTTCACTATGAGATTAGTTGAATATATCAGCCTAAAACCCAGAAATTTACTAATTTGACAACAACGGTGGTGTGTATGAGGAATTAAAACAACTAAACACGTCAATGTATCAATCTATTTAATATGGTGCATCGTTGTAAAATACATGTGAAAGGGTATATTGTTCATATATATTTTTAAAAAGTTTACGGTGTGTCGGAGAAAAATGTCTTTTCCTTAACAGTCATATCAACCAAATAGAAGAATGTGTCTTTTAAAAATTAAAAGGTGGGTCTGAAACAAGGTCATCTCAGAAAATTTTAAGGCCCTGTTCAAAAAAAATATTAACTATATATTTAATGATATAATGAAGTAGTTTTAAAACTTAATAGCTTATCTATATATATTTGAAGTTTCTCTTTAAATTATAAACTATAAGTTTAAGAATATATCTAAAATTTTAAAATCTTAAACCAAATATATGTATTTATTTTTAAAAATATCTTAATATTTTTTAGTTATAGAGTCGGGGCATGTTCGACCGCTCCAGTAGCAAATGCTATTAGACGGCCCTGGTCTGAAAGGGTGTATCATTTAAAAATTAAAAAGAAACGTGCAAAAGGGTACGTTGGTGAAAGATATGTCATTTACTCAAACTTGTTACATCTGCAAAATCTGCAAATTTTGGAAGTGCAATCAGTTAAACAACATTTCAATGTAACATACACAATCTACAAATTTAGTAAAGTAATGATTCAGAAAATTAAACAGACAGATGAGGATAATCAAATTCGGATATTCATATGTACAGCAAAAAATCATAACTTTTCGTTTGGAAAATATTGTTGACTGAAATAATTTAGGCTATTCGAGACTGCGCTTGTTACAAGACGTTCGGTTGACCCGGGGGTAGCGCTGAATCAATTAGGTGATGTTTAATCTGAGATTAATGGAAACTACTATTTCATGTTTCATATATATACTTCATAATTGCAACATCAAACGTATATATGTCTCTTGAACTTTTTGTTTTTTTGGCTACGCTAGTTTTTTTTTTTCGCTTTTGTGTCATGAATTTGTAATTTACCAATTGCCCACGTCTCCTACCTACTACGTCATGCGATTTCCTAACCTAAATTGTTTCCTAACTTAAATTTATGCTGTCTCTGCGGTTTTTTTCATTGTAACTTCTTGTTGAATATCTTTGACATTTACACAGTTTTAAAAGACACATAACCAGACACTCGATTCCAAACTACCAGAACCTAAAACATGGAAAATGGATTACATTAATATCCCCGATTTGTTGACTGGATAAAAACGCCACGTAGCCCACCGGCCACTGGACAGGCTTCTCCGCTCAAATGGTCGTCTTAGCCGCGTTATTTTAGAACCTGTTGTAAATATAACTTCTTCTCACTGATGTTTTGACGGCCATTCAGTCTGGAGAGATACATTTTCTATTTGGAGATACACGGAAAAAAAACAAGTGGTTTTGAATAGCAGATCCTATAGGCAAAATAAGAGTTGAAGTCATCAAAAAAGAAAATGTTAAGAGATAGATCAAAAGCATAGGGAAGTCAAAGGGAGTCAGAGGGAGTCAGAGGCAAAAAAACAACAAACTCACGACGTAGGTTTAGTGGTGGTGAAATCATAAGGAATATTCCATAATGAAAAAAATCTACCTAGAGAAATTTGAAGAAATGATGATAAAACTGAACAAAAATAAGAACAATGATAATTTGATGGGATAAAGAAACAAAATATAAGAAGTGAAGGGTTGTGTCTCAAAAGGTTGCTTAAAATCAATTGCAAAAAAAAAGGTTGCGTCTCCTAAGAAGTGACGATTCAAAGAAAGGAAAGGGGAGATACCGTTTGCATGAGTATTCATGACGTAAGACTTTTAAATGAAACTATATTTTTATCCGTTAGATTGCATAGCATTAATAATCTCAACCGTATGATCTTATTTTTATTTTACTATAAAAAAGTTGATGTCATCGGATACAGAATGCGAGTTTGCTATTATATATAGATTACTATTTCTTATGACCAGGCGCCTAATCGAATCCAATGAATCTATAGATAAATGCGGTTGGGACGCATTTTAATTTGTTTTATCTTCTCTAGACATTACTGATGGAGGAGGGTTAATACAGTGCTTCTAATTAAATGATCTGCTTAAATGCACCTGTATTTAATTACTAGTAATAAACCATGACCAAGGCAAACAACTTATACACATTAACTACGAAGGAAATATATACTATATCTGTCCGGCCAACATTAGAAAATATATACCATAAAAATGACCTTTTTATATTTACTATGCGAAATTGTAAATTAAAAAAAAATTAATTGAATTAATTGAATTGATATTGGATAAAGTTATTCAAAACTGGTATTACAAAAACAAATATTTATAACAATAAATTATTCTGTTTTTTTAATATATGTGAAAATATTATAAAATCTAAACTATTAAAACATGAGTACAAATAGTACTTACCCCTTAATTTTCCTAAATACAAGAAAACGTCACCGATCAAAATACATTAGTTTTACACTTTCCTTAACCCATTCATTTTGTATACCAAATATATTACTATTCGAGTTGACCGACCACCACAGACCTTATATTATTCCAATCCAATACTCCACTAAAGCTATGGTTTGTAATAGTTTTTTTCTATTAGCTAACCTATTACAAAGATTTTTTAACCATAATCTAATCAATATTAAGTTTATGGTTTTATATTTTAGCCAATTTATATTCTGACTATATTTGTTTAGATTATGCGTACCAACATTGTGTATATAGATATAATCAAGGTTTGGTTTAGCTAATTTATGGTTTAGAAAATTAATGGTTTTGTGAATTTTTCATTTTTTTATGTGTACAAAATCGAAAATAAATATGATATTTTCCTAATTTATGATTTGCCTAATTTATGGTTTAGCAAATTTATTGTTTGGTGTATTTTTGATTATTTTGTGTACAAAATCTAAACTAAATATGCTATTTTCCTTCCAAAACTCACTACCATTCAAAAAATGATTCATAATCTCACACAATCACTATTAACAAAAGAAGTTCATAACTAATTATTTGTTTCTTCGAAAACAAAACAACATTCCAACTTTTTTTTCTTATTTTTACGTAGTCATTGTATCAAAAAAAGATCATAGGGCATTTGGTTTAGCATTAGCCAACATATAAGCCCAATCTTGGCCTATATATTGATTTCATAAAGATCCATCTTTTTCTTATTAAGGGTTCCTATATTGCATTTTAACAGTTTATATATATATATATATATATATATATATATTTATTTATTTATTCTCCATTTATATTACTCACATAAATATGTTTTATATTTTTTTCATGTTTTGATGATTTTCTTGTATAAAAAGTAATTAGAAACAAAACATTTGCAAATCATTTTTTCCAAACAATAACAAATTTTCTGTAAGAATAATGTTTTTTTTTTTGTGGTTATTGATACAAAGATACGAATTTAGAAGATTTGTAAACACACATAATATGTGTTCAAAGAAAGAAGAGAAATTCCCTAGGATATTATTTTTTAAGTTTTTGTCACAAAAATAGCCATCAAAGAAGAAAATGACCAAAATAAGTTTTATTAAAAGGTAAAGATGTATTTTTACCCTAGGGTTAACTAATCTAGACTTATGACTTAGAGTTAAGAGGTGGAGTTTTGGGGATAGAGTTTCAAATTTTTAAAAATAAAAAATAAATATTAAAATTTTCAAAATAAAAAGAGGCTATTTTGGTCATTTTCTTTCTGGAGAGTTATTTTTGTGACAAAAACTTTAAAAAAAAACTATTTAAGAGAATTGCCCAAGAAAAAAAAAATATATAGATGATCCAATTACAATAAAAATGTTATATATCCACATGTTATATAAAACACAAAAGTAATATGGTAAAGTTTATGTATCTATATTATCACATGTTGATATAAACTATAAATTTTTTGAAAAACATATCTTCGCGGGTGCGCGGATCAAAAGCTAGTTTAACATTAAAAACAGAGGTAGTAGTAAATAATTAGCCATTAAATAGGTGATGAAATGCGAGTATTCCTCGGATTCCCTCTTCCTATATTTACTTTTATATCCTTTTGTTTTTCACATTTGCCTCTAAATACCAATGTTTAAAAAATTACACACATTGTCACATTATAAACAGAATTGTTCTTCTTAATTGAATATACAAGTAATTGGATTTGTAGAATTTATTTATCTCTACTACTTCTATAGCCGATCCGAATTCTATCCAGAATATGTGTCACTGTTTAACAAAACAACAATGCATACATGATTTGTCTTCTTTTGGTTTGACATTAGTTACTACAACACATATCTTTGTTATCAAAACGTAATCAGACATGTATCTTCATGGTGATCAAGGTTTAGACAGGTTTTCAGAATCGGTTTATTTCATGAGAGATTGTTGATCAGAGATTAGTTTCTTGTTATACCTTTTTATGAGTAGAGAGAGGTGACTAGACTGCTGATTGGCGAACATAATTCAATTCTTATAATATTTTTGTATTTGAACTTGATTATATATATATTTTTATGTTGTTATAAACTGGTCTTAATATATTGATCGATTTTGAGATTATCAACTACCACAATATTTTGTCTTCGTTCTTGATTATCTCGTGATAAGTTTTCTAGATTTTTCCAGTAACGAAAAAGGTCTCTAGCTTCATAGTTTTCTTTCTATCAACTCTAAGAGCTGTTAATAAGTTTTCATATTAAAGAGGTAGAAATACAGCATAATTATTGTTTTATCTGTGTCTTCAATTTTTACAACACGTTCATAATTTATTAATTATGGATAATTTGACTGAATTAGTTATCATTTGCAACAAAATCCTTCAATTTAAACATACATTTCATCTATATATCTTGCGAGACAACAATTCACTATTTACATATTTGGCCATATCCAACAGTAGGTTCTGAGAAAAGGATATAAAAAATTAAATAATTCAATAAATAAAAAGAAAGTGATAAGAACTCGTTTCTTGTTTTAGCTATTGCAAAAACCCTTATACATACTGTAAATACACTTGTCACTCTTTTATTTGTCATTTTTTAAAGAAAACATTAAAATTTAATCACATAATTTATGTGTGCATAAAATAATAATATTATATAGTTAAGAACTTTTTTTAGGTTTTTAACCAATAAATTTGCCGTTAGAGAGAATCATAGAACTCACTAAAAGAATGCTCAAAACTCTATAACTAGTATCAACGTCACTTTAGTTATTTATAAAATATAATATTTTTTTTGTATTTGATTAATATTTCGAAATTAAAACTTCATGTTTATGAATTATGAGTGTTTAGATTTTTTGTTTAATTTTAAAAATCAGAGATTAAATGTCAAGTTTCCCTAATAAACAAGGTAAATTTTGTGCACAGCTAAAAAGTCAATATAAGAAAGAAAAAAACTGGCAAGTACAAACTAATGGTAGACGAGTGGTGATGTGATGAATAATCAGTCAAACTTCATCAACTTTAGGAGATTAAATGGAAAACAAAAATAAATTAAAAAGTTAATGTTGGCCACTAAGCTTAACTATGATTATTAATCCCACCTTTCATTACTGCAAAACACTTATTGTCTTTACTTACGAGACTACCCCTTATCTCTCTCTAAACTAAATACGCTTTTTTTGTAATTTCAGGATTTGAGATCTAATTCAACTATTGACTTGTGTGGGCATACTTCAAAACTAAATCAAAAGCTAACATTATTCTTCAGAGGTGTGTGAACATATTAATTCAATACTGTACATGAGAAAAATAAATCAAAAGCACTATTTCTTAGGTCTGCAGCTGTATTTGTAATTTCTCTTTATTTTTTCCTTTTCATCTCATTTAATCTTTTTTTTATTGGAATGCGACTTTCCACTAGTTCTCTAGTGGTCGACCGTTAAAATGCTAAAATCATATATAATTCCAGTGAGAATAACATAATATTTTTTTTTTGTCGATTAAGAATAACATAATATTTTTGTTCAAGTATATCATTGCTAAATTTGGTATTATTAAAAAGTGTAATAACTTGTCGCCAAATCTTACAATGAAATAGATCCTCGAATACATTAAATGAAGAATGAAATAGATCCTCAAATACATTCAATGAAATCAAAATGTTTTCAACAAAAAAATTGTATGCAAGTTGAACGTAATAACTTGAACTTAATAAGTTGTAACTGGATCATATAAATTCAATCAAAATTAAAAAATCAAAGAAATTTTTTATCTTCTCTTAAATTTTAAGAAATATATATATATATATATATATATATATATATATATTTAATGAGTAAAATTTAAGAATATTATATATATTAATCATACAGCATTATGGTATACAAATATATAAGTACCAGAACATGCAGAAGAAATTCAGAATAAATATAAAACTATGAAGCAGCACATCATAAACATTAAAAATCAAAAATTTAACTAAAAATCAAACAATAAAAAATACTTTAATTTACTTTTGAGTATTTTGTTTATTGACCAAAAAAAAATTAAATCCATATATAGATATATAAAAGAGAGACAAGTATCATATGACATTTGATTTCTTTCGTATATTCAGGTAACACCCCTTTTTAATTTGAGATATATACAGGGGGTTTTAGTACATAAGAAAAAAAAGAAATCACATCCATGCAGGGCTAACGTTCAGTTGACTACCAGCAAATAAAGCAGATAATAAATTCTCCATTAATTACAACAATTCATTAAAATCAAAAGCCCCACTCACAACCTCTCTCTCCTCCTTTCCCCCATCTCTCTCTGCTAAAGAACCCTAAATCTCCTCCGATTTCGCCTTCCTCATCTCCATTCCGGCCACACCAGGCCTATTCAAGCAGAAACCCAGCTTGTGATTTCCACTGATTCGACGATTGATGGAAACAAAACCCTAAAAATCAAACTTTTTTGATTGATCTCTCCAAAAAACCGAAGTTTTGTTTTGTTTTGTTTTTTCTTGTGTAGCTGTAGAAACTAAGAAAATGTACAAGAATCAGCTGCAGGAGCTCGCGCAGAGGAGCTGCTTCGGCCTCCCTTCGTACACTTGCCTAAGGGAAGGTCCCGACCACGCGCCGCGTTTCAAGGCCACCGTTAACTTTAACGGCGAGATCTTCGAGAGTCCTCAGTACTGTTCCACTCTCCGCCAAGCTGAGCACTCAGCTGCTGAAGTTGCTCTCGGTGCCCTCTCTAACCGCGGCCCTTCTCACTCTCTCGCCGCTAGGATCTTGGTTAGTGTGGTTCTTGATGCTTATGGATTGATCCAAAGTTTGAATCTTGTTCTTGGTTCTTGATGCATGCTTCCTTTGTGTTGAATGTTATACTTTGTCCTCTGCTTGGCTCTGATCGTGTAGGATGAGACGGGTGTGTACAAGAATCTCTTGCAAGAGATAGCTCAAAGAGTTGGAGCTCCTCTTCCGCGTTACACGACCTTCAGGTCTGGTCTTGGCCACCAGCCCGTGTTTACTGGCACCGTTGAGTTAGCTGGAATCACGTTCACCGGAGATCCCGCTAAGAACAAGAAGCAAGCAGAGAAGAATGCTGCTATGGCTGCTTGGTCTTCCCTTAAACAACGTGAGTCCCCTTTGTCTTAACCTGATTTCTTCAGTGTTTTTGTTTGATCTTTAATGTGTCCTTTTGTTTTGTAACAGTGGCGAAAGAGACTTCAAGCTCAATGCCTGAGAGTGAGAACAGTGACGAGCTAGAGCAGGTGATAATAGCAAGAGCCTTGATAAACTACCGTATCAAGGAAAACATTGGCAGTGGAAGCTCCTCGAGTGCGCCGGTTCCGTTTGCGAACAAGTTCTTCATGCAGAACCTTAGACCGACGAGTCCACAGCCTTCTCATGCAACCACATCGAGGATCTTACCCTTCATCTGCCCAAAGCCTTCGTCTAGAACCTCCAGATCCGTATCAGCAGCATCCGTCGAAAGAGCCATTGCAGCCGCTTTGGAAAACCGCAACTACAGGCCTCCGCAGCAGAGATTCGCTGCAGCAACTCCGGGAGCGGCAGCAGCGCCTCCTTATGTTCCCATGAGGCATTTGAGATCACCATGCAACGGGATCGCTCCGCCTGTGACGATCAGAAACTCTGTACCGGTCTTCTCTGCACCTCCTCCACCTTGTGCAAACACTCAACAGCAGCAGCGACCTTCTGTGTATGTACCATCGATGATGCGCAATGCAGCGCCTGTGAGGATCGCGCCTCCTGTCACGATTAGAACTGCGGTGCCTGTTTTTGCTTCAGCCCCACCACAGATCAGAAAGGAAGAGGCTTTACCTGTTAGGAAAGTGAATGTCCAGACCTCTGTGAAGCCTGTGGTCCAGGAAAGAGAGGAAAGAGCTCTAAGCTTGCCTGATAATCTTGAAATCGAGTTAGAAGGAAGTGCTAAACCAGTTTCAGAAACGGATAGAGCAGCATTGAAGGATTCTAAGGGAGAGCATCAGACAGTGAAAGAGAGACTGGAGAATCTCAAAATCTGGTAGAAATATTATGTTTGGGTTTACCTTTTTTTCGAGGTTGGTCTCTAAAACTGGTTATTAAACTCGGTGGATCTGAGTAGTTTGGTAATGAGCAGGATTTGTATTATATTGGGAGTCTTAGTAGGTATGATCTATGGATTCTAGTTTTGTATCTGTTTCACTTTCTTATTCAATCTGTTTTCTGTCCTCTCTTTCTTATGTTGCTTACAGGAGAATCATATGCTCTTTTTGCTCACATAACTCTGACAATCTGCAACCATTTGCAATATAAAGTTTGTGGTAACAATGATTTAAAGCTACAAGAACTGAACTTTCCCTTTCAATCATAGATCCCAAAGCCCACCAATCTTTTGTCAGTGTTTAACAAAACGAACAACAGTTCCCAGTTTCCTGGTAATGGGTTTAGAAGAATGTTGGATCCAACCCGAATAAGAAAAAGCAGTCACTATACACCGTGAAAAAAAAACCCCACACATTTAACACACCGTGGAAACGCATGCTCGTGGAGCAGCAACATCATCTTTTCTATCTGTCTTTTTTAATCAACGGGATGCGAGAGACCAGAAGTTGAAGAGAAAAGAAGGCAAAGCAGCAAACCAACTTATGAAGGCTAATGCGGTTGATGTTTCAAACTGAACACAGTGGTTTTGTGCGCAGCTATTCAGATCATTGTCTATCAGCACCGTTATGCCTGCCGACGCACAAGCCGCTGCAAAAGTCAGTGTCGATGTCACCTGAAATTTCAGAAAAAAGATTTGCTTATTCATAGAGTTTTGATAACTTTAAGAGGCTTAATGAGTGTGGTAAATATCTCTCTCTCACCCCATCACCAATTGCAAACACGCTCACAAGCCGTCGGTTCTGTAGGGAACGTTTGACCATAATGGCATAGACATCAACGGCGGCTAGTGCAAGACTCCACAAGCTCTGCAGTCCAGTGGCTGCAACTAGGTAGCTGATTAAAGCAAAAACAGTAAACAATCTTCAGCAAAATCTAACAGTCACCAAAAAATCATATAAAAATATAACCATCATGAGCAATCGATTCAACTATCACATTATGTCCAAAGCTTAACCCCTACTACAAACATTCGTTATCTCGACTCTAGAGAATTTGCAACAAAAGGAACCAAAGACAAAAGTCAGCCCCTGTCACTAAGGCAAACTTAAGTAAGTAACCACCAACAGACAAACCAAACATGGATTAGTTACAGTGACCACATGAAGCTATGGATATAACAAGCTTTAATCAACATTTAACTTCTCAAAGACAGCTCCTCTAGTTTCAAGTTACCATGATATACCCCTAATGGAGAAAAGACTGGACACAAGTATAAGAAAATCCCAATTTACAATTTCTTTGAAAAAGGTGTTATATTTTCTTCGGATCTGCTAATAAACCCGCACCCGCAACCTTCATAAACCAATCACATTACGCCACAAACACAGACACTTGTTGTGTATTGAACTTCAGAAAATGGAAACACGAAGCAAACAGATTCCATTAGTATACTATAACAGAAACATAAGAAGCCCTTGAAAACATAAAATAAGCAGATGGTAGAAGAAAACAAGAGCAATGTTTACCAGAAGGCGGTGACGGAAGGGAAATCAGAAGTAAAAGCCATGACGGAAAGAGAAGCAGCAGCGAACAAGAACTGGAAGAAACGAAGAGCAACGCCGAGTAAAGTGCCGGGCATCCCTTCTATATCATCCATCCTAACACGTGGCGGATGATTCTCTACTGGCGTGGCTGTAGCTGGAGGAGGATCTTCCACCGGATGCACCGATGCATGACTCACATTCATCTCTTCTTCTTCTTCTTCTGTCCTCCACACCAACAACAACAATAAAACAGTTGAAATCAATCAGAAGATTTAATGTAAAGAAACAGTTCAATTTACTTTTGAATCGAATCCTGAATCGAGAGATATGATATACGAATCAAATCAAGGTCTAATACTCTGCTTTCTACACAGTTCAAAGATCTAATCCAAGTTTCTCGAAAGGCAGATTTGATTTCAACCAGATTTGTTCGGAGATCTAAGATACTACAAAGAGGAGCGAGCACGTAGATCGAGGAGCTGTGTGTTACCTGAGAGAGAGAGAATCAAGCAGAGAGGAACGAAGCCATGGAGCTTGGGTGGTGGATGAAATGAGGAAACCCTAAGCTACCACCAAAGGGGAAAGAAGATGGTTTTCGTTGAAAAGGGGAAGGTTTATGCGAGAGTGAGTCATTCGATTAATGGAGGAATATACCCAACTCCACATCAATCGGCTTAAACCAATTATAACCAAAATATATCTTTATTAACTAACCCACCTGTATCTACTTTTTGGATTCACGCTTAATTAATGTTTTTCAATCCGATTCGACACTACACCGGACTATTCCTTGGATCACCAAAGTTATTTAATTGAATGTGTTTGAAGTCCATAGATTATTAATTATTAGAAATATAAGACAAAATAAAAAATTGACGCTTTATTTATTTATAAAATATAATTATATTTTTACATAATTAGAAACAAATTACTTGACTAACTTCTTATAGCAAATAATTTCTTTGAATTAAATATTTAAAGTAATACATAATTAATAGTAACAGTTATTATAAATTAAAATTTTAATTCAGAATAAACCAAAAGAAAAATACTAAAATTATAATAGTTCATCAATAACAAAAATAAACTAATATTGAATCACATCAACTAATCTAATTATCATATTCTCTTTGTTTTCTTCAGGTGAAATAGTAATTTTTATCAAGATCTCGAAAATTACTAAACTAATTAAATTGTCAATATTCAATATTCTATACTATTGAGAATATCATAAGTTTAACTGTTTTAGTAAACCCTTTTTCAAAAAAAAAAATTTAATTGTTTTATAACAAATTACAATCAAAAATTTTTTTTACTGGTCAACTAGTTTCGGCATGCAAATTAATATATATATTTGTTGGTTTTACTTTTATCTAATTTTCAACTAACAAGTGTTTTAGTAAATCTTTCAGATCCAATTTGTAGATTTGACTATGGTTCGGGTCAAATATGAAAATATTGTATTTAGTTGATCACCAATCATTCAACTAATAAACAAATGTGATAGTATAAGATCGAATTAAATTAGTTTTGAACAAAATAATTTGAAAAACATCTTACACAAATAACCGATAATTTATATTTGCTTAACAGTGGTCTAACATGCACATAAATTATATTTCAGAACTAAAAGAAGTATAGAACATGTAAAACATATTTTGTTTGGTGAAAGAGGGTTTGAACTTTGAAATGAAAAAGGGGTTCAGTCCAGATTTCGGTTATGTCCCATATCATATTTTTCCAAGTCTCAGTTATAAATATTCATATCTAAAACTAAACTAAATTTATGATAAATGGTTTAGGTTGGATTTGGTTTCAGTAAAATACAGTAGTTTCTAACTTTTACTTAAAAAAATTGATTATAATTAATTTTTCTGTACTATTCAATTTGGTTTTGAAATTTGAAATTTGATTTTTAATTATAAAAAAAAATCATTTAAATCACACATATATATATATATATATATAGTGGATGATTGGTAAGTGTTGTGAGTGCTTTCCAAAGCTCATTTTTTTCTACGTCCACTTTGGTTTACCAATCATGCTTTAAGAAAAAAAAATTAAACCTATAACCATAAAAACTAAAATAGAAAACAAAATAGCTTTGAAAATCAGTTTTTCTAAAGCTTTATATTTAGTACTCTGGAAATAATTGATTTACACCTATAGCAATAAAATCTACGGCTATTATTTTAAAGCCAAAAAATAAAAGGCACAACACTTACCAATCATTCCCATATATTCTGGATTTTGGTTTTGATCGGATTAAATTTGTTAATTAACAATTATTAGAGTGGTAAAAAAACAAAAAACAAAAACGAAAGGGAGAATATTTGAATGGTAACAAATCCTAGAACTAAACTGTATAAATTAATCATATCATTATCTTGGGGTTTATTTGCATCGGATTCCAAAAATGTTAATTTAGAATATTAAAAACCTTTATTTGCGAGAGAGACAGCGGAGATATTTGAAAAAGGAGAAAATAATAAATAATAATATCAGGAGAAACTCCGATGCCCATTCTCTCTCTGGATCTCCCCCATTGACTAGTGATCGATTTGCACACCAAAAATCTCCATCTAACTAACGATTCCTCTGGTGCTTAGGGTTCTAACCACACTGCAAAGCAAAGCATCTCCTTCCTCACGCCGCCATGTTCTGGAAGCTCGCCTCTCTCTCCGCGTCCTCTCCCGTGAGTAGTAGCCTTTATCAGATCCCATTTCTCGTTCCATATTGCTCGCGCTTGTCTTACTCAAAACTCGATCTCTGATGATCTCCGATGATTCGATTATAAGTAGTTGAAATGGTTCCTCGTCGTTTTAATCCTGAGATAGATTAGCGGAATGTTTATCGGGGATTGGTAGGAGATTTATCCATTGCGTTTGGATCTCTGGTGCTTCTGCGTATCTATCTGTTCATCTTCTAGTGTTAACATGTGTGATTCATGAGTGGATAACAGGTGGATTCGATACTAGACAAGGAGAACTACACACTGGAAGAGCTTCTTGACGAGGAAGAAATCATTCAAGAATGCAAAGCTTTGAATAGCCGTCTCATTCATTTGTATATGCCCCTTTCAATCTTTGTCTATCTTTTTCCTGATTTTTTATTTTCTTGGAAAAGTTTCTGATTGGTGTTTGTTTGCAGTCTAAGGGATAAAGCTCAAGTGGAGCAACTGTTGCGGTATGTTGTTGAAGAACCTGAGGAGGACGATGCTGATTCCAAACGTGCTTTCAAGTATTATCTCCTTTTTTTTATCTGTTGACTATTTCTGGCAATGCTTTATTTCTAACTAGTGATGGATTCTTCTTCTTCTTCTTCTTCTTCTTCTTCTTCTCTTAGGTATCCGTTTGTCTCTTGTGAGATATTCACTTGTGAAATTGAGGTTATTCTTAAGACTTTGGTGGAGGACGACAAGGTGTTTTTTCATTCATTGTGTTAACCTTTTCCTCAAGCAGTTTCATTTTCTGTATATTAGCTAATCTCGTTTCTCGTGTCTACTGTTATCTTGTAGCTGATGGATTTACTATTCTCCTTTTTGGAACCTAGTCGTCCTCATAGCGCGTTGCTGGCTGGCTATTTTGGCAAGGTCTCTTTTTTTTTTTTAAATACTTATAAGAAGCATGTGTAACTTATTTTAAGGTCTGATAACTCTGCTCTTACGTCTCTCTTTGGTTTAGGTTGTCATATGTCTTATGATCAGAAAGACTGCAGCACTTATGAACTATATAAAAGTAAGTAATGCCATTTTATCTTTCGATTGGCTGATTATCTGTTTCTTGTCTTTCTTTTTTATATTTTCTTGCATCACTGTTTATCTTGTTGCATTTTTGTAAATATAGCATCTCCCCGTACGTATATAGCGAGTGTGAGTTTACTGACTGAGCTTTAGCTGAACTGAAAGTTAGATCAAACTTTCTTAAATTACAATATGGAATATCTCTGAAATGATGTCTGGAATTGAAAGTAGTAATGTCCACAAAGGGTTTCTTTCTGGCTACTCAGTAGATTTTTTTTGTTTCTGTGGTAAGTACATTGTGATGGGTCAATTTGGTGTGACTAAATGGTTAAATTTAACCTCCACTTGATGCAAGGAAAAATCTTGATTACATTATCAAAATTTGGATTGCTTTGGGAGATATTTTCACTGGTTGTGTTTCTAAAAATTGCTTTTGATGGTTTCAGGGGCATCAAAATGTGTTTAGCCAACTGGTTGATTTAATTGGAATAACATCCATTATGGAGGTAAATGGTTGTCTGAGACCCTCTGCAACTCGGTGTGACTTCATTGCTCATCTTAACAAATAAATTTCTTGTGACGTTGCATAGGTTTTGGTTCGCTTGGTTGGGGCTGACGATAACGTCTATCCCAATTTTCCGGATGTGATGCAATACTTGGCTGATAGCGATTTACTTGAAATGATTGTGGACAAACTAAACCAATCAGTAAGTAATAAAAATTCAGGTTGTTCCTAAAGAAAAAGAGTCTTGACGCTTTATTTTTGATAGATCTCCCTGGTCTAAAATTTAGTATAGTGAGAGGCTACCGGATGAAAAAAGCAGTTTATTGGGATTTTAATCATTTTATCATTGATAATATTGTCGTTATTACAGTAATATTGTGGTTCCATTTTCTTAAAACCTTCTGTAACTTGAACCAGACTCCTCCTGAGGTTCAGGCAAATGCAGCAGAAACATTATGTGCAATCACTCGAAATGCTCCTTCAACTTTAGCTACAAAACTCTCTAGCCCTGGGTTTGTCATCTTTGCTTTCATATTTGTGTTTCATTGATTTGAGGTTACTGCGGATATATGAAATTGTCTGACACGGTAAAACTTCTGCCTTCTTTCTGCAGCTTCGTTTCAAGGATATTTGGTCATGCTACAGAAGATTCACATTCAAAATCTGGCATTGTTCATTCACTTACTGTGTGCATCTCTCTGTTAGATTCGAGGAGATCTGCTGCTTCATCGTATTTCTTCAATTCTTTTAGAGGTCAACATATGTTTGAATCCCCCGCTCCAGTGTCCCAGGAGACTATTATTGCCATGCTACCAAAGCTCGGTAAGTTGGTTTCCCATGCTATTAAACACTAAATTCCTTTTGTTTTCTTCTTCGTTTGTTATAATATGGGACTGGATGCACAGGAAGTTATCATATGGACAACGCTCACTTTTTTGTTATTATTTGTCTAGTTTCTGCTTACTCAATATCTCAGTTGTATTCTATTGGATCTGTTTCATTTTGGTTTATGTAGATAACTGGATATGGAACTTCATTAATTCCATGGTTATTGGGATTCCTTCATACACTAAGTTTGATATGTAGGATTTATGTCTTGCAAGTTTTGTCGAATTAAGGCTTGTCTCTTCATTGTCCTCATATGAACAAGATTATATGTCTTCTGCTGCAGGTGACATGCTTATGCTTCTGAGTGTAGCGTCGGACAGCAAAGTATTACCTACAACGTATGGAGAGCTGAGACCGCCTCTTGGAAAGCATCGTCTGAAGGTCTGATCCTAAATTTAAGCACTGCTTAGGAGGAATTGTTGGCTTTTTGGATGGTGTTTTGTTATTTTCAAATGTGAATCACAGTGCTGAGTTTAGGGCTCAGTTAGATTTATTTTCCTTACAGATTGTAGAATTCATTGCGGTTTTGTTGAAATCTGGAAATGAAGCTGCTGGGAAAGAATTAGCGAGCTCTGGGACAATAAAAAGGATCCTTGAACTATTTTTCGAGTAAGGTTTTACTAAACTTCAAACTCTTGATCTGGATGTTGAATTTTCCTTGAACTAAATACTTTAACTTATGAAGGTACCCATACAATAACGCTCTGCATCACCAAGTGGAGAGTATTATACTCTCTTGTTTGGAAAATACGAGCGAAACAATGATTAACCATATCCTTAAAGACTGCAATCTGATATCCAAAATTCTTTCATCAGACAAAGACTCTGTTCTTTCTGGTGATAATCTGGTATAATACGATTTTTTGTTTAATCGATTATTGGTATATAGCCTTAGTGTCCTCTTGTTTGGATGATTATATGTTGAAGCAAATTTGTCTGCCACGTTTTCTCTGTGATATGCAGCCTACCGTAGCTGCCACTGGGAAAAAGCCACCAAGAGTTGGATATGTTGGACATATCACAAGACTATGGAATAAACTTGTCCAGTTGAGTGGTACCAGTGTCTTGATAAAGGCATCTCTTGAGGTTAGTATTACAAGCAAACAATCCTCTGTGAGTAATTGGTTCGCAAATTAGAGTTCTAGCATCATTAGTGATCTTCTTTCTACTGTCGTTGTGTGTCTGACGGTACTATACTCCCTGAAATAATCAGGAAAACAGTGAATGGAAGGAGTGGCAAAGTAGCGTTCTGCAAGAGCGCAACACTGTTGAGAATGTGTACAGATGGGCGTGCGGGTACTCTCATTAACTCTTCTCCCTTATCACTGTGTCATCCTTGGCCTCAATTTAGTAACCATGAAGTTATCGTCATTTCATCCTCATAAGGATTGGTTCATATAGTTGTCTTTATAAAACTCGGGGATGTGCTTGAATGGGAGATTAATAGACCTGTCTTAGTGTCATAGTCAGTATTGTTGCTTCTCATTTCTCATTGTGACCCTATATTCACGTCATGCTTATAAATCTAATGCCACATGCAGGCGCCCAACTACACTACAAGATAGAACAAGGGATAGCGATGAGGAAGACAGGGACTACGATGTTGCAGCTCTGGCCAATAATCTGAGCCAAGCATTTAACTACAGAACCTATGGAAACGACGATAATGAAGAGGTGTTTTTTTGGCTGCTTGTCTTGCATTTTTTCCAATGATTTACTCGAGGCACCAAACTAATTCTTTTGTTTTCTCTGTATTCAGGACCACAATACTCGTGACAGAGACGATACTGTAAGCCCCTTTCTTCACTCTTTGTATTGGTTTTCACATTAATATAAGAAGCCTGGAAGCATTTTTCTGTCTTCATATGTTGTATACAGGATGCTTACTTTGACGATGAATCTGCTGATTTAGTAATTTCATCGTTGAGACTTGGAGATGACCAAGGAAGGTGCGTTTTAATAATCTTTGTTCTCATCGTTTCTTTTTTTTTTTTTTTGTCAACTGTTCTCATCGTTTCTTTAACATCAATTAATCTGAAAATAAGGATAACTATTTGGCCGCAGCTTGCTCACAAACTCGGACTGGTTCACATTCCAAGACCACACTTTCAGCGAAGACGTTAACATGAACGGAAACTCAAATGCCAACAATAGCAGCAGCAGTAGCAGCGACGATGAAGTTATGGTTGGAGAAGAAGACGATGATGATCAAACCGAGAAACAGGAGGACATCATCTCTCCTGACAAATTATCAACATCAGTGAGCAGCGATGAATCATCTGAAATGCAAGTCACTAGCTCCGGTCTGAGCCCATCCATCGACGTACCAATGCTCGAAGCGGAACCAGTTATTGCAAACGGTTCACCAACATCTGGAAGCAGAAGCTCGCCTCCTCCTCCGGGGGTGGTAAAAGCATTGTTTGAAGAGGATGTGGAGTTTGTGGGAGTGGAAGCAGAAGGGACAGAGAAAGCAATGGAGCAGGCTTTGAAAGAAGGGATAGTTGGTGAAGCTGGACCATTGAAACGTAGTAATATCGTTCAGAAAGTTTCAGAAAACGAAAGCCAGAAGGAAAACTCGGGAGTGAAAGAGTTCAACGATGCAAATTTTTGGAGGGTTGATCAAGAAGTTGCAGTTTTGGAGTAAACTAAAAGTCTGCATTTTTATCAGATTTTGTGTTGCATAATGTTTGTTATTTTATATGAATTGATTTATATAAACCGTGGACAGTTATGGTTGCATGCCATCATTCCTTTTATTTTGCACTCAAAAATAATTCCTATTTAATTCAGGAATTTTCTCTGTTGTAATTGGAATTTATCGTCATAAAATCATCATTTTTTTGTTTTGTTTTCGACATAACTTCTTGTTGCGAAGAGCTATTCTTCAGTAAGATCATATAATGCATGTTGTTGAGTGTTGACATTTATAAAAGGTGGGCAAAAAACATCATTACGAATTGTTATTTGCTCATCAGAAATATCCCACTATGGTCCGTTTTTCTAAAAGAAAATGATTCATATTAGTACTTATGATAGAGAGTTAATACACTCTCGTCTACTTTTTTTTCTCGTCAACTGACTTTGTAGTTGTAGTTTCACTTCACATCATTTTGCATTGCCGTCTATTCTTTTATTCCCTTCGCTCACAATAAGTCCACTTCACTCAACGTTCCTAATCTCTGGATTAAAAAACAATTTAGCACAAAAACCACTACAATATTTCACGAAAAGGAAGAAAACATGATGATAAAAGAAATAAACTCGAATTTCAAGAAAAATGGAAAAATTGGAGGAAAGATGAAAAGAAGGTAGATGTGGATCTACGGAAAAATGGCAAGACATCCGATCTTGGAAAGTATATAAATAAGGTTGGGATATTGGAAGAAAGAGACAATAAATTTTGCTTAAGAAACTCTCTGCATCCGGATTTAGCTTGAGGTAACTTTTCTTGAGTTATTCTTGGGTTCACCCCTAGGTTAAAGGTTCACCAACCAATAAAAATTTGTCATTTTAAATCTAATATTTTTAATTAAGGAAACCAAATAACTTGGCAAATTATATTATTTTTTCAAAAAAATTTTTAAAAATAAATAAAAATAATATATAAAAAACGAATTCAAAAAAAAAAATGTTGTCAACAAAACACTAAACCCTAAACTCTAATACTAAACCCTAAACTCAAATCCTAAACCCTAAATCCTTGGGTAAACCCTAAATCTTTGGGTAAACCCTAAATCTTTGGGTAAACCCCTAAACCCTTGGAAACACACTAAACATGTTGTCAATAAAACACTAAACCCTAAACTCTAATCCTAAACCCTAAACCCTTGGGAAAACCTTAAACCCTTGGGTAAACCCTAAACTTTTGGGTAAACTCTAAACCCTTGGAAAAACACTAAACATTTGGATAAATTCTAAATTATAAATCTTAAACACTAAACTCTAAATCTTAAACACTAAACTCTAAATCTTAAAAATAAATATTTTTTTTAAATAATCTTTTTTTAGAACTATTGTTATTTTTATTTATTTAATTTTTTATTTTTTATTTTAAAAACATAATATAATTTGGCAAGTTATTTTGTTTCCTTAATTAAAAGATACTAGATCTAAAATGACAACACCGGTTAATTATGTTATTACAAACTATGAGAAATCTTACAGAGCTGATACTAAAGCCCACAATTCTACATGCACCTGCCTTATAAAGATTTCCGTCTGACTGCATCACGCAAGCCGTCCTTCGAGATCCATTCCTAACGGTACTTCTTATGCCATGCCAAAGATCTCTTGTAAGTCTTTTCTCCAATATTCTGCATAATTCGCCTTCTCCCGGAATTGAAACCCAAACCTCCTGACGTAGAAACATTAATGAACCATTGGATCAAAGGGGCTTCCACAACTTAGTTCTAGATTTTTTTAGTCTAGCAAACATAAGTTAGACGTTTTCTAACAAACATAAGGCTACATACTATTTTTTAAGGATCAAGCCGAAGATAGATCATTTACAAAGTTTCTCTATAACTCGCAATTAATTACTAGACGAACATCTTGAAAGCAGTTTGATCTCTTGTAACAAAACTTTGTAAATGATCTATGTTTGGCTTAATCCTTAAAAATAGTATATATGTTTGGCTTAATCCTTAAAAATAGTATGTAGGCAGCCTTTCACAAATTTCAGTGTATAATCAATAATATTAGTTGGTTCTTGCAGAGTGATGAATGGGCATATCGTGTAACTTGGTTTCGAAGTAAACTCTAACCTTGAAGGTCATGTTGTGAGCATATTTTATTGCAGGTGCCCTTGTGAGGTAATATTTTGTGTATAAAGTTAATTTTGTTTTCTTAATGATGGTACTATCAATTCTTTGATTTTTCAAGTTGTATGCGTTATGGATTTTATGGATGAATCAGAGTGACAAAACTTTTCTTTATTCTTTTCTGTGTTCAAGAATTAGAGAAGTGTTCACACTCAGTGGACGTAAGAATTACGTCTAGTTATATATGACAAACGAGACCACTCCAATATGGTAAGTGTCATAGTGGTGCCTGTGTTCAAGAATGAGAGAAGTGTTCACACTCGGTGGACGTAAGAAGTACGTCTAGTTATATATGATGTGACAAACGAGACCACTCCAATATGGTAAGTTTCATGGTGGTGCCTGTGTGGAATACAAAGTGTAACACAATTTCCATGCACATCCGTTTTATATTCATCGCTTTCCTTTTTTTGTTCTATTCCTGATGGCACGACGTAAGAGTAGGTCCAGTTATAATTACAGTAGAGATGATTAGAGGACGTAAACATAACTCCAAAGCAATATATATCTTTGAAGTTGCTAAAAACATTGTCGTACAAGTTATACTAATTAAGCTTTTGTTGATTCCTCAAAGAAAGGCTGATCCAGAGGACCAGATATTTTGTTTCTTCATGAGTTAGCGTTTCATGGACCTATTACACCCTCGCCATGGCTGCTTCTGTTCGTCATCCAATCTAGTTCACCTAGTCAACATTTCATCAAATCTTGATCTTCAATACACAAAAAAAGTTGGGGGTCCTCAAATCATTAACTATACACACACAACTTATATATTCTTTTTCAGCACAGTAAGGTCCCTGCATCGTATATCTTTGAAATACGTCCTGATTACCATGGAAAAAGTATTATGGATACAAACCGCACGCTGATCTCTCTTCTGAAGCATATACACTTCTTTCCCGCGAGTCTAAATTGCTGTGATGAAGATAGCTAACAAGCTAACACCTGCAAATTTAAATATTTTTCGTTTACACATGTTTAAAAAAATTCATACAGAATATGTAGACTTCTGTGTACCTTTTTTGTTTTACAAATTACAGATAGTTTTAGTAACACTTGCAAAGTTAAATCTAGGTCCTCTAATATTAGGTCTATTCGAATTTGTCCAAATATACATTCTTCTCTCAAACAATCCACGTCCAAAGTTATCTACTTTGAAATTTAAAACCAAGAGGTCAAAGTTAGCATAGGTTGATTGACTCAGTGATGCAGAAGACTCTGTTTTGAATAGTAGTCGGTTGCCAAATTTCTCCAGCTACAATTGTGGGATCCACATTTGTATTTACATGATGACCACTGACTTCTACATTCAATTAATTGGTCTTGTCCCTAGTAAGCAGCTACCTATCTTATTCGGAATATAGATTGTGAGCCACACAGCGAAAAATTCAACAATTTAAGAGTCTAGCAACGTGACTTTAACTCTTAATCATCGTTATGCTTTTTCACTATATATATATTGGTAAGTTGTCTTGGCTGCAAAACCAAATCACACATACCAAGTTTCTTCTTCAATATCTTCTTTTGTTTCAATCTTTATTTTCCATATGGTGAAACCGTGTTTCCATGTTTCTTCCATCTCCTGTTTCCTCTGTTGCCTCTTCGTCTCCAGCTTCTTTGTCAACAGTCTTGTGTCTCAACCATTTCCTCGTCCGGACCAAATTGAAATCCTTCTGGCTTTTAAAAACGAGTTTCCAATCCTCAAATGCGATTTCAGAAAGTGGCCTCACTCAAGAATAACGACAAAATCCTGGACCAGGAATGACGTCAAGTCCTTTAGTGGGGTGTTTTTTGACAGTGAGACTGGTGTCGTGACGGGACTAAACGTGCGTGGTGCATGTCTCAGTGGAACTCTCAATGCTAATAGTAGCCTTTTCAGATTACACCACCTCAGGTACCTCGTTCTCTCTCACAACTACTTTGACTCGTTCCCATTCCTCCCCCAACTTGGCAAACTCACAAACTTAGAGTCATTGGATCTTTCTCATATGGGCTTACCCGGTGAACTTCCATCCTCCATCAGTAGCCTAAACCGTCTAACGAAATTGGACCTTTCAGATAACGAGCTTACCGGCACTTTTTCCCCTCTACTCAATCTATCAAGGCTTTCTTTTTTATCTCTTTCCAATAATCTCTTTAAAGTTGCACAAACACAAAGATTATAAGAAACTTCTCTTCTTATTAGATTTAGAAACTCTCTCAAAACTAAACCTTTCAATGTGTTTCTCTTGATGGAACATCTCTCCATGAGAACTGTTTATATAGGAAGAAGCTACATCTTTTCCTAAGGGCGAAGCTACATCTTTTCCTAATAATAATATGGAAACATTCCTAAGCTCAATATGTTTTCCTTTTTCCTTAAGCCATCAAACTTCACTTTAATGAGTTAACTTGCTCCTCAAGTTAATTGGAATTATCCAACATTCTCCCCCTTAATTCCAACTTGAATCTTAGGTATGATGATCTTCTGAACTCCGATGAACTTGCGCATTGCTTCGAACTTGATCCTTGCCAATGGCTTAGTGAGTATGTCTGCCTTCTGCTCCACTCCAGGTACATGCTTCACTTCGATAAAGTCGAACTCCACACATTCTCGAATGAAATGGTACTTCGAGAGTATGTGTTTGCTTCTACCGTGAAACACCGGGTTCTTGGTGAGGGCTATCGCTGACTTGTTGTCAATCTTCAACACGACCTTCTTGTCTTCTTTGTTCATGATCTCGACCATCAACTCCTTTAACCAAATTGCTTGTTTTACAGCTTCCGTAGCTGCCATGAACTCCGCCTCACATGAAGAGAGTGCCACTGTGGGTTGCTTGCACGATGTCCACGTGATCGGCGATGTTCCTAGGTAGAACATAAACCATGTAGTGCTTCTTCCATCATCAACGTCTATGTTATGGCTGCTGTCACTGTAACCTGTAATCTCCGTTGTTCCATCCCGTTTGAAGAAGAGACCATACTCTGTAGTGCCCTTTATGTATCGTATTAGATGCTTCACTGCTTCTCCATGACTCTCTCTTGGACTCTGCATATATCTGCTTAATACACCAACCGAAAACGCCAAGTCCGGTCGTGTATGAAGAAGATACCTTAAGCATCCTATGATGCTTCGATACGATGTTGCATCAATCTCAGGCTTCTCCTCTGCCTTTGATACTTTCAAACTCGTGTGCATCGGAACATGAGTATAGTTACATGACTCCATCTTCGTCTTGACAAGTATACCTTGCGCGTATCCTTCTTGTTTGATGTGAATGCCATCAGCTTCTTGCGTTACTTCTATACCAAGATAGTATGTAAGCTTCCCGAGGTCTGACATCTCAAATCTTCTTGACATATCATCTTTGAATTGCTTGATAACGTTGAGTGAAGTCCCTGTTACAAAAAAGTCATCAACGTATATAGCTATGATCAGAAGCTCCCCCTTCTGTTTCTTTTGATATACCGCAGGTTCCTTGGTGCACTTCGTGAACTCCATCTCCTTGAGAACACGATCGAGTTTGATGTTCCAAGCTCTCGGAGCTTGACGCAAACCGTATAGTGCTTTGCTAAGTTTGTACACATGATCCTCCTTTCCTTTCTCCACAAAGCCTTCTGGTTGAGTAACGTATACATCCTCATTTAAGTCTCCATTCAGGAACGCAGTTTTCACATCTAAGTGATGGATCTCCCATCCATTAGTTGCTGCTAACGCCAAGAGTAGTCGTATGGTTTCTATCCGAGCAACTGGTGCAAATACTTCGTCGAAGTCTATGCCTTGTTGTTGCACATAACCTTTTGCAACTAGCCTTGCTTTGTATTTGATCACCGTTCCATCTGCATTCCTCTTGGTCTTATAGATCCACTTCAAACCTATCGGTTTCACACCTGCCGGCTTCTTGACGAGCTTCCAGGTTTTGTTTTTGATGATAGATTCGATCTCTGCCTTCATTGCATCGATCCAAGCTTGTATTACTGCAGCTTCGATGTAACTTTCTGGTTCACCATCGATGGTGAGCAAGAGTCTGCCACTTTCAACTTCAGCGAGTAGGATGTAATCATCGAACCGCTTTGGTTTTCTGATGTTACGACCATATCTTGATGTTACATGCGGGTCTTGGTTTGCATCGTTGTTCTCTACTACTTGCTCTTGTTCATCTGCGTCTACAGCTTCTTCTTCTTCATTATTGTTTTGCTCTTCGTGGTGTTGGTGATCTTGATGCTCATCACCATCTCCTTCTTCTGTAAAATCAATATGAGGAAGCTTGAATGATCCTGGTTCTTCGTCTACGTTTGTTGATAGTGTGGACTAATCCCAACTTTTCTTCTCGTCAAAGATTGCATCTCTACTAACAACTATCTTCTTCGCGACCGGATCATAGAGTCTGTAAGCTTTTAAGCCGGGCTCTGTGCCTAGGTTGATCACCATCCTTGATCGATCATCCAGCTTCTTGAGATGAGGACTGTTAATTTTTGCAAAAGCTACACATCCAAAGACCCTTAGATGCTCAATGTTAGGTTTCTTAACATACAAGCTTTCGTATGGAGTCTTGTCTTCCAAAGCCTTTGTAGCAATGCGGTTTATGAGATACATTGAATGACGTACTGCTTCTCCCCATAGCTGATTAAGTATCTTCATAGCTTTCATCAAACTTCTAGTCATCTCCATTAGTGTTCTATTTCTTCTCTCAACCACACCGTTTTGTTGCGGTGTATACGGTGCGGTGAGATGTCTAGTTACACCGTTTTCTTCACAAAAATGAATGAACTCAGAAGATGTGAACTCTCCTCCTCTATCGGTGCGAAAAGTCTTGAGTTGTAGCTTCATTTGATTCTCCACGTACTCCTTGAACTTTTTGAACCGATCGAACGCTTCACTCTTCTCTCTTAGCAGCATCGTCCACATATATCTTGAGTAATCATCAATTAAGACAAATACATATCTATTGTTTGCTGGTGTTGATGGTGATATCGGACCGCACAAGTCACCATGTACCAACTCCAATGCGTGTGATGCTCGATACTTTGCTTTAGGCGGGAAAGATTTCCGAGTTTGCTTCCCAACTAAGCAGGCGCTGCATACATCTTTCTCGTGTATCACCTGAGGCATCCCTACTACCATCTCTTTTTCTACCATATTCTTCATGACTCCAAAGTTCACATGTCCTAGCCGTGCATGCCACGTCCATGTAACATCAGTTTCTTGTATTTGAAGACACTTCGGATATTCAACCTCCATTGGCGTCTTGTACAATCGGTTTGATTGCCTTGCGACTTGTACTAATAGCCTTCCACGGGGATCTTTCAGCATCAGTAAGTCTTCTTTCATATTAACCTCACAACCCATCTCGGTTGCTTGTCCAAAACTTATGATATTGTGTTTAAAGTTGGCTCTGATACCAATTAAAGTTGCACAAACACAAAGATTATAAGAAATTCTCTTCTTATTAGATTTAGAAACTCTCTCAAAACTAAACTTTTCAATGTGTTTAAGACTTGGGATGTAGTAGATATCTTTGAGTGCTCTTCTCTCCCCTGTTTTTCCGATGAACGTGATCGAACCTTTCCCAACAATCTCGACGTTTGATCCATCACCGAATTTGACTTTGCCTTTGATGCTCTCATCTAGGTTTGAGAAGAACTCTCTCTTGCCTGTCATATGGTTACTTGCACCATTGTCAAGGTACCATATACTTGTATTTCCATCGTATTCATCAAACCTCTTAGGAAACACTCTCTGTTCGTTGAGGAATACTACTTCATGCATATATAATGCATCTGCTTCTTGTGTTTCCGTTAGGTTAGCTTCTTCTCTTGGTCGTGTAGGACAATGTGACACGAAGTGCCCCATCTTGTCGCATCGCCAACATCTAACCTTAGAGTAGTCCTTATTGGTCTTGTCTGAAGCTTCTCCTCCTTTGTTATGACCATCAGAACCATTAGACCTTCCTCGTCCTCTTCCTCTTCCACCATAACCTCTACCTATGCCTCTTCCTCGCGAGTTGCTATGGCTTCCACTACCTTGCATATCATTCTTTCCAAACATTAGCTTCGATTGATCTTTATCTTGGGTTTCTTCTTTGATGCGTTCTTCGAAAGCCTTCAATCTCCCAACAATGTCTTCGAATCCCGTTGAATTTAGATCCAACACTTGTTCTAACGAAGCTAAGATGTGAATGAACTTCGTTCTTGGAAGTCCCTTCAGAAACTTCTTTACCAGCTTTGATGCTTCCATTATCTCTCCTAATGCGGCTGCTCTCGATGCTAAGCCTGAAAGTTTTCCTGCGTAGTCATCCACCGTGTCTGTGTCTGTCATCTTCAGTTTGTCGAACTCAGACATCAAAGTTTGTAACCTTGCTTCTCTCACGCGATCAGCACCTAGGTTACGGGATTTGATAGCTTCCCAAATCTTCTTCGATGTATCATGTTCTCCAATCTGAAGTATTAGCGCCTCCGAGACTGATTGAAAGATTAGAGCAATCGCCATATTGTTCTTCTTTGCATCGTTACTCCCTGGATCAATCGTATCCCAAACTCCGTATAAACGAAGCATCACTTTCATTCGCATCGACCATACGGTGTAGTTGGTCGATGTTAGCATCGGACATCGTATGTCCTTCTTCATCTCAAGACCTTTATCACGTGCTTGAGAATCGTCTCCCATGTTTTGATCGAAGTTACAACTCCTCTTGTAAACGACCTTCGAAACCTGGCTCTGATACCAATTAAAGTTGCACAAACACAAAGATTATAAGAACTTCTCTTCTTATTAGATTTAGAAACTCTCTCAAAACTAAACCTTTCAATGTGTTTCTCTTGATGGAACATCTCTCCATGAGAACTGTTTATATAGGAAGAAGCTACATCTTTTCCTAAGGGCGAAACTACATCTTTTCCTAATAATAATATGGAAACATTCCTAAGCTCGATATGTTTTCCTTTTTCCTTAACCCATCAAACTTCACTTTAATGAGTTAACTTGCTCTTCAAGTTAATTGAAATTATCCAACATCTCTCGTCTGGAAACGTCCCTTGTTCTCTACTCACCATGCCTTTCCTGTCAACTCTTCATCTGAGCAATAACCATCTCACAGACTCTCTTGAAACTATGAATTGCTCTTCATCATCTAAGCTTGAAACTATATACCTTAGCAATAACCGTCTCAGTGGTCGTATCCTAGAGCCTCTCTCAAAATTCACCAACCTCAAGGAACTCTACCTGTCTTTTCAAAACACAACCGACCCATTCAACTTCTTTTCCTTGGGCTTCAAGTCTTTAGAGTTACTTGATCTTTCTGGAAATGCTATATCAAGGCTTAATCCCGGATCACCAAATTTGAAGGAACTAGTCTTGAATAACTGCAACATCGAAGAGTTCCCCACATTTATGAAAAATCTAACTAAGCTGGTAATTTTGCGCACTGTAAACAATAGACTCAAAGGAGAGGTGCCTTATGGAGTCTGCCTTCTTTGAGTGAATTGTTTCTGTCTCACAACTCACTCAATAGCTTTGAAGGATCACCAAGAATGCTTCTCAATTCGTCACTTGACGCGTTAGACCTGAGGTCAAACGCTTTTCAAGGATCTTTTCCTGTTATTTCACCGAGATTGAGTTACGTGCTTGCATCAGATAATAGTTTCACAGGAGAAATACCTCTTTCGTTGTGCAATCAAACCTACCTAAATCTTCTAGATCTAGCGCACAACAATTTCAGTTGTTCAATTCCCCGATGCTTGATTATATCAGTACAAGATGTGGATCTAGGAAACAACAATCTCATTGGGAGACTTCCGGACTTATTCTACAAACTTGGTTTAACAAGAACACTTGACGTTAGCAACAATCAAATAACTGGGAAGCTTTCTTGCAAATTGCACAAACCTAGAGTATCTAAACGTGGAGGGCAACAGAATCGCCGACACCTTTCCGTTTTGGCTGGAAGAACTACCGAAACTAAAAATAATCGTCCTACGATCTAACATGTTCCATGGTCCAATCTATTCCCCTCAACATCCTCTGTCATTTCCGGAACTGCGAATGTTTGACATATCGCGTAACAATTTCACCGGAAGCCTACCACATGATTACTTTGTCAACTGGAGTACACCCTTGCTGAGTACTCCTCAAAAGGTAAGCCAGCCATTGTACATGGGAGATCCTTTCATGTATGATTATTACCCTTCCATGTATTTGAGAAACAAAGGAATAAACATGGAGCTGGAAAAGATCTTTCTGGCCTACACATCAATAGATGTCTCTAAAAACAAACTGGGAGGACAGATTCCAGAATCCATAGGCCTTTTGAAGTCGCTTATTGTGCTCAACCTATCCAACAATGATTTCACTGGTCATATTCCTTCCTCTTGGGCTAATCTCACGAGCCTCCAGTCATTAGACCTATCTCGGAACCAACTTTCTGGAAATATCCCCAAGGAGCTAGCAACCTTATCGTTCTTGGCGTACATTAACGTTTCACATAACAAACTCACGGGCCAGATACCACAGAGCACACAGTTGGGAGGACAGCCTAAATCCTCTTTTGAAGGGAATCTCAATCTCTGTGGGCGTCCTCTTCTAGAGAGTTGCTTCCAGGACAAGGTACCATCAACACCTGAGGCACAAGAGCCGGAACCTTCAAAGCAAGAACAAGTGTTCAACTGGAAAGCAGCGGCAATGGGATATGGGCCCGGAGTCTTGTTTGGCCTGGCGATTGGACAAGTCCTTTATTCGTATAAACCCGTGTTGTTCTTCAAGTTGTTTCGCCTTTGAAATGAAGTTGTTTGTGCATTTCGTGTTGTTTAAATAAGTGTAAGGGTTTTTGTTATAACCGTTCCGACATAGATATGTATGTGTGTGAGTGATATCGATAAGTTATTATGTTATGAAACCTCTAAGTCTTTTGCTCTCTTGGTTTTGATTTTATAAACTGAAATAAGATCTTTGGTTGATAAAATATGTTGTCTTGATTTGGTTCCTAAAGATTATGTATTGTATAGTTGTTAAGTTTGAAGATGTATAATGATCGTAAACCTGAAACTCAACTTTGTATAACAATCAATCTCCGATTACAACCTTCAATAACAACTCAAGAAGCAATCTCTATCTCTCGATATCGATTCTTCTCATACGAATTCTCAACAAGAGAATCGCCTCAAGTCTCACGACTCTACTGTTATTTTCTGATCACAAATCGGATAACTCTCAAAGTAAAAGAATACAACACTTGTACGAAATGTAAAGTCTGTAACTGCCAAAGACACTCTCTGAGCTAGAGGCTTCCATTCTTTATTCCCACTTGATTTGAAGTTCCCGCTTCCTCTTCTCTTGACTCCATAACTTGTTTCCCCTGCTTCTTCTTTGAATAGTACACTTGTAAAAGTGTATCAATAATTTTGAACCATGTAATGAGCTACTGTTCTGTTTTCTTTTTTCTTTTTTTTTTGTCGTCGAGGGACAACCATGTCTTCATATCTGCCTATACTCCTTATGCTTCACCTGTTTCATCAAATTATCAGAGGCTCTGACTAATGATAAACCTGATGTGAAGAAGGAAATGTTAGAGACTGAGAAATAGGACAATGATTCCCAACAATTGAAAAACTCTCAAGTGCAGGTTATATTTTTCACCAGCTTGGTCATATGATTCATGATCACAGCAGTGCAAATATTCAACGATCTCTCACTGCCTTAATCGTTAGAATTAGCTTTTTTTTTATTCTCCTGGTCGTTTATCTTTGGGTGTTCTACATGATTTTGTCTGTTTACTG